>NC_141550.1:47219500-47820000 GCF_021556685.1 Rattus norvegicus
ACATGCTTGTAGGAGTTTGCTTTTCATTATCGAGAAACATGTTAAGGAACGGACTCTAAGTATCATGGTGAATTGAATAGGTTCCCAATAGGATTCGCATGTAATAAGCTTGTTATTCAAGATAGAGCAACGTTTTAACGAACTGAAACACTGTTTCTTAGAGAATTCAGTTAGTTCCTAGTAGCCTGCTCTTGTAACATGTGTACTTTTAAAGATTTATAAAAATTTGGTGAGCCGAATCTGAGTAACATGGTGAATTCGGTTAGTTCCCAATAGGCCGCAGTGGTAATAAGTGGACTGTTCGGGATATAGAAAAATGTTCAAGTATAAAATCAAAATTTCTAGGCAATTTCAGTGAGTTCCCAATGGGACATGCTTGTATGAGTTTGCTTTTCAATATCGAGCAACATTTTCAGGAACGGAATCTAAGTATCATGGTGAATTGAGTAGGTTCCCAATAGGATTCGCATGTAATAAGCTTGTTATTCAACATAGAGTAACGTTTTAACGAACTGAAACACTGTTTCTTTCTGAATTCAGTTAGTTCCTAGTCGCCTGCTCTTGTAATATGTGTACTTTTAAAGATTTATAAAAATTTGGTGACCTGAATCTGAGTAACATGGTGAATTCCGTTAGTTCCCAACAGGCCGCAGTAGTAATAAGTGGACTGTTCGGGATATAGAAAAATTTTCACGAATGGAATCAAAATTTCTAGTAGAATCCAATGAGTTTCCAATGGGACATGCTTGTATGAGTTTGCTTTTCAATATCGAGCAACATTTTAAGGAACGGAATCCAAGTATCATGGTGAATTGAGTAGGTTCCCAATAGGATTCGCATGTAATAGCTTGTTATTCAAGATAGAGCAACGTTTAAACGAACTGAAACACTGTTTCTTTGTGAATTCAGTTAGTTCCTAGTAGCCTGCTCTTGTAATATGTGTACTTTTAAAGATTTATAAAAATTTGGTGACCCGAATCTGAGTAACATGGTGAAGTCGGTTAGTTCCCAATAGGCCGCAGTAGTAGTAAGTGGACTGTTCGGGATATAGAAAAATTTTCACTTATGGAATCAAAACCTCTAGGCAATTTAAGTGAGTTCCCAATGGGACATGCTTGTATGAGTTTGCTCTTCATTATCGAGCAACATTTTAAGGAACGGACTCTAAGTATCATGGTGAATTGAGTAGGTTCCCAATAGGATTCGCATGTAATAAGCTTGTTATTCAAGATAGAGCAACGTTTTAACGTAGTGAAACACTGTTTCTTGGTGAATTCAGTTAGTTCCTAGTAGCCTGCTCTTGTAATATGTGTACTTTTAAAGATTTATAAAAATTTGGTGAGCCGAATCTGAGTAACATGGTGAATTCGGAAAGTTCCCAATAGGCCGCAGTAGTAATAAGTGGATGTTCGGGATATAGAAAAATTTTCACGAATGGAATCAAAATTTCTAGGCGAATACAGTGAGTTCCCAGTGGGACATGCTTGTATGAGTTTGCTTTTCAATATCGAGCAACATTTTAAGGAACAGAATCCAAGTATCATGTTGAATTGAGTAGGTTCCCAATAGGATTCACATGTAATAAGCTTGTTATTCAAGATAGAGCAAAGTTTTAACGAACTGAAACACTGTTTCTTGGTGAATTCAGTTAGTTCCTAGTAGCCTGCTCTTGTAATATGTGTACTTTTAAAGATTTATGGAAATGTGGTGAGCCGAATCTGAGTAACATGGTGAATTTGGTTAGTTCCCAATAGGCGGCAGTAGTAATAAGTGGACTGTTCTGGATATAGAAAAATTTTCACGAATGGAATCAAAATTTCTATGCGAATTCAGTGAGTTCTCAATGGGACATGCTTGTATGAGTTTTCTTTTCATTATCGAGCAACATTTTATGGAACGTAATCTAAATATCATGGTGAATTGAGTAGGTACCCAATAGAATTCGAATGTAACAAGCTTGTTATTCAAGATAGAGCAACGTTTTAACGAACTGAAACACTGTTTCTTGCTGAATTCAGTTAGTTCCTAGTAGCCTGCTCTTGTAATATGTGTACTTTTAAAGATTTATAAATTTGGTGAGCCGAAACTGAGTAACATGGTGAATTTGGTTAGTTCCCAATAGGCGACAGTAGTAATAAGTGGACTGTTCGGGATATAGAAAAATTTGCACGAATGGAATCAAAATTTCTAGGCGAATTCAGTGAGTTCCCAATGGGACATGCTTGTATGAGTTTGCTTTTCAATATCGAGCAACATTTTAAGGAACGGAATCCAAGTATCATGGTGAATTGAGTAGGTTCCCAATAGGATTCGCATGTAATAAGCTTGTTATTCAAGATAGAGCAACGTTTTAACGAACTGAAACACTGTTTCTTGGTGAATTCAGTTAGTTCCTAGTAGCCTGCTCTTGTAATATGTGTACTTTTAAAGATTTATAAAAATTTGGTGAGCCGAATCTGAGTAACATGGTGAATTCGGTCAGTTCCCAATAGGCCGCAGTAGTAATAAGTGGATGTTCGGGATATAGAAAAATTTTCACGAATGGAATCAAATTTCTAGGCAAATTCAGTGATTTCCCAATGGGACATGCTTGTATGAGTTTGCTTTTCAATATCGAGCAACATTTTAAGGAACGGAATCCAAGTATCATGGTGAATTGAGTAGGTTCCCAATAGGATTCGCATGTAATAAGCTTGTTATTCAAGATAGAGCAACGTTTTAACGAACTGAAACACTGTTTCTTGGTGAATTCAGTTAGTTCCTAGTAGCCTGCTCTTGTAATATGTGTACTTTTAAAGATTTATAAAAATGTGGTCAGCCGAATCTGAGTAACATGGTGAATTTTGTTAGTTCCCAATAGGCGGCAGTAGTAATAAGTGGACTGTTCAGGATATAGAAAAATTTTCACGAATGGAATCAAAATTTCTAGGCGAATTCAGTGAGTTCCCAATGGGACATGCTTGTATGAGTTTGCTTTTCAATATCGAGCAACATTTTAAGGAACGGAATCCAAGTATCATGGTGAATTGAGTAGGTTCCCAATAGGATTCGCATGTAATAAGCTTGTTATTCAAGATAGAGCATCGTTTTAACGAACTGAAACACTGTTTCTTGGTGAATTCAGTTAGTTCCTAGTAGCCTGCTCTTGTAATATGTGTACTTTTAAAGATTTATAAAAATGTGGTGAGCCGAATCTGAGTAACATGGTGAATTTGGTTAGTTCCCAATAGGCGCCAGTAGTAATAAGTGGACTGTTCGGGATATAGAAAAATTTTCACGAATGGAATCAAAATTTCTAGGCGAATTCAGTGAGTTCCCAATGGGACATGCTTGTATGAGTTTGCTTTTCAATATCGAGCAACATTTTCAGGAACGGACTCTAAGTATCATGGTGAATTGAGTAGGTTCCCAATAGGATTCGCATGTAATAAGGTAGTTATTCAACACAGAGTAACGTTTTAACGAACTGAAACACTGTTTCTTTGTGAATTCAGTTAGTTCCTAGTAGCCTGCTCTTGTAATATGTTACTTTTAAATATTTATAAAAATTTAGTGAGCCGAATCTGAGTAACATGGTGAATTCGGTCAGTTCCCAATAGGCCGCAGTAATAATAAGTGGATGTTCGGGATATAGAAAAATTTCACGAATGGAATCAAAAGTTCTAGGCGGATTCAGTGAGTTCCCAATGGGACATGCTTGTATGAGTTTTCTTTTCAATATCGAGCAACATTTTAAGGAACGGAATCCAAGTATCATGGTGAATTGAGTAGGTTCCCAATAGGATTCGCATGTAATAAGCTTGTTATTCAAGATAGAGCAACGTTTTAACGAACTGAAACACTGTTTCTTGGTGAATTCAGTTAGTTCCTAGTAGCCTGCTCTTGTAATATGTGTACTTTAAAAGATTTATAAAAATTTGGTGAGCCGAATCTGAGTAACATGGTGAATTCGGTTAGTTCCCAATAGGCCGCAGTAGTAATAAGTGGACTGTTCGGGATATAGAAAAATTTTCAAAAATGGAATCACAATTTCAAGGCGAGTTCAGTGAGTTCCCAGTGGGACATGCTTGTATGAGTTTGCTTTTCAATATCGAGCAACATTTTCAGGAACGGAATCTAAGTATCATGGTGAATTGAGTAGGTTCCCAATAGGATTCGCATGTAATAAGCTTGTTATTCAACATAGAGTAACGTTTTAACGAACTGAAACACTGTTTCTTTGTGAATTCAGTTAGTTCCTAGTAGCCTGCTCTTGTAATATGTGTACTTTTAAATATTTATAAAAATTTAGTGAGCCGAATCGGAGTAACATGGTGAATTCGGTCAGTTCCCAATATGCCGCAGTAGTAATAAGTGGAGTGTTTGGGATATAGAAAAATTTTCACGAATGGAATCAAAGTTTCTAGGTGAATTCAGTGAGTTCCCAATGGGACATGCTTGTATGAGTTTACTTTTCAATATCGAGCAACATTTTAAGGAACAGAATCCAAGTATCATGGTGAATTGAGTAGGTTCCCAATAGGATTCGCATGTAATAAGCTTGTTATTCAAGATAGAGCAACGTTTTAACGAACTGAAACACTGTTTCTCTGTGAATTCAGTTAGTTCGTAGTAGCCTGCCCTTGTAATATGTGTACTTTTAAAATTTATAAAAATTTGTTGAGCCGAATCTGAGTAACATGGTAAATTCGGTTACTTCCCAATATGCCGCAGTAGTAATAAGTGGACTGTTCGGGATATAGAAAAATTTTCACGAATGGAATCAAAATTTCTAGGCGAATTCAGTGAGTTCCCAATGGGACATGCTTGTTTGAGTTTGCTTTTCAATATCGAGCACATTTTAAGGAACGGAATCTAAGTATCATGGTGAATTGAGTAGGTTCCCAATAGGATTCGCATGTAATAAGCTTGTTATTCAAGATACAGCAACGTTTTAACGAACTGAAACACTGTTTCTTGGTGAATTCAGTTAGTTCCTAGTTGCCTGCTCTTGTAACATGTGTACTTTTAAAGATTTTTAAAAATTTAGTGAGCCGAATCTGAGTAACATGGTGAATTCGGTCAGTTCCCATAGGCAGCAGTAGTAATAAGTGGACTGTTCGGGATATAGAAAAATTTTCACGAATGGAATCAAAATTTCTAGGCGAATTCAGTGAGTTCCCAATGGGACATGCTTGTATGAGTTTGCTTTTCAATATCGAGCAACATTTTCAGGAACGGAATCTAAGTATCATGGTGAATTGAGTAGGTTCCCAATAGGATTCGCATGTATTAAGCTAGTTATTCAACACAGAGTAACGTTTTAACGAACTGAAACACTGTTTCTTTGTGAATTCAGTTAGTTCCTAGTAGCCTGCTCTTGTAATATGTTACTTTTAAATATTTATAAAAATTTAGTGAGCCGAATCTGAGTAACATGGTGAATTCGGTCAGTTCCCAATAGGCCGCAGTAATAATAAGTGGATGTTCGGGATATAGAATAATTTTCACGAATGGAATCAAAAGTTCTAGGCGGATTCAGTGAGTTCCCAATGGGACATGCTTGTATGAGTTTTCTTTTCAATATCGAGCAACATTTTAAGGAACGGAATCCAAGTATCATGGTGAATTGAGTAGGTTCCCAATAGGATTCGCATGTAATAAGCTTTTTATTCAAGATAGAGCAACGTTTTAACGAACTGAAACACTGTTTCTTGGTGAATTCAGTTAGTTCCTAGTAGCCTGCTCTTGTAATATGTGTACTTTAAAAGATTTATAAAAATTTGGTGAGCCGAATCTGAGTAACATGGTGAATTCGGTTAGTTCCCAATAGGCCGCAGTAGTAATAAGTGGACTGTTCGGGATATAGAAAAATTTTCACGAATGGAATCAAAATTTCAAGGCGAGTTCAGTTAGTTCCCAGTGGGACATGCTTGTATGAGTTTGCTTTTCAATATCGAGCAACATTTTCAGGAACGGAATCTAAGTATCATGGTGAATTGAGTAGGTTCCCAATAGGATTCGCATGTAATAAGCTTGTTAGTCAACATAGAGTAACGTTTTAACGAACTGAAACACTGTTTCTTTGTGAATTCAGTTAGTTCCTAGTAGCCTGCTCTTGTAATATGTGTACTTTTAAATATTTATAAAAATTTAGTGAGCCGAATCGGAGTAACATGGTGAATTCGGTCAGTTCCCATAGGCAGCAGTAGTAATAAGTGGACTGTTCGGGATATAGAAAAATTTTCACGAATGGAATCAAAATTTCTAGGCGAATTCAGTGAGTTCCCAATTGGACATGCTTGTATGAGTTTGCTTTTCAATATCGAGCAACATTTTGAGGAACGGACTCTAAGTATCATGGTGAATTGAGTAGGTACCCAATAGGATTCGCATGTAATAACCTGGTTATTCAAGATAGAGCAACGTTTTAACGAACTGAAACACTGTTTCTTGCTGAATTCAGTTAGTTCCTAGTAGCCTGCTCTTGTAATATGTGTACTTTTAAAGATTTATAAATTTGGTGAGCCGAATCTGAGTAACATGGTGAATTTGGTTAGTTCCCAATAGGCGACAGTAGTAATAAGTGGACTGTTCGGGATATAGAAAAATTTTCACGAATGGAATCAAAATTTCTAGGCGAATTCAGTGAGTTCCCAATGGGACATGCTTGTATGAGTTTGCTTTTCAATATCGAGCAACATTTTCAGGAACGGACTCTAAGTATCATGGTGAATTGAGTAGGTTCCCAATAGGATTCGCATGTAATAAGGTAGTTATTCAACACAGAGTAACGTTTTAACGAACTGAAACACTGTTTCTTTGTGAATTCAGTTAGTTCCTAGTAGCCTGCTCTTGTAATATGTTACTTTTAAATATTTATAAAAATTTAGTGAGCCGAATCTGAGTAACATGGTGAATTCGGTCAGTTCCCAATAGGCCGCAGTAATAATAAGTGGATGTTCGGGATATAGAAAAATTTCACGAATGGAATCAAAAGTTCTAGGCGGATTCAGTGAGTTCCCAATGGGACATGCTTGTATGAGTTTTCTTTTCAATATCGAGCAACATTTTAAGGAACGGAATCCAAGTATCATGGTGAATTGAGTAGGTTCCCAATAGGATTCGCATGTAATAAGCTTTTTATTCAAGATAGAGCAACGTTTTAACGAACTGAAACACTGTTTCTTGGTGAATTCAGTTAGTTCCTAGTAGCCTGCTCTTGTAATATGTGTACTTTTAAAGATTTATAAAAATTTGGTGAGCCGAATCTGAGTAACATGGTGAATTCGGTTAGTTCCCAATAGGCCGCAGTAGTAATAAGTGGACTGTTCGGGATATAGAAAAATTTTCAAAAATGGAATCACAATTTCAAGGCGAGTTCAGTGAGTTCCCAGTGGGACATGCTTGTATGAGTTTGCTTTTCAATATCGAGCAACATTTTCAGGAACGGAATCTAAGTATCATGGTGAATTGAGTAGGTTCCCAATAGGATTCGCATGTAATAAGCTTGTTATTCAACATAGAGTAACGTTTTAACGAACTGAAACACTGTTTCTTTGTGAATTCAGTTAGTTCCTAGTAGCCTGCTCTTGTAATATGTGTACTTTTAAATATTTATAAAAATTTAGTGAGCCGAATCGGAGTAACATGGTGAATTCGGTCAGTTCCCAATATGCCGCAGTAGTAATAAGTGGAGTGTTTGGGATATAGAAAAATTTTCACGAATGGAATCAAAGTTTCTAGGTGAATTCAGTGAGTTCCCAATGGGACATGCTTGTATGAGTTTACTTTTCAATATCGAGCAACATTTTAAGGAACAGAATCCAAGTATCATGGTGAATTGAGTAGGTTCCCAATAGGATTCGCATGTAATAAGCTTGTTATTCAAGATAGAGCAACGTTTTAACGAACTGAAACACTGTTTCTCTGTGAATTCAGTTAGTTCGTAGTAGCCTGCCCTTGTAATATGTGTACTTTTAAAATTTATAAAAATTTGTTGAGCCGAATCTGAGTAACATGGTAAATTCGGTTACTTCCAAATATGCCGCAGTAGTAATAAGTGGACTGTTCGGGATATAGAAAAATTTTCACGAATGGAATCAAAATTTCTAGGCGAATTCAGTGAGTTCCCAATGGGACATGCTTGTTTGAGTTTGCTTTTCAATATCGAGCACATTTTAAGGAACGGAATCTAAGTATCATGGTGAATTGAGTAGGTTCCCAATAGGATTCGCATGTAATAAGCTTGTTATTCAAGATACAGCAACGTTTTAACGAACTGAAACACTGTTTCTTGGTGAATTCAGTTAGTTCCTAGTTGCCTGCTCTTGTAACATGTGTACTTTTAAAGATTTTTAAAAATTTAGTGAGCCGAATCTGAGTAACATGGTGAATTCGGTCAGTTCCCATAGGCAGCAGTAGTAATAAGTGGACTGTTCGGGATATAGAAAAATTTTCACGAATGGAATCAAAATTTCTAGGCGAATTCAGTGAGTTCCCAATGGGACATGCTTGTATGAGTTTGCTTTTCAATATCAAGCAACATTTTCAGGAACGGAATCTAAGTATCATGGTGAATTGAGTAGGTTCCCAATAGGATTCGCATGTATTAAGCTAGTTATTCAACACAGAGTAACGTTTTAACGAACTGAAACACTGTTTCTTTGTGAATTCAGTTAGTTCCTAGTAGCCTGCTCTTGTAATATGTTACTTTTAAATATTTATAAAAATTTAGTGAGCCGAATCTGAGTAACATGGTGAATTCGGTCAGTTCCCAATAGGCCGCAGTAATAATAAGTGGATGTTCGGGATATAGAATAATTTTCACGAATGGAATCAAAAGTTCTAGGCGGATTCAGTGAGTTCCCAATGGGACATGCTTGTATGAGTTTTCTTTTCAATATCGAGCAACATTTTAAGGAACGGAATCCAAGTATCATGGTGAATTGAGTAGGTTCCCAATAGGATTCGCATGTAATAAGCTTGTAATTCAAGATAGAGCAACGTTTTAACGAACTGAAACACTGTTTCTTGGTGAATTCAGTTAGTTCCTAGTAGCCTGCTCTTGTAATATGTGTACTTTTAAAGATTTATAAAAATTTGGTGAGCCGAATCTGAGTAACATGGTGAATTCGGTTAGTTCCCAATAGGCCGCAGTAGTAATAAGTGGACTCTTCGGGATATAGAAAAATTTTCACGAATGGAATCAAAATTTCAAGGCGAGTTCAGTTAGTTCCCAGTGGGACATGCTTGTATGAGTTTGCTTTTCAATATCGAGCAACATTTTCAGGAACGGAATCTAAGTATCATGGTGAATTGAGTAGGTTCCCAATAGGATTCGCATGTAATAAGCTTGTTAGTCAACATAGAGTAACGTTTTAACGAACTGAAACACTGTTTCTTTGTGAATTCAGTTAGTTCCTAGTAGCCTGCTCTTGTAATATGTGTACTTTTAAATATTTATAAAAATTTAGTGAGCCGAATCGGAGTAACATGGTGAATTCGGTCAGTTCCCATAGGCAGCAGTAGTAATAAGTGGACTGTTCGGGATATAGAAAAATTTTCACGAATGGAATCAAAATTTCTAGGCGAATTCAGTGAGTTCCCAATTGGACATGCTTGTATGAGTTTGCTTTTCAATATCGAGCAACATTTTGAGGAACGGACTCTAAGTATCATGGTGGATTGAGTAGGTACCCAATAGGATTCGCATGTAATAACCTGGTTATTCAAGATAGAGCAACGTTTTAACGAACTGAAACACTGTTTCTTGCTGAATTCAGTTAGTTCCTAGTAGCCTGCTCTTGTAATATGTGTACTTTTAAAGATTTATAAATTTGGTGAGCCGAATCTGAGTAACATGGTGAATTTGGTTAGTTCCCAATAGGCGACAGTAGTAATAAGTGGACTGTTCGGGATATAGAAAAATTTTCACGAATGGAATCAAAATTTCTAGGCGAATTCAGTGAGTTCCCAATGGGACATGCTTGTATGAGTTTGCTTTTCAATATCGAGCAACATTTTAAGGAACGGAATCCAAGTATCATGGTGAATAAAGTAGGTTCCCAATAGGATTCGCATGTAATAAGCTTGTTATTCAAGATAGAGCATCGTTTTAACGAACTGAAACACTGTTTCTTGGTGAATTCAGTTAGTTCCTAGTAGCCTGCTCTTGTAATATGTGTACTTTTAAAGATTTATAAAAATGTGGTGAGCCGAATCTGAGTAACATGGTGAATTTGGTTAGTTCCCAATAGGCGACAGTAGTAATAAGTGGACTGTTCGGGATATAGAAAAATTTTCACGAATGGAATCAAAATTTCTAGGCGAATTCAGTGAGTTCCCAATGGGACATGCTTGTATGAGTTTGCTTTTCAATATCGAGCAACATTTTCAGGAACGGACTCTAAGTATCATGGTGAATTGAGTAGGTTCCCAATAGGATTCTCATGTAATAAGGTAGTTATTCAACACAGAGTAACGTTTTAACGAACTGAAACACTGTTTCTTTGTGAATTCAGTTAGTTCCTAGTAGCCTGCTCTTGTAATATGTTACTTTTAAATATTTATAAAAATTTAGTGAGCCGAATCTGAGTAACATGGTGAATTCGGTCAGTTCCCAATAGGCCGCAGTAATAATAAGTGGATGTTCGGGATATAGAAAAATTTCACGAATGGAATCAAAAGTTCTAGGCGGATTCAGTGAGTTCCCAATGGGACATGCTTGTATGAGTTTTCTTTTCAATATCGAGCAACATTTTAAGGAACGGAATCCAAGTATCATGGTGAATTGAGTAGGTTCCCAATAGGATTCGCATGTAATAAGCTTTTTATTCAAGATAGAGCAACGTTTTAACGAACTGAAACACTGTTTCTTGGTGAATTCAGTTAGTTCCTAGTAGCCTGCTCTTGTAATATGTGTACTTTTAAAGATTTATAAAAATTTGGTGAGCCGAATCTGAGTAACATGGTGAATTCGGTTAGTTCCCAATAGGCCGCAGTAGTAATAAGTGGACTGTTCGGGATATAGAAAAATTTTCAAAAATGGAATCACAATTTCAAGGCGAGTTCAGTGAGTTCCCAGTGGGACATGCTTGTATGAGTTTGCTTTTCAATATCGAGCAACATTTTCAGGAACGGAATCTAAGTATCATGGTGAATTGAGTAGGTTCCCAATAGGATTCGCATGTAATAAGCTTGTTATTCAACATAGAGTAACGTTTTAACGAACTGAAACACTGTTTCTTTGTGAATTCAGTTAGTTCCTAGTAGCCTGCTCTTGTAATATGTGTACTTTTAAATATTTATAAAAATTTAGTGAGCCGAATCGGAGTAACATGGTGAATTCGGTCAGTTCCCAATATGCCGCAGTAGTAATAAGTGGAGTGTTTGGGATATAGAAAAATTTTCACGAATGGAATCAAAGTTTCTAGGTGAATTCAGTGAGTTCCCAATGGGACATGCTTGTATGAGTTTACTTTTCAATATCGAGCAACATTTTAAGGAACAGAATCCAAGTATCATGGTGAATTGAGTAGGTTCCCAATAGGATTCGCATGTAATAAGCTTGTTATTCAAGATAGAGCAACGTTTTAACGAACTGAAACACTGTTTCTCTGTGAATTCAGTTAGTTCGTAGTAGCCTGCCCTTGTAATATGTGTACTTTTAAAATTTATAAAAATTTGTTGAGCCGAATCTGAGTAACATGGTAAATTCGGTTACTTCCCAATATGCCGCAGTAGTAATAAGTGGACTGTTCGGGATATAGAAAAATTTTCACGAATGGAATCAAAATTTCTAGGCGAATTCAGTGAGTTCCCAATGGGACATGCTTGTTTGAGTTTGCTTTTCAATATCGAGCACATTTTAAGGAACGGAATCTAAGTATCATGGTGAATTGAGTAGGTTCCCAATAGGATTCGCATGTAATAAGCTTGTTATTCAAGATACAGCAACGTTTTAACGAACTGAAACACTGTTTCTTGGTGAATTCAGTTAGTTCCTAGTTGCCTGCTCTTGTAACATGTGTACTTTTAAAGATTTTTAAAAATTTAGTGAGCCGAATCTGAGTAACATGGTGAATTCGGTCAGTTCCCATAGGCAGCAGTAGTAATAAGTGGACTGTTCGGGATATAGAAAAATTTTCACGAATGGAATCAAAATTTCTAGGCGAATTCAGTGAGTTCCCAATGGGACATGCTTGTATGAGTTTGCTTTTCAATATCGAGCAACATTTTCAGGAATGGAATCTAAGTATCATGGTGAATTGAGTAGGTTCCCAATAGGATTCGCATGTATTAAGCTAGTTATTCAACACAGAGTAACGTTTTAACGAACTGAAACACTGTTTCTTTGTGAATTCAGTTAGTTCCTAGTAGCCTGCTCTTGTAATATGTTACTTTTAAATATTTATAAAAATTTGGTGAGCCGAATCTGAGTAACATGGTGAATTCGGTCAGTTCCCAATAGGCCGCAGTAATAATAAGTGGATGTTCGGGATATAGAATAATTTTCACGAATGGAATCAAAAGTTCTAGGCGGATTCAGTGAGTTCCCAATGGGACATGCTTGTATGAGTTTTCTTTTCAATATCGAGCAACATTTTAAGGAACGGAATCCAAGTATCATGGTGAATTGAGTAGGTTCCCAATAGGATTCGCATGTAATAAGCTTGTAATTCAAGATAGAGCAACGTTTTAACGAACTGAAACACTGTTTCTTGGTGAATTCAGTTAGTTCCTAGTAGCCTGCTCTTGTAATATGTGTACTTTTAAAGATTTATAAAAATTTGGTGAGCCGAATCTGAGTAACATGGTGAATTCGGTTAGTTCCCAATAGGCCGCAGTAGTAATAAGTGGACTCTTCGGGATATAGAAAAATTTTCACGAATGGAATCAAAATTTCAAGGCGAGTTCAGTTAGTTCCCAGTGGGACATGCTTGTATGAGTTTGCTTTTCAATATCGAGCAACATTTTCAGGAACGGAATCTAAGTATCATGGTGAATTGAGTAGGTTCCCAATAGGATTCGCATGTAATAAGCTTGTTAGTCAACATAGAGTAACGTTTTAACGAACTGAAACACTGTTTCTTTGTGAATTCAGTTAGTTCCTAGTAGCCTGCTCTTGTAATATGTGTACTTTTAAATATTTATAAAAATTTAGTGAGCCGAATCGGAGTAACATGGTGAATTCGGTCAGTTCCCATAGGCAGCAGTAGTAATAAGTGGACTGTTCGGGATATAGAAAAATTTTCACGAATGGAATCAAAATTTCTAGGCGAATTCAGTGAGTTCCCAATTGGACATGCTTGTATGAGTTTGCTTTTCAATATCGAGCAACATTTTGAGGAACGGACTCTAAGTATCATGGTGAATTGAGTAGGTACCCAATAGGATTCGCATGTAATAACCTGGTTATTCAAGATAGAGCAACGTTTTAACGAACTGAAACACTGTTTCTTGGTGAATTCAGTTAGTTCCTAGTAGCCTGCTCTTGTAATATGTGTACTTTTAAAGATTTATAAATTTGGTGAGCCGAATCTGAGTAACATGGTGAATTTGGTTAGTTCCCAATAGGCGACAGTAGTAATAAGTGGACTGTTCGGGATATAGAAAAATTTTCACGAATGGAATCAAAATTTCTAGGCGAATTCAGTGAGTTCCCAATGGGACATGCTTGTATGAGTTTGCTTTTCAATATCGAGCAACATTTTAAGGAACGGAATCCAAGTATCATGGTGAATTGAGTAGGTTCCCAATAGGATTCGCATGTAATAAGCTTGTTATTCAAGATAGAGCATCGTTTTAACGAACTGAAACACTGTTTCTTGGTGAATTCAGTTAGTTCCTAGTAGCCTGCTCTTGTAATATGTGTACTTTTAAAGATTTATAAAAATGTGGTGAGCCGAATCTGAGTAACATGGTGAATTTGGTTAGTTCCCAATAGGCGCCAGTAGTAATAAGTGGACTGTTCGGGATATAGAAAAATTTTCACGAATGGAATCAAAATTTCTAGGCGAATTCAGTGAGTTCCCAATGGGACATGCTTGTATGAGTTTGCTTTTCAATATCGAGCAACATTTTCAGGAACGGAATCTAAGTATCATGGTGAATTGAGTAGGTTCCCTTAGGATTCGCATGTAATAAGCTAGTTATTCAACACAGAGTAACGTTTTAACGAACTGAAACACTGTTTCTTTGTGAATTCAGTTAGTTCCTAGTAGCCTGCTCTTGTAATATGTTACTTTTAAATATTTATAAAAATTTAGTGAGCCGAATCTGAGTAACAGGGTGAATTCGGTCAGTTCCCAATAGGCCGCAGTAATAATAAGTGGATGTTCGGGATATAGAATAATTTTCACGAATGGAATCAAAAGTTCTAGGCGAATTCAGTGAGTTCCCAATGGGACATGCTTGTATGAGTTTTCTTTTCAATATCGAGCAACATTTTAAGGAACGGAATCCAAGTATCATGGTGAATTGAGTAGGTTCCCAATAGGATTCGCATGTAATAAGCTTGTTATTCAAGATAGAGCAACGTTTTAACGAACTGAAACACTGTTTCTTGGTGAATTCAGTTAGTTCCTAGTAGCCTGCTCTTGTAATATGTGTACTTTTAAAGATTTATAAAAATTTGGTGAGCCGAATCTGAGTAACATGGTGAATTCGGTTAGTTCCCAATAGGCCGCAGTAGTAATAAGTGGACTGTTCGGGATATAGAAAAATTTTCACGAATGGAATCAAAATTTCAAGGCGAGTTCAGTTAGTTCCCAGTGGGACATGCTTGTATGAGTTTGCTTTTCAATATCGAGCAACATTTTCAGGAACGGAATCTAAGTATCATGGTGAATTGAGTAGGTTCCCAATAGGATTCGCATGTAATAAGCTTGTTAGTCAACATAGAGTAACGTTTTAACGAACTGAAACACTGTTTCTTTGTGAATTAAGTTAGTTCCTAGTAGCCTGCTCTTGTAATATGTGTACTTTTAAATATTTATAAAAATTTAGTGAGCCGAATCGGAGTAACATGGTGAATTCGGTCAGTTCCCAATATGCCACAGTAGTAATAAGTGGAGTGTTTGGGATATAGAAAAATTTCACGAATGGAATCAAAGTTTCTAGGTGAATTCAGTGAGTTCCCAATGGGACATGCTTGTATGAGTTTACTTTTCAATATCGAGCAACATTTTAAGGAACAGAATCCAAGTATCATGGTGAATTGAGTAGGTTCCCAATAGGATTCGCATGTAATAAGCTTGTTATTCAAGATACAGCAACGTTTTAACGAACTGAAACACTGTTTCTTGGTGAATTCAGTTAGTTCCTAGTTGCCTGCTCTTGTAACATGTGTACTTTTAAAGATTTTTAAAAATTTAGTGAGCCGAATCTGAGTAACATGGTGAATTCGGTCAGTTCCCATAGGCAGCAGTAGTAATAAGTGGACTGTTCGGGATATAGAAAAATTTTCACGAATGGAATCAAAATTTCTAGGCGAATTCAGTGAGTTCCCAATGGGACATGCTTGTATGAGTTTGCTTTTCAATATCCAGCAACATTTTGAGGAACGGACTCTAAGTATCATGGTGAATTGAGTAGGTACCCAATAGGATTCGCATGTAATAACCTGGTTATTCAAGATAGAGCAACGTTTTAACGAACTGAAACACTGTTTCTTGCTGAATTCAGTTAGTTCCTAGTAGCCTGCTCTTGTAATATGTGTACTTTTAAAGATTTATAATTTTGGTGAGCCGAATCTGAGTAACATGGTGAATTTGGTTAGTTCCCAATAGGCGCCAGTAGTAATAAGTGGACTGTTCGGGATATAGAAAAATTTTCACGAATGGAATCAAAATTTCTAGGCGAATTCAGTGAGTTCCCAATGGGACATGCTTGTATGAGTTTGCTTTTCAATATCGAGCAACATTTTAAGGAACGGAATCCAAGTATCATGGTGAATTGAGTAGGTTCCCAATAGGATTCGCATGTAATAAGCTTGTTATTCAAGATAGAGCATCGTTTTAACGAACTGAAACACTGTTTCTTGGTGAATTCAGTTAGTTCCTAGTAGCCTGCTCTTGTAATATGTGTACTTTTAAAGATTTATAAAAATGTGGTGAGCCGAATCTGAGTAACATGGTGAATTTGGTTAGTTCCCAATAGGCGCCAGTAGTAATAAGTGGACTGTTCGGGATATAGAAAAATTTTCACGAATGGAATCAAAATTTCTAGGCGAATTCAGTGAGTTCCCAATGGGACATGCTTGTATGAGTTTGCTTTTCAATATCGAGCAACATTTTCAGGAACGGAATCTAAGTATCATGGTGAATTGAGTAGGTTCCCAATAGGATTCGCATGTAATAAGCTAGTTATTCAACACAGAGTAACGTTTTAACGAACTGAAACACTGTTTCTTTGTGAATTCAGTTAGTTCCTAGTAGCCTGCTCTTGTAATATGTTACTTTTAAATATTTATAAAAATTTAGTGAGCCGAATCTGAGTAACATGGTGAATTCGGTCAGTTCCCAATAGGCCGCAGTAATAATAAGTGGATGTTCGGGATATAGAATAATTTTCACGAATGGAATCAAAAGTTCTAGGCGGATTCAGTGAGTTCCCAATGGGACATGCTTGTATGAGTTTTCTTTTCAATATCGAGCAACATTTTAAGGAACGGAATCCAAGTATCATGGTGAATTGAGTAGGTTCCCAATAGGATTCGCATGTAATAAGCTTGTTATTCAAGATAGAGCAACGTTTTAACGAACTGAAACACTGTTTCTTGGTGAATTCAGTTAGTTCCTAGTAGCCTGCTCTTGTAATATGTGTACTTTTAAAGATTTATAAAAATTTGGTGAACCGAATCTGAGTAACATGGTGAATTCGGTTAGTTCCCAATAGGCCGCAGTAGTAATAAGTGGACTGTTCGGGATATAGAAAAATTTTCACGAATGGAATCAAAATTTCAAGGCGAGTTCAGTGAGTTCCCAGTGGGACATGCTTGTATGAGTTTGCTTTTCAATATCGAGCAACATTTTCAGGAACGGAATCTAAGTATCATGGTGAATTGAGTAGGTTCCCAATAGGATTCGCATGTAATAATCTTGTTAGTCAACATAGAGTAACGTTTTAACGAACTGAAACACTGTTTCTTTGTGAATCAGTTAGTTCCTAGTAGCCTGCTCTTGTAATATGTGTACTTTTAAATATTTATAAAAATTTAGTGAGCCGAATCGGAGTAATATGGTGAATTCGGTCAGTTCCCAATATGCCGCAGTAGTAATAAGCGGAGTGTTTGGGATATAGAAAAATTTCACGAATGGAATCAAAGTTTCTAGGTGAATTCAGTGAGTTCCCAATGGGACATGCTTGTATGAGTTTGCTTTTCAATATCGAGCAACATTTTAAGGAACGGAATCCAAGTATCATGGTGAATTGAGTAGGTTCCCAATAGGATTCGCATGTAATAAGCTTGTTATTCAAGATAGAGCAACGTTTTAACGAACTGAAACACTGTTTCTTTGTGAATTCAGTTAGTTCGTAGTAGCCTGCCCTTGTAATATGTGTACTTTTAAAGATTTATAAAAATTTGTTGAGCCGAATCTGAGTAACATGGTAAATTCGGTTACTTCCCAATAGGCCGCAGTAGTAATAAGTGGACTGTTCGGGATATAGAAAAATTTTCACGAATGGAATCAAAATTTCTAGGCGAATTCAGTGAGTTCCCAATGGGACATGCTTGTTTGAGTTTGCTTTTCAATATCGAGCACATTTTAAGGAACGGAATCTAAGTATCATCGTGAATTGAGTAGGTTCCCAATAGGATTCGCATGTAATAAGCTTGTTATTCAAGATAGAGCAACGTTTTAATGAACTGAAACACTGTTTCTTTGTGAATTCAGTTAGTTCCCAGTAGCCTGCTCTTGTAATATGTGTACTTTTAAAGATTTATAAAAATTTGGTGAGCCGAATCTGAGTAACATGGTGAATTCGGTTCGTTCCCAATAGGCGGCAGTAGTAATAAGTGGACTGTTCGGGATATAGAAAAATTTTCACGAATGGAATCAAAATTTCTAGGCGAATTCAGTGAGTTCCCAATGGGACATGCTTGTATGAGTTTGCTTTTCAATATCGAGCAACATTTTGAGGAACGGACTCTAAGTATCATGGTGAATTGAGTAGGTACCCAATAGGATTCGCATGTAATAACCTGGTTATTCAAGATAGAGCAACGTTTTAACGAACTGAAACACTGTTTCTTGCTGAATTCATTTAGTTCCTAGTAGCCTGCTCTTGTAATATGTGTACTTTTAAAGATTTATAAATTTGGTGAGCTGAATCTGAGTAACATGGTGAATTTGGTTAGTTCCCAATAGGCGACAGTAGTAATAAGTGGACTGTTCGGGATATAGAAAAATTTTCACGAATGGAATCAAAATTTCTAGGCGAATTCAGTGAGTTCCCAATGGGACATGCTTGTATGAGTTTGCTTTTCAATATCGAGCAACATTTTAAGGAACGGAATCCAAGTATCATGTTGAATTGAGTAGGTTCCCAATAGGATTCGCATGTAATAAGCTTGTTATTCAAGATAGAGCAACGTTTTAACGAACTGAAACACTGTTTCTTGGTGAATTCAGTTATTTCCTAGTAGCCTGCTCTTGTAATATGTTACTTTTAAAGATTTATAAAAATTTGGTGAGCCGAATCTGAGTAACATGGTGAATTCGGTCAGTTCCCAATAGGCCGCAGTAGTAATAAGTGGATGTTCGGGATATAGAAAAATTTTCACGAATGGAATCAAAATTTCTAGGCAAATTCAGTGATTTCCCAATGGGACATGCTTGTATGAGTTTGCTTTTCAATATCGAGCAACATTTTAAGGAACGGAATCCAAGTATCATGGTGAATTGAGTAGGTTCCCAATAGGATTCGCATGTAATAAGCTTGTTATTCAAGATAGAGCAACGTTTTAACGAACTGAAACACTGTTTCTTGGTGAATTCAGTTAGTTCCTAGTAGCCTGCTCTTGTAATATGTGTACTTTTAAAGATTTATAAAAATTTGGTGAACCGAATCTGAGTAACATGGTGAATTCGGTTAGTTCCCAATAGGCCGCAGTAGTAATAAGTGGACTGTTCGGGATATAGAAAAATTTTCACGAATGGAATCAAAATTTCAAGGCGAGTTCAGTGAGTTCCCAGTGGGACATGCTTGTATGAGTTTGCTTTTCAATATCGAGCAACATTTTCAGGAACGGAATCTAAGTATCATGGTGAATTGAGTAGGTTCCCAATAGGATTCGCATGTAATAATCTTGTTAGTCAACATAGAGTAACGTTTTAACGAACTGAAACACTGTTTCTTTGTGAATCAGTTAGTTCCTAGTAGCCTGCTCTTGTAATATGTGTACTTTTAAATATTTATAAAAATTTAGTGAGCCGAATCGGAGTAATATGGTGAATTCGGTCAGTTCCCAATATGCCGCAGTAGTAATAAGTGGAGTGTTTGGGATATAGAAAAATTTCACGAATGGAATCAAAGTTTCTAGGTGAATTCAGTGAGTTCCCAATGGGACATGCTTGTATGAGTTTGCTTTTCAATATCGAGCAACATTTTAAGGAACGGAATCCAAGTATCATGGTGAATTGAGTAGGTTCCCAATAGGATTCGCATGTAATAAGCTTGTTATTCAAGATAGAGCAACGTTTTAACGAACTGAAACACTGTTTCTTTGTGAATTCAGTTAGTTCGTAGTAGCCTGCCCTTGTAATATGTGTACTTTTAAAGATTTATAAAAATTTGTTGAGCCGAATCTGAGTAACATGGTAAATTCGGTTACTTCCCAATAGGCCGCAGTAGTAATAAGTGGACTGTTCGGGATATAGAAAAATTTTCACGAATGGAATCAAAATTTCTAGGAGAATTCAGTGAGTTCCCAATGGGACATGCTTGTTTGAGTTTGCTTTTCAATATCGAGCACATTTTAAGGAACGGAATCTAAGTATCATCGTGAATTGAGTAGGTTCCCAATAGGATTCGCATGTAATAAGCTTGTTATTCAAGATAGAGCAACGTTTTAATGAACTGAAACACTGTTTCTTTGTGAATTCAGTTAGTTCCCAGTAGCCTGCTCTTGTAATATGTGTACTTTTAAAGATTTATAAAAATTTGGTGAGCCGAATCTGAGTAACATGGTGAATTCGGTTCGTTCCCAATAGGCGGCAGTAGTAATAAGTGGACTGTTCGGGATATAGAAAAATTTTCACGAATGGAATCAAAATTTCTAGGCGAATTCAGTGAGTTCCCAATGGGACATGCTTGTATGAGTTTGCTTTTCAATATCGAGCAACATTTTGAGGAACGGACTCTAAGTATCATGGTGAATTGAGTAGGTACCCAATAGGATTCGCATGTAATAACCTGGTTATTCAAGATAGAGCAACGTTTTAACGAACTGAAACACTGTTTCTTGCTGAATTCATTTAGTTCCTAGTAGCCTGCTCTTGTAATATGTGTACTTTTAAAGATTTATAAATTTGGTGAGCTGAATCTGAGTAACATGGTGAATTTGGTTAGTTCCCAATAGGCGACAGTAGTAATAAGTGGACTGTTCGGGATATAGAAAAATTTTCACGAATGGAATCAAAATTTCTAGGCGAATTCAGTGAGTTCCCAATGGGACATGCTTGTATGAGTTTGCTTTTCAATATCGAGCAACATTTTAAGGAACGGAATCCAAGTATCATGGTGAATTGAGTAGGTTCCCAATAGGATTCGCATGTAATAAGCTTGTTATTCAAGATAGAGCAACGTTTTAACGAACTGAAACACTGTTTCTTGGTGAATTCAGTTATTTCCTAGTAGCCTGCTCTTGTAATATGTTACTTTTAAAGATTTATAAAAATTTGGTGAGCCGAATCTGAGTAACATGGTGAATTCGGTCAGTTCCCAATAGGCCGCAGTAGTAATAAGTGGATGTTCGGGATATAGAAAAATTTTCACGAATGGAATCAAAATTTCTAGGCAAATTCAGTGATTTCCCAATGGGACATGCTTGTATGAGTTTGCTTTTCAATATCGAGCAACATTTTAAGGAACGGAATCCAAGTATCATGGTGAATTGAGTAGGTTCCCAATAGGATTCGCATGTAATAAGCTTGTTATTCAAGATAGAGCAACGTTTCAACGAACTGAAACACTGTTTCTTGGTGAATTCAGTTAGTTCCTAGTAGCCTGCTCTTGTAATATGTGTACTTTTAAAGATTTATAAAAATGTGGTGAGCCGAATCTGAGTAACATGGTGAATTTGGTTAGTTCCCAATAGGCGGCAGTAGTAATAAGTGGACTGTTCAGGATATAGAAAAATTTTCACGAATGGAATCAAAATTTCTAGGCGAATTCAGTGAGTTCCCAATGGGACATGCTTGTATGAGTTTGCTTTTCAATATCGAGCAACATTTTAAGGAACGGAATCCAAGTATCATGGTGAATTGAGTAGGTTCGCAATAGGATTCGCATGTAATAAGCTTGTTATTCAAGATAGAGCATCGTTTTAACGAACTGAAACACTGTTTCTTGGTGAATTCAGTTAGTTCCTAGTAGCCTGCTCTTGTAATATGTGTACTTTTAAAGATTTATAAAAATGTGGTGAGCCGAATCTGAGTAACATGGTGAATTTGGTTAGTTCCCAATAGGCGGCAGTAGTAATAAGTGGACTGTTCGGGATATAGAAAAATTTTCACGAATGGAATCAAAATTTCTAGGCGAATTCAGTGAGTTCCCAATGGGACATGCTTGTATGAGTTTGCTTTTCAATATCGAGCAACATTTTCAGGAACGGAATCTAAGTATCATGGTGAATTGAGTAGGTTCCCAATAGGATTCGCATGTAATAAGCTTGTTATTCAACACAGGGTAACGTTTTAACGAACTGAAACACTGTTTCTTTGTGAATTCAGTTAGTTCCTAGTAGCCTGCTCTTGTAATATGTTACATTTAAATATTTATAAAAATTTAGTGAGCCGAATCTGAGTAACATGGTGAATTCTGTCAGTTCCCAATAGGCCGCAGTAATAATAAGTGGATGTTCGGGATATAGAAAAATTTTCACGAATGGAATCAAAAGTTCTAGGCGAATTCAGTGAGTTCCCAATGGGACATGCTTGTATGAGTTTGCTTTTCAATATCGAGCAACATTTTAAGAACGGAATCCAAGTATCATGGTGAATTGAGTAGGTTCCCAATAGGATTCGCATGTAATAAGCTTGTTATTCAAGATAGAGCAACGTTTTAACGAACTGAAACACTGTTTCTTGGTGAATTCAGTTAGTTCCTAGTAGCCTGCTCTTGTAATATGTGTACTTTTAAAGATTTATAAAAATTTGGTGAGCCGAATCTGAGTAACATGGTGAATTCGGTTAGTTCCCAATAGGCCGCAGTAGTAATAAGTGGACTGTTCGGGATATAGAAAAATTTTCACGAATGGAATCAAAATTTCAAGGCGAGTTCAGTTAGTTCCCAGTGGGACATGCTTGTATGAGTTTGCTTTTCAATATCGAGCAACATTTTCAGGAACGGAATCCAAGTATCATAGTGAATTGAGTAGGTTCAAAATAGGATTCGCATGTAATAAGCTTGTTATTCAAGATAGAGCAACGTTTTAACGAACTGAAACACTGTTTCTTTGTGAATTCAGTTAGTTGCTAGTAGCCTGCTCTTGTAATATGTGTACTTTTAAAGATTTATAAAAATTTGGTGACCCGAATCTGAGTAACATGGTGAATTCGGTTACTTCCCAGTAGGCCGCAGTAGTAATAAGTGGACTGTTCGGGATATAGAAAAATTTTCACGAATGGAATCAAAATTTCTAGGTGAATTCAGTGAGTTCCCAATGGGACATGCTTGTTTGAGTTTGCTTTTCAATATCGAGCACATTTTAAGGAACGGAATCTAAGTATCATCGTGAATTGAGTAGGTTCCCAATAGGATTCGCATGTAATAAGCTTGTTATTCAAGATAGAGCAACGTTTTAATGAACTGAAACACTGTTTCTTTGTGAATTCAGTTAGTTCCCAGAAGCCTGCTCTTGTAATATGTGTACTTTTAAAGATTTATAAAAATTTGGTGAGCCGAATCTGAGTAACATGGTGAATTCGGTTCGTTCCCAATAGGCGGCAGTAGTAATAAGTGGACTGTTCGGGATATAGAAAAATTTTCACGAATGGAATCAAAATTTCTAGGCGAATTCAGTGAGTTCCCAAAGGGACATGCTTGTATGAGTTTGCTTTTCAATATCGAGCAACATTTTAAGGAACGTAATCCAAGTGTCATGGTGAATTGAGTAGGTTCCCAATAGGATTCGCATGTAATAAGCTTGTTATTCAAGATAGAGCAACGTTTAACGAACTGAAACACTGTTTTTTTGTGAATTCAGTTAGTTCCTAGAAGCCTGCTCTTGTAATATGTGTACTTTTAAAGATTTATAAAAATTTAGTGAGCCGAATCTGAGTAACATGGTGAATTCGGTCAGTTCCCAATAGGCCGCAGTAGTAATAAGTGGACTGTTCCGGATATAGAAAAATTTTCACAAATGGAATCAAAAGTTCTAGGAGAATTCAGTGAGTTCCCAATGGGACATGCTTGTATGAGTTTGCTTTTCAATATCGAGCAACATTTTAAGGAACGGAATCTAAGTACCTTGGTGAATTGAGTAGGTTCCCAATAGGATTCGCATGTAATAAGCTTGTTATTCAAGATAGAGCAACGTTTTAATGAACTGAAACACTGTTTCTTGGTGAATTCAGTTAGTTCCTAGAAGGCTGCTCTTGTAATATGTGTACTTTTAAAGATTTATAAAAATTTGGTGAGCCGAATCTGAGTAACATGGTGAATTCGGTCAGTTCCCAATAGGCCGCAGTAGTAATAAGTGGACTGTTCCGGATATAGAAAAATTTTCACGTATGAAATCAAAACTTCTAGGCAATTTCAGTGAGTTCCCAATGGCACATGCTTGTATGAGTATGCTTTTCATTATCGAGCAACATATTAAGGAACGGACTCTAAGTATCATGGTGAATTGAGTAGGTTCCCAATAGGATTCGCATGTAATAAGCTTGTTATTCAAGATAGAACAACGTTTTAACGAACTGAAACACTGTTTCTTGGTGAATTCAGTTAGTTCCTAGTAGCCTGGTCTTGTAATATGTGTACTTTTAAAGATTTATAAAAATTTGGTGATCCGAATCTGAGTAACATGGTGAAGTGGGTTAGTTCTCAATAGGCCCAAGTAGTAATAAGTGGACTGTTCGGGATATAGAAAAATTTTCACGAATGGAATCAAAATTTCTAGGCGAATTCAGTGAGTTCCCAATGGGACATGCTTGTATGAGTTTGCTCTTCAATATAGAGCAACATTTTAAGGAACGGAATCCAAGTATCTTGGTGAATTGAGTAGGTTCCCAATAGGATTAGCATGTAACAAGCTTGTTATTCAAGATAGAGCAACGTTTTAACGAACTGAAACACTGTTTCTTTGTGAATTCAGTTAGTTCCTAGTAACCTGCTCTTGTAATATGTGTACTTTTAAAGATTTATAAAAATTCGGTGAGCCGAATCTGAGTAACATGGTGAATTCGGTTAGTTCCCAATAGGCCGCACTAGTAATAAGTGGACTGGTCGGGATATAGAAAAATTTTCACGAATGGAATCAAAGTTTCTAGGCGAATTCAGTGAGTTCCCAATGGGACATGCTTGTATGAGTTTACTTTTCAATATCGAGCAACATTTTAAGGAACAGAATCCAAGTATCATGGTGAATTGTGTAGGTTCCCCATAGAATTCGCATGTAATAAGCTTGTTACTCAAGATAGAGCAACGCTTTAACGAACTGAAACACTGTTTCTTTGTGAACTCAGTTCCTAGTAGCCTGCTCTTGTAATATGTGTATTTTTAAAGATTTATAAAAATTTGGTGAGCCGAATCTGAGTAACATGGTGAATTTTGTTAATTCCCAATAGGCGGCAGTAGTAATAAGTGGACAGTTCGGGATATAGAAAAATTTTCACGAATGGAATCAAAATTTCTAGGCGAATTCAGTGAGTTCCCAAAGGGACATGCTTGTATGAGTTTGCTTTTCAATATCGATCACATTTTATGGAACGGAATCTAAGTATCATGGTGAATTGAGTAGGTTCCCAATAGGATTCGCATGTAATAAGCTTGTTATTCAAGATAGAGCAATGTTTAACGAACTGAAACACTGTTTCTTTGTGAATTCAGTTAGTTCGAAGTAGCCTGCCCTTGTAATATGTGTACTCTTAAAGATTTATAAAAATTTGTTGAGCCGAATCTGAGTAACATGGCAAATTCGGTTACTTCCCAATAGGCCGAGGTAGTAATAAGTGGACTGTTCGGGATATAGAAAAATTTTCACGAATGGAATCAAAATTTCTAGGGGAATTCAGTGAGTTCCCAATGGGACATGCTTGTATGAGTTTGCTTTTCAATATCGAGCACATTTTAAGGAACGGAATCTAAGTATCATGGTGAATTGAGTAGGTTCCCAATAGGATTCGCAAGTAATAAGCTTGTTATTCAAGATAGAGCAACGTTTTAACGAACTGAAACACTGTTTCTTTGTGAATTCAGTTAGTTCCCAGTAGCCTGTTCTTGTAATATGTGTACTTTTAAAGATTTATAAAAATTTGGTGAGACGAATCTGAGTAACATGGTGAATTCGGTTAGTTCCCAATAGGCCGCAGTAGTAATAAGTGGTCTGTTCGGGATATAGAAAAATTTTCACGAATGGAATCAAAATTTCTAGTCGAATTCAGTGAGTTCCCAATGGGACATGCTTGTATGAGTTTGCTTTTCAATATCGAGCAACATTTTAAGGAACGGAATCCAAGTATCATGGTGAATTGAGTAGGTTCCCAATAGGATTTGCATGTAATAAGCTTGTTATTCAAGATAGAGCAACGTTTTAACGAACTGAAACACTGTTTCTTGGTGAATTCAGTTAGTTCCTAGTAGCCTGCTCTTGTAATATGTGTACTTTTAAAGATTTATAAAAATTTGGTGAGCCGATCTGAGTAACATGGTGAATTTGGTTAGTTCCAATAGGCGGCACTAGTAATAAGTGGACTATTCGGGATATAGAAAAATTTTCACGAATGGAATCAAAATTTCTAGGCGAATTCAGTGAGTTCCCAAAGGAACATGCTTGTATGAGTTTGCTTTTCAATATCGATCACATTTTAAGGAACGGAATCTAAGTATCATGGTGAATTGAGTAGGTTCCCAATAGGATTCGCATGTAATAAGCTTGTTATTCAAGATAGAGCAACGTTTAACGAACTGAAACACTGTTTCTTTGTGAATTCAGTTAGTTCGAAGTAGCCTGCCCTTGTAATATGTGTACTTTTAAAGATTTTTAAAAATTTGTTGAGCCGAATCTGAGTAACATGGCAAATTCGGTTACTTCCCAATAGGCCGCAGTAGTAATAAGTGGACTGTTCGGGATATAGAAAAATTTTCACGAATGGAATCAAAAGTTCTAGGCGAATTCAGTGAGTTCCCAATGGGACATGCTTGTATGAGTTTGCTTTTCAATATCGAGCAACATTTTAAGGAACGGAATCCAAGTACCTTGGTGAATTGAGTAGGTTCCCAATAGGATTAGCATGTAATAAGCTTGTTATTCAAGATAGAGCAACGTTTTAATGAACTGAAACACTGTTTCTTGGTGAATTCAGTTAATTCCTAGTAGCCTG
Source organism: Rattus norvegicus (assembly GCF_021556685.1). Taxonomy (NCBI): domain Eukaryota; kingdom Metazoa; phylum Chordata; class Mammalia; order Rodentia; family Muridae; genus Rattus; species Rattus norvegicus. The sequence continues at coordinate 47,246,251 of NC_141550.1, forward strand.
CTCTTGTAATATGTGTACTTTTAAAGATTTATAAAAATTTGGTGAGACGAATGTGAGTAACATGGTGAATTCGGTTAGTTCCCAATAGGCGGCAGTAGTAATAAGTGGACTGTTAGGGATATAGAAAAATTTTCACGAATGGAATCAAAATTTCTAGGCGAATTCAGTGAGTTCCCAATGGGACATGCTTGTATGAGTTTGCTTTTCAATATCGAGCAACATTTTAAGGAACGGAATCCAAGTATCTTGGTGAATTGAGTAGGTTCCCAATAGGATTCGCATGTAATAAGCTTGTTATTCAAGATAGAGCAACGTTTTAAAGAACTGAAACACTGTTTCTTTGTGAATTCAGTTAGTTCCTAGTAGCCTGCTCTTGTAATATGTGTACTTTTAAAGATTTATAAAAATTTAGTGAGCCGAATCTGAGTAACATGGTGAATTCGGTCAGTTCCCAATAGGCCGCAGTAGTAATAAGTGGACTGTTCGGGATATAGAAAAATTTTCACGAATGGAATCAAAAGTTCTAGGCGAATTCAGTGAGTTCCCAGTGGGACATGCTTGTATGAGTTTGCTTTTCAATATCGAGCAACATTTTAAGGAACGGAATCCAAGTATCATGGTGAATTGAGTAGGTTCCCAATAGGATTCGCATGTAATAAGCTTGTTATTCAAGATAGAGCAACGTTTAACGAACTGAAACACTGTTTCTTTGTGAATTCAGTTAGTTCCTAGTAGCCTGCTCTTGTAATATGTGTACTTTTAAAGATTTATAAAAATTTAGTGAGGCGAATCTGAGTAACATGGTGAATTCGGTCAGTTCCCAATAGGCCGCAGTAGTAATAAGTGGACTGTTCGGGATATAGAAAAATTTTCACGAATGGAATCAAAAGTTCTAGGCGAATTCAGTGAGTTCCCAATGGGACATGCTTGTATGAGTTTGCTTTTCAATATCGAGCAACATTTTAAGGAACAGAATCCAAGTATCATGGTGAATTGAGTAGGTTCCCAATAGGATTCGCATGTAATAAGCTTGTTATTCAAGATAGAGCAACGTTTTAACGAACTGAAACACTGTTTCTTTGTGAATTCAGTTAGTTCCTAGTAGCCTGCTCTTGTAATATGTGTACTTTTAAAGATTTATAAAAATTTAGTGAGCCGAATTGAGTAACATGGTGAATTCGGTCAGTTCCCAGTAGGCCGCAGTAGTAATAAGTGGACTGTTCGGGATATAGAAAAATTTTCACGAATGGAATCAAAAGTTCTAGGCGAATTCAGTGAGTTCCCAATGGGACATCCTTGTATGAGTTTGCTTTTCAATATCGAGCAACATTTTAAGGAACGGAATCCAAGTACCTTGGTGAATTGAGTAGGTTCCCAATAGGATTCGCATGTAATAAGCTTGTTATTCAAGATAGAGCAACGTTTTAATGAACTGAAACACTGTTTCTTGGTGAATTGAGTTAGTTCCTAGTAGCCTGCTCTTGTAATATGTGTACTTTTAAAGATTTACAAAAATTTGGTGAGCCGAATCTGAGTAACATGGTGAATTTGGTTAGTTCCCAATAGGTGGCAGTAGTAATAAGTGGACTGTTCGGGATGTAGAAAAATTTTCACGAATGGAATCAAAATCTAGGCGAATTCAGTGAGTTCCCAATGGGACATGCTTGTATGAGTTTGCTTTTCAATATCGAGCAACATTTTAAGGAACGGAATCCAAGTATCATGGTGAATTGAGTAGGTTCCCAATAGGATTCGCATGTAATAAGCTTGTTATTCAAGATAGAGCAACGTTTTAACGAACTGAAACACTGTTTCTTTGTGAATTCAGTTAGTTCCTAGTAGCCTGCTCTTGTAATATGTGTACTTTTAAAGATTTATAAAAATTTAGTGAGGCGAATCTGAGTAACATGGTGAATTCGGTCAGTTCCCAATAGGCCGCAGTAGTAATAAGTGGACTGTTCGGGATATAGATAAATTTTCACGAATGGAATCAAAAGTTCTAGGCGAATTCAGTGAGTTCCCAATGGGACATCCTTGTATGAGTTTGCTTTTCAATATCGAGCAACATTTTAAGGAACGGAATCCAAGTACCTTGGTGAATTGAGTAGGTTCCCAATAGGATTAGCATGTAATAAGCTTGTTATTCAAGATAGAGCAACGTTTTAATGAACTGAAACACTGTTTCTTGGTGAATTCAGTTAGTTCCTAGTAGCCTGCTCTTGTAATATGTGTACTTTTAAAGATTTATAAAAATTTGGTGAGCCGATCTGAGTAACATGGTGAATTTGGTTAGTTCCAATAGGCGGCACTAGTAATAAGTGGACTATTCGGGATATAGAAAAATTTTCACGAATGGAATCAAAATTTCTAGGCGAATTCAGTGAGTTCCCAAAGGGACATGCTTGTATGAGTTTGCTTTTCAATATCGATCACATTTTAAGGAACGGAATCTAAGTATCATGGTGAATTGAGTAGGTTCCCAATAGGATTCGCATGTAATAAGCTTGTTATTCAAGATAGAGCAACGTTTAACGAACTGAAACACTGTTTCTTTGTGAATTCAGTTAGTTCGAAGTAGCCTGCCCTTGTAATATGTGTACTTTTAAAGATTTTTAAAAATTTGTTGAGCCGAATCTGAGTAACATGGCAAATTCGGTTACTTCCCAATAGGCCGCAGTAGTAATAAGTGGACTGTTCGGGATATAGAAAAATTTTCACGAATGGAATCAAAAGTTCTAGGCGAATTCAGTGAGTTCCCAATGGGACATGCTTGTATGAGTTTGCTTTTCAATATCGAGCAACATTTTAAGGAACGGAATCCAAGTACCTTGGTGAATTGAGTAGGTTCCCAATAGGATTAGCATGTAATAAGCTTGTTATTCAAGATAGAGCAACGTTTTAATGAACTGAAACACTGTTTCTTGGTGAATTCAGTTAATTCCTAGTAGCCTGCTCTTGTAATATGTGTACTTTTAAAGATTTATAAAAATTTGGTGAGACGAATGTGAGTAACATGGTGAATTCGGTTAGTTCCCAATAGGCGGCAGTAGTAATAAGTGGACTGTTAGGGATATAGAAAAATTTTCACGAATGGAATCAAAATTTCTAGGCGAATTCAGTGAGTTCCCAATGGGACATGCTTGTATGAGTTTGCTTTTCAATATCGAGCAACATTTTAAGGAACGGAATCCAAGTATCTTGGTGAATTGAGTAGGTTCCCAATAGGATTCGCATGTAATAAGCTTGTTATTCAAGATAGAGCAACGTTTTAAAGAACTGAAACACTGTTTCTTTGTGAATTCAGTTAGTTCCTAGTAGCCTGCTCTTGTAATATGTGTACTTTTAAAGATTTATAAAAATTTAGTGAGCCGAATCTGAGTAACATGGTGAATTCGGTCAGTTCCCAATAGGCCGCAGTAGTAATAAGTGGACTGTTCGGGATATAGAAAAATTTTCACGAATGGAATCAAAAGTTCTAGGCGAATTCAGTGAGTTCCCAGTGGGACATGCTTGTATGAGTTTGCTTTTCAATATCGAGCAACATTTTAAGGAACGGAATCCAAGTATCATGGTGAATTGAGTAGGTTCCCAATAGGATTCGCATGTAATAAGCTTGTTATTCAAGATAGAGCAACGTTTAACGAACTGAAACACTGTTTCTTTGTGAATTCAGTTAGTTCGAAGTAGCCTGCTCTTGTAATATGTGTACTTTTAAAGATTTATAAAAATTTAGTGAGGCGAATCTGAGTAACATGGTGAATTCGGTCAGTTCCCAATAGGCCGCAGTAGTAATAAGTGGACTGTTCGGGATATAGAAAAATTTTCACGAATGGAATCAAAAGTTCTAGGCGAATTCAGTGAGTTCCCAATGGGACATGCTTGTATGAGTTTGCTTTTCAATATCGAGCAACATTTTAAGGAACGGAATCCAAGTATCATGGTGAATTGAGTAGGTTCCCAATAGGATTCGCATGTAATAAGCTTGTTATTCAAGATAGAGCAACGTTTTAACGAACTGAAACACTGTTTCTTTGTGAATTCAGTTAGTTCCTAGTAGCCTGCTCTTGTAATATGTGTACTTTTAAAGATTTATAAAAATTTAGTGAGCCGAATTGAGTAACATGGTGAATTCGGTCAGTTCCCAGTAGGCCGCAGTAGTAATAAGTGGACTGTTCGGGATATAGAAAAATTTTCACGAATGGAATCAAAAGTTCTAGGCGAATTCAGTGAGTTCCCAATGGGACATCCTTGTATGAGTTTGCTTTTCAATATCGAGCAACATTTTAAGGAACGGAATCCAAGTACCTTGGTGAATTGAGTAGGTTCCCAATAGGATTCGCATGTAATAAGCTTGTTATTCAAGATAGAGCAACGTTTTAATGAACTGAAACACTGTTTCTTGGTGAATTGAGTTAGTTCCTAGTAGCCTGCTCTTGTAATATGTGTACTTTTAAAGATTTACAAAAATTTGGTGAGCCGAATCTGAGTAACATGGTGAATTTGGTTAGTTCCCAATAGGTGGCAGTAGTAATAAGTGGACTGTTCGGGATGTAGAAAAATTTTCACGAATGGAATCAAAATTTCTAGGCGAATTCAGTGAGTTCCCAATGGGACATGCTTGTATGAGTTTGCTTTTCAATATCGAGCAACATTTTAAGGAACGGAATCCAAGTATCATGGTGAATTGAGTAGGTTCCCAATAGGATTCGCATGTAATAAGCTTGTTATTCAAGATAGAGCAACGTTTTAACGAACTGAAACACTGTTTCTTTGTGAATTCAGTTAGTTCCTAGTAGCCTGCTCTTGTAATATGTGTACTTTTAAAGATTTATAAAAATTTAGTGAGGCGAATCTGAGTAACATGGTGAATTCGGTCAGTTCCCAATAGGCCGCAGTAGTAATAAGTGGACTGTTCGGGATATAGATAAATTTTCACGAATGGAATCAAAAGTTCTAGGCGAATTCAGTGAGTTCCCAATGGGACATCCTTGTATGAGTTTGCTTTTCAATATCGAGCAACATTTTAAGGAACGGAATCCAAGTACCTTGGTGAATTGAGTAGGTTCCCAATAGGATGAGCATGTAATAAGCTTGTTATTCAAGATAGAGCAACGTTTTAATGAACTGAAACACTGTTTCTTGGTGAATTCAGTTAGTTCCTAGTAGCCTGCTCTTGTAATATGTGTACTTTTAAAGATTTATAAAAATTTGGTGAGCCGAATCTGAGTAACATGGTGAATTTGGTTAGTTCCCAATAGGCGGCAGTAGTAATAAGTGGACTGTTCGGGATATAGAAAAATTTTCGAGAATGGAATCAAAATTTCTAGGCGAATTCAGTGAGTTCCCAAAGGGACATGCTTGTATGAGTTTGCGTTTCAATATCGATCACATTTTAAGGAACGGAATCTAAGTATCATGGTGAATTGAGTAGGTTCCCAATAGGATTCGCATGTAATAAGCTTGTTATTCAAGATAGAGCAACGTTTAACGAACTGAAACACTGTTTCTTTGTGAATTCAGTTAGTTCGAAGTAGCCTGCCCTTGTAATATGTGTACTTTTAAAGATTTATAAAAATTTAGTGAGGCGAATCTGAGTAACATGGTGAATTCGGTCAGTTCCCAATAGGCCGCAGTAGTAATAAGTGGACTGCTCGGGATATAGAAAAATTTTCACGAATGGAATCAAAATTTCTAGGCGAATTCAGTGAGTTCCCAATGGGACATCCTTGTATGAGTTTGCTTTTCAATATCGAGCAACATTTTAAGGAACGGAATCCAAGTACCTTGGTGAATTGAGTAGGTTCCCAATAGGATTAGCATGTAATAATCTTGTTATTCAAGATAGAGCAACGTTTTAATGAACTGAAACACTGTTTCTTGGTGAATTCAGTTAGTTCCTAGTAGCCTTCTCTTGTAATATGTGTACTTTTAAAGATTTATAAAAATTTGGTGAGCCGAATCTGAGTAACATGGTGAATTTGGTTAGTTCCCAATAGGCGGCAGTAGTAATAAGTGGACTGTTCGGGATATAGAAAAATTTTCATGAATGGAATCAAAATTTCTAGGCGAATTCAGTGAGTTCCCAAAGGGACATGCTTGTATGAGTTTGCTTTTCAATATCGATCACATTTTAAGGAACGGAATCTAAGTATCATGGTGAATTGAGTAGGTTCCCAATAGGATTCGCATGTAATAAGCTTGTTATTCAAGATAGAGCAACGTTTAACGAACTGAAACACTGTTTCTTTGTGAATTCAGTTAGTTCGAAGTAGCCTGCCCTTGTAATATGTGTACTTTTAAAGATTTTTATAAATTTGTTGAGCCGAATCTGAGTAACATGGCAAATTCGGTTACTTCCCATTAGGCCGCAGTAGTAATAAGTGGACTGTTCGGGATATAGAAAAATTTTCACGAATGGAATCAAAAGTTCTAGGCCAATTCAGTGAGTTCCCAATGGGACATGCTTGTATGAGTTTGCTTTTCAATATCGAGCAACATTTTAAGGAACGGAATCCAAGTACCTTGGTGAATTGAGTAGGTTCCCAATAGGATTAGCATGTAATAAGCTTGTTATTCAAGATAGAGCAACGTTTTAATGAACTGAAACACTGTTTCTTGGTGCATTCAGTTAGTTCCTAGTAGCCTGCTCTTGTAATATGTGTACTTTTAAAGATTTATAAAAATTTGTTGAGCCGAATCTGAGTAATATGGTGAATTTGGATAGTTCCCAATAGGCGGCAGTAGTAATAAGTGGACTGTTCGGGATATAGAAAAATTTTCACGAATGGAATCAAAATTTCTAGGCGAATTCAGTGAGTTCCCAAAGGGACATGCTTGTATGAGTTTGCTTTTCAATATCGATCACATTTTAAGGAACGGAATCTAAGTATCATGGTGAATTGAGTAGGTTCCCAATAGGATTCGCATGTAATAAGCTTGTTATTCAAGATAGAGCAACGTTTAACGAACTGAAACACTGTTTCTTTGTGAATTCAGTTAGTTCGAAGTAGCCTGCCCTTGTAATATGTGTACTTTTAAAGATTTATAAAAATTTGTTGAGCCGAATCTGAGTAACATGGCAAATTCGGTTACTTCCCAATAGGCCGCAGTAGTAATAAGTGGACTGTTCGGGATATATAAAAATTTTCACGAGTGGAATCAAAAGTTCTAGGCGAATTCAGTGAGTTCCCAATGGGACATGCTTGTATGAGTTTGCTTTTCAATATCGAGCAACATTTTAAGGAACAGAATCCAAGTACCTTGGTGAATTGAGTAGGTTCCCAATAGGATTAGCATGTAATAAGCTTATTATTCAAGATAGAGCAACGTTTTAATGAACTGAAACACTGTTTCTTGGTGAATTCAGTTAATTCCTAGTAGCCTGCTCTTGTAATATGTGTACTTTTAAAGATTTATAAAAATTTGGTGAGACGAATCTGAGTAACATGGTGAATTCGGTTAGTTCCCAATAGGCAGCAGTAGTAATAAGTGGACTGTTCGGGATATAGAAAAATTTTCACGAATGGAATCAAAAGTTCTAGGCGAATTCAGTCAGTTCCCAATGGGACATGCTTGTATGAGTTTGCTTTTCAATATCGAGCAACATTTTAAGGAACGGAATCCAAGTACCTTGGTGAATTGTATAGGTTCCCAATAGGATTAGCATGTAATAAGCTTGTTATTCAAGATAGAGCAACGTTTTAATGGACTGAAACACTGTTTCTTGGTGAATTCAGTTAGTTCCTAGTAGCCTGCTCTTGTAATATGTGTACTTTTAAAGATTTATAAAAATTTGTTGAGGCGAATCTGAGTAACATGGTGAATTTGGTTAGTTCCCAATAGGCGGCAGTAGTAATAAGTGGACTGTTCGGGATATAGAAAAATTTTCACGAATGGAATCAAAATTTCTAGGCGAATTCAGTGAGTTCCCAAAGGGACATGCTTGTATGAGTTTGCTTTTCAATATCGATCACATTTTAAGGAACGGAATCTAAGTATCATGGTGAATTGAGTAGGTTCCCAATAGGATTCGCATGTAATAAGCTTGTTATTCAAGATAGAGCAACGTTTAACGAACTGAAACACTGTTTCTTTGGGAATTCAGTTAGTTCGAAGTAGCCTGCCCTTGTAATATGTGTACTTTTAAAGATTTATAAAAATTTGTTGAGCCGAATCTGAGTAACATGGCAAATTGGGTTACTTCCCAATAGGCCGCAGTAGTAATAAGTGGACTGTTCAGGATATATAAAAATTTTCACGAATGGAATCAAAAGTTCTAGGCGAATTCAGTGAGTTCCCAATGGGACATGCTTGTATGAGTTTGCTTTTCAATATCGAGCAACATTTTAAGGAACAGAATCCAAGTACCTTGGTGAATTGAGTAGGTTCCCAATAGGATTAGCATGTAATAAGCTTGTTATTCAAGATAGAGCAACGTTTTAATGAACTGAAACACTGTTTCTTGGTGAATTCAGTTAATTCCTAGTACCCTGCTCTTGTAATATGTGTACGTTTAAAGATTTATAAAAATTTGGTGAGACGAATCTGAGTAACATGGTGAATTCGGTTAGTTCCCAATAGGCGGCAGTAGTAATAAGTGGACTGTTCGGGATATAGAAAAATTTTCACGAATGGAATCAAACGTTCTAGGCGAATTCAGTGAGTTCCCAATGGGACATGCTTGTATGAGTTTGCTTTTCAATATCGAGCAACATTTTAAGGAACGGAATCAAGGATCTTGGTGAATTGAGTAGGTTCCCAATAGGATTCGCATGTACTAAGCTTGTTATTCAAGATAGAGCAACGTTTTAACGAACTGAAACACTGTTTCTTTGTGAATTCAGTTAGTTCCTAGTAGCCTGCTCTTGTAATATGTGTACTTTTAAAGATTTATAAAAATTTAGTGAGGCGAATCTGAGTAACATGGTGAATTCGGTCAGTTCCCAATAGGCCGCAGTAGTAATAAGTGGACTGTTCGGGATATAGAAAAATTTTCACGAATGGAATCAAAAGTTCTAGGCAAATTCAGTGAGTTCCCAATGGGACATCCTTGTATGAGTTTGCTTTTCAATATCGAGCAACATTTTAAGGAACGGAATCCAAGTACCTTGGTGAATTGAGTAGGTTCCCAATAGGATTAGCATGTAATAAGCTTGTTATTCAAGATAGAGCAACGTTTTAATGAACTGAAACACTGTTTCTTGGTGAATTCACTTAGTTCCTAGTAGCCTGCTCTTGTAATATGTGTACTTTTAAAGATTTATAAAAATTTGGTGAGCCGAATCTGACTAACATGGTGAATTTGGTTAGTTCCCAATAGGCGGCAGTAGTAATAAGTGGACTGTTCGGGATATAGAAAAATTTTCACGAATGGAATCAAAATTTCTAGGCGAATTCAGTGAGTTCCTAAAGGGACATGCTGTATGAGTTTGCTTTTCAATATCGATCACACTTTAAGGAACGGAATCTAAGTATCATGGTGAATTGAGTAGGTTCCCAATAGGATTCGCATGTAATAAGCTGGTTATTGAAGATAGAGCAACGTTTAACGAACTGAAACACTGTTTCTTTGTGAATTCAGTTAGTTCGAAGTAGCCTGCCCTTGTAATATGTGTACTTTTAAAGATTTATAAAAATTCGGTGAGCCGAATCTGAGTAACATGGCAAATTCGGTTACTTCCCAATAGGCCGCAGTAGTAATAAGTGGACTGTTCGGGATATAGAAAATTTTTAAGAATGGAATCAAAAGTTCTAGGCGAGTTCAGTGAGTTCCCAATGGGACATGCTTGTATGAGTTTGCTTTTCAATATCGTCACATTTTAAGGAACGGAATCTAAGTACCTTGGTGAATTGAGTAGGTTCCCAATAGGATTAGCATGTAATAAGCTTGTTATTCAAGATAGAGCAACGTTTTAATGAACTGAAACACTGTTTCTTTGTGAATTCAGTTAGTTCCTAGTAGCCTGCTCTTGTAATGTGTGTACTTTTAAAGATTTATAAAAATTTGGTGAGCCGAATATGAGTATCATGGTGAATTTGGTTAGTTCCCAAGAGGCGGCAGTAGTAATAAGTAGACTGTTCGGGATATAGAAAAATTTTCACGAATGGATTCAAAATTTCTAGGCGAATTCAGTGAGTTCCCAAAGGGACATGCTTGTATGAGTTTGCTTTTCAATATCGATCACATTTTAAGGAACGGAATCTAAGTATCATGGTGAATTGAGTAGGTTCCCAATAGGATTCGCATGTAATAAACTTGTTATTCAAGATAGAGCAACGTTTAACGAACTGAAACACTGTTTCTTTGGGAATTCAGTTAGTTCGAAGTAGCCTGCCCTTGTAATATGTGTACTTTTAAAGATTTATAAAAATTTGTTGAGCCGAATCTGAGTAACAATGCAAATTCGGTTACTTCCCAATAGGCCGCAGTAGTAATAAGTGGACTGTTCGGGATATAGAAAAATTTTCACGAATGAAATCAAAATTTCTAGGCGAATTCAGTGAGTTCCCAATGGGACATGCTTGTATGAGTTTGCTTTTCATTATCGAGCACATTTTAAGGAACGGAATCTAAGTATCATTGTGAATTGAGTAGGTTCCCAATAGGATTCGCATGTAATAAGCTTGTTATTCAAGATAGTGCAACGTTTTAACGAACTGAAACACTGTTTCTTTGTGAATTCAGTTAGTTCCCAGTAGCCTGCTCTTGTAATATGTGTACTTTTAAAGATTTATAAAAATTTGGTGAGACGAATCTGAGTAACATGGTGAATTCGGTCAGTTCCCAATAGGCCGCAGTAGTAATAAGTGGACTGTTCGGGATATAGAAAAATTTTCACGAATGGAATCAAAAGTTCTAGGCGAATTCAGTGAGTTCCCAATGGGACATCCTTGTATGAGTTTGCTTTTCAATATCGAGCAACATTTTAAGGAACGGAATCCAAGTACCTTGGTGAATTGAGTAGGTTCCCAATAGGATTAGCATGTAATAAGCTTGTTATTCAAGCTAGAGCAACGTTTTAACGAACTGAAACACTGTTTCTTTGTGAATTCAGTTAGTTCCCAGTAGCCTGCTCTTGTAATATGTGTACTTTTAAAGATTTATAAAAATTTGGTGAGACGAATCTGAGTAACATGGTGAATTCGGTTAGTTCCCAATAGGCGGCAGTAGGAATAAGTGGACTGTTCGGGATATAGAAAAATTTTCAAAATGGAATCAAAATTTCTAGGCGAATTCAGTGAGTTCCCAATGGGACATGCTTGTATGAGTTTGCTTTTCAATATCGAGCAACATTTTAAGGAACAGAATCTAAGTATCATGGTGAATTGAGTAGGTTCCCAATAGGATTCGCATGTAATAAGCTTGTTATTCAAGATAGAGCAACGTTATAACGAACTGAAACACTGTTTCTTTGTGAATTCAGTTAGTTCCTAGTAGCCTGCCCTCGTAATATGTGTACTTTTAAAGATTTATAAAAATTAGTTGGCCGAATCTGAGTAACATGGTAATTCGGTTACTTCCCAATAGGCCGCAGTAGTAATAAGTGGACCGTTCGGGATATAGAAAAATTTTCACGAATGGAATCAAAATATCTAGGCGAATTCAGTGAGTTCCCAATGGGACATGCTTGTATGAGTTTGCTTTTCAATATCGAGCACATTTATGTAACGAAATCTATGTATCATGGTGAATTGAGTAGGTTCCCAATAGGATTAGCATGTAATAAGCTTGTTATTCAAGATAGAGCAACGTTTTAACGAACTGAAACACTGTTTCTTTGTGAATTCAGTTAGTTCCCAGTAGCCTGCTCTTGTAATATGTGTACTTTAAAAGATTTATAAAAATTTGGTGAGCCGAATCTGAGTAACTTGGTGAATTCGGTTAGTTCCCAATAGGCGGCAGTAGTAATAAGTGGACTCTTCGGGATATAGAAAAATTTTCACGAATGGAATCAAAATTTCTAGGCGAATTCAGTGAGTTCCCAAAGGGACATGCTTGTATGAGTTTGCTTTTCAATATCGAGCAATATTTAAGGAACGGAATCTAAGTATCATGGTGAATTGAGTAGGTTCCCAATAGGATTCGCATGTAATAAGCTTGTTATTCAAGATAGAGCAACGCTTTAACGAACTGAAACACTGTGTCTTTGTGAACTCAGTTAGTTCCTAGTAGCCTGCTCTTGTAATATGTGTACTTTTAAAGATTTATAAAAATTTGGTGAGCCGAATCTGAGTAACATGGTGAATTTGGTTAGTTCCCAATAGGCGGCAGTAGTAATAAGTGGACTGTTCGGGATATAGAAAAATTTTCACGAATGGAATCAAAATTTCTAGGCGAATTCAGTGAGTTCCCAAAGGGACATGCTTGTATGAGTTTGCTTTTCAATATCGATCACATTTTAAGGAACGGAATCTAAGTATCATGGTGAATTGAGTAGGTTCCCAATAGGATTCGCATGTAATAAGCTTGTTATTCAAGATAGAGCAACGTTTAACGAACTGAAACACTGTTTCTTTGTGAATTCAGTTAGTTCGAAGTAGCCTGCCCTTGTAATATGTGTACTTTTAAAGATTTATAAAAATTTGTTGGGCCAAATCTGAGTAACATGGCAAATTCGGTTACTTCCCAATAGGCCGCAGTAGTAATAAGTGGACTTTCGGGATATAGAAAAATTTTCACGAATGGAGTCAAAATTTCTAGGCCAATTCAGTGACTTCCCAATGGGACATGCTTGTATGAGTTTGCTTTTCAATATCGAGCACATTTTAAGGAACGGAATCTAAGTATCATGGTGAATTGAGTAGGTTCCCAATAGGATTCGCATGTAATAAGCTTGTTATTCAAGATAGTGCAACGTTTTAACGAACTGAAACACTGTTTCTTTGTGAATTCAGTTAGTTCCCAGTAGCCTGCTCTTGTAATATGTGTACTTTTAAAGATTTATAAAAATTTGGTGAGACGAATCTGAGAAACATGGTGAATTCGGTCAGTTCCCAATAGGCCGCAGTAGTAATAAGTGGACTGTTCGGGATATAGAAAAATTTTCACGAATGGAATCAAAATTTCTAGGCGAATTCAGTGAGTTCCCAATGGGACATCCTTGTATGAGTTTGCTTTTCAATATCGAGCAACATTTTAAGGAACGGAATCCAAGTACCTTGGTGAATTGAGTAGGTTCCCAATAGGATTAGCATGTAATAAGATTGTTATTCAAGATAGAGCAACGTTTTAATGAACTGAAACACTGTTTCTTGGTGAATTCAGTTAGTTCCTAGTAGCCTGCTCTTGTAATATGTGTACTTTTAAAGATTTATAAAAATTTGGTGAGCCGAATCTGAGTAACATGGTGAATTTGGTTAATTCCCAATAGGCGGCAGTAGTAATAAGTGGACTGTTCGGGATATAGAAAAATTTTCACGAATCGAATCAAAATTTCTAGGCGAATTCAGTGAGTTCCCAAAGGGACATGCTTGTATGAGTTTGCTTTTCAATATCGATCACATTTTAAGGAACGGAATCTAAGTATCATGGTGAATTGAGTAGGTTCCCAATAGGATTCGCATGTAATAAGCTTGTTATTCAAGATAGAGCAACGTTTAACGAACTGAAACACTGTTTCTTTGTGAATTCAGTTAGTTCGAAGTAGCCTGCCCTATTAATATGTGTACTTTTAAAGATTTATAAAAATTTGTTGAGCCAAATCTGAGTAACATGGCAAATCCGGTTACTTCCCAATAGGCCGCAGTAGTAATAAGTGGACTGTTCGGGATATAGAAAAATTTTCACGAATGGAATCAAAATTTCTAGGCGAATTCAGTGAGTTCCCAATGGGACATGCTTGTATGAGTTTGCTTTTCAATATCGAGCACATTTTAAGGAACGGAATCTAAGTATCATGGTGAATTGAGTAGGTTCCCAATAGGATTCATATGTAATAAGCTTGTTATTCAAGATAGAGCAACGTTTTAACGAACTGAAACACTGTTTCTTTGTGAATTCAGTTAGTTCCCAGTAGCCTGCTCTTGTAATATGTGTACTTTTAAAGATTTATAAAAATTTGGTGAGACGAATCTGAGTAACATGGTGAATTCGGTTAGTTCCCAATAGGCGGCAGTAGGAATAAGTGGACTGTTCGGGATATAGAAAAATTTTCACGAATGGAATCAAAATTTCTAGGCAAATTCAGTGAGTTCCCAATGGGACATGCTTGTGTGAGTTTGCTTTTCAATATCGAGCAACATTTTAAGGAACGGAATCTAAGTATCATGGTGAATTGAGTAGGTTCCCAATAGGATTCGCATGTAATAAGCTTGTTATTCAAGATAGAGCAACGTTATAACGAACTGAAACACTGTTTCTTTGTGAATTCAGTTAGTTCCTAGTAGCCTGCCCTTGTAATATGTGTACTTTTAAAGATTTATAAAAATTAGTTGAGCCGAATCTGAGTAACATGGTAATTCGGTTACTTCCCAATAGGCCGCAGTAGTAATAAGTGGACCGTTCGGGATATAGAAAAATTTTCACGAATGGAATCAAAATATCTAGGCGAATTCAGTGAGTTCCCAATGGGACATGCTTGTATGAGTTTGCTTTTCAATATCGAGCACATTTATGGAACGAAATCTATGTATCATGGTGAATTGAGTAGGTTCCCAATAGGATTCGCATGTAATAAGCTTGTTATTCAAGATAGAGCAACGTTTTAACGAACTGAAACACTGTTTCTTTGTGAATTCAGTTAGTTCCCAGTAGCCTGCTCTTGTAATATGTGTACTTTAAAAGATTTATAAAAATTTGGTGAGCCGAATCTGAGTAACTTGGTGAATTCGGTTAGTTCCCAATAGGCGGCAGTAGTAATAAGTGGACTCTTCGGGATATAGAAAAATTTTCACGAATGGAATCAAAATTTCTAGGCGAATTCAGTGAGTTCCCAAAGGGACATGCTTGTATGAGTTTGCTTTTCAATATCGAGCAATATTTAAGGAACGGAATCTAAGTATCATGGTGAATTGAGTAGGTTCCCAATAGGATTCGCATGTAATAAGCTTGTTATTCAAGATAGAGCAACGTTTAACGAACTGAAACACTGTTTCTTTGTGAATTCAGTTAGTTCCTAGTAGCCTGCTCTTGTAATATGTCTACTTTTAAAGATTTATAATAATTTGGTGAGCCGAATCTGAGTAACATGGTGAATTCGGTTAGTTCCCAATAGGCCGCAGTAGTAATAAGTGGACTGTTCGGGATATAGAAAAATTTTCACGAATGGAATCAAAAGTCTAGGCGAATTCAGTGAGTTCCCAATGGGACATGCTTGTATGAGTTTGCTTTTCAATATCGAGCAATATTTTAAGGAACGGAATCCAAGTATCATGGTGAATTGAGTAGGTTCCCAATAGGATTCACATGTAATAAGCTTGTTATTCAAGATAGAGCAACGTTTTAACGAACTGAAACACTGTTTCTTTGTGAATTCAGTTAGTTCCTAGTAGCCTGCTCTTGTAATATGTGTACTTTTAACGATTTATAAAAATTTAGTGAGCCGAACCTGAGTAACATGGTGAATTCGGTCAGTTCCCAATAGGCCGCAGTAGTAATAAGTGGACTGTTCGGGATATAGAAAAATTTTCACGAATGGAATCAAAGTTTCTAGGCGAATTCAGTGAGTTCCCAATGGGACATGCTTGTATGAGTTTACTTTTCAATATCGAGCAACATTTTAAGGAACTGAATCCAAGTATCAAGGTGAATTGAGTAGGTTCCCAATAGAATTCGCATGTAATAAGCTTGTTATTCAAGATAGAGCAACGCTTTAACGAACTGAAACACTGTGTCTTTGTGAACTCAGTTAGATCCTAGTAGCCTGCTCTTGTAATATGTGTACTTTTAAAGATTTATAAAAATTTGGTGAGCCGAATCTGAGTAACATGGTGAATTTGGTTAGTTCCCAATAGGCGGCAGTAGTAATAAGTGGACTGTTCGGGATATAGAAAAATTTTCACGAATGGAATCAAAATTTCTAGGCGAATTCAGTGAGTTCCCAAAGGGACATGCTTGTATGAGTTTGCTTTTCAATATCGATCACATTTTAAGGAACGGAATCTAAGTATCATGGTGAATTGAGTAGGTTCCCAATAGGATTCGCATGTAATAAGCTTGTTATTCAAGATAGAGCAACGTTTAACGAACTGAAACACTGTTTCTTTGTGAATTCAGTTAGTTCGAAGTAGCCTGCCCTTGTAATATGTGTACTTTTAAAGATTTATAAAAATTTGGTGAGACGAATCAGAGTAACATGGTGAATTCGGTTAGTTCCCAATAGGCGACAGTAGGAATAAGTGGACTGTTCGGGATATAGAAAAATTTTCACGAATGAAATCAAAATTTCTAGGCAAATTCATGAGTTCCCAATGGGACATGCTTGTATGAGTTTGCTTTTCAATATCGAGCAACATTTTAAGGAACGGAATCTAAGTATCATGGTGAATTGAGTAGGTTCCCAATAGGATTCGCATGTAATAAGCTTGTTATTCAAGATAGAGCAACATTATAACGAACTGAAACACTGTTTCTTTGTGAATTCAGTTAGTTCCTAGTAGCCTGCCCTTGTAATATGTGTACTTTTAAAGATTTATAAAAATTAGTTGAGCCGAATCTGAGTAACATGGTAATTCGGTTACTTCCCAATAGGCCGCAGTAGTAATAAGTGGACCGTTCGGGATATAGAAAAATTTTCACGAATGGAATCAAAATATCTAGGCGAATTCAGTGAGTTCCCAATGGGACATGCTTGTATGAGTTTGCTTTTCAATATCGAGCACATTTATGGAACGAAATCTATGTATCATGGTGAATTGAGTAGGTTCCCAATAGGATTCGCATGTAATAAGCTTGTTATTCAAGATAGAGCAACGTTTTAACGAACTGAAACACTGTTTCTTTGTGAATTCAGTTAGTTCCCAGTAGCCTGCTCTTGTAATATGTGTACTTTAAAAGATTTATAAAAATTTGGTGAGCCGAATCTGAGTAACTTGGTGAATTCGGTTAGTTCCCAATAGGCGACAGTAGTAATAAGTGGACTCTTCGGGATATAGAAAAATTTTCACGAATGGAATCAAAATTTCTAGGCGAATTCAGTGAGTTCCCAAAGGGACATGCTTGTATGAGTTTGCTTTTCAATATCGAGCAATATTTAAGGAACGGAATCTAAGTATCATGGTGAATTGAGTAGGTTCCCAATAGGATTCGCATGTAATAAGCTTGTTATTCAAGATAGAGCAACGTTTAACGAACTGAAACACTGTTTCTTTGTGAATTCAGTTAGTTCGAAGTAGCCTGCCCTTGTAATATGTGTACTTTTAAAGATTTATAAAAATTTGGTGAGACGAATCAGAGTAACATGGTGAATTCGGTTAGTTCCCAATAGGCGACAGTAGGAATAAGTGGACTGTTCGGGATATAGAAAAATTTTCACGAATGGAATCAAAATTTCTAGGCAAATTCAGTGAGTTCCCAATGGGACATGCTTGTATGAGTTTGCTTTTCAATATCGAGCAACATTTTAAGGAACGGAATCTAAGTATCATGGTGAATTGAGTAGGTTCCCAATAGGATTCGCATGTAATAAGCTTGTTATTCAAGATAGAGCAACATTATAACGAACTGAAACACTGTTTCTTTGTGAATTCAGTTAGTTCCTAGTAGCCTGCCCTTGTAATATGTGTACTTTTAAAGATTTATAAAAATTAGTTGAGCCGAATCTGAGTAACATGGTAATTCGGTTACTTCCCAATAGGCCGCAGTAGTAATAAGTGGACCGTTCGGGATATAGAAAAATTTTCACGAATGGAATCAAAATATCTAGGCGAATTCAGTGAGTTCCCAATGGGACATGCTTGTATGAGTTTGCTTTTCAATATCGAGCACATTTATGGAACGAAATCTATGTATCATGGTGAATTGAGTAGGTTCCCAATAGGATTCGCATGTAATAAGCTTGTTATTCAAGATAGAGCAACGTTTTAACGAACTGAAACACTGTTTCTTTGTGAATTCAGTTAGTTCCCAGTAGCCTGCTCTTGTAATATGTGTACTTTAAAAGATTTATAAAAATTTGGTGAGCCGAATCTGAGTAACTTGGTGAATTCGGTTAGTTCCCAATAGGCGACAGTAGTAATAAGTGGACTCTTCGGGATATAGAAAAATTTTCACGAATGGAATCAAAATTTCTAGGCGAATTCAGTGAGTTCCCAAAGGGACATGCTTGTATGAGTTTGCTTTTCAATATCGAGCAATATTTAAGGAACGGAATCTAAGTATCATGGTGAATTGAGTAGGTTCCCAATAGGATTCGCATGTAATAAGCTTGTTATTCAAGATAGAGCAACGTTTTAACGAACTGAAACACTGTTTCTTTGTGAATTCAGTTAGTTCCTAGTAGCCTGCTCTTGTAATATGTGTACTTTTAACGATTTATAAAAATTTAGTGAGCCGAACCTGAGTAACATGGTGAATTCGGTCAGTTCCCAATAGGCCGCAGTAGTAATAAGTGGACTGTTCGGGATATAGAAAAATTTTCACGAATGGAATCAAAGTTTCTAGGCGAATTCAGTGAGTTCCCAATGGGACATGCTTGTATGAGTTTACTTTTCAATATCGAGCAACATTTTAAGGAACAGAATCCAAGTATCAAGGTGAATTGAGTAGGTTCCCAATAGAATTCGCATGTAATAAGCTTGTTATTCAAGATAGAGCAACGTTTTAACGAACTGAAACACTGTTTCTTTGTGAATTCAGTTAGTTCCCAGTAGCCTGCTCTTGTAATATGTGTACTTTAAAAGATTTATAAAAATTTGGTGAGCCGAATCTGAGTAACTTGGTGAATTCGGTTAGTTCCCAATAGGCGGCAGTAGTAATAAGTGGACTCTTCGGGATATAGAAAAATTTTCACGAATGGAATCAAAATTTCTAGGCGAATTCAGTGAGTTCCCAAAGGGACATGCTTGTATGAGTTTGCTTTTCAATATCGAGCAATATTTAAGGAACGGAATCTAAGTATCATGGTGAATTGAGTAGGTTCCCAATAGGATTCGCATGTAATAAGCTTGTTATTCAAGATAGAGCAACGTTTAACGAACTGAAACACTGTTTCTTTGTGAATTCAGTTAGTTCCTAGTAGCCTGCTCTTGTAATATGTCTACTTTTAAAGATTTATAATAATTTGGTGAGCCGAATCTGAGTAACATGGTGAATTCGGTTAGTTCCCAATAGGCCGCAGTAGTAATAAGTGGACTGTTCGGGATATAGAAAAATTTTCACGAATGGAATCAAAAGTCTAGGCGAATTCAGTGAGTTCCCAATGGGACATGCTTGTATGAGTTTGCTTTTCAATATCGAGCAACATTTTAAGGAACGGAATCCAAGTATCATGGTGAATTGAGTAGGTTCCCAATAGGATTCACATGTAATAAGCTTGTTATTCAAGATAGAGCAACGTTTTAACGAACTGAAACACTGTTTCTTTGTGAATTCAGTTAGTTCCTAGTAGCCTGCTCTTGTAATATGTGTACTTTTAACGATTTATAAAAATTTAGTGAGCCGAACCTGAGTAACATGGTGAATTCGGTCAGTTCCCAATAGGCCGCAGTAGTAATAAGTGGACTGTTCGGGATATAGAAAAATTTTCACGAATGGAATCAAAGTTTCTAGGCGAATTCAGTGAGTTCCCAATGGGACATGCTTGTATGAGTTTACTTTTCAATATCGAGCAACATTTTAAGGAACTGAATCCAAGTATCAAGGTGAATTGAGTAGGTTCCCAATAGAATTCGCATGTAATAAGCTTGTTATTCAAGATAGAGCAACGCTTTAACGAACTGAAACACTGTGTCTTTGTGAACTCAGTTAGATCCTAGTAGCCTGCTCTTGTAATATGTGTACTTTTAAAGATTTATAAAAATTTGGTGAGCCGAATCTGAGTAACGTGGTGAATTTGGTTAGTTCCCAATAGGCGGCAGTAGTAATAAGTGGACTGTTCGGGATATAGAAAAATTTTCACGAATGGAATCAAAATTTCTAGGCGAATTCAGTGAGTTCCCAAAGGGACATGCTTGTATGAGTTTGCTTTTCAATATCGATCACATTTTAAGGAACGGAATCTAAGTATCATGGTGAATTGAGTAGGTTCCCAATAGGATTCGCATGTAATAAGCTTGTTATTCAAGATAGAGCAACGTTTAACGAACTGAAACACTGTTTCTTTGTGAATTCAGTTAGTTCGAAGTAGCCTGCCCTTGTAATATGTGTACTTTTAAAGATTTATAAAAATTTGGTGAGACGAATCAGAGTAACATGGTGAATTCGGTTAGTTCCCAATAGGCGACAGTAGGAATAAGTGGACTGTTCGGGATATAGAAAAATTTTCACGAATGGAATCAAAATTTCTAGGCAAATTCAGTGAGTTCCCAATGGGACATGCTTGTATGAGTTTGCTTTTCAATATCGAGCAACATTTTAAGGAACGGAATCTAAGTATCATGGTGAATTGAGTAGGTTCCCAATAGGATTCGCATGTAATAAGCTTGTTATTCAAGATAGAGCAACATTATAACGAACTGAAACACTGTTTCTTTGTGAATTCAGTTAGTTCCTAGTAGCCTGCCCTTGTAATATGTGTACTTTTAAAGATTTATAAAAATTAGTTGAGCCGAATCTGAGTAACATGGTAATTCGGTTACTTCCCAATAGGCCGCAGTAGTAATAAGTGGACCGTTCGGGATATAGAAAAATTTTCACGAATGGAATCAAAATATCTAGGCGACTTCAGTGAGTTCCCAATGGGACATGCTTGTATGAGTTTGCTTTTCAATATCGAGCACATTTATGGAACGAAATCTATGTATCATGGTGAATTGAGTAGGTTCCCAATAGGATTCGCATGTAATAAGCTTGTTATTCAAGATAGAGCAACGTTTTAACGAACTGAAACACTGTTTCTTTGTGAATTCAGTTAGTTCCCAGTAGCCTGCTCTTGTAATATGTGTACTTTAAAAGATTTATAAAAATTTGGTGAGCCGAATCTGAGTAACTTGGTGAATTCGGTTAGTTCCCAATAGGCGGCAGTAGTAATAAGTGGACTCTTCGGGATATAGAAAAATTTTCACGAATGGAATCAAAATTTCTAGGCGAATTCAGTGAGTTCCCAAAGGGACATGCTTGTATGAGTTTGCTTTTCAATATCGAGCAATATTTAAGGAACGGAATCTAAGTATCATGGTGAATTGAGTAGGTTCCCAATAGGATTCGCATGTAATAAGCTTGTTATTCAAGATAGAGCAACGTTTTAACGAACTGAAACACTGTTTCTTTGTGAATTCAGTTAGTTCCTAGTAGCCTGCTCTTGTAATATGTGTACTTTTAACGATTTATAAAAATTTAGTGAGCCGAACCTGAGTAACATGGTGAATTCGGTCAGTTCCCAATAGGCCGCAGTAGTAATAAGTGGACTGTTCGGGATATAGAAAAATTTTCACGAATGGAATCAAAGTTTCTAGGCGAATTCAGTGAGTTCCCAATGGGACATGCTTGTATGAGTGTGCTTTTCAAGATATATAACCATTTTAACGAAAGGAATCGAAGTATCATGGTGAATTCAGTAGGTTCCCCATAGGATTCGCATGTAATAAGAGTACTATTCAAGATAGAGCAAAGTTTTAACGACCTGAAACACCGTTTCTTTGTGAATTCAGTTACTTTCCATTAACAGTCTCTAATTATATGTGTACTTTTAAAATATATCAAAAATTCGTGAGCGGAATCTCAGTGTCTTGGTGAATTCAGTTACTTCCTAATAGGCCACAATAGTAATAATTGACTGCTCGGGATATAGAAAAATTTTTACGAATGGAATCCAAATGTCTAGACTAATTCAGTGAGTTCCCAATGGTACATGCTTGTATGTTGTGCTTTTCAAGATATAGCAACATTTTAACGAATGGAATCTAAGTATATTGGTGAATTCAGCAGGTTCCCAATAGGATTCGCATGTAATAACAGTACTATGTAAGATAGAGCAACGTTTTAAAGAACTGAAACACTGTTTCTTTGTGAATTCAGTTAGTTGCCATTAGCAGGCTATTGTAATATGTCTACTTTTAACGCTTGATCAACATTTCGTGAGCCCAATCTCAGTAACATGTTGTATTCAGTTAGTTCCCATAGGCCGCAATAGTAATAAGTGGACTGTTCGGGATATAGAAAAATTTTCACGAATTGAATCAAAATTTCTAGGCGAATTCATTGAGTTCCCAGTGGGACATGCTTGTATGAGTGTGCTTGTCAATATATAGCAACATTTTAAGGAACGGAATCTAAGTATCACATTGAATTCAGTAGGTTCCCAATAGGATTCGCATGTAATAAGCTTGTTATTTAAGATACAGCAAGGTTTTAACGAACTGAAACACTGTTTCTTTGTGAATTCAGTTAGTTCACAGTAGCAGGCTCTTGTAATATGTGTTCTTTTAAAGATTTATCAAAATTTCCTTAGCCGAATCTCAGCAACTTGGTGATGTCATTTAGTTCCCAATAGGCCGCAGTAGTAATAAGTGGACTGTTCGGGATATAGAAAAAATTCACGAATGGAATCAAAATTTCTAGGCGAATTCAGAGAGTTCCCAATGGGACATGCTTGTATGAGTGTACTTTTCAATATATAGCAACATTTTAAGGAACGGAATCAAAGTATCATGTTGAATTCAGTAGTTTCCCAATAGGATTCGCATGAAATAAGCTTGATATTCAAGAGAGAGCAACGTTTTAACGAACTGAAACACTGTTTCTTTGTGAATTCAGTTAGTTCCCAGTAGCAGGATCTTGTAGTATGTGTACTTTTAAAGATTTATCAAAATTTCGTGAGCCGAATCTCAGTAAATTGGTGAATACAGTTAAATCCTAGTAGGCCACAATAGTAATATGTGGACTGTATGGGATAAAGAAAATTTTCACGTGTGGAAAGAAAATTTTTGGTGAATTCATAGATTTCCCAATGGGACATGCTTGTTTGTGTGTGCTTTTTAAGATATAGCAACATTTTAACTTACGGAATCTAAGTATCATGATGAATTCAGCACGTTCCCAATAGGATTCGCATGTAATATGAGTACTATTCAAGATAGAGCAACGTTTTAACGAAGCGAAACACTGTTTCTTTGTGAATTCAGTTAGATCCCATTTCAGGCTCTAGTTATATGTGTACTTTTAAAGATTTATCAAAATTTCATGAGCCGAATCTCAGTAACTTGATGAATTCAGTGATTTCCAAATAGGCCACAATAGTAATAAGTGGACAGCTCGGGATACAGAATAATTTTCACGAATTGAATCAAAATTTCTAGGTGAATTCATTGAGTTCCCAATGGGACATGCTTGTATGAGTGTGCTTTTCAAGATATAGCAACATTTTAACGAACGATATCTAAGTATCATGGTGAATTGAGTAGGTTCCCAATAGGATTCACATGTAATAAGCTTGTTATTCAAGATAGAGCAACGTTTTAACGAACTGAAACACTGTTTCTTTGTGAATTCAGTTAGTTCCTAGTAGCCTGCTCTTGTAATATGTGTACTTTTAACGATTTATAAAAATTTAGTGAGCCGAACCTGAGTAACATGGTGAATTCGGTCAGTTCCCAATAGGCCGCAGTAGTAATAAGTGGACTGTTCGGGATATAGAAAAATTTTCACGAATGGAATCAAAGTTTCTAGGCGAATTCAGTGAGTTCCCAATGGGACATGCTTGTATGAGTTTACTTTTCAATATCGAGCAACATTTTAAGGAACAGAATCCAAGTATCAAGGTGAATTGAGTAGGTTCCCAATAGAATTCGCATGTAATAAGCTTGTTATTCAAGATAGAGCAACGCTTTAACGAACTGAAACACTGTGTCTTTGTGAACTCAGTTAGATCCTAGTAGCCTGCTCTTGTAATATGTGTACTTTTAAAGATTTATAAATATTTGGTGAGCCGAATCTGAGTAACATGGTGAATTTGGTTAGTTCCCAATAGGCGGCAGTAGTAATAAGTGGACTGTTCGGGATATAGAAAAATTTTCACGAATGGAATCAAAATTTCTAGGCGAATTCAGTGAGTTCCCAAAGGGACATGCTTGTATGAGTTTGCTTTTCAATATCGATCACATTTTAAGGAATGGAATCTAAGTATCATGGTGAATTGAGTAGGTTCCCAATAGGATTCGCATGTAATAAGCTTGTTATTCAAGATAGAGCAACGTTTAACGAACTGAAACACTGTTTCTTTGTGAATTCAGTTAGTTCGAAGTAGCCTGCCCTTGTAATATGTGTACTTTTAAAGATTTATAAAAATTTGGTGAGACGAATCAGAGTAACATGGTGAATTCGGTTAGTTCCCAATAGGCGACAGTAGGAATAAGTGGACTGTTCGGGATATAGAAAAATTTTCACGAATGGAATCAAAATTTCTAGGCAAATTCAGTGAGTTCCCAATGGGACATGCTTGTATGAGTTTGCTTTTCAATATCGAGCAACATTTTAAGGAACGGAATCTAAGTATCATGGTGAATTGAGTAGGTTCCCAATAGGATTCGCATGTAATAAGCTTGTTATTCAAGATAGAGCAACGTTATAACGAACTGAAACACTGTTTCTTTGTGAATTCAGTTAGTTCCTAGTAGCCTGCCCTTGTAATATGTGTACTTTTAAAGATTTATCAAAATTAGTTGAGCCGAATCTGAGTAACATGGTAATTCGGTTACTTCCCAATAGGCCGCAGTAGTAATAAGTGGACCGTTCGGGATATAGAAAAATTTTCACGAATGGAATCAAAATATCTAGGCGAATTCAGTGAGTTCCCAATGGGACATGCTTGTATGAGTTTGCTTTTCAATATCGAGCACATTTATGGAACGAAATCTATGTATCATGGTGAATTGAGTAGGTTCCCAATAGGATTCACATGTAATAAGCTTGTTATTCAAGATAGAGCAACGTTTTAACGAACTGAAACACGGTTTCTTTGTGAACTCAGTTAGTTCCCATTAGCAGTCTCTTGTAATATGTGTAATTTTATAGATTTCTCAGAATTTCGTGAGCCGAATCTCAGTAACTTGGTTAATTCAGTTAGTTCCCAATACTCCGCAATAGTAATAAGTGGACTGCTCGGACATAGAAGAATTTTTACGAATATAATCAAAATTTCTGTGCAATTCAGTGAGTTCCCAATGGGACATGCTTGTATGAGTGTGCTTTTCAAGATATATAACCATTTTAACGAAAGGAATCGAAGTATCATGGTGAATTCAGTAGGTTCCCCATAGGATTCGCATGTAATAAGAGTACTATTCAAGATAGAGCAAAGTTTTAACGACCTGAAACACCGTTTCTTTGTGAATTCAGTTAGTTTCCATTAGCAGTCTCTAATTATATGTGTACTTTTAAAATATATCAAAAATTCGTGAGCGGAATCTCAGTGTCTTGGTGAATTCAGTTACTTCCTAATAGGCCACAATAGTAATAAGTTGACTGCTCGGGATATAGAAAAATTTTTACGAATGGAATCCAAATGTCTAGACTAATTCAGTGAGTTCCCAATGGGACATGCTTGTATGTTGTGCTTTTCAAGATATAGCAACATTTTTACGAACGGAATCTAAGTATATTGGTGAATTCAGCAGGTTCCCAATAGGATTCACATGTAATAAGAGTACTATGTAAGAAAGAGCAACGTTTTAAAGAACTGAAACACTGTTTCTTTGTGAATTCAGTTAGTTGCCATTAGCAGGCTATTGTAATATGTCTACTTTTAACGCTTGATCAACATTTCGTGAGCCCAATCTCAGTAACATGTTGTATTCAGTTAGTTCCCAATAGGCCGCAATAGTAATAAGTGGACTGTTCGGGATATAGAAAAATTTTCATGAATTGAATCAAAATTTCTAGGCGAATTCATTGAGTTCCCAATGGGACATGCTTGTATGAGTGTGCTTTTCAATATATAGCAACATTTTAAGGAACGGAATCTAAGTATCACGTTGAATTCAGTAGGTTCCCAATAGGATTCGCATTTAATCAGGTTGTTATTCAAGATAGAGCAACGTTTTAAAAAACTGAAACGCTGTTTCTTCGTGAATTCAGTTAATTCCCAGTGGCAGGCTCTTGCAGTATGTGTACTTTTAAAGATTTATCAAAATTTCGTGAGCCGAATCTCAGTAAATTGGTGAATAGTGTTAATTCCTAATAAGCCGCAATAGTAATAATTTGACTGTTCGGGATATAGAAAAATTTTCACGAATTGAATCAAAATTTCTAGGCGAATTCATTGAGTTCCCAATGGGACATGCTTGTATGAGTGTGCTTTTCAATATATAGCAACATTTTAAGGAACGGAATCTAAGTATCACGTTAAATTCAGTAGGTTCCCAATAGGATTCGCATGTAATAAGCTTGTTATTTAAGATACAGCAACGTTTTAACGAACTGAAACACTGTTTCTTTGTGAATTCAGTTAGTTCCCAGTAGCAGGCTCTTGTAATATGTGTTCTTTTAAAGATTTATCAAAATTTCCTTAGCCGAATCTCAGCAACTTGGTGATGTCATTTAGTTCCCAATAGGCCGCAGTAGTAATAAGTGGACTGTTCGGGATATAGAAAAAATTCACGAATGGAATCAAAATTTCTAGGCGAATTCAGTGAGTTCCCAATGGGACATGCTTGTATGAGTGTACTTTTCAATATATAGCAACATTTTAAGGAACGGAATCAAAGTGTCATGTTGAATTCAGTAGTTTCCCAATAGGATTCGCATGGAATAAGCTTGATATTCAAGAGAGAGCAACGTTTTAACGAACTGAAACACTGTTTCTTTGTGAATTCAGTTAGTTCCCAGTAGCAGGCTCTTGTAGTATTTGTACTTTAAAGATTTATCAAAATTTCGTGAGCCGAATCTCAGTAAATTGGTGAATACAGTTAAATCCTAGTAGGCCACAATAGTAATATGTGGACTGTACGGGATAAAGAAAAATTTTCACGTGTGGAATGAAAATTTCTAGGTGAATTCATAGATTTCCCAATGGGACATGCTTGTTTGAGTGTGCTTTTTAAGATATAGCAACATTTTAACTTACGGAATCTAAGTATCATGATGAATTCAGCACGTTCCCAATAGGATTCGCATGTAATATGAGTACTATTCAAGATAGAGCAACGTTTTAACGAAGCGAAACACTGTTTCTTTGTGAATTCAGTTAGATCCCATTTCAGGCTCTAGTTATATGTGTACTTTTAAAGATTTGTCAAAATTTCATGAGCCGAATCTCAGTACTTTATGAATTCAGTTATTTCCCAATAGGCCGCAATAGTAATAAGTGGACTGCTCGGGATACAGAATAATTTTCACGAATTGAATCAAAATTTCTAGGGGAATTCATTGAGTTCCCAATGGGACATGCTTGTATGAGTGTGCTTTTCAAGATATAGCAACATTTTAACGAACGATATCTAAGTATCATGGTGAATTCAGCAGGTTCCCAATAGGATTCGCATTTAATAAGCTTGTTATTTAAGATAGAGCAACAATTTAACGAACTGAGCACGGTTTCTTTGTGAACTCAGTTAGTTCCCATTAGCAGTCTCTTGTAATATGTGTAATTTTAGAGCTTTCTCAGAATTTCGTGAGCCGAATCTCAGTAACTGGTGAATTCAGTTAGTTCCCAATAGGCCGCAATATTAATAAGTCGACTGCTCGGACATAGAAAAATTTTTACGAATATAATCAAAATTTCTGTGGAATTCAGTGAGTGCCCAAAGGGACATGCTTGTATGAGTGTGCTTTTCAAGATATCTAACCATTTTAACGAAAGGAATCGAAGTATCATGGTGAATTCAGTAGGTTCCCCATAGGATTCGCATGTAATAAGAGTACTATTCAAGATAGAGCAAAGTTTTAACGACCTGAAACACCGTTTCTTTGTGAATTCAGTTAGTTTCCATTAGCAGTCTCTAGTTATATGTGTACTTTTAAAGATATATCAAAAATTCGTGAGCGGAATCTCAGTGTCTTGCTGAATTCAGTTACTTCCTAATAGGCCACAATAGTAATAAGTTGACTGCTCGGGATATAGAAATATTTTTACGAATGGAATCAAAATGTCTAGACTAATTCAGTGAGTTCCCAATGGGACATGCTTGTTTGAGTGTGCTTTTCAAGATATAGCAACATTTTAACTTACAGAATTTAAGTATCATGATGAATTCAGCACGTTCCCAATAGGATTCGCATGTAATATGAGTACTATTCAAGATAGAGCAACGTTTTAACAAACCGAATCACTGTTTCTTTGTGAATTAGTTAGTTCCCATTTCAGGCTCTAGTTATATGTGTACTTTTAAAGATTTATCAAAATTTCGTGAGCCGAATCTCAGTAACTTGATGAATTCAGTTATTTCCCAATAGGCCGCAATAGTAATAAGTTGACTGCTCGGGATACAGAATAATTTTCACGAATGGAATCAGAATTTCTAGGCGAATTCACTGAGTCCCAATGGGAGATGCTTGTATGAGTGTGCTTTCAAGATATATAACCATTTTAACGAACGGAATATAAGTATAATGGTGAATTCAGTAGTTTCCCCATATGATTCACATGTAACAAGAAAAGTATTAAAGGTAGAGCTAAATTTTAACGACATGAAACACCGTTTCTTTGTGCATTCAGTTAGTTCCCATTAGCAGGCTCTTGTAATATGTGTACTTTTAAAGATTTATCAAAATTTTTGAGCCGAATCTCAGAAATTGGGTGAATTCAGTTATTTCCTAGTAAGCCGCAATAGTAATAAGTGGACTGTTCTGGATGTAGAAAAATTTTCACGAATTGAATCATAATTTCTAGGCGAATTCAGTGAGTTCCCAAGGGGACATGCTTGTATGAGTGTTTTTTACAATATATCAACATTTTAAGGAAGGAAATCTAAGTAACATGGTTAAATCAGTAGGTTCCCAATAGGATTCGCATGTAATAAGCTTGTTATTCGAGATAGAGCAACGTTTTAACGAACTGAAACACTGTTTCTTTGTGAATTCAGTTAGTTCCCAGTAGCTGGCTCTTGTAATCTGTGTACTTTTAAAGATTTATTAAATTTGGTGAGCCGAATCTGAGTAACTTGGTGAATTCAGTTAGTTCCCAATAGGCCGCAGTAGTAATAAGAGTACTGTTCGGGATATTGAAAATTTTTCACGAATTGAATTAAAATTTCTAGGCGAATTCAGTGAGTTCCGAATGGGACATTTTTGTATGAGTGTGCTTTTCAATACATAGCAACATTTTAATGAACGGAATCTAAGTATCATGGTGAATACAGTAGTTTCCCAATAGGATTCCTATGTAATAAGCTTGTTATTCAAGATAGAGCAACGGTTTAACAAACTGAATCACTGTTTCTTTCTAAATTCAGTTAGTTCCCAGTAGCAGGCTCTTGTAATGTGTGTACTTTTAAAGATTTATCAAAATTTCGTGAGCAGAATCTAAGTAAATTGTTGAATTATGTTAGTTCCTAGTATGCCGCAATAGTAATAAGTGGACTGTTCTGGATATAGAAAAATTTTCATGAATTGAATCATAATTTCTAGTCGAATTCAGTGAGTTCCCAAGGGGACATGCTTCTATGAGTGTGCTTTTCAATACATAGCAACATTTTAATGAACGGAATCTAAGTATCATGGTGAATACAGTAGTTTCCCAATAGGATTCACATGTAATAAGCTTCTTATTCAAGATAGAGCAATGGTTTAACAAACTGAATCACTGTTTCTTTGTGAATTCAGTTAGTTCCCAGTAGCAGGCTCTTGTAGTATGTGTACTTTTAAAGATTTATCAAAATTTCGTGAGCAGAATCTCAGTAACATGGTGAATTATGTTAGTTCCTAGTAAGCCGCATTAGTAATAAGTGGACTGTTCTGGATATAAAAAAATTTTCACGAATGTAATCAAAATTTCTAGGAGAATTCAGTGAGTTCCCAATGGGACAAGCTTGTATGAGTGGGCTTTTTACTATATTTCCACATTTTTACAAACCGATCTAAGTATCATGTTGTATTCAGTAGGTTCCCAATAGGATTCGCATGTAATAAGAGTACTATGCAAGATAGACCAACGTTTTAACGAACTAAAACACTGTTTCTTTGTGAATACAGTTAGTTCCCATTAGCAGGCTAATGTAATATGTGTACTTTTAAACCTTGATCAAAATTTCGTGAGCCGAATCTAGGTAACTTGGTGAAATCAGTTAGTTCCAATAGTCCGCAATAGTAATACGTGGACTGCTTGGGATATAGTAAAATTTTCACGAATGGAATCAAAATTTCTAGACGAATTCAGTGAGTTCCCAATGGGACATGCTTGTATGAGTGTGCTTTTCAAGATGTAGCAACATTTTAACGAACGATATCTAAGTATCGTGGTGAATTCAGCAAGTTCCCAATAGGATTCGAATTTAATAAGCTTGTTATTTAAGATAGAGCAACAATTTAACGAACTGAAACACTGTTTCTTTGTGAATTCAGTTAGTTCCCATTAGCAGGCTATTGTAATATGTGTACTTTTAAAGCTTGATCAAAATTTCGTGAGCTGAATCTAGGTAACCTGGTGAAATCAGTTAGTTCCAAATAGGCCGCAATAGTAATACGTGGACTGCTCAAGATATAGAAAAATTTTCACGAATGGAATCAAAATTTCTAGACGAATTCAGTGAGTTCCCAATGGGACATGCTTGTATGAGTGTGCTTTTCAAGATATAGCAACATTTTAACGAACGATATCTAAGTATCATGGTGAATTCAGCAGGTTCCCAATAGGATTCGCATTTAATAAGCGTGTTATTTAAGATAGAGCAACAATTTAACGAATGAAACACGGTTTCTTTGTGAATTCAGTTAGTTCCCTTTAGCAGTCTCTTATAATATGTGTAATTTTAAAGATTTCTCAGAATTTCGTGAGCAGAATCTCAGTAACTTGGTGAATTCAGTTAATTCCCAATAGGCCGCAAGAGTAATAAGTGGACTGCTAGGGACATAGAAAAATTTTCACGAATATAATCAAAATTTCTGTGGAATTCAGTGAGTTCCCAATGGGACATGCTTGTATGAGTGTGCTTTTCAAGATATATAACCATTTTAACGAACGGAATCGAAGTATCATGGTGAATTCAGTAGGTTCCCCATAGGATTCGCATGTAATAAGAGTACTATTCAAGATAGAGCAAAGTTTTAACGAACTGAAACACCGTTTCTTTGTGAATTCAGTTAGTTTCCATTAGCAGTCTCTAGTTATATGTGTACTTTTAAAGATATATCAAAAATTCGTGAGCGGAATCTCAGTGTCTTGGTGAATTCAGTTACTTCCTAATAGGCCACAATAGTAATAAATTGACTGCTCGGGATATAGAAAAATTTTTACGAATGGAATCAAAATGTCTAGACTAATTCAGTGAGTTCCCAATGGGACATGCTTGTATGTTGTGCTTTTCAAGATATAGCAACATTTTAACGAACGGAATCTAAGTATATTGGTGAATTCAGCAGGTTCCCAATAGGATTCGCATGTAATAAGAGTACTATGTAAGATAGAGCAAGGTTTTAAAGAACTGAAACACTGTTTCTTTGTGAATTCAGTTAGTTGCCATTAGCAGGCTATTGTAATATGTCTACTTTTAACGCTTGATCAACATTTCGTGAGCCGAATCTCAGTAACATGTTGTATTCAGTTAGTTCCCAATAGGCCGCAATAGTAATAAGTGGACTGTTCGGGATATAGAAAAATTTTCACGAATTGAATCAAAATTTCTAGGCGAATTCATTGAGTTCCCAATGGGACATGCTTGTATGAGTGTGCTTTTCAATATATAGCAACATTTTAAGGAACGGAATCTAAGTATCACGTTGAATTCAGTAGGTTCCCAATAGGATTCGCATGTAATCAGGTTGTTATTCAAGATAGAGCAACGTTTTAACGAACTGAAACGCTGTTTCTCCGTGAATTCAGTTAATTCCCAGTGGCAGGTTCTTGCAGTATGTGTACTTTTAAAGATTTATCAAAATTTCGTGAGCCGAATCTCAGTAAATTGGTGAATAGTGTTAATTCCTAATAAGCCGCAATAGTAATAATATGACTGCTCGGGATATAGAAAAATTTTCACGAATTGAATCAAAATTTCTAGGCGAATTCATTGAGTTCCCAATGGGACATGCTTGTATGAGTGTGCTTTTCAATATATAGCAACATTTTAAGGAACGGAATCTAAGTATCACGTTGAATTCAGTAGGTTCCCAATAGGATTCGCATGTAATAAGCTTGTTATTTAAGATACAGCAACGTTTTAACGAACTGAAACACTGTTTCTTTGTGAATTCAGTTAGTTCCCAGTAGCAGGCTCTTGTAATATGTGTTCTTTTAAAGATTTATCAAAATTTCCTTAGCCGAATCTCAGCAACTTGGTGATGTCATTTAGTTCCCAATAGGCCGCAGTAGTAATAAGTGGACTGTTCGGGATATAGAAAAAATTCACGAATGGAATCAAAATTTCTAGGGGAATTCAATGAGTTCCCAATGGGACATGCTTGTATGAGTGTACTTTTCAATATATAGCAACATTTTAAGGAACGGAATCAAAGTATCATGTTGAATTCAGTAGTTTCCCAATAGGATTCGCATGGAATAAGCTTGATATTCAAGAGAGAGCAACGTTTTAACGAACTGAAACACAGTTTCTTTGTGAATTCAGTTAGTTCCCAGTAGCAGGCTCTTGTAGTATGTGTACTTTTAAAGATTTATCAATATTTCGTGAGCCGAATCTCAGTAAATTGTTGAATACAGTTAAATCCTAGTAGGCCACAATAGTAATATGTGGACTGTACGGGATAAAGAAAAATTTTCACATGTGGAATGAAAATTTCTAGGTGAATTCATAGAGTTCCCAATGGGACATGCTTGTTTGAGTGTGCTTTTTAAGATATAGCAACATTTTAACTTACGGAATCTAAGTATCATGATGAATTCAGCACGTTCCCAATAGGATTCGCATGTAATATGAGTACTATTCAAGATAGAGCAACGTTTTAACGAAGCGAAACACTGTTTCTTTGTGAATTCAGTTAGATCCTATTTCAGGCTCTAGTTATATGTGTACTTTTAAAGATTTATCAAAATTTCATGAGCCGAATCTCAGTAACTTTATGAATTCAGTTATTTCCCAATAGGCAGCAATAGTAATACGTGGACTGCTCGGGATACAGAATAATTTTCACGAATTGAATCAAAATTTCTAGGCGAATTCATTGAGTTCCCAATGGGACATGCTTGTATGAGTGTGCTTTTCAAGATATAGCAACATTTTAATGAACGATATCTAAGTATCATGGTGAATTCAGCAGGTTCCCAATAGGATTCGCATTTAATAAGCTTGTTATTTAAGATAGAGCAACAATTTAACGAACTGAAACACGGTTTCTTTGTGAACTCAGTTAGTTCCCATTAGCAGTCTCTTGTAATATGTGTAATTTTAGAGCTTTCTCAGAATTTCATGAGCCGAATCTCAGTAACTTGCTGAATTCTGTTAGTTCCCAATAGGCCGCAATATTAATAAGTGGACTGCTCGGACATAGAAAATTTTTCACGAATATAATCAAAATTTCTGTGGAATTCAGTGAGTGCCCAATGGGACATGCTTGTAGGAGTGTGCTTTTCAAGATATATAACCATTTTAACGAACGGAATCGAAGTATCATGGTGAATTCAGTAGGTTCCCCATAGGATTCGCATGTAATAAGAGTACTATTCAAGATAGAGCAAAGTTTTAACGACCTGAAACACCGTTTCTTTGTGAATTCAGTTAGTTTTCATTAGCAGTCTCTAGTTATATGTGTACTTTTAAAGATATATCAAAAATTCGTGAGCGGAATCTCAGTGTCTTGGTGAATTCAGTTAATTCCTAATAGGCCACAATAGTAATAAGTTGACTGCTCGGGATATAGAAAAATTTTTACGAATGGAATCAAAATGTCTAGACTAATTCAGTGAGTTCCCAATGGGACATGCTTGTTTGAGTGTGCTTTTCAAGATATAGCAACATTTTAACTTACGGAATCTAAGTATCATGATGAATTCAGCACGTTCCCAATAGGATTCGCATGTAATATGAGTACTATTCAAGATAGAGCAACGTTTTAACGAACCGAAACACTTTTTCTTTGTGAATTCAGTTAGTTCCCATTTCAGGCTCTAGTTATATGTGTACTTTTAAAGATTTATCAAAATTTCGTGAGCCGAATCTCAGTAACTTGATGAATTCAGTTATTTCCAAATAGGCCGCAATAGTAATAAGTTGACTGCTCGGGATACAGAATAATTTTCACGAATGGAATCAGAATTTCTAGGCGAATTCACTGAGTCCCAATGGGAGATGCTTGTATGAGTGTGCTTTCAAGATATATAACCATTTTAACGAACAGAATATAAGTATAATGGTGAATTCAGTAGTTTCCCCATATGATTCACATGTAACAAGAGTAGTATTAAAGGTAGAGCTAAATTTTAACGACATGAAACACGTTTTTTTGTGCATTCAGTTAGTTCCCATTAGCAGGCTCTTGTAATATGTGTACTTTTAAAGATAAATCAAAATTTCGTGAGCCGAATCTCAGAAATTTGGTGAATTCAGTTACTTCCTAGTAAGCCGCAATAGTAATAAGTGGACTGTTCTGGATGTAGAAAAATTTTCACGAATTGAATCATAATTTCTAGGCGAATTCAGTGAGTTCCCAAGGGGACATGCTTGTATGAGTGTTTTTTACAATATATAGCAACATTTTAAGGAAGGAAATCTAAGTAACATGGTTAAATCAGTAGGTTCCCAATAGGATTCGCATGTAATAAGCTTGTTATTCGAGATAGAGCAACGTTTTAACGAACTGAAACACTGTTTCTTTGTGAATTCAGTTAGTTCCCAGTAGCTGGCTCTTGTAATCTGTGTACTTTTAAAGATTTATTAAATTTGGTGAGCCGAATCTGAGTAACTTGGTGAATTCAGTTAGTTCCCAATAGGCCGCAGTAGTAATAAGAGTACTGTTCGGGATATTGAAAATTTTTCACGAATTGAATTAAAATTTTTAGGCGAATTCAGTGAGTTCCGAATGGGACATTTTTGTATGAGTGTGCTTTTCAATACATAGCAACATTTTAATGAACGGAATCTAAGTATCATGGTGAATACAGTAGTTTCCCAATAGGATTCCTATGTAATAAGCTTGTTATTCAAGATAGAGCAACGGTTTAACAAACTGAATCACTGTTTCTTTCTAAATTCAGTTAGTTCCCAGTAGCAGGCTCTTGTAATATGTGTACTTTTAAAGATTTATCAAAATTTCGTGAGCAGAATCTAAGTAAATTTTTGAATTATGTTAGTTCCTATTATGCCGCAATAGTAATAAGTGGACTGTTCTGGATATAGAAAATTTTTCATGAATAGAATCATAATTTCTAGTCGAATTCAGTGATTTCCCAAGGGGACATGCTTCTATGAGTGTGCTTTTCAATACATAGCAACATTTTAATGAACGGAATCTAAGTATCATGGTGAATACAGTGGTTACCCAATAGGATTCACATGTAATAAGCTTCTTATTCAAGATAGAGCAATGGTTTAACAAACTGAATCACTGTTTCTTTGTGAATTCAGTTAGTTCCCAGTAGCAGGCTCTTGTAGTATGTGTACTTTTAAAGATTTATCAAAATTTCGTGAGCAGAATCTCAGTAACATGGTGAATTATGTTAGTTCCTAGTAAGCCGCATTAGTAATAAGTGGACTGTTCTGGATATAAAAAAATTTTCACGAATGGAATCAAAATTTCTAGGAGAATTCAGTGAGTTCCCAATGGGACAAGCTTGTATGAGTGGGCTTTTTACTATATTTCCACA
Source organism: Rattus norvegicus (assembly GCF_021556685.1). Classification (NCBI taxonomy): domain Eukaryota; kingdom Metazoa; phylum Chordata; class Mammalia; order Rodentia; family Muridae; genus Rattus; species Rattus norvegicus. Next base: position 47,282,247 of record NC_141550.1, read on the forward strand.
TTTTTACAAACCGATCTAAGTATCATGTTGTATTCAGTAGGTTCCCAATAGGATTCGCATGTAATAAGAGTACTATGCAAGATAGACCAACGTTTTAACGAACTAAAACACTGTTTCTTTGTGAATTCAGTTAGTTCCCATTAGCAGGCTAATGTAATATGTGTACTTTTAAACCTTGATCAAAATTTCGTGAGCCGAATCTAGGTAACTTGGTGAAATCAGTTAGTTCCAATAGTCCGCAATAGTAATACGTGGACTGCTTGGGATATAGTAAAATTTTCACGAATGTAATCAAAATTTCTAGACGAATTCAGTGAGTTCCCAATGGGACATGCTTGTATGAGTGTGCTTTTCAAGATGTAGCAACATTTTAACGAACGATATCTAAATATCGTGGTGAATTCAGCAAGTTCCCAATAGGATTCGAATTTAATAAGCTTGTTATTTAAGATAGAGCAACAATTTAACGAACTGAAACACTGTTTCTTTGTGAATTCAGTTAGTTCCCATTAGCAGGCTATTGTAATATGTGTACTTTTAAAGCTTGATCAAAATTTCGTGAGCTGAATCTAGGTAACCTGGTGAAATCAGTTAGTTCCAAATAGGCCGCAATAGTAATACGTGGACTGCTCAAGATATAGAAAAATTTTCACGAATGGAATCAAAATTTCTAGACGAATTCAGTGAGTTCCCAATGGGACATGCTTGTATGAGTGTGCTTTTCAAGATATAGCAACATTTTAACGAACGATATCTAAGTATCATGGTGAATTCAGCAGGTTCCCAATAGGATTCGCATTTAATAAGCTTGTTATTTAAGATAGAGCAACAACTTAACGAATGAAACACGGTTTCTTTGTGAATTCAGTTAGTTCCCTTTAGCAGTCTCTTATAATATGTGTAATTTTAAAGATTTCTCAGAATTTCGTGAGCAGAATCTCAGTAACTTGGTGAATTCAGTTAATTCCCAATAGGCCGCAAGAGTAATAAGTGGACTGCTAGGGACATAGAAAAATTTTCACGAATATAATCAAAATTTCTGTGGAATTCAGTGAGTTCCCAATGGGACATGCTTGTATGAGTGTGCTTTTCAAGATATATAACCATTTTAACGAACGGAATCGAAGTATCATGGTGAATTCAGTAGGTTCCCCATAGGATTCGCATGTAATAAGAGTACTATTCAAGATAGAGCAAAGTTTTAACGAACTGAAACACCGTTTCTTTGTGAATTCAGTTAGTTTCCATTAGCAGTCTCTAGTTATATGTGTACTTTTAAAGATATATCAAAAATTCGTGAGCGGAATCTCAGTGTCTTGGTGAATTCAGTTACTTCCTAATAGGCCACAATAGTAATAAGTTGACTGCTCGGGATATAGAAAAATTTTTACGAATGGAATCAAAATGTCTAGACTAATTCAGTGAGTTCCCAATGGGACATGCTTGTATGAGTGTGCTTTTCAAGATATATAACCATTTTAACGAACGGAATCGAAGTATCATGGTGAATTCAGTAGGTTCCCCATAGGATTCGCATGTAATAAGAGTACTATTCAAGATAGAGCAAAGTTTTAACGAACTGAAACACCGTTTCTTTGTGAATTCAGTTAGTTTCCATTAGCAGTCTCTAGTTATATGTGTACTTTTAAAGATATATCAAAAATTCGTGAGCGGAATCTCAGTGTCTTGGTGAATTCAGTTACTTCCTAATAGGCCACAATAGTAATAAATTGACTGCTCGGGATATAGAAAAATTTTTACGAATGGAATCAAAATGTCTAGACTAATTCAGTGAGTTCCCAATGGGACATGCTTGTATGTTGTGCTTTTCAAGATATAGCAACATTTTAACGAACGGAATCTAAGTATATTGGTGAATTCAGCAGGTTCCCAATAGGATTCGCATGTAATAAGAGTACTATGTAAGATAGAGCAAGGTTTTAAAGAACTGAAATACTGTTTCTTTGTGAATTCAGTTAGTTGCCATTAGCAGGCTATTGTAATATGTCTACTTTTAACGCTTGATCAACATTTCGTGAGCCGAATCTCAGTAACATGTTGTATTCAGTTAGTTCCCAATAGGCCGCAATAGTAATAATATGACTGCTCGGGATATAGAAAAATTTTCACGAATTGAATCAAAATTTCTAGGCGAATTCATTGAGTTCCCAATGGGACATGCTTGTATGAGTGTGCTTTTCAATATATAGCAACATTTTAAGGAACGGAATCTAAGTATCACGTTGAATTCAGTAGGTTCCCAATAGGATTCGCATGTAATCAGGTTGTTATTCAAGATAGAGCAACGTTTTAACGAACTGAAACGCTGTTTCTCCGTGAATTCAGTTGATTCCCAGTGGCAGGTTCTTGCAGTATGTGTACTTTTAAAGATTTATCAAAATTTCGTGAGCCGAATCTCAGTAAATTGGTGAATAGTGTTAATTCCTAATAAGCCGCAATAGTAATAAAATGACTGTTCGGGATATAGAAAAATTTTCACGAATTGAATCAAAATTTCTAGGCGAATTCATTGAGTTCCCAATGGGACATGCTTGTATGAGTGTGCTTTTCAATATATAGCAACATTTTAAGGAACGGAATCTAAGTATCACGTTGAATTCAGTAGGTTCCCAATAGGATTCGCATGTAATAAGCTTGTTATTTAAGATACAGCAACGTTTTAACGAACTGAAACACTGTTTCTTTGTGAATTCAGTTAGTTCCCAGTAGCAGGCTCTTGTAATATGTGTTCTTTTAAAGATTTATCAAAATTTCCTTAGCCGAATCTCAGCAACTTGGTGATGTCATTTAGTTCCCAATAGGCCGCAGTAGTAATGAGTGGACTGTTCGGGATATAGAAAAAATTCACGAATGGAATCAAAATTTCTAGGGGAATTCAATGAGTTCCCAATGGGACATGCTTGTATGAGTGTACTTTTCAATATATAGCAACATTTTAAGGAACGGAATCAAAGTATCATGTTGAATTCAGTAGTTTCCCAATAGGATTCGCATGGAATAAGCTTGATATTCAAGAGAGAGCAACGTTTTACGAACTGAAACACAGTTTCTTTGTGAATTCAGTTAGTTCCCAGTAGCAGGCTCTTGTAGTATGTGTACTTTTAAAGATTTATCAATATTTCGTGAGCCGAATCTCAGTAAATTGTTGAATACAGTTAAATCCTAGTAGGCCACAATAGTAATATGTGGACTGTACGGGATAAAGAAAAATTTTCACATGTGGAATGAAAATTTCTAGGTGAATTCATAGAGTTCCCAATGGGACATGCTTGTTTGAGTGTGCTTTTTAAGATATAGCAACATTTTAACTTACGGAATCTAAGTATCATGATGAATTCAGCACGTTCCCAATAGGATTCGCATGTAATATGAGTACTATTCAAGATAGAGCAACGTTTTAACGAAGCGAAACACTGTTTCTTTGTGAATTCAGTTAGATCCTATTTCAGGCTCTAGTTATATGTGTACTTTTAAAGATTTATCAAAATTTCATGAGCCGAATCTCAGTAACTTTATGAATTCAGTTATTTCCCAATAGGCCGCAATAGTAATACGTGGACTGCTCGGGATACAGAATAATTTTCACGAATTGATTCAAAATTTCTAGGCGAATTCATTGAGTTCCCAATGGGACATGCTTGTATGAGTGTGCTTTTCAAGATATAGCAACATTTTAATGAACGATATCTAAGTATCATGGTGAATTCAGCAGGTTCCCAATAGGATTCGCATTTAATAAGCTTGTTATTTAAGATAGAGCAACAATTTAACGAACTGAAACACGGTTTCTTTGTGAACTCAGTTAGTTCCCATTAGCAGTCTCTTGTAATATGTGTAATTTTAGAGCTTTCTCAGAATTTCATGAGCCGAATCTCAGTAACTTGGTGAATTCTGTTAGTTCCCAATAGGCCGCAATATTAATAAGTGGACTGCTCGGACATAGAAAAATTTTCACGAATATAATCAAAATTTCTGTGGAATTCAGTGAGTTCCCAATGGGACATGCTTGTATGAGTGTGCTTTTCAAGATATATAACCATTTTAACGAACGGAATCGAAGTATCATGGTGAATTCAGTAGGTTCCCCATAGGATTCGCATGTAATAAGAGTACTATTCAAGATAGAGCAAAGTTTTAACGAACTGAAACACCGTTTCTTTGTGAATTCAGTTAGTTTCCATTAGCAGTCTCTAGTTATATGTGTACTTTTAAAGATATATCAAAAATTCGTGAGCGGAATCTCAGTGTCTTGGTGAATTCAGTTACTTCCTAATAGGCCACAATAGTAATAAGTTGACTGCTCGGGATATAGAAAAATTTTTACGAATGGAATCAAAATGTCTAGACTAATTCAGTGAGTTCCCAATGGGACATGCTTGTATGAGTGTGCTTTTCAAGATATATAACCATTTTAACGAACGGAATCGAAGTATCATGGTGAATTCAGTAGGTTCCCCATAGGATTCGCATGTAATAAGAGTACTATTCAAGATAGAGCAAAGTTTTAACGAACTGAAACACCGTTTCTTTGTGAATTCAGTTAGTTTCCATTAGCAGTCTCTAGTTATATGTGTACTTTTAAAGATATATCAAAAATTCGTGAGCGGAATCTCAGTGTCTTGGTGAATTCAGTTACTTCCTAATAGGCCACAATAGTAATAAATTGACTGCTCGGGATATAGAAAAATTTTTACGAATGGAATCAAAATGTCTAGACTAATTCAGTGAGTTCCCAATGGGACATGCTTGTATGTTGTGCTTTTCAAGATATAGCAACATTTTAACGAACGGAATCTAAGTATATTGGTGAATTCAGCAGGTTCCCAATAGGATTCGCATGTAATAAGAGTACTATGTAAGATAGAGCAAGGTTTTAAAGAACTGAAATACTGTTTCTTTGTGAATTCAGTTAGTTGCCATTAGCAGGCTATTGTAATATGTCTACTTTTAACGCTTGATCAACATTTCGTGAGCCGAATCTCAGTAACATGTTGTATTCAGTTAGTTCCCAATAGGCCGCAATAGTAATAATATGACTGCTCGGGATATAGAAAAATTTTCACGAATTGAATCAAAATTTCTAGGCGAATTCATTGAGTTCCCAATGGGACATGCTTGTATGAGTGTGCTTTTCAATATATAGCAACATTTTAAGGAACGGAATCTAAGTATCACGTTGAATTCAGTAGGTTCCCAATAGGATTCGCATGTAATCAGGTTGTTATTCAAGATAGAGCAACGTTTTAACGAACTGAAACGCTGTTTCTCCGTGAATTCAGTTGATTCCCAGTGGCAGGTTCTTGCAGTATGTGTACTTTTAAAGATTTATCAAAATTTCGTGAGCCGAATCTCAGTAAATTGGTGAATAGTGTTAATTCCTAATAAGCCGCAATAGTAATAAAATGACTGTTCGGGATATAGAAAAATTTTCACGAATTGAATCAAAATTTCTAGGCGAATTCATTGAGTTCCCAATGGGACATGCTTGTATGAGTGTGCTTTTCAATATATAGCAACATTTTAAGGAACGGAATCTAAGTATCACGTTGAATTCAGTAGGTTCCCAATAGGATTCGCATGTAATAAGCTTGTTATTTAAGATACAGCAACGTTTTAACGAACTGAAACACTGTTTCTTTGTGAATTCAGTTAGTTCCCAGTAGCAGGCTCTTGTAATATGTGTTCTTTTAAAGATTTATCAAAATTTCCTTAGCCGAATCTCAGCAACTTGGTGATGTCATTTAGTTCCCAATAGGCCGCAGTAGTAATGAGTGGACTGTTCGGGATATAGAAAAAATTCACGAATGGAATCAAAATTTCTAGGGGAATTCAATGAGTTCCCAATGGGACATGCTTGTATGAGTGTACTTTTCAATATATAGCAACATTTTAAGGAACGGAATCAAAGTATCATGTTGAATTCAGTAGTTTCCCAATAGGATTCGCATGGAATAAGCTTGATATTCAAGAGAGAGCAACGTTTTACGAACTGAAACACAGTTTCTTTGTGAATTCAGTTAGTTCCCAGTAGCAGGCTCTTGTAGTATGTGTACTTTTAAAGATTTATCAATATTTCGTGAGCCGAATCTCAGTAAATTGTTGAATACAGTTAAATCCTAGTAGGCCACAATAGTAATATGTGGACTGTACGGGATAAAGAAAAATTTTCACATGTGGAATGAAAATTTCTAGGTGAATTCATAGAGTTCCCAATGGGACATGCTTGTTTGAGTGTGCTTTTTAAGATATAGCAACATTTTAACTTACGGAATCTAAGTATCATGATGAATTCAGCACGTTCCCAATAGGATTCGCATGTAATATGAGTACTATTCAAGATAGAGCAACGTTTTAACGAAGCGAAACACTGTTTCTTTGTGAATTCAGTTAGATCCTATTTCAGGCTCTAGTTATATGTGTACTTTTAAAGATTTATCAAAATTTCATGAGCCGAATCTCAGTAACTTTATGAATTCAGTTATTTCCCAATAGGCCGCAATAGTAATACGTGGACTGCTCGGGATACAGAATAATTTTCACGAATTGATTCAAAATTTCTAGGCGAATTCATTGAGTTCCCAATGGGACATGCTTGTATGAGTGTGCTTTTCAAGATATAGCAACATTTTAATGAACGATATCTAAGTATCATGGTGAATTCAGCAGGTTCCCAATAGGATTCGCATTTAATAAGCTTGTTATTTAAGATAGAGCAACAATTTAACGAACTGAAACACGGTTTCTTTGTGAACTCAGTTAGTTCCCATTAGCAGTCTCTTGTAATATGTGTAATTTTAGAGCTTTCTCAGAATTTCATGAGCCGAATCTCAGTAACTTGGTGAATTCTGTTAGTTCCCAATAGGCCGCAATATTAATAAGTGGACTGCTCGGACATAGAAAAATTTTTACGAATATAATCAAAATTTCTGTGGAATTCAGTGAGTGCCCAATGGGACATGCTTGTATGAGTGTGCTTTTCAAGATATCTAACCATTTTAACGAAAGGAATCGAAGTATCATGGTGAATTCAGTAGGTTCCCCATAGGATTCGCATGTAATAAGAGTACTATTCAAGATAGAGCAAAGTTTTAACGACCTGAAACACCGTTTCTTTGTGAATTCAGTTAGTTTCCATTAGCAGTCTCTAGTTATATGTGTACTTTTAAAGATATATCAAAAATTCGTGAGCGGAATCTCAGTGTCTTGGTGAATTCAGTTACTTCCTAATAGGCCACAATAGTAATAAGTTGACTGCTCGGGATATAGAAAAATTTTTACGAATGGAATCAAAATGTCTAGACTAATTCAGTGAGTTCCCAATGGGACATGCTTGTTTGAGTGTGCTTTTCAAGATATAGCAACATTTTAACTTACGGAATCTAAGTATCATGATGAATTCAGCACATTCCCAATAGGATTCGCATGTAATATGAGTACTATTCAAGATAGAGCAACGTTTTAACGAACCGAAACACTGTTTCTTTGTGAATTCAGTTAGTTCCCATTTCAGGCTCTAGTTATATGTGTACTTTTAAAGATTTATCAAAATTTCGTGAGCCGAATCTCAGTAACTTGATGAATTCAGTTATTTCCCAATAGGCCGCAATAGTAATAAGTTGACTGCTCGGGATACAGAATAATTTTCACGAATGGAATCAGAATTTCTAGGCGAATTCACTGAGTCCCAATGGGAGATGCTTGTATGAGTGTGCTTTCAAGATATATAACCATTTTAACGAACAGAATATAAGTATAATGGTGAATTCAGTAGTTTCCCCATATGATTCACATGTAACAAGAGTAGTATTAAAGGTAGAGCTAAATTTTAACGACATGAAACACGTTTTTTTGTGCATTCAGTTACTTCCCATTAGCAGGCTCTTGTAATATGTGTACTTTTAAAGATTTATCAAAATTTCGTGAGCCGAATCTCAGAAATTTGTGAATTCAGTTACTTCCTAGTAAGCCGCAATAGTAATAAGTGGACTGTTCTGGATGTAGAAAAATTTTCACGAATTGAATCATAATTTCTAGGCGAATTCAGTGAGTTCCCAAGGGGACATGCTTGTATGAGTGTTTTTTACAATATATAGCAACATTTTAAGGAAGGAAATCTAAGTAACATGGTTAAATCAGTAGGTTCCCAATAGGATTCGCATGTAATAAGCTTGTTATTCGAGATAGAGCAACGTTTTAACGAACTGAAACACTGTTTCTTTGTGAATTCAGTTAGTTCCCAGTAGCTGGCTCTTGTAATCTGTGTACTTTTAAAGATTTATTAAATTTGGTGAGCCGAATCTGAGTAACTTGGTGAATTCAGTTAGTTCCCAATAGGCCGCAGTAGTAATAAGAGTACTGTTCGGGATATTGAAAATTTTTCACGAATTGAATTAAAATTTCTAGGCGAATTCAGTGAGTTCTGAATGGGACATTTTTGTATGAGTGTGCTTTTCAATACATAGCAACATTTTAAGGAACGGAATCTAAGTATCATGGTGAATTCAGTAGGTTCCCAATAGGATTCGCATGTAATAAGCTTGTTATTTAAGATACAGCAACGTTTTAACGAACTGAAACACTGTTTCTTTGTGAATTCAGTTAGTTCCCAGTAGCAGGCTCTTGTAATATGTGTTCTTCTAAAGATTTATCAAAATTTCCTTAGCCGAATCTCAGCAACTTGGTGATGTCATTTAGTTCCCAATAGGCCGCAGTAGCAATAAGTGGACTGTTCGGGATATAGAAAAAATTCACGAATGGAATCAAAATTTCTAGGGGAATTCAATGAGTTCCCAATGGGACATGCTTGTATGAGTGTACTTTTCAATATATAGCAACATTTTAAGGAACGGAATCAAAGTATCATGTTGAATTCAGTAGTTTCCCAATAGGATTCGCATGGAATAAGCTTGATATTCAAGAGAGAGCAACGTTTTAACGAACTGAAACACAGTTTCTTTGTGAATTCAGTTAGTTCCCAGTAGCAGGCTCTTGTAGTATGTGTACTTTTAAAGATTTATCAATATTTCGTGAGCCGAATCTCAGTAAATTGTTGAATACAGTTAAATCCTAGTAGGCCACAATAGTAATATGTGGACTGTACGGGATAAAGAAAAATTTTCACATGTGGAATGAAAATTTCTAGGTGAATTCATAGAGTTCCCAATGGGACATGCTTGTTTGAGTGTGCTTTTTAAGATATAGCAAAATTTTAACTTACGGAATCTAAGTATCATGATGAATTCAGCACGTTCCCAATAGGATTCGCATGTAATATGAGTACTATTCAAGATAGAGCAACGTTTTAACGAAGCGAAACACTGTTTCTTTGTGAATTCAGTTAGATCCTATTTCAGGCTCTAGTTATATGTGTACTTTTAAAGATTTATCAAAATTTCATGTGCCGAATCTCAGTAACTTTATGAATTCAGTTATTTCCCAATAGGCCGCAATAGTAATACGTGGACTGCTCGGGATACAGAATAATTTTCACGAATTGATTCAAAATTTCTAGGCGAATTCATTGAGTTCCCAATGGGACATGCTTGTATGAGTGTGCTTTTCAAGATATAGCAACATTTTAATGAACGATATCTAAGTATCATGGTGAATTCAGCAGGTTCCCAATAGGATTCGCATTTAATAAGCTTGTTATTTAATATAGAGCAACAATTTAACGAACTGAAACACGGTTTCTTTGTGAACTCAGTTAGTTCCCATTAGCAGTCTCTTGTAATATGTGTAATTTTAGAGCTTTCTCAGAATTTCATGAGCCGAATCTCAGTAACTTGGTGAATTCTGTTAGTTCCCAATAGGCCGCAATATTAATAAGTGGACTGCTCGGACATAGAAAAATTTTTACGAATATAATCAAAATTTCTGTGGAATTCAGTGAGTGCCCAATGGGACATTCTTGTATGAGTGTGCTTTTCAAGATATCTAACCATTTTAACGAAAGGAATCGAAGTATCATGGTGAATTCAGTAGGTTCCCCATAGGATTCGCATGTAATAAGAGTACTATTCAAGATAGAGCAAAGTTTTAACGACCTGAAACACCGTTTCTTTGTGAATTCAGTTAGTTTCCATTAGCAGTCTCTAGTTATATGTGTACTTTTAAAGATATATCAAAAATTCGTGAGCGGAATCTCAGTGTCTTGGTGAATTCAGTTACTTCCTAATAGGCCACAATAGTAATAAGTTGACTGCTCGGGATATAGAAAAATTTTTACGAATGGAATCAAAATGTCTAGACTAATTCAGTGAGTTCCCAATGGGACATGCTTGTTTGAGTGTGCTTTTCAAGATATAGCAACATTTTAACTTACGGAATCTAAGTATCATGATGAATTCAGCACGTTCCCAATAGGATTCGCATGTATTATGAGTACTATTCAAGATAGAGCAACGTTTTAACGAACCGAAACACTGTTTCTTTGTGAATTCAGTTAGTTCCCATTTCAGGCTCTAGTTATATGTGTACTTTTAAAGATTTATCAAAATTTCGTGAGCCGAATCTCAGTAACTTGATGAATTCAGTTATTTCCAAATAGGCCGCAATAGTAATAAGTTGACTGCTCGGTATACAGAATAATTTTCACGAATGGAATCAGAATTTCTAGGCGAATTCACTGAGTCCCAATGGGAGATGCTTGTATGAGTGTGCTTTCAAGATATATAACCATTTTAACGAACAGAATATAAGTATAATGGTGAATTCAGTAGTTTCCCCATATGATTCACATGTAACAAGAGTAGTATTAAAGGTAGAGCTAAATTTTAACGACATGAAACACGTTTTTTTGTGCATTCAGTTAGTTCCCATTAGCAGGCTCTTGTAATATGTGTACTTTTAAAGATTTATCAAAATTTCGTGAGCCGAATCTCAGAAATTTGGTGAATTCAGTTACTTCCTAGTAAGCCGCAATAGTAATAAGTGGACTGTTCTGGATGTAGAAAAATTTTCACGAATTGAATCATAATTTCTAGGCGAATTCAGTGAGTTCCCAAGGGGACATGCTTGTATGAGTGTTTTTTACAATATATAGCAACATTTTAAGGAAGGAAATCTAAGTAACATGGTTAAATCAGTAGGTTCCCAATAGGATTCGCATGTAATAAGCTTGTTATTCGAGATAGAGCAACGTTTTAACGAACTGAAACACTGTTTCTTTGTGAATTCAGTTAGTTCCCAGTAGCTGGCTCTTGTAATCTGTGTACTTTTAAAGATTTATTAAATTTGGTGAGCCGAATCTGAGTAACTTGGTGAATTCAGTTAGTTCCCAATAGGCCGCAGTAGTAATAAGAGTACTGTTCGGGATATTGAAAATTTTTCACGAATTGAATTAAAATTTCTAGGCGAATTCAGTGAGTTCCGAATGGGACATTTTTGTATGAGTGTGCTTTTCAATACATAGCAACATTTTAAGGAACGGAATCTAAGTATCATGGTGAATAGAGTAGTTTCCCAATAGGATTCCTATGTAATAAGCTTGTTATTCAAGATAGAGCAACGGTTTAACAAACTGAATCACTGTTTCTTTCTAAATTCAGTTAGTTCCCAGTAGCAGGCTCTTGTAATATGTGTACTTTTAAAGATTTATCAAAATTTCGTGAGCAGAATCTAAGTAAATTGTTGAATTATGTTAGTTCCTAGTATGCCGCAATAGTAATAAGTGGACTGTTCTGGATATAGAAAAATTTTCATGAATTGAATCATAATTTCTAGTCGAATTCAGTGAGTTCCCAAGGGGACATGCTTCTATGAGTGTGCTTTTCAATACATAGCAACATTTTAATGAACGGAATCTAAGTATCATGGTGAATACAGTAGTTACCCAATAGGATTCACATGTAATAAGCTTCTTATTCAAGATAGAGCAATGGTTTAACAAACTGAATCACTGTTTCTTTGTGAATTCAGTTAGTTCCCAGTAGCAGGCTCTTGTAGTATGTGTACTTTTAAAGATTTATCAAAATTTCGTGAGCAGAATCTCAGTAACATGGTGAATTATGTTAGTTCCTAGTAAGCCGCATTAGTAATAAGTGGACTGTTCTGGATATAAAAAAATTTTCACGAATGGAATCAAAATTTCTAGGAGAATTCAGTGAGTTCCCAATGGGACAAGCTTGTATGAGTGGGCTTTTTACTATATTTCCACATTTTTACAAACCGATCTAAGTATCATGTTGTATTCAGTAGGTTCCCAATAGGATTCGCATGTAATAAGAGTACTATGCAAGATAGACCAACGTTTTAACGAACTAAAACACTGTTTCTTTGTGAATTCAGTTAGTTCCCATTAGCAGGCTAATGTAATATGTGTACTTTTAAACCTTGATCAAAATTTCGTGAGCCGAATCTAGGTAACTTGGTGAAATCAGTTAGTTCCAATAGTCCGCAATAGTAATACGTGGACTGCTTGGGATATAGAAAAATTTTGACGAATGGAATCAAAATTTCTAGACGAATTCAGTGAGTTCCCAATGGGACATGCTTGTATGAGTGTGCTTTTCAAGATGTAGCAACTTTTTACGAACGATATCTAAGTATCGTGGTGAATTCAGCAAGTTCCCAATAGGATTCGAATTTAATAAGCTTGTTATTTAAGATAGAGCAACAATTTAACGAACTGAAACACTGTTTCTTTGTGAATTCAGTTAGTTCCCATTAGCAGGCTATTGTAATATGTGTACTTTTAAAGATTGATCAAAATTTCGTGAGCTGAATCTAGGTAACCTGGTGAAATCAGTTAGTTCCAAATAGGCCGCAATAGTAATACGTGGACTGCTCAAGATATAGAAAAATTTTCACGAATGGAATCAAAATTTCTAGACGAATTCAGTGAGTTCCCAATGGGACATGCTTGTATGAGTGTGCTTTTCAAGATATAGCAACATTTTAACGAACGATATCTAAGTATCATGGTGAATTCAGCAGGTTCCCAATAGGATTCGCATTTAATAAGCTTGTTATTTAAGATAGAGCAACAATTTAACGAATGAAACACGGTTTCTTTGTGAATTCAGTTAGTTCCCTTTAGCAGTCTCTTATAATATGTGTAATTTTAAAGATTTCTCAGAATTTCGTGAGCCGAATCTCAGTAACTTGGTGAATTCAGTTAATTCCCAATAGGCCGCAATAGTAATAAGTGGACTGCTAGGGACATAGAAAAATTTTCACGAATATAATCAAATTTTCTGTGGAATTCAGTGAGTTCCCAATGGGACATGCTTGTATGAGTGTGCTTTTCAAGATATATAACCATTTTAACGAACGGAATCGAAGTATCATGGTGAATTCAGTAGGTTCCCCATAGGATTCGCATGTAATAAGAGTACTATTCAAGATAGAGCAAAGTTTTAACGAACTGAAACACCGTTTCTTTGTGAATTCAGTTAGTTTCCATTAGCAGTCTCTAGTTATATGTGTACTTTTAAAGATATATCAAAAATTCGTGAGCGGAAATCAGTGTCTTGGTGAATTCAGTTACTTCCTAATAGGCCACAATAGTAATAAATTGACTGCTCGGGATATAGAAAAATTTTTACGAATGGAATCAAAATGTCTAGACTAATTCAGTGAGTTCCCAATGGGACATGCTTGTATGTTGTGCTTTTCAAGATATAGCAACATTTTAACGAACGGAATCTAAGTATATTGGTGAATTCAGCAGGTTCCCAATAGGATTCGCATGTAATAAGAGTACTATGTAAGATAGAGCAAGGTTTTAAAGAACTGAAATATTGTTTCTTTGTGAATTCAGTTAGTTGCCATTAGCAGGCTATTGTAATATGTCTACTTTTAACGCTTGATCAACATTTCGTGAGCCGAATCTCAGTAACATGTTGTATTCAGTTAGTTCCCAATAGGCCGCAATAGTAATAAGTGGACTGCTCGGGATACAGAATAATTTTCACGAGTGGAATCAAAATTTCTAGGCGAATTCATTGAGTTCCCAATGGGACATGCTTGTATGAGTGTGCTTTTCAATATATAGCAACATTTTAAGGAACGGAATCTAAGTATCACGTTGAATTCAGTAGGTTCCCAAAAGGATTCGCATGTTATCAGGTTGTTATTCAAGATAGAGCAACGTTTTAACGAACTGAAACGCTGTTTCTCCGTGAATTCAGTTAATTCCCAGTGGCAGGTTCTTGCAGTATGTGTACTTTTAAAGATTTATCAAAATTTCGTGAGCCGAATCTCAGTAAATTGGTGAATAGTGTTAATTCCTAATAAGCCGCAATAGTAATAATATGACTGTTCGGGATATAGAAAAATTTTCACGAATTGAATCAAAATTTCTAGGCGAATTCATTGAGTTCCCAATGGGACATGCTTGTATGAGTGTGCTTTTCAATATATAGCAACATTTTAAGGAACGGAATCTAAGTATCACGTTGAATTCAGTAGGTTCCCAATAGGATTCGCATGTAATAAGCTTGTTATTTAAGATAGAGCAACGTTTTAACGAACTGAAACACTGTTTCTTTGTGAATTCAGTTAGTTCCCAGTAGCAGGCTCTTGTAATATGTGTTCTTTTAAAGATTTATCAAAATTTCCTTAGCCGAATCTCAGCAACTTGGTGATGTCATTTAGTTCCCAATAGGCCGCAGTAGTAATAAGTGGACTGTTCGGGATATAGAAAAAATTCAGGAATGGAATCAAAATTTCTAGGGGAATTCAATGAGTTCCCAATGGGACATGCTTGTATGAGTGTACTTTTCAATATATAGCAACATTTTAAGGAACGGAATCAAAGTATCATGTTGAATTCAGTAGTTTCCCAATAGGATTCCCATGGAATAAGCTTGATATTCAAGAGAGAGCAACGTTTTAACGAACTGAAACACTGTTTCTTTGTGAATTCAGTTAGTTCACAGTAGCAGGCTCTTGTAGTATGTGTACTTTTAAAGATTTATCAATATTTCGTGAGCCGAATCTCAGTAAATTGTTGAATACAGTTAAATCCTAGTAGGCCACAATAGTAATATGTGGACTGTACGGGATAAAGAAAAATTTTCACGTGTGGAATGAAAATTTCTAGGTGAATTCATAGAGTTCCCAATGGGACATGCTTGTTTGAGTGTGCTTTTTAAGATATAGCAACATTTTAACTTACGGAATCTAAGTATCATGATGAATTCAGCACGTTCCCAATAGGATTCGCATGTAATATGAGTACTATTCAAGATAGAGCAACGTTTTAACGAAGCGAAACACTGTTTCTTTGTGAATTCAGTTAGATCCTATTTCAGGCTCTAGTTATATGCGTACTTTTAAAGATTTATCAAAATTTCATGAGCCGAATCTCAGTAACTTTATGAATTCAGTTATTTCCCAATAGGCCGCAATAGTAATACGTGGACTGCTCGGGATACAGAATAATTTTCACGAATTGAATCAAAATTTCTAGGCGAATTCATTGAGTTCCCAATGGGACATGCTTGTATGAGTGTGCTTTTCAAGATATAGCAACATTTTAATGAACGATATCTAAGTATCATGGTGAATTCAGCAGGTTCCCAATAGGATTCGCATTTAATAAGCTTGTTATTTAAGATAGAGCAACAATTTAACGAACTGAAACACGGTTTCTTT
Source organism: Rattus norvegicus (assembly GCF_021556685.1). Classification (NCBI taxonomy): domain Eukaryota; kingdom Metazoa; phylum Chordata; class Mammalia; order Rodentia; family Muridae; genus Rattus; species Rattus norvegicus. The sequence goes on from NC_141550.1 coordinate 47,297,868, forward strand.
GTGAACTCAGTTAGTTCCCATTAGCAGTCTCTTGTAATATGTGTAATTTTAGAGCTTTCTCAGAATTTCGTGAGCCGAATCTCAGTAACTTGGTGAATTCTGTTAGTTCCCAATAGGCCGCAATATTAATAAGTGGACTGCTCGGACATAGAAAAATTTTTACGAATATAATCAAAATTTCTGTGGAATTCAGTGAGTGCCCAATGGGACATGCTTGTAGGAGTGTGCTTTTCAAGATATCTTACCATTTTAACGAAAGGAATCGAAGTATCATGGTGAATTCAGTAGGTTCCCCATAGGATTCGCATGTAATAAGAGTACTATTCAAGATAGAGCAAAGTTTTAACGACCTGAAACACCGTTTCTTTGTGAATTCAGTTAGTTTCCATTAGCAGTCTCTAGTTATATGTGTACTTTTAAAGATATATCAAAAATTCGTGAGCGGAATCTCAGTGTCTTGGTGAATTCAGTTACTTCCTAACAGGCCACAATAGTAATAAGTTGACTGCTCGGGATATAGAAAAATTTTTACGAATGGAATCAAAATGTCTAGACTAATTCAGTGAGTTCCCAATGGGACATGCTTGTTTGAGTGTGCTTTTCAAGATATAGCAACATTTTAACTTACGGAATCTAAGTATCATGATGAATTCAGCACGTTCCCAATAGGATTCGCATGTAATATGAGTACTATTCAAGATAGAGCAACGTTTTAACGAACCGAAACACTGTTTCTTTGTGAATTCAGTTAGTTCCCATTTCAGGCTCTAGTTATATGTGTACTTTTAAAGATTTATCAAAATTTCGTGAGCCGAATCTCAGTAACTTGATGAATTCAGTTATTTCCCAATAGGCCGCAATAGTAATAAGTTGACTGCTCGGGATACAGAATAATTTTCACGAATGGAATCAGAATTTCTAGGCGAATTCACTGAGTCCCAATGGGAGATGCTTGTATGAGTGTGCTTTCAAGATATATAACCATTTTAACGAACAGAATATAAGTATAATGGTGAATTCAGTAGTTTCCCCATATGATTCACATGTAACAAGAGTAGTATTAAAGGTAGAGCTAAATTTTAACGACATGAAACACGTTTTTTTGTGCATTCAGTTAGTTCCCATTAGCAGGCTCTTGTAATATGTGTACTTTTAAAGATTTATCAAAATTTTGTGAGCCGAATCTCAGAAATTTGGTGAATTCAGTTACTTCCTAGTAAGCCGCAATAGTAATAAGTGGACTGTTCTGGATGTAGAAAAATTTTCACGAATTGAATCATAATTTCTAGGCGAATTCAGTGAGTTCCCAAGGGGACATGCTTGTATGAGTGTTTTTTACAATATATAGCAACATTTTAAGAAAGGAAATCTAAGTAACATGGTTAAATCAGTAGGTTCCCAATACGATTCGCATGTAATAAGCTTGTTATTCGAGATAGAGCAACGTTTTAACGAACTGAAACACTGTTTCTTTGTGAATTCAGTTAGTTCCCAGTAGCTGGCTCTTGTAATCTGTGTACTTTTAAAGATTTATTAAATTTGGTGAGCCGAATCTGAGTAACTTGGTGAATTCAGGTAGTTCCCAATAGGCCGCAGTAGTAATAAGAGTACTGTTCGGGATATTGAAAATATTTCACGAATTGAATTAAAATTTCTAGGCGAATTCAGTGAGTTCCGAATGGGACATTTTTGTATGAGTGTGCTTTTCAATACATAGCAACATTTTAATGAACGGAATTTAAGTATCATGGTGAATACAGTAGTTTCCCAATAGGATTCCTATGTAATAAGTTTGTTATTCAAATTCAAAATTTCGTGAGCCGAATCTAGGTAACCTGGTGAAATCAGTTAGTTCCAAATAGGCCGCAATAGTAATACGTGGACTGCTCAAGATATAGAAAAATTTTCACGAATGGAATCAAAATATCTAGACGAATTCAGTGAGTTCCCAATGGGACATGCTTGTATGAGTGTGCTTTTCAAGATATAGCAACATTTTAACGAACGATATCTAAGTATCATGGTGAATTCAGCAGGTTCCCAATAGGATTCGCATTTAATAAGCTTGTTATTTAAGATAGAGCAACAATTTAACGAATGAACCACGGTTTCTTTTTGAATTCAGTTAGTTCCCTTTAGCAGTCTCTTGTAATATGTGTAATTTTAAAGATTTCTCAGAATTTCGTGAGCAGAATCTCAGTAACTTGGTGAATTCAGTTAATTCCCAATAGGCCGCAATAGTAATAAGTGGACTGCTAGGGACATAGAAAAATTTTCAGGAATATAATCAAAATTTCTGTGGAATTCAGTGAGTGCCCAATGGGACATGCTTGTATGAGTGTGCTTTTCAAGATATATAACCATTTTAACGAACGGAATCGAGTATCATGGTGAATTCAGTAGGTTCCCCATAGGATTCGCATGTAATAAGAGTACTATTCAAGATAGAGCAAAGTTTTAACGAACTGAAACACCGTTTCTTTGTGAATTCAGTTAGTTTCCATTAGCAGTCTCTAGTTATATGTGTACTTTTAAAGATATATCAAAAATTCGTGAGCGGAATCTCAGTGTCTTGGTGAATTCAGTTACTTCCTAATAGGCCACAATAGTAATAAGTTGACTGCTCGGGATATAGAAAAATTTTTACGAATGGAATCAAAATGTCTAGACTAATTCAGTGAGTTCCCAATGGGACATGCTTGTTTGAGTGTGCTTTTCAAGATATAGCAACATTTTAACTTACGGAATTTAAGTATCATGATGAATTCAGCACGTTCCCAATAGGATTCGCATGTAATATGAGTACTATTCAAGATAGAGCAACGTTTTAACGAACCGAAACACTGTTTCTTTGTGAATTCAGTTAGTTCCCATTTCAGGCTCTAGTTATATGTGTACTTTTAAAGATTTATCAAAATTTCGTGAGCCGAATCTCAGTAACTTTATGAATTCAGTTATTTCCCAATAGGCCGCAATAGTAATAAGTTGACTGCTCGGGGTACAGAATAATTTTCACGAATGGAATCAGAATTTCTAGGCGAATTCAGTGAGTCCCAATGGGAGATGCTTGTATGAGTGTGCTTTCAAGATATATAACCATTTTAACGAACGGAATATAAGTATAATGGTGAATTCAGTAGTTTCCCCATATGATTCACATGTAACAAGAGTTGTATTAAAGGTAGAGCTAAATTTTAACGACATGAAACACCGTTTCTTTGTGCATTCAGTTAGTTCCCATTAGCAGGCTCTTGTAATATGTGTACTTTTAAAGATTTATCAAAATTTTGTGAGCCGAATCTCAGAAATTTGTTGAATTCAGTTACTTCCTAGTAAGCCGCAATAGTAATAAGTGGACTGTTCTGGATGTAGAAAAATTTTCACGAATTGAATCATAATTTCTAGGCGAATTCAGTGAGTTCCCAAGGGGACATGCTTGTATGAGTGTTTTTTACAATATATAGCAACATTTTAAGGAAGGAAATCTAAGTAACATGGTTAAATCAGTAGGTTCCCAATAGGATTCGCATGTAATAAGCTTGTTATTCGAGATAGAGCAACGTTTTAACGAACTGAAACACTGTTTCTTTGTGAATTCAGTTAGTTCCCAGTAGCTGGCGCTCGTAATCTGTGTACTTTTAAAGATTTATTAAATTTGGTGAGCCGAATCTGAGTAACTTGGTGAATTCAGTTAGTTCCCAATAGGCCGCAGTAGTAATAAGAGTACTGTTCGGGATATTGAAAATTTTTCACGAATTGAATTAAAATTTCTAGGCGAATTCAGTGAGTTCCGAATGGGACATTTTTGTATGAGTGTGCTTTTCAATACATAGCAACATTTTAATGAACGGAATCTAAGTATCATGGTGAATACAGTAGTTTCCCAATAGGATTCCTATGTAATAAGCTTGTTATTCAAGATAGAGCAACGGTTTAACAAACTGAATCACTGTTTCTTTCTAAATTCAGTTAGTTCCCAGTAGCAGGCTCTTGTAATATGTGTACTTTTAAAGATTTATCAAAATTTCGTGAGCAGAATCTAAGTAAATTTTTGAAGTATGTTAGTTCCTAGTATGCCGCAATAGTAATAAGTGGACTGTTCTGGATATAGAAAAATTTTCATGAATTGAATCATAATTTCTAGTCGAATTCAGTGAGTTCCCAAGGGGACATGCTTCTATGAGTGTGCTTTTCAATACATAGCAACATTTTAATGAACGGAATCTAAGTATCATGGTGAATACAGTAGTTACCCAATAGGATTCACATGTAATAAGCATCTTATTCAAGATAGAGCAATGGTTTAACAAACTGAATCACTGTTTCTTTGTGAATTCAGTTAGTTCCAGTAGCAGGCTCTTGTAGTATGTGTACTTAAAAGATTTATCAAAATTTCGTGAGCAGAATCTCTGTAACATGGTGAATTATGTTAGTTCCTAGTAAGCCGCATTAGTAATAAGTGGACTGTTCTGGATATAAAAAAATTTTCACGAATGTAATCAAAATTTCTAGGAGAATTCAGTGAGTTCCCAATGGGACAAGCTTGTATGAGTGGGATTTTTACTATATTTCCACATTTTTACAAACCGATCTAAGTATCATGTTGTATTCAGTAGGTTCCCAAAAGGATTCGCATGTAATAAGAGTACTATGCAAGATAGACCAACGTTTTAACGAATTAAAACATTGTTTCTTTGTGAATTCAGTTAGTTCCCATTAGCAGGCTAATGTAATATGTGTACTTTTAAAGCTTGATCAAAATTTCGTGAGCCGAATCTAGGTAACTTGGTGAAATCAGTTAGTTCCAATAGGCCGCAATAGTAATACGTGGACTGCTTGGGATATAAAAAAATTTTCACGAATGGAATCAAAATTTCTAGACGAATTCAGTGAGTTCCCAATGGGACATGCTTGTATGAGTGTGCTTTTCAAGATGTAGCAACATTTTAACGAACGATATCTAAGTATCGTGATGAATTCAGCAAGTTCCCAATAGGATTCGCATTTAATAAGCTTGTTATTTAAGATAGAGCAACAATTTAACGAACTGAAACACTGTTTCTTTGTGAATTCAGTTAGTTCCCATTAGCAGGCTATTGTAATATGTGTACTTTTAAAGCTTGATCAAAATTTCGTGAGCTGAATCTAGATAACCTGGTGAAATCAGTTAGTTCCAAATAGGCCGCAATAGTAATACGTGGACTGCTCAAGATATAGAAAAATTTTCACGAATGGAATCAAAATTTCTAGACGAATTCAGTGAGTTCCCAATGGGACATGCTTGTATGAGTGTGCTTTTCAAGATATAGCAACATTTTAACGAACGATATCTAAGTATCATGGTGAATTCAGCAGGTTCCCAATAGGATTCGCATTTAATAAGCTTGTTATTTAAGATAGAGCAACAATTTAACGAATGAAACACGGTTTCTTTGTGAATTCAGTTAGTTCCCTTTAGCAGTCTCTTGTAATATGTGTAATTTTAAAGATTTCTCAGAATTTCGTGAGCAGAATCTCAGTAACTTGGTGAATTCAGTTAATTCCCAATAGGCCGCAATAGTAATAAGTGGACTGCTAGGGACATAGAAAAATTTTCACGAATATAATCAAAATTTCTGTGGAATTCAGTGAGTGCCCAATGGGACATGCTTGTATGAGTGTGCTTTTCAAGATATATAACCATTTTAACGAACGGAATCGAAGTATCATGGTGAATTCATTAGGTTCCCCATAGGATTCGCATGTAATAAGAGTACTATTCAAGATAGAGCAAAGTTTTAACGAACTGAAACACCGTTTCTTTGTGAATTCAGTTAGTTTCCATTAGCAGTCTCTAGTTATATGTGTACTTTTAAAGATATATCAAAAATTCGTGAGCGGAATCTCAGTGTCTTGGTGAATTCAGTTACTTCCTAACAGGCCACAATAGTAATAAGTTGACTGCTCGGGATATAGAAAAATTTTTACGAATGGAATCAAAATGTCTAGACTAATTCAGTGAGTTCCCAATGGGACATGCTTGTTTGAGTGTGCTTTTCAAGATATAGCAACATTTTAACTTACGGAATTTAAGTATCATGATGAATTCAGCACGTTCCCAATAGGATTCGCATGTAATATGAGTACTATTCAAGATAGAGCAACGTTTTAACGAACCGAAACACTGTTTCTTTGTGAATTCAGTTAGTTCCCATTTCAGGCTCTAGTTATATGTGTACTTTTAAAGATTTATCAAAATTTCGTGAGCCGAATCTCAGTAACTTGATGAATTCAGTTATTTCCCAATAGGCCGCAATAGTAATAAGTTGACTGCTCGGGATACAGAATAATTTTCACGAATGGAATCAGAATTTCTAGGCGAATTCACTGAGTCCCAATGGGAGATGCTTGTATGAGTGTGCTTTCAAGATATATAACCATTTTAACGAACGGAATATAAGTATAATGGTGAATTCAGTAGTTTCCCCATATGATTCACATGTAACAAGAGTAGTATTAAAGGTAGAGCTAAATTTTAACGACATGAAACACCGTTTCTTTGTGCATTCAGTTAGTTCCCATTAGCAGGCTCTTGTAATATGTGTACTTTTAAAGATTTATCAAAATTTTGTGAGCCGAATCTCAGAAATTTGGTGAATTCAGTTACTTCCTAGTAAGCCGCAATAGTAATAAGTGGACTGTTCTGGATGTAGAAAAATTTTCACGAATTGAATCATAATTTCTAGGCGAATTCAGTGAGTTCCCAAGGGGACATGCTTGTATGAGTGTTTTTTACAATATATAGCAACATTTTAAGGAAGGAAATCTAAGTAACATGGTTAAATCAGTAGGTTCCCAATAGGATTCGCATGTAATAAGCTTGTTATTCGAGATAGAGCAACGTTTTAACGAACTGAAACACTGTTTCTTTGTGAATTCAGTTAGTTCCCAGTAGCTGGCTCTCGTAATCTGTGTACTTTTAAAGATTTATTAAATTTGGTGAGCCGAATCTGAGTAACTTGGTGAATTCAGTTAGTTCCCAATAGGCCGCAGTAGTAATAAGAGTACTGTTCGGGATATTGAAAATTTTTCACGAATTGAATTAAAATTTCTAGGCGAATTCAGTAAGTTCCGAATGGGACATTTTTGTATGAGTGTGCTTTTCAATACATAGCAACATTTTAATGAACGGAATCTAAGTATCATGGTGAATACAGTAGTTTCCCAATAGGATTCCTATGTAATAAGCTTGTTATTCAAGATAGAGCAACGGTTTAACAAACTGAATCACTGTTTCTTTCTAAATTCAGTTAGTTCCCAGTAGCAGGCTCTTGTAATATGTGTACTTTTAAAGATTTATCAAAATTTCGTGAGCAGAATCTAAGTAAATTGTTGAATTATGTTAGTTCCTAGTATGCCGCAATAGTAATAAGTGGACTGTTCTGGATATAGAAAAATTTTCATGAATTGAATCATAATTTCTAGTCGAATTCAGTGAGTTCCCAAGGGGACATGCTTCTATGAGTGTGCTTTTCAATACATAGCAACATTTTAATGAACGGAATCTAAGTATCATGGTGAATACAGTAGTTACCCAATAGGATTCACATGTAATAAGCTTCTTATTCAAGATAGAGCAATGGTTTAACAAACTGAATCACTGTTTCTTTGTGAATTCAGTTAGTTCCCAGTAGCAGGCTCTTGTAGTATGTGTACTTTTAAAGATTTATCAAAATTTCGTGAGCAGAATCTCAGTAACATGGTGAATTATGTTAGTTCCTCGTAAGCCGCAATAGTAATAAGTGGACTGTTCTGGATGTAGAAAAATTTTCACGAATTGAATCATAATTTCTAGGCGAATTCAGTGAGTTCCCAAGGGGACATGCTTGTATGAGTGTTTTTTACAATATATAGCAACATTTTAAGGAAGGAAATCTAAGTAACATGGTTAAATCAGTAGGTTCCCAATAGGATTCGCATGTAATAAGCTTGTTATTCGAGATAGAGCAACGTTTTAACGAACTGAAACACTGTTTCTTTGTGAATTCAGTTAGTTCCCAGTAGCTGGCGCTCGTAATCTGTGTACTTTTAAAGATTTATTAAATTTGGTGAGCCGAATCTGAGTAACTTGGTGAATTCAGTTAGTTCCCAATAGGCCGCAGTAGTAATAAGAGTACTGTTCGGGATATTGAAAATTTTTCACGAATTGAATTAAAATTTCTAGGCGAATTCAGTGAGTTCCGAATGGGACATTTTTGTATGAGTGTGCTTTTCAATACATAGCAACATTTTAATGAACGGAATCTAAGTATCATGGTGAATACAGTAGTTTCCCAATAGGATTCCTATGTAATAAGCTTGTTATTCAAGATAGAGCAACGGTTTAACAAACTGAATCACTGTTTCTTTCTAAATTCAGTTAGTTCCCAGTAGCAGGCTCTTGTAATATGTGTACTTTTAAAGATTTATCAAAATTTCGTGAGCAGAATCTAAGTAAATTTTTGAAGTATGTTAGTTCCTAGTATGCCGCAATAGTAATAAGTGGACTGTTCTGGATATAGAAAAATTTTCATGAATTGAATCATAATTTCTAGTCGAATTCAGTGAGTTCCCAAGGGGACATGCTTCTATGAGTGTGCTTTTCAATACATAGCAACATTTTAATGAACGGAATCTAAGTATCATGGTGAATACAGTAGTTACCCAATAGGATTCACATGTAATAAGCATCTTATTCAAGATAGAGCAATGGTTTAACAAACTGAATCACTGTTTCTTTGTGAATTCAGTTAGTTCCAGTAGCAGGCTCTTGTAGTATGTGTACTTAAAAGATTTATCAAAATTTCGTGAGCAGAATCTCAGTAACATGGTGAATTATGTTAGTTCCTAGTAAGCCGCATTAGTAATAAGTGGACTGTTCTGGATATAAAAAAATTTTCACGAATGTAATCAAAATTTCTAGGAGAATTCAGTGAGTTCCCAATGGGACAAGCTTGTATGAGTGGGATTTTTACTATATTTCCACATTTTTACAAACCGATCTAAGTATCATGTTGTATTCAGTAGGTTCCCAAAAGGATTCGCATGTAATAAGAGTACTATGCAAGATAGACCAACGTTTTAACGAATTAAAACATTGTTTCTTTGTGAATTCAGTTAGTTCCCATTAGCAGGCTAATGTAATATGTGTACTTTTAAAGCTTGATCAAAATTTCGTGAGCCGAATCTAGGTAACTTGGTGAAATCAGTTAGTTCCAATAGGCCGCAATAGTAATACGTGGACTGCTTGGGATATAAAAAAATTTTCACGAATGGAATCAAAATTTCTAGACGAATTCAGTGAGTTCCCAATGGGACATGCTTGTATGAGTGTGCTTTTCAAGATGTAGCAACATTTTAACGAACGATATCTAAGTATCGTGATGAATTCAGCAAGTTCCCAATAGGATTCGCATTTAATAAGCTTGTTATTTAAGATAGAGCAACAATTTAACGAACTGAAACACTGTTTCTTTGTGAATTCAGTTAGTTCCCATTAGCAGGCTATTGTAATATGTGTACTTTTAAAGCTTGATCAAAATTTCGTGAGCTGAATCTAGATAACCTGGTGAAATCAGTTAGTTCCAAATAGGCCGCAATAGTAATACGTGGACTGCTCAAGATATAGAAAAATTTTCACGAATGGAATCAAAATTTCTAGACGAATTCAGTGAGTTCCCAATGGGACATGCTTGTATGAGTGTGCTTTTCAAGATATAGCAACATTTTAACGAACGATATCTAAGTATCATGGTGAATTCAGCAGGTTCCCATTAGGATTCGCATTTAATAAGCTTGTTATTTAAGATAGAGCAACAATTTAACGAATGAAACACGGTTTCTTTGTGAATTCAGTTAGTTCCCTTTAGCAGTCTCTTGTAATATGTGTAATTTTAAAGATTTCTCAGAATTTCGTGAGCAGAATCTCAGTAACTTGGTGAATTCAGTTAATTCCCAATAGGCCGCAATAGTAATAAGTGGACTGCTAGGGACATAGAAAAATTTTCACGAATATAATCAAAATTTCTGTGGAATTCAGTGAGTGCCCAATGGGACATGCTTGTATGAGTGTGCTTTTCAAGATATATAACCATTTTAACGAACGGAATCGAAGTATCATGGTGAATTCAGTAGGTTCCCCATAGGATTCGCATGTAATAAGAGTACTATTCAAGATAGAGCAAAGTTTTAACGAACTGAAACACCGTTTCTTTGTGAATTCAGTTAGTTTCCATTAGCAGTCTCTAGTTATATGTGTACTTTTAAAGATATATCAAAAATTCGTGAGCGGAATCTCAGTGTCTTGGTGAATTCAGTTACTTCCTAACAGGCCACAATAGTAATAAGTTGACTGCTCGGGATATAGAAAAATTTTTACGAATGGAATCAAAATGTCTAGACTAATTCAGTGAGTTCCCAATGGGACATGCTTGTTTGAGTGTGCTTTTCAAGATATAGCAACATTTTAACTTACGGAATTTAAGTATCATGATGAATTCAGCACGTTCCCAATAGGATTCGCATGTAATATGAGTACTATTCAAGATAGAGCAACGTTTTAACGAACCGAAACACTGTTTCTTTGTGAATTCAGTTAGTTCCCATTTCAGGCTCTAGTTATATGTGTACTTTTAAAGATTTATCAAAATTTCGTGAGCCGAATCTCAGTAACTTGATGAATTCAGTTATTTCCCAATAGGCCGCAATAGTAATAAGTTGACTGCTCGGGATACAGAATAATTTTCACGAATGGAATCAGAATTTCTAGGCGAATTCACTGAGTCCCAATGGGAGATGCTTGTATGAGTGTGCTTTCAAGATATATAACCATTTTAACGAACGGAATATAAGTATAATGGTGAATTCAGTAGTTTCCCCATATGATTCACATGTAACAAGAGTAGTATTAAAGGTAGAGCTAAATTTTAACGACATGAAACACCGTTTCTTTGTGCATTCAGTTAGTTCCCATTAGCAGGCTCTTGTAATATGTGTACTTTTAAAGATTTATCAAAATTTTGTGAGCCGAATCTCAGAAATTTGGTGAATTCAGTTACTTCCTAGTAAGCCGCAATAGTAATAAGTGGACTGTTCTGGATGTAGAAAAATTTTCACGAATTGAATCATAATTTCTAGGCGAATTCAGTGAGTTCCCAAGGGGACATGCTTGTATGAGTGTTTTTTACAATATATAGCAACATTTTAAGGAAGGAAATCTAAGTAACATGGTTAAATCAGTAGGTTCCCAATAGGATTCGCATGTAATAAGCTTGTTATTCGAGATAGAGCAACGTTTTAACGAACTGAAACACTGTTTCTTTGTGAATTCAGTTAGTTCCCAGTAGCTGGCTCTCGTAATCTGTGTACTTTTAAAGATTTATTAAATTTGGTGAGCCGAATCTGAGTAACTTGGTGAATTCAGTTAGTTCCCAATAGGCCGCAGTAGTAATAAGAGTACTGTTCGGGATATTGAAAATTTTTCACGAATTGAATTAAAATTTCTAGGCGAATTCAGTAAGTTCCGAATGGGACATTTTTGTATGAGTGTGCTTTTCAATACATAGCAACATTTTAATGAACGGAATCTAAGTATCATGGTGAATACAGTAGTTTCCCAATAGGATTCCTATGTAATAAGCTTGTTATTCAAGATAGAGCAACGGTTTAACAAACTGAATCACTGTTTCTTTCTAAATTCAGTTAGTTCCCAGTAGCAGGCTCTTGTAATATGTGTACTTTTAAAGATTTATCAAAATTTCGTGAGCAGAATCTAAGTAAATTGTTGAATTATGTTAGTTCCTAGTATGCCGCAATAGTAATAAGTGGACTGTTCTGGATATAGAAAAATTTTCATGAATTGAATCATAATTTCTAGTCGAATTCAGTGAGTTCCAAAGGGGACATGCTTCTATGAGTGTGCTTTTCAATACATAGCAACATTTTAATGAACGGAATCTAAGTATCATGGTGAATACAGTAGTTACCCAATAGGATTCACATGTAATAAGCTTCTTATTCAAGATAGAGCAATGGTTTAACAAACTGAATCACTGTTTCTTTGTGAATTCAGTTAGTTCCCAGTAGCAGGCTCTTGTAGTATGTGTACTTTTAAAGATTTATCAAAATTTCGTGAGCAGAATCTCAGTAACATGGTGAATTATGTTAGTTCCTCGTAAGCCGCAATAGTAATAAGTGGACTGTTCTGGATGTAGAAAAATTTTCACGAATTGAATCATAATTTCTAGGCGAATTCAGTGAGTTCCCAAGGGGACATGCTTGTATGAGTGTTTTTTACAATATATAGCAACATTTTAAGGAAGGAAATCTAAGTAACATGGTTAAATCAGTAGGTTCCCAATAGGATTCGCATGTAATAAGCTTGTTATTCGAGATAGAGCAACGTTTTAACGAACTGAAACACTGTTTCTTTGTGAATTCAGTTAGTTCCCAGTAGCTGGCGCTCGTAATCTGTGTACTTTTAAAGATTTATTAAATTTGGTGAGCCGAATCTGAGTAACTTGGTGAATTCAGTTAGTTCCCAATAGGCCGCAGTAGTAATAAGAGTACTGTTCGGGATATTGAAAATTTTTCACGAATTGAATTAAAATTTCTAGGCGAATTCAGTGAGTTCCGAATGGGACATTTTTGTATGAGTGTGCTTTTCAATACATAGCAACATTTTAATGAACGGAATCTAAGTATCATGGTGAATACAGTAGTTTCCCAATAGGATTCCTATGTAATAAGCTTGTTATTCAAGATAGAGCAACGGTTTAACAAACTGAATCACTGTTTCTTTCTAAATTCAGTTAGTTCCCAGTAGCAGGCTCTTGTAATATGTGTACTTTTAAAGATTTATCAAAATTTCGTGAGCAGAATCTAAGTAAATTTTTGAAGTATGTTAGTTCCTAGTATGCCGCAATAGTAATAAGTGGACTGTTCTGGATATAGAAAAATTTTCATGAATTGAATCATAATTTCTAGTCGAATTCAGTGAGTTCCCAAGGGGACATGCTTCTATGAGTGTGCTTTTCAATACATAGCAACATTTTAATGAACGGAATCTAAGTATCATGGTGAATACAGTAGTTACCCAATAGGATTCACATGTAATAAGCATCTTATTCAAGATAGAGCAATGGTTTAACAAACTGAATCACTGTTTCTTTGTGAATTCAGTTAGTTCCAGTAGCAGGCTCTTGTAGTATGTGTACTTAAAAGATTTATCAAAATTTCGTGAGCAGAATCTCAGTAACATGGTGAATTATGTTAGTTCCTAGTAAGCCGCATTAGTAATAAGTGGACTGTTCTGGATATAAAAAAATTTTCACGAATGTAATCAAAATTTCTAGGAGAATTCAGTGAGTTCCCAATGGGACAAGCTTGTATGAGTGGGATTTTTACTATATTTCCACATTTTTACAAACCGATCTAAGTATCATGTTGTATTCAGTAGGTTCCCAAAAGGATTCGCATGTAATAAGAGTACTATGCAAGATAGACCAACGTTTTAACGAATTAAAACATTGTTTCTTTGTGAATTCAGTTAGTTCCCATTAGCAGGCTAATGTAATATGTGTACTTTTAAAGCTTGATCAAAATTTCGTGAGCCGAATCTAGGTAACTTGGTGAAATCAGTTAGTTCCAATAGGCCGCAATAGTAATACGTGGACTGCTTGGGATATAAAAAAATTTTCACGAATGGAATCAAAATTTCTAGACGAATTCAGTGAGTTCCCAATGGGACATGCTTGTATGAGTGTGCTTTTCAAGATGTAGCAACATTTTAACGAACGATATCTAAGTATCGTGATGAATTCAGCAAGTTCCCAATAGGATTCGCATTTAATAAGCTTGTTATTTAAGATAGAGCAACAATTTAACGAACTGAAACACTGTTTCTTTGTGAATTCAGTTAGTTCCCATTAGCAGGCTATTGTAATATGTGTACTTTTAAAGCTTGATCAAAATTTCGTGAGCTGAATCTAGATAACCTGGTGAAATCAGTTAGTTCCAAATAGGCCGCAATAGTAATACGTGGACTGCTCAAGATATAGAAAAATTTTCACGAATGGAATCAAAATTTCTAGACGAATTCAGTGAGTTCCCAATGGGACATGCTTGTATGAGTGTGCTTTTCAAGATATAGCAACATTTTAACGAACGATATCTAAGTATCATGGTAATTCAGCAGGTTCCCAATAGGATTCGCATTTAATAAGCTTGTTATTTAAGATAGAGCAACAATTTAACGAATGAAACACGGTTTCTTTGTGAATTCAGTTAGTTCCCTTTAGCAGTCTCTTGTAATATGTGTAATTTTAAAGATTTCTCAGAATTTCGTGAGCAGAATCTCAGTAACTTGGTGAATTCAGTTAATTCCCAATAGGCCGCAATAGTAATAAGTGGACTGCTAGGGACATAGAAAAATTTTCACGAATATAATCAAAATTTCTGTGGAATTCAGTGAGTGCCCAATGGGACATGCTTGTATGAGTGTGCTTTTCAAGATATATAACCATTTTAACGAACGGAATCGAAGTATCATGGTGAATTCATTAGGTTCCCCATAGGATTCGCATGTAATAAGAGTACTATTCAAGATAGAGCAAAGTTTTAACGAACTGAAACACCGTTTCTTTGTGAATTCAGTTAGTTTCCATTAGCAGTCTCTAGTTATATGTGTACTTTTAAAGATATATCAAAAATTCGTGAGCGGAATCTCAGTGTCTTGGTGAATTCAGTTACTTCCTAACAGGCCACAATAGTAATAAGTTGACTGCTCGGGATATAGAAAAATTTTTACGAATGGAATCAAAATGTCTAGACTAATTCAGTGAGTTCCCAATGGGACATGCTTGTTTGAGTGTGCTTTTCAAGATATAGCAACATTTTAACTTACGGAATTTAAGTATCATGATGAATTCAGCACGTTCCCAATAGGATTCGCATGTAATATGAGTACTATTCAAGATAGAGCAACGTTTTAACGAACCGAAACACTGTTTCTTTGTGAATTCAGTTAGTTCCCATTTCAGGCTCTAGTTATATGTGTACTTTTAAAGATTTATCAAAATTTCGTGAGCCGAATCTCAGTAACTTGATGAATTCAGTTATTTCCCAATAGGCCGCAATAGTAATAAGTTGACTGCTCGGGATACAGAATAATTTTCACGAATGGAATCAGAATTTCTAGGCGAATTCACTGAGTCCCAATGGGAGATGCTTGTATGAGTGTGCTTTCAAGATATATAACCATTTTAACGAACGGAATATAAGTATAATGGTGAATTCAGTAGTTTCCCCATATGATTCACATGTAACAAGAGTAGTATTAAAGGTAGAGCTAAATTTTAACGACATGAAACACCGTTTCTTTGTGCATTCAGTTAGTTCCCATTAGCAGGCTCTTGTAATATGTGTACTTTTAAAGATTTATCAAAATTTTGTGAGCCGAATCTCAGAAATTTGGTGAATTCAGTTACTTCCTAGTAAGCCGCAATAGTAATAAGTGGACTGTTCTGGATGTAGAAAAATTTTCACGAATTGAATCATAATTTCTAGGCGAATTCAGTGAGTTCCCAAGGGGACATGCTTGTATGAGTGTTTTTTACAATATATAGCAACATTTTAAGGAAGGAAATCTAAGTAACATGGTTAAATCAGTAGGTTCCCAATAGGATTCGCATGTAATAAGCTTGTTATTCGAGATAGAGCAACGTTTTAACGAACTGAAACACTGTTTCTTTGTGAATTCAGTTAGTTCCCAGTAGCTGGCTCTCGTAATCTGTGTACTTTTAAAGATTTATTAAATTTGGTGAGCCGAATCTGAGTAACTTGGTGAATTCAGTTAGTTCCCAATAGGCCGCAGTAGTAATAAGAGTACTGTTCGGGATATTGAAAATTTTTCACGAATTGAATTAAAATTTCTAGGCGAATTCAGTAAGTTCCGAATGGGACATTTTTGTATGAGTGTGCTTTTCAATACATAGCAACATTTTAATGAACGGAATCTAAGTATCATGGTGAATACAGTAGTTTCCCAATAGGATTCCTATGTAATAAGCTTGTTATTCAAGATAGAGCAACGGTTTAACAAACTGAATCACTGTTTCTTTCTAAATTCAGTTAGTTCCCAGTAGCAGGCTCTTGTAATATGTGTACTTTTAAAGATTTATCAAAATTTCGTGAGCAGAATCTAAGTAAATTGTTGAATTATGTTAGTTCCTAGTATGCCGCAATAGTAATAAGTGGACTGTTCTGGATATAGAAAAATTTTCATGAATTGAATCATAATTTCTAGTCGAATTCAGTGAGTTCCCAAGGGGACATGCTTCTATGAGTGTGCTTTTCAATACATAGCAACATTTTAATGAACGGAATCTAAGTATCATGGTGAATACAGTAGTTACCCAATAGGATTCACATGTAATAAGCTTCTTATTCAAGATAGAGCAATGGTTTAACAAACTGAATCACTGTTTCTTTGTGAATTCAGTTAGTTCCCAGTAGCAGGCTCTTGTAGTATGTGTACTTTTAAAGATTTATCAAAATTTCGTGGGCAGAATCTCAGTAACATGGTGAATTATGTTAGTTCCTAGTAAGCCGCATTAGTAATAAGTGGACTGTTCTGGATATAAAAAAATTTTCACGAATGTAATCAAAATTTCTAGGAGAATTCAGTGAGTTCCCAATGGGACAAGCTTGTATGAGTGGGCTTTTTACTATATTTCCACTTTTTTACAAACCGATCTAAGTATCATGTTGTATTCAGTAGGTTCCCAATAGGATTCGCATGTAATAAGAGTACTATGCAAGATAGACCAACGTTTTAACGAACTAAAACACTGTTTCTTTGTGAATTCAGTTAGTTCCCATTAGCAGGCTAATGTAATATGTGTACTTTTAAAGCTTGATCAAAATTTCGTGAGCCGAATCTAGGTAACCTGGTGAAATCAGTTAGTTCCAATAGGCCGCAATAGTAATACGTGGACTGCTTGGGATATAGAAAAATTTTCACGAATGGAATCAAAATTTCTAGACGAATTCAGTGAGTTCCCAATGGGACATGCTTGTATGAGTGTGCTTTTCAAGATGTAGCAACATTTTAACGAACGATATCTAAGTATCGTGGTGAATTCAGCAAGTTCCCAATAGGATTCGCATTTAATAAGCTTGTTATTTAAGATAGAGCAACAATTTAACGAACTGAAACACTGTTTCTTTGTGAATTCAGTTAGTTCCCATTAGCAGGCTATTGTAATATGTGTACTTTTAAAGCTTGATCAAAATTTCGTGAGCTGAATCTAGGTAACCTGGTGAAATCAGTTAGTTCCAAATAGGCCGCAATAGTAATACGTGGACTGCTCAAGATATAGAAAAATTTTCACGAATTGAATCAAAATTTCTAGACGAATTCAGTGAGTTCCCAATGGGACATGCTTGTATGAGTGTGCTTTTCAAGATATAGCAACATTTTAACGAACGATATCTAAGTATCATGGTGAATTCAGCAGGTTCCCAATAGGATTCGCATGTAATAAGAGTACTATTCAAGATAGAGCAAAGTTTTAACGAACTGAAACACCGTTTCTTTGTGAATTCAGTTAGTTTCCATTAGCAGTCTCTAGTTATATGTGTACTTTTAAAGATATATCACAAATTCGTGAGCGGAATCTCAGTGTCTTGGTGAATTCAGTTACTTCCTAACAGGCCAAAATAGTAATAAGTTGACTGCTCGGGATATAGAAAAATTTTTACGAATGGAATCAAAATGTAGACTAATTCAGTGAGTTCCCAATGGGACATGCTTGTTTGAGTGTGCTTTTCAAGATATAGCAACATTTTAACTTACGGAATTTAAGTATCATGATGAATTCAGCACGTTCCCAATAGGATTCGCATGTAATATGAGTACTATTCAAGATAGAGCAACGTTTTAACGAACCGAAACACTGTTTCTTTGTGAATTCAGTTAGTTCCCATTTCAGGCTCTAGTTATATGTGTACTTTTAAAGATTTATCAAAATTTCGTGAGCCGAATCTCAGTAACTTGATGAATTCAGTTATTTCCCAATATGCCGCAATAGTAATAAGTTGACTGCTCGGGATACAGAATAATTTTCACGAATGGAATCAGAATTTCTAGGCGAATTCAGTGAGTCCCAATGGGAGATGCTTGTATGAGTGTGCTTTCAAGATATATAACCATTTTAACGAACGGAATATAAGTATAATGGTGAATTCAGTAGTTTCCCCATATGATTCACATGTAACAAGAGTAGTATTAAAGGTAGAGCTAAATTTTAACGACATGAAACACCGTTTCTTTGTGCATTCAGTTAGTTCCCATTAGCAGGCTCTTGTAATATGTGTACTTTTAAAGATTTATCAAAATTTCGTGAGCCGAATCTCAGAAATTTGGTGAATTCAGTTACTTCCTAGTAAGCCGCAATAGTAATAAGTGGACTGTTCTGGATGTAGAAAAATTTTCACGAATTGAATCATAATTTCTAGGCGAATTCAGTGAGTTCCCAAGGGGACATGCTTGTATGAGTGTTTTTTACAATATATAGCAACATTTTAAGGAAGGAAATCTAAGTAACATGGTTAAATCAGTAGGTTCCCAATAGGATTCGCATGTAATAAGCTTGTTATTCGAGATAGAGCAACGTTTTAACGAACTGAAACACTGTTTCTTTGTGAATTCAGTTAGTTCCCAGTAGCTGGCTCTCGTAATCTGTGTACTTTTAAAGATTTATTAAATTTGGTGAGCCGAATCTGAGTAACTTGGTGAATTCAGTTAGTTCCCAATAGGCCGCAGTAGTAATAAGAGTACTGTTCGGGATATTGAAAATTTTTCACGAATTGAATTAAAATTTCTAGGCGAATTCAGTGAGTTCCGAATGGGACATTTTTGTATGAGTGTGCTTTTCAATACATAGCAATATTTTAATGAACGGAATCTAAGTATCATGGTGAATACAGTAGTTTCCCAATAGGATTCCTATGTAATAAGCTTGTTATTCAAGATAGAGCAACGGTTTAACAAACTGAATCACTGTTTCTTTCTAAATTCAGTTAGTTCCCAGTAGCAGGCTCTTGTAATATGTGTACTTTTAAAGATTTATCAAAATTTCGTGAGCAGAATCTAAGTAAATTGTTGAATTATGTTAGTTCCTAGTATGCCGCAATAGTAATAAGTGGACTGTTCTGGATATAGAAAAATTTTCATGAATTGAATCATAATTTCTAGTCGAATTCAGTGAGTTCCCAAGGGGACATGCTTCTATGAGTGTGCTTTTCAATACATAGCAACATTTTAATGAACGGAATCTAAGTATCATGGTGAATACAGTAGTTACCCAATAGGATTCACATGTAATAAGCTTCTTATTCAAGATAGAGCAATGGTTTAACAAACTGAATCACTGTTTCTTTGTGAATTCAGTTAGTTCCCAGTAGCAGGCTCTTGTAGTATGTGTACTTTTAAAGATTTATCAAAATTTCGTGAGCAGAATCTCAGTAACATGGTGAATTATGTTAGTTCCTAGTAAGCCGCATTAGTAATAAGTGGACTGTTCTGGATATAAAAAAATTTTCACGAATGTAATCAAAATTTCTAGGAGAATTCAGTGAGTTCCCAATGGAACAAGCTTGTATGAGTGGGCTTTTTACTATATTTCCACATTTTTACAAACCGATCTAAGTATCATGTTGTATTCAGTAGGTTCCCAATAGGATTCGCATGTAATAAGAGTACTATGCAAGATAGACCAACGTTTTAACGAACTAAAACACTGTTTCTTTGTGAATTCAGTTAGTTCCCATTAGCAGGCTAATGTAATATGTGTACTTTTAAAGCTTGATCAAAATTTCGTGAGCCGAATCTAGGTAACCTGGTGAAATCAGTTAGTTCCAATAGGCCGCAATAGTAATACGTGGACTGCTTGGGATATAGAAAAATTTTCACGAATGGAATCAAAATTTCTAGACGAATTCAGTGAGTTCCCAATGGGACATGCTTGTATGAGTGTGCTTTTCAAGATGTAGCAACATTTTAACGAACGATATCTAAGTATCGTGGTGAATTCAGCAAGTTCCCAATAGGATTCGCATTTAATAAGCTTGTTATTTAAGATAGAGCAACAATTTAACGAACTGAAACACTGTTTCTTTGTGAATTCAGTTAGTTCCCATTAGCAGGCTATTGTAATATGTGTACTTTTAAAGCTTGATCAAAATTTCGTGAGCTGAATCTAGGTAACCTGGTGAAAGCAGTTAGTTCCAAATAGGCCGCAATAGTAATACGTGGACTGCTCAAGATATAGAAAAATTTTCACGAATGGAATCAAAATTTCTAGACGAATTCAGTGAGTTCCCAATGGGACATGCTTGTATGAGTGTTTTTTACAATATATAGCAACATTTTAAGGAAGGAAATCTAAGTAACATGGTTAAATCAGTAGGTTCCCAATAGGATTCGCATGTAATAAGCTTGTTATTCGAGATAGAGCAACGTTTTAACGAACTGAAACATGGTTTCTTTGTGAATTCAATTAGTTCCCTTTAGCAGTCTCTTGTAATATGTGTAATTTTAAAGATTTCTCAGAATTTCGTGAGCCGAATCTCAGTAACTTGGTGAATTCAGTTAATTCCCAATAGGCCGCAATAGTAATAAGTGGACTGCTAGGGACATAGAAAAATTTTCACGAATATAATCAAAATTTCTGTGGAATTCAGTGAGTTCCCAATGGGACATGCTTGTATGAGTGTGCTTTTCAAGATATATAACCATTTTAACGAACGGAATCGAAGTATCATGGTGAATTCAGTAGGTTCCCCATAGGATTCGCATGTAATAAGAGTACTATTCAAGATAGAGCAAAGTTTTAACTAACTGAAACACCGTTTCTTTGTGAATTCAATTAGTTTCCATTAGCAGTCTCTAGTTATATGTGTACTTTTAAAGATATATCAAAAATTCGTGAGCGGAATCTCAGTGTCTTGGTGAATTCAGTTACTTCCTAATAGGCCACAATAGTAATAAGTTGACTGCTCGGGATATAGAAAAATTTTTACGAATGGAATCAAAATGTCTAGACTAATTCAGTGAGTTCCCAATGGGACATGCTTGTTTGAGTGTGCTTTTCAAGATATAGCAACATTTTAACTTACGGAATTTAAGTATCATGATGAATTCAGCACGTTCCCAATAGGATTCGCATGTAATATGAGTACTATTCAAGATAGAGCAACGTTTTAACGAACCGAAACACTGTTTCTTTGTGAATTCAGTTAGTTCCCATTTCAGGCTCTAGTTATATGTGTACTTTTAAAGATTTATCAAAATTTCGTGAGCCGAATCTCAGTAACTTGATGAATTCAGTTATTTCCCAATAGGCCGCAATAGTAATAAGTTGACTGCTCGGGATACAGAATAATTTTCACGAATGGAATCAGAATTTCTAGGCGAATTCAGTGAGTCCCAATGGGAGATGCTTGTATGAGTGTGCTTTCAAGATATATAACCATTTTAACGAACGGAATATAAGTATAATGGTGAATTCAGTAGTTTCCCCATATGATTCACATGTAACAAGAGTAGTATTAAAGGTAGAGCTAAATTTTAACGACATGAAACACCGTTTCTTTGTGCATTCAGTTAGTTCCCATTAGCAGGCTCTTGTAATATGTGTACTTTTAAAGATTTATCAAAATTTTGTGAGCCGAATCTCAGAAATTTGGTGAATTCAGTTACTTCCTAGTAAGCCGCAATAGTAATAAGTGGACTGTTCTGTATGTAGAAAAATTTTCACGAATTGAATCATAATTTCTAGGCGAATTCAGTGAGTTCCCAAGGGGACATGCTTGTATGAGTGTTTTTTACAATATATAGCAACATTTTAAGGAAGGAAATCTAAGTAACATGGTTAAATCAGTAGGTTCCCAATAGGATTCGCATGTAATAAGCTTGTTATTCGAGATAGAGCAACGTTTTAACGAACTGAAACACTGTTTCTTTGTGAATTCAGTTAGTTCCCAGTAGCTGGCTCTTGTAATCTGTGTACTTTTAAAGATTTATTAAATTTGGTGAGCCGAATCTGAGTAACTTGGTGAATTCAGTTAGTTCCCAATAGGCCGCAGTAGTAATAAGAGTACTGTTCGGGATATTGAAAATTTTTCACGAATTGAATTAAAATTTCTAGGCGAATTCAGTGAGTTCCGAATGGGACATTTTTGTATGAGTGTGCTTTTCAATACATAGCAACATTTTAATGAACGGAATCTAAGTATCATGGTGAATACAGTAGTTTCCCAATAGGATTCCTATGTAATAAGCTTGTTATTCAAGATAGAGCAACGGTTTAACAAACTGAATCACTGTTTCTTTCTAAGTTCAGTTAGTTCCCAGTAGCAGGCTCTTGTAATATGTGTACTTTTAAAGATTTATCAAAATTTCGTGAGCAGAATCTAAGTAAATTGTTGAATTATGTTAGTTCCTAGTATGCCGCAATAGTAATAAGTGGACTGTTCTGGATATAGAAAAATTTTCATGAATTGAATCATAATTTCTAGTCGAATTCAGTGAGTTCCCAAGGGGACATGCTTCTATGAGTGTGCTTTTCAATACATAGCAACATTTTAATGAACGGAATCTAAGTATCATGGTGAATACAGTAGTTTCCCAATAGGATTCACATGTAATAAGCTTCTTATTCAAGATAGAGCAATGGTTTAACAAACTGAATCACTGTTTCTTTGTGAATTCAGTTAGTTCCCAGTAGCAGGCTCTTGTAGTATGTGTACTTTTAAAGATTTATCAAAATTTCGTGAGCAGAATCTCAGTAACATGGTGAATTATGTTAGTTCCTAGTAAGCCGCATTAGTAATAAGTGGAGTGTTCTGGATATTAAAAAATTTTTACGAATGTAATCAAAATTTCTAGGAGAATTCAGTGAGTTCCCAATGGGACAAGCTTGTATGAGTGGGCTTTTTACTATATTTCCACATTTTTACAAACCGATCTAAGTATCATGTTGTATTCAGTAGGTTCCCAATAGGATTCGCATGTAATAAGAGTACTATGCAAGATAGACCAACGTTTTAACGAACTAAAACACTGTTTCTTTGTGAATTCAGTTAGTTCCCATTAGCAGGCTATTGTAATATGTGTACTTTTAAAGCTTGATCAATATTTCGTGAGCCGAATCTAGGTAACCTGGTGAAATCAGTTAGTTCCAATAGGCCGCAATAGTAATACGTGGACTGCTTGGGATATAGAAAAATTTTCACGAATGGAATCAAAATTTCTAGACGAATTCAGTGAGTTCCCAATGGGACATGCTTGTATGAGTGTGCTTTTCAAGATGTAGCAACATTTTAACGAACGATATCTAAGTATCGTGGTGAATTCAGCAAGTTCCCAATAGGATTCGCATTTAATAAGCTTGTTATTTAAGATAGAGCAACAATTTAACGAACTGAAACACTGTTTCTTTGTGAATTCAGTTAGTTCCCATTAGCAGGCTATTGTAATATGTGTACTTTTAAAGCTTGATCAAAATTTCGTGAGCTGAATCTAGGTAACCTGGTGAAATCAGTTAGTTCCAAATAGGCCGCAATAGTAATACGTGAACTGCTCAAGATATAGAAAAATTTTCACGAATGGAATCAAAATTTCTAGACGAATTCAGTGAGTTACCAATGGGACATGCTTGTATGAGTGTGCTTTTCAAGATATAGCAACATTTTAACGAACGATATCTAAGTATCATGGTGAATTCAGCAGGTTCCCAATAGGATTCGCATTTAATAAGCTTGTTATTTAAGATAGAGCAACAATTTAACGAATGAAACACGGTTTCTTAGTGAATTCAGTTAGTTCCCTTTAGCAGTCTCTTGTAATATGTGTAATTTTAAAGATTTCTCAGAATTTCGTGAGCCGAATCTCAGTAACTTGGTGAATTCAGTTAATTCCCAATAGGCCGCAATAGTAATAAGTGGACTGCTAGGGACATAGAAAAATTTTCACGAATATAATCAAATTTTCTGTGGAATTCAGTGAGTTCCCAATGGGACATGCTTGTATGAGTGTGCTTTTCAAGATATATAACCATTTTAACGAACGGAATCGAAGTATCATGGTGAATTCAGTAGGTTCCCCATAGGATTCGCATGTAATAAGAGTACTATTCAAGATAGAGCAAAGTTTTAACGAACTGAAACACCGTTTCTTTGTGAATTCAGTTAGTTTCCATTAGCAGTCTCTAGTTATATGTGTACTTTTAAAGATATATCAAAAATTCGTGAGCGGAATCTCAGTGTCTTGGTGAATTCAGTTACTTCCTAACAGGCCACAATAGTAATAAGTTGACTGCTCGGGATATAGAAAAATTTTTACGAATGGAATCAAAATGTCTAGACTAATTCAGTGAGTTCCCAATGGGACATGCTTGTTTGAGTGTGCTTTTCAAGATATAGCAACATTTTAACTTACGGAATTTAAGTATCATGATGAATTCAGCACATTCCCAATAGGATTCGCATGTAATATGAGTACTATTCAAGATAGAGCAACGTTTTAACGAACCGAAACACTGTTTCTTTGTGAATTCAGTTAGTTCCCATTTCAGGCTCTAGTTATATGTGTACTTTTAAAGATTTATCAAAATTTCGTGAGCCGAATCTCAGTAACTTGATGAATTCAGTTATTTCCCAATAGGCCGCAATAGTAGTAAGTTGACTGCTCGGGATACAGAATAATTTTCACGAATGGAATCAGAATTTCTAGGCGAATTCAGTGAGTCCCAATGGGAGATGCTTGTATGAGTGTGCTTTCAAGATATATAACCATTTTAACGAACGGAATATAAGTATAATGGTGAATTCAGTAGTTTCCCCATATGATTCACATGTAACAAGAGTAGTATTAAAGGTAGAGCTAAATTTTAACGACATGAAACACCGTTTCTTTGTGCATTCAGTTAGTTCCCATTAGCAGGCTCTTGTAATATGTGTACTTTTAAAGATTTATCAAAATTTTGTGAGCCGAATCTCAGAAATTTGGTGAATTCAGTTACTTCCTAGTAAGCCGCAATAGTAATAAGTGGACTGTTCTGGATGTAGAAAAATTTTCACGAATTGAATCATAATTTCTAGGCGAATTCAGTGAGTTCCCAAGGGGACATGCTTGTATGAGTGTTTTTTACAATATATAGCAACATTTTAAGGAAGGAAATCTAAGTAACATGGTTAAATCAGTAGGTTCCCAATAGGATTCGCATGTAATAAGCTTGTTATTCGAGATAGAGCAACGTTTTAACGAACTGAAACACTGTTTCTTTGTGAATTCAGTTAGTTCCCAGTAGCTGGCTCTTGTAATCTGTGTACTTTTAAAGATTTATTAAATTTGGTGAGCCGAATCTGAGTAACTTGGTGAATTCAGTTAGTTCCCAATAGGCCGCAGTAGTAATAAGAGTACTGTTCGGGATATTGAAAATTTTTCACGAATTGAATTAAAATTTCTAGGCGAATTCAGTGAGTTCCGAATGGGACATTTTTGTATGAGTGTGCTTTTCAATACATAGCAACATTTTAATGAACGGAATCTAAGTATCATGGTGAATACAGTAGTTTCCCAATAGGATTCCTATGTAATAAGCTTGTTATTCAAGATAGAGCAACGGTTTAACAAACTGAATCACTGTTTCTTTCTAAATTCAGTTAGTTCCCAGTAGCAGGCTCTTGTAATATGTGTACTTTTAAAGATTTATCAAAATTTCGTGAGCAGAATCTCAGTAACATGGTGAATTATGTTAGTTCCTAGTAAGCCGCATTAGTAATAAGTGGACTGTTCTGGATATAAAAAAATTTTCACGAATGTAATCAAAATTTCTAGGAGAATTCAGTGAGTTCCCAATGGAACAAGCTTGTATGAGTGGGCTTTTTACTATATTTCCACATTTTTACAAACCGATCTAAGTATCATGTTGTATTCAGTAGGTTCCCAATAGGATTCGCATGTAATAAGAGTACTATGCAAGATAGACCAACGTTTTAACGAACTAAAACACTGTTTCTTTGTGAATTCAGTTAGTTCCCATTAGCAGGCTAATGTAATATGTGTACTTTTAAAGCTTGATCAAAATTTCGTGAGCCGAATCTAGGTAACCTGGTGAAATCAGTTAGTTCCAATAGGCCGCAATAGTAATACGTGGACTGCTTGGGATATAGAAAAATTTTCACGAATGGAATCAAAATTTCTAGACGAATTCAGTGAGTTCCCAATGGGACATGCTTGTATGAGTGTGCTTTTCAAGATGTAGCAACATTTTAACGAACGATATCTAAGTATCGTGGTGAATTCAGCAAGTTCCCAATAGGATTCGCATTTAATAAGCTTGTTATTTAAGATAGAGCAACAATTTAACGAACTGAAACACTGTTTCTTTGTGAATTCAGTTAGTTCCCATTAGCAGGCTATTGTAATATGTGTACTTTTAAAGCTTGATCAAAATTTCGTGAGCTGAATCTAGGTAACCTGGTGAAAGCAGTTAGTTCCAAATAGGCCGCAATAGTAATACGTGGACTGCTCAAGATATAGAAAAATTTTCACGAATGGAATCAAAATTTCTAGACGAATTCAGTGAGTTCCCAATGGGACATGCTTGTATGAGTGTTTTTTACAATATATAGCAACATTTTAAGGAAGGAAATCTAAGTAACATGGTTAAATCAGTAGGTTCCCAATAGGATTCGCATGTAATAAGCTTGTTATTCGAGATAGAGCAACGTTTTAACGAACTGAAACATGGTTTCTTTGTGAATTCAATTAGTTCCCTTTAGCAGTCTCTTGTAATATGTGTAATTTTAAAGATTTCTCAGAATTTCGTGAGCCGAATCTCAGTAACTTGGTGAATTCAGTTAATTCCCAATAGGCCGCAATAGTAATAAGTGGACTGCTAGGGACATAGAAAAATTTTCACGAATATAATCAAAATTTCTGTGGAATTCAGTGAGTTCCCAATGGGACATGCTTGTATGAGTGTGCTTTTCAAGATATATAACCATTTTAACGAACGGAATCGAAGTATCATGGTGAATTCAGTAGGTTCCCCATAGGATTCGCATGTAATAAGAGTACTATTCAAGATAGAGCAAAGTTTTAACTAACTGAAACACCGTTTCTTTGTGAATTCAATTAGTTTCCATTAGCAGTCTCTAGTTATATGTGTACTTTTAAAGATATATCAAAAATTCGTGAGCGGAATCTCAGTGTCTTGGTGAATTCAGTTACTTCCTAATAGGCCACAATAGTAATAAGTTGACTGCTCGGGATATAGAAAAATTTTTACGAATGGAATCAAAATGTCTAGACTAATTCAGTGAGTTCCCAATGGGACATGCTTGTTTGAGTGTGCTTTTCAAGATATAGCAACATTTTAACTTACGGAATTTAAGTATCATGATGAATTCAGCACGTTCCCAATAGGATTCGCATGTAATATGAGTACTATTCAAGATAGAGCAACGTTTTAACGAACCGAAACACTGTTTCTTTGTGAATTCAGTTAGTTCCCATTTCAGGCTCTAGTTATATGTGTACTTTTAAAGATTTATCAAAATTTCGTGAGCCGAATCTCAGTAACTTGATGAATTCAGTTATTTCCCAATAGGCCGCAATAGTAATAAGTTGACTGCTCGGGATACAGAATAATTTTCACGAATGGAATCAGAATTTCTAGGCGAATTCAGTGAGTCCCAATGGGAGATGCTTGTATGAGTGTGCTTTCAAGATATATAACCATTTTAACGAACGGAATATAAGTATAATGGTGAATTCAGTAGTTTCCCCATATGATTCACATGTAACAAGAGTAGTATTAAAGGTAGAGCTAAATTTTAACGACATGAAACACCGTTTCTTTGTGCATTCAGTTAGTTCCCATTAGCAGGCTCTTGTAATATGTGTACTTTTAAAGATTTATCAAAATTTTGTGAGCCGAATCTCAGAAATTTGGTGAATTCAGTTACTTCCTAGTAAGCCGCAATAGTAATAAGTGGACTGTTCTGTATGTAGAAAAATTTTCACGAATTGAATCATAATTTCTAGGCGAATTCAGTGAGTTCCCAAGGGGACATGCTTGTATGAGTGTTTTTTACAATATATAGCAACATTTTAAGGAAGGAAATCTAAGTAACATGGTTAAATCAGTAGGTTCCCAATAGGATTCGCATGTAATAAGCTTGTTATTCGAGATAGAGCAACGTTTTAACGAACTGAAACACTGTTTCTTTGTGAATTCAGTTAGTTCCCAGTAGCTGGCTCTTGTAATCTGTGTACTTTTAAAGATTTATTAAATTTGGTGAGCCGAATCTGAGTAACTTGGTGAATTCAGTTAGTTCCCAATAGGCCGCAGTAGTAATAAGAGTACTGTTCGGGATATTGAAAATTTTTCACGAATTGAATTAAAATTTCTAGGCGAATTCAGTGAGTTCCGAATGGGACATTTTTGTATGAGTGTGCTTTTCAATACATAGCAACATTTTAATGAACGGAATCTAAGTATCATGGTGAATACAGTAGTTTCCCAATAGGATTCCTATGTAATAAGCTTGTTATTCAAGATAGAGCAACGGTTTAACAAACTGAATCACTGTTTCTTTCTAAGTTCAGTTAGTTCCCAGTAGCAGGCTCTTGTAATATGTGTACTTTTAAAGATTTATCAAAATTTCGTGAGCAGAATCTAAGTAAATTGTTGAATTATGTTAGTTCCTAGTATGCCGCAATAGTAATAAGTGGACTGTTCTGGATATAGAAAAATTTTCATGAATTGAATCATAATTTCTAGTCGAATTCAGTGAGTTCCCAAGGGGACATGCTTCTATGAGTGTGCTTTTCAATACATAGCAACATTTTAATGAACGGAATCTAAGTATCATGGTGAATACAGTAGTTTCCCAATAGGATTCACATGTAATAAGCTTCTTATTCAAGATAGAGCAATGGTTTAACAAACTGAATCACTGTTTCTTTGTGAATTCAGTTAGTTCCCAGTAGCAGGCTCTTGTAGTATGTGTACTTTTAAAGATTTATCAAAATTTCGTGAGCAGAATCTCAGTAACATGGTGAATTATGTTAGTTCCTAGTAAGCCGCATTAGTAATAAGTGGAGTGTTCTGGATATTAAAAAATTTTTACGAATGTAATCAAAATTTCTAGGAGAATTCAGTGAGTTCCCAATGGGACAAGCTTGTATGAGTGGGCTTTTTACTATATTTCCACATTTTTACAAACCGATCTAAGTATCATGTTGTATTCAGTAGGTTCCCAATAGGATTCGCATGTAATAAGAGTACTATGCAAGATAGACCAACGTTTTAACGAACTAAAACACTGTTTCTTTGTGAATTCAGTTAGTTCCCATTAGCAGGCTATTGTAATATGTGTACTTTTAAAGCTTGATCAATATTTCGTGAGCCGAATCTAGGTAACCTGGTGAAATCAGTTAGTTCCAATAGGCCGCAATAGTAATACGTGGACTGCTTGGGATATAGAAATATTTTCACGAATGGAATCAAAATTTCTAGACGAATTCAGTGAGTTCCCAATGGGACATGCTTGTATGAGTGTGCTTTTCAAGATGTAGCAACATTTTAACGAACGATATCTAAGTATCGTGGTGAATTCAGCAAGTTCCCAATAGGATTCGCATTTAATAAGCTTGTTATTTAAGATAGAGCAACAATTTAACGAACTGAAACACTGTTTCTTTGTGAATTCAGTTAGTTCCCATTAGCAGGCTATTGTAATATGTGTACTTTTAAAGCTTGATCAAAATTTCGTGAGCTGAATCTAGGTAACCTGGTGAAATCAGTTAGTTCCAAATAGGCCGCAATAGTAATACGTGGACTGCTCAAGATATAGAAAAATTTTCACGAATGGAATCAAAATTTCTAGACGAATTCAGTGAGTTACCAATGGGACATGCTTGTATGAGTGTGCTTTTCAAGATATAGCAACATTTTAACGAACGATATCTAAGTATCATGGTGAATTCAGCAGGTTCCCAATAGGATTCGCATTTAATAAGCTTGTTATTTAAGATAGAGCAACAATTTAACGAATGAAACACGGTTTCTTAGTGAATTCAGTTAGTTCCCTTTAGCAGTCTCTTGTAATATGTGTAATTTTAAAGATTTCTCAGAATTTCGTGAGCCGAATCTCAGTAACTTGGTGAATTCAGTTAATTCCCAATAGGCCGCAATAGTAATAAGTGGACTGCTAGGGACATAGAAAAATTTTCACGAATATAATCAAATTTTCTGTGGAATTCAGTGAGTTCCCAATGGGACATGCTTGTATGAGTGTGCTTTTCAAGATATATAACCATTTTAACGAACGGAATCGAAGTATCATGGTGAATTCAGTAGGTTCCCCATAGGATTCGCATGTAATAAGAGTACTATTCAAGATAGAGCAAAGTTTTAACGAACTGAAACACCGTTTCTTTGTGAATTCAGTTAGTTTCCATTAGCAGTCTCTAGTTATATGTGTACTTTTAAAGATATATCAAAAATTCGTGAGCGGAATCTCAGTGTCTTGGTGAATTCAGTTACTTCCTAACAGGCCACAATAGTAATAAGTTGACTGCTCGGGATATAGAAAAATTTTTACGAATGGAATCAAAATGTCTAGACTAATTCAGTGAGTTCCCAATGGGACATGCTTGTTTGAGTGTGCTTTTCAAGATATAGCAACATTTTAACTTACGGAATTTAAGTATCATGATGAATTCAGCACATTCCCAATAGGATTCGCATGTAATATGAGTACTATTCAAGATAGAGCAACGTTTTAACGAACCGAAACACTGTTTCTTTGTGAATTCAGTTAGTTCCCATTTCAGGCTCTAGTTATATGTGTACTTTTAAAGATTTATCAAAATTTCGTGAGCCGAATCTCAGTAACTTGATGAATTCAGTTATTTCCCAATAGGCCGCAATAGTAGTAAGTTGACTGCTCGGGATACAGAATAATTTTCACGAATGGAATCAGAATTTCTAGGCGAATTCAGTGAGTCCCAATGGGAGATGCTTGTATGAGTGTGCTTTCAAGATATATAACCATTTTAACGAACGGAATATAAGTATAATGGTGAATTCAGTAGTTTCCCCATATGATTCACATGTAACAAGAGTAGTATTAAAGGTAGAGCTAAATTTTAACGACATGAAACACCGTTTCTTTGTGCATTCAGTTAGTTCCCATTAGCAGGCTCTTGTAATATGTGTACTTTTAAAGATTTATCAAAATTTTGTGAGCCGAATCTCAGAAATTTGGTGAATTCAGTTACTTCCTAGTAAGCCGCAATAGTAATAAGTGGACTGTTCTGGATGTAGAAAAATTTTCACGAATTGAATCATAATTTCTAGGCGAATTCAGTGAGTTCCCAAGGGGACATGCTTGTATGAGTGTTTTTTACAATATATAGCAACATTTTAAGGAAGGAAATCTAAGTAACATGGTTAAATCAGTAGGTTCCCAATAGGATTCGCATGTAATAAGCTTGTTATTCGAGATAGAGCAACGTTTTAACGAACTGAAACACTGTTTCTTTGTGAATTCAGTTAGTTCCCAGTAGCTGGCTCTTGTAATCTGTGTACTTTTAAAGATTTATTAAATTTGGTGAGCCGAATCTGAGTAACTTGGTGAATTCAGTTAGTTCCCAATAGGCCGCAGTAGTAATAAGAGTACTGTTCGGGATATTGAAAATTTTTCACGAATTGAATTAAAATTTCTAGGCGAATTCAGTGAGTTCCGAATGGGACATTTTTGTATGAGTGTGCTTTTCAATACATAGCAACATTTTAATGAACGGAATCTAAGTATCATGGTGAATACAGTAGTTTCCCAATAGGATTCCTATGTAATAAGCTTGTTATTCAAGATAGAGCAACGGTTTAACAAACTGAATCACTGTTTCTTTCTAAATTCAGTTAGTTCCCAGTAGCAGGCTCTTGTAATATGTGTACTTTTAAAGATTTATCAAAATTTCGTGAGCAGAATCTAAGTAAATTGTTGAATTATGTTAGTTCCTAGTATGCCGCAATAGTAATAAGTGGACTGTTCTGGATATAGAAAAATTTTCATGAATTGAATCATAATTTCTAGTCGAATTCAGTGAGTTCCCAAGGGGACATGCTTCTATGAGTGTGCTTTTCAATACATAGCAACATTTTAATGAACGGAATCTAAGTATCATGGTGAATACAGTAGTTACCCAATAGGATTCACATGTAATAAGCTTCTTATTCAAGATAGAGCAATGGTTTAACAAACTGAATCACTGTTTCTTTGTGAATTCAGTTAGTTCCCAGTAGCAGGCTCTTGTAGTATGTGTACTTTTAAAGATTTATCAAAATTTCGTGAGCAGAATATCAATAACATGGTGAATTATGTTAGTTCCTAGTAAGCCGCATTAGTAATAAGTGGACTGTTCTGGATATAAAAAAATTTTCACGAATGTAATCAAAATTTCTAGGAGAATTCAGTGAGTTCCCAATGGGACAAGCTTGTATGAGTGGGCTTTTTACTATATTTCCACTTTTTTACAAACCGATCTAAGTATCATGTTGTATTCAGTAGGTTCCCAATAGGATTCGCATGTAATAAGAGTACTATGCAAGATAGACCAACGTTTTAACGAACTAAAACACTGTTTCTTTGTGAATTCAGTTAGTTCCCATTAGCAGGCTAATGTAATATGTGTACTTTTAAAGCTTGATCAAAATTTCGTGAGCCGAATCTAGGTAACCTGGTGAAATCAGTTAGTTCCAATAGGCCGCAATAGTAATACGTGGACTGCTCGGGATATAGAAAAATTTTCACGAATGGAATCAAAATTTCTAGACGAATTCAGTGAGTTCCCAATGGGACATGCTTGTATGAGTGTGCTTTTCAAGATGTAGCAACATTTTAACGAACGCTATCTAAGTATCGTGGTGAATTCAGCAAGTTCCCAATAGGATTCGCATTTAATAAGCTTGTTATTTAAGATAGAGCAACAATTTAACGAACTGAAACACTGTTTCTTTGTGAATTCAGTTAGTTCCCATTAGCAGGCTATTGTAATATGTGTACTTTTAAAGCTTGATCAAAATTTCGTGAGCTGAATCTAGGTAACCTGGTGAAATCAGTTAGTTCCAAATAGGCCGCAATAGTAATACGTGGACTGCTCAAGATATAGAAAAATTTTCACGAATGGAATCAAAATTTCTAGACGAATTCAGTGAGTTCCCAATGGGACATGCTTGTATGAGTGTGCTTTTCAAGATATAGCAACATTTTAACGAACGATATCTAAGTATCATGGTGAATTCAGCAGGTTCCCATTAGGATTCGCATTTAATAAGCTTGTTATTTAAGATAGAGCAACAATTTAACGAATGAAACACGGTTTCTTTGTGAATTCAGTTAGTTCCCTTTAGCAGTCTCTTGTAATATGTGTAATTTTAAAGATTTCTCAGAATTTCGTGAGCCGAATCTCAGTAACTTGGTGAATTCAGTTAATTCCCAATAGGTTGCAATAGTAATAAGTGGACTGCTAGGGACATAGAAAAATTTTCACGAATATAATCAAAATTTCTGTGGAATTCAGTGAGTTCCCAATGGGACATGCTTGTATGAGTGTGCTTTTCAAGATATATAACCATTTTAACGAACGGAATCGAAGTATCATGGTGAATTCAGTAGGTTCCCCATAGGATTCGCATGTAATAAGAGTACTATTCAAGATAGAGCAAAGTTTTAACGAACTGAAACACCGTTTCTTTGTGAATTCAGTTAGTATCCATTAGCAGTCTCTAGTTATATGTGTACTTTTAAAGATATATCAAAAATTCGTGAGCGGAATCTCAGTGTCTTGGTGAATTCAGTTACTTCCTAATAGGCCACAATAGTAATAAGTGACTGCTCGGGATATAGAAAAATTTTTACGAATGGAATCAAAATGTCTAGACTAATTCAGTGAGTTCCCAATGGGACATGCTTGTTTGAGTGTGCTTTTCAAGATATAGCAACATTTTAACTTACGGAATTTTAGTATCATGATGAATTCAGCACGTTCCCAATAGGATTCGCATGTAATATGAGTACTATTCAAGATAGAGCAACGTTTTAACGAACCGAAACACTGTTTCTTTGTGAATTCAGTTAGTTCCCATTTCAGGCTCTAGTTATATGTGTACTTTTAAAGATTTATCAAAATTTCATGAGCCGAATCTCAGTAACTTGATGAATTCAGTTATTTCCCAATAGGCCGCAATAGTAATAAGTTGACTGCTCGGGATACAGAATAATTTTCACGAATGGAATCAGAATTTCTAGGCGAATTCAGTGAGTCCCAATGGGAGATGCTTGTATGAGTGTGCTTTCAAGATATATAACCATTTTAACGAACGGAATATAAGTATAATGGTGAATTCAGTAGTTTCCCCATATGATTCACATGTAACAAGAGTAGTATTAAAGGTAGAGCTAAATTTTAACGACATGAAACACCGTTTCTTTGTGCATTCAGTTAGTTCCCATTAGCAGGCTCTTGTAATATGTGTACTTTTAAAGATTTATCAAAATTTTGTGAGCCGAATCTCAGAAATTTGGTGAATTCAGTTACTTCCTAGTAAGCCGCAATAGTAATAAGTGGACTGTTCTGGATGTAGAAAAATTTTCACGAATTGAATCATAATTTCTAGGCGAATTCAGTGAGTTCCCAAGGGGACATGCTTGTATGAGTGTTTTTTACAATATATAGCAACATTTTAAGGAAGGAAATCTAAGTAACATGGTTAAATCAGTAGGTTCCCAATAGGATTCGCATGTAATAAGCTTGTTATTCGAGATAGAGCAACGTTTAACGAACTGAAACACTGTTTCTTTGTGAATTCAGTTAGTTCCCAGTAGCTGGCTCTTGTAATCTGTGCACTTTTAAAGATTTATTAAATTTGGTGAGCCGAATCTGAGTAACTTGGTGAATTCAGTTAGTTCCCAATAGGCCGCAGTAGTAATAAGAGTACTGTTCGGGATATTGAAAATTTTTCACGAATTGAATTAAAATTTCTAGGCGAATTCAGTGAGTTCCGAATGGGACATTTTTGTATGAGTGTGCTTTTCAATACATAGCAACATTTTAATGAACGGAATCTAAGTATCATGGTGAATACAGTAGTTTCCCAATAGGATTCCTATGTAATAAGCTTGTTATTCAAGATAGAGCAACGGTTTAACAAACTGAATCACTGTTTCTTTCTAAATTCAGTTAGTTCCCAGTAGCAGGCTCTTGTAATATGTGTACTTTTAAAGATTTATCAAAATTTCGTGAGCAGAATCTAAGTAAATTGTTGAATTATGTTAGTTCCTAGTATGCCGCAATAGTAATAAGTGGACTGTTCTGGATATAGAAAAATTTTCATGAATTGAATCATAATTTCTAGTCGAATTCAGTGAGTTCCCAAGGGGACATGCTTCTATGAGTGTGCTTTTCAATACATAGCAACATTTTAATGAACGGAATCTAAGTATCATGGTGAATACAGTAGTTACCCAATAGGATTCACATGTAATAAGCTTCTTATTCAAGATAGAGCAATTGTTTAACAAACTGAATCACTGTTTCTTTGTGAATTCAGTTAGTTCCCAGTAGCAGGCTCTTGTAGTATGTGTACTTTTAAAGATTTATCAAAATTTCGTGAGCAGAATCTCAATAACATGGTGAATTATGTTAGTTCCTAGTAAGCCGCATTAGTAATAAGTGGACTGTTCTGGATATAAAAAAATTTTCACGAATGTAATCAAAATTTCTAGGAGAATTCAGTGAGTTCCCAATGGGACAAGCTTGTATGAGTGGGCTTTTTACTATATTTCCACTTTTTTACAAACCGATCTAAGTATCATGTTGTATTCAGTAGGTTCCCAATAGGATTCGCATGTAATAAGAGTACTATGCAAGATAGACCAACGTTTTAACGAACTAAAACACTGTTTCTTTGTGAATTCAGTTAGTTCCCATTAGCAGGCTAATGTAATATGTGTACTTTTAAAGTTTGATCAAAATTTCGTGAGCCGAATCTAGGTAACTTGGTGAAATCAGTTAGTTCCAATAGGCCGCAATAGTAATACGTGGACTGCTTGGGATATAGAAAAATTTTGACGAATGGAATCAAAATTTCTAGACGAATTCAGTGAGTTCCCAATGGGACATGCTTGTATGAGTGTGCTTTTCAAGATATAGCAACATTTTAACGAACGATATCTAAGTATCGTGGTGAATTCAGCAAGTTCCCAATAGGATTCGCATTTAATAAGCTTGTTATTTAAGATAGAGCAACAATTTAACGAACTGAAACACTGTTTCTTTGTGAATTCAGTTAGTTCCCATTAGCAGGCTATTGTAATATGTGTACTTTTAAAGCTTGATCAAAATTTCGTGAGCTGAATCTAGGTAACCTGGTGAAATCAGTTAGTTCCAATAGGCCGCAATAGTAATACGTGGACTGCTCAAGATATAGAAAAATTTTCACGAATGGAATCAAAATTTCTTGACGAATTCAGTGAGTTCCCAATGGGACATGCTTGTATGAGTGTGCTTTTCAAGATATAGCAACATTTTAACGAACGATATCTAAGTATCATGGTGAATTCAGCAGGTTCCCAATAGGATTCGCATTTAATAAGCTTGTT
Source organism: Rattus norvegicus (assembly GCF_021556685.1). Classification (NCBI taxonomy): domain Eukaryota; kingdom Metazoa; phylum Chordata; class Mammalia; order Rodentia; family Muridae; genus Rattus; species Rattus norvegicus. The sequence goes on from NC_141550.1 coordinate 47,334,627, forward strand.
ATTTAAGATAGAGCAACAATTTAACGAATGAAACACGGTTTCTTTGTGAATTCAGTTAGTTCCCTTTAGCAGTCTCTTGTAATATGTGTAATTTTAAAGATTTCTCAGAATTTCGTGAGCCGAATCTCAGTAACTTGGTGAATTCAGTTAATTCCCAATAGGCCGCAATAGTAATAAGTGGACTGCTAGGGACATAGAAAAATTTTCACGAATATAATCAAAATTTCTGTGGAATTCAGTGAGTTCCCAATGGGACATGCTTGTATGAGTGTGCTTTTCAAGATATCTAACCATTTTAACGAACGGAATCGAAGTATCATGGTGAATTCAGTAGGTTCCCCAAAGGAATCGCATGTAATAAGAGTACTATTCAAGATAGAGCAAAGTTTTAACGAACTGAAACACCGTTTCTTTGTGAATTCAGTTAGTTTCCATCAGCAGTCTCTAGTTATATGTGTACTTTTAAAGATATATCAAAAATTCGTGAGCGGAATCTCAGTGTCTTGGTGAATTCAGTTACTTCCTAATAGGCCACAATAGTAATAAGTTGACTGCTCGGGATATAGAAAAATTTTTACGAATGGAATCAAAATGTCTAGACTAATTCAGTGAGTTCCCAATGGGACATGCTTGTTTGAGTGTGCTTTTCAAGATATAGCAACATTTTAACTTACGGAATTTAAGTATCATGATGAATTCAGCACGTTCCCAATAGGATTCGCATGTAATATGAGTACTATTCAAGATAGAGCAACGTTTTAACGAACCGAAACGCTGTTTCTTTGTGAATTCAGATAGATCCCACTTCAGGCTCTAGTTATATGTGTACTTTAAAGATTTATCAAAATTTCGTGAGCCGAATCTCAGTAACTTGATGAATTCAGTTATTTCCCAATAGGCCGCAATAGTAATAAGTTGACTGCTCGGGATACAGAATAATTTTCACGAATGGAATCAGAATTTCTAGGCGAATTCACTGAGTCCCAATGGGAGATGCTTGTATGAGTGTGCTTTCAAGATATATAACCATTTTAACGAACGGAATATAAGTATAATGGTGAATTCAGTAGTTTCCCCATATGATTCACATGTAACAAGAGTAGTATTAAAGGTAGAGCTAAATTTTAACGACATGAAACACCGTTTCTTTGTGCATTCAGTTAGTTCCCATTAGCAGGCTCTTGTAATATGTGTACTTTTAAAGATTTATCAAAATTTCGTGAGCCGAATCTCAGAAATTTGTTGAATTCAGTTACTTCTTAGTAAGCCGCAATAGTAATAAGTGGACTGTTCTGGATGTAGAAAAATTTTCACGAATTGAATCATAATTTCTAGGCGAATTCAGTGAGTTCCCAAGGGGACATGCTTGTATGAGTGTTTTTTACAATATATAGCAACATTTTAAGGAAGGAAATCTAAGTAACATGGTTAAATCAGTAGGTTCCCAATAGGATTCGCATGTAATAAGCTTGTTATTCGAGATAGAGCAACGTTTTAACGAACTGAAACACTGTTTCTTTGTGAATTCAGTTAGTTCCCAGTAGCTGGCTCTTGTAATCTGTGTACTTTTAAAGATTTATTAAATTTGGTGAGCCGAATCTGAGTAACTTGGTGAATTCAGTTAGTTCCCAATAGGCCGCAGTAGTAATAAGAGTACTGTTCGGGATATTGAAAATTTTTCACGAATTGAATGAAAATTTCTAGGCGAATTCAGTGAGTTCCGAATGGGACATTTTTGTATGAGTGTGCTTTTCAATACATAGCAACATTTTAATGAACGGAATCTAAGTATCATGGTGAATACAGTAGTTTCCCAATAGGATTCCTATGTAATAAGCTTGTTATTCAAGATAGAGCAACGGTTTAACAAACTGAATCACTGTTTCTTTCTAAATTCAGTTAGTTCCCAGTAGCAGGCTCTTGTAATATGTGTACTTTTAAAGATTTATCAAAATTTCGTGAGCAGAATCTAAGTAAATTTTTGAATTATGTTAGTTCCTAGTATGCCGCAATAGTAATAAGTGGACTGTTCAGGATATAGAAAAATTTTCATGAATTGAATCATAATTTCTAGTCGAATTCAATGAGTTCCCAAGGGGACATGCTTCTATGAGTGTGCTTTTCAATACATAGCAACATTTTAATGAACGGAATCTAAGTATCTTGGTGAATACAGTGGTTACCCAATAGGATTCACATGTAATAAGCTTCTTATTCAAGATAGAGCAATGGTTTAACAAACTGAATCACTGTTTCTTTGTGAATTCAGTTAGTTCCCAGTAGCAGGCTCTTGTAGTATGTGTACTTTTAAAGATTTATCAAAATTTCGTGAGCAGAATCTCAATAACATGGTGAATTATGTTAGTTCCTAGTAAGCCGCATTAGTAATAAGTGGACTGTTCTGGATATAAAAAAATTTTCACGAATGTAATCAAAATTTCTAGGAGAATTCAGTGAGTTCCCAATGGGACAAGCTTGTATGAGTGGGCTTTTTACTATATTTCCACATTTTTACAAACCGATCTAAGTATCATGTTGTATTCAGTAGGTTCCCAATAGGATTCGCATGTAATAAGAGTACTATGCAAGATAGACCAACGTTTTAACGAACTAAAACACTGTTTCTTTGTGAATTCAGTTAGTTCCCATTAGCAGGCTAATGTAATATGTGTACTTTTAAAGTTTGATCAAAATTTCGTGAGCCGAATCTAGGTAACTTGGTGAAATCAGTTAGTTCCAATAGGCCGCAATAGTAATACGTGGACTGCTTGGGATATAGAAAAATTTTGACGAATGGAATCAAAATTTCTAGACGAATTCAGTGAGTTCCCAATGGGACATGCTTGTATGAGTGTGCTTTTCAAGATATAGCAACATTTTAACGAACGATATCTAAGTATCGTGGTGAATTCAGCAAGTTCCCAATAGGATTCGCATTTAATAAGCTTGTTATTTAAGATAGAGCAACAATTTAACGAACTGAAACACTGTTTCTTTGTGAATTCAGTTAGTTCCCATTAGCAGGCTATTGTAATATGTGTACTTTTAAAGCTTGATCAAAATTTCGTGAGCTGAATCTAGGTAACCTGGTGAAATCAGTTAGTTCCAATAGGCCGCAATAGTAATACGTGGACTGCTCAAGATATAGAAAAATTTTCACGAATGGAATCAAAATTTCTTGACGAATTCAGTGAGTTCCCAATGGGACATGCTTGTATGAGTGTGCTTTTCAAGATATAGCAACATTTTAACGAACGATATCTAAGTATCATGGTGAATTCAGCAGGTTCCCAATAGGATTCGCATTTAATAAGCTTGTTATTTAAGATAGAGCAACAATTTAACGAATGAAACACGGTTTCTTTGTGAATTCAGTTAGTTCCCTTTAGCAGTCTCTTGTAATATGTGTAATTTTAAAGATTTCTCAGAATTTCGTGAGCCGAATCTCAGTAACTTGGTGAATTCAGTTAATTCCCAATAGGCCGCAATAGTAATAAGTGGACTGCTAGGGACATAGAAAAATTTTCACGAATATAATCAAAATTTCTGTGGAATTCAGTGAGTTCCCAATGGGACATGCTTGTATGAGTGTGCTTTTCAAGATATCTAACCATTTTAACGAACGGAATCGAAGTATCATGGTGAATTCAGTAGGTTCCCCAAAGGAATCGCATGTAATAAGAGTACTATTCAAGATAGAGCAAAGTTTTAACGAACTGAAACACCGTTTCTTTGTGAATTCAGTTAGTTTCCATCAGCAGTCTCTAGTTATATGTGTACTTTTAAAGATATATCAAAAATTCGTGAGCGGAATCTCAGTGTCTTGGTGAATTCAGTTACTTCCTAATAGGCCACAATAGTAATAAGTTGACTGCTCGGGATATAGAAAAATTTTTACGAATGGAATCAAAATGTCTAGACTAATTCAGTGAGTTCCCAATGGGACATGCTTGTTTGAGTGTGCTTTTCAAGATATAGCAACATTTTAACTTACGGAATTTAAGTATCATGATGAATTCAGCACGTTCCCAATAGGATTCGCATGTAATATGAGTACTATTCAAGATAGAGCAACGTTTTAACGAACCGAAACGCTGTTTCTTTGTGAATTCAGATAGATCCCACTTCAGGCTCTAGTTATATGTGTACTTTAAAGATTTATCAAAATTTCGTGAGCCGAATCTCAGTAACTTGATGAATTCAGTTATTTCCCAATAGGCCGCAATAGTAATAAGTTGACTGCTCGGGATACAGAATAATTTTCACGAATGGAATCAGAATTTCTAGGCGAATTCACTGAGTCCCAATGGGAGATGCTTGTATGAGTGTGCTTTCAAGATATATAACCATTTTAACGAACGGAATATAAGTATAATGGTGAATTCAGTAGTTTCCCCATATGATTCACATGTAACAAGAGTAGTATTAAAGGTAGAGCTAAATTTTAACGACATGAAACACCGTTTCTTTGTGCATTCAGTTAGTTCCCATTAGCAGGCTCTTGTAATATGTGTACTTTTAAAGATTTATCAAAATTTCGTGAGCCGAATCTCAGAAATTTGTTGAATTCAGTTACTTCTTAGTAAGCCGCAATAGTAATAAGTGGACTGTTCTGGATGTAGAAAAATTTTCACGAATTGAATCATAATTTCTAGGCGAATTCAGTGAGTTCCCAAGGGGACATGCTTGTATGAGTGTTTTTTACAATATATAGCAACATTTTAAGGAAGGAAATCTAAGTAACATGGTTAAATCAGTAGGTTCCCAATAGGATTCGCATGTAATAAGCTTGTTATTCGAGATAGAGCAACGTTTTAACGAACTGAAACACTGTTTCTTTGTGAATTCAGTTAGTTCCCAGTAGCTGGCTCTTGTAATCTGTGTACTTTTAAAGATTTATTAAATTTGGTGAGCCGAATCTGAGTAACTTGGTGAATTCAGTTAGTTCCCAATAGGCCGCAGTAGTAATAAGAGTACTGTTCGGGATATTGAAAATTTTTCACGAATTGAATGAAAATTTCTAGGCGAATTCAGTGAGTTCCGAATGGGACATTTTTGTATGAGTGTGCTTTTCAATACATAGCAACATTTTAATGAACGGAATCTAAGTATCATGGTGAATACAGTAGTTTCCCAATAGGATTCCTATGTAATAAGCTTGTTATTCAAGATAGAGCAACGGTTTAACAAACTGAATCACTGTTTCTTTCTAAATTCAGTTAGTTCCCAGTAGCAGGCTCTTGTAATATGTGTACTTTTAAAGATTTATCAAAATTTCGTGAGCAGAATCTAAGTAAATTTTTGAATTATGTTAGTTCCTAGTATGCCGCAATAGTAATAAGTGGACTGTTCAGGATATAGAAAAATTTTCATGAATTGAATCATAATTTCTAGTCGAATTCAATGAGTTCCCAAGGGGACATGCTTCTATGAGTGTGCTTTTCAATACATAGCAACATTTTAATGAACGGAATCTAAGTATCTTGGTGAATACAGTGGTTACCCAATAGGATTCACATGTAATAAGCTTCTTATTCAAGATAGAGCAATGGTTTAACAAACTGAATCACTGTTTCTTTGTGAATTCAGTTAGTTCCCAGTAGCAGGCTCTTGTAGTATGTGTACTTTTAAAGATTTATCAAAATTTCGTGAGCAGAATCTCAATAACATGGTGAATTATGTTAGTTCCTAGTAAGCCGCATTAGTAATAAGTGGACTGTTCTGGATATAAAAAAATTTTCACGAATGTAATCAAAATTTCTAGGAGAATTCAGTGAGTTCCCAATGGGACAAGCTTGTATGAGTGGGCTTTTTACTATATTTCCACATTTTTACAAACCGATCTAAGTATCATGTTGTATTCAGTAGGTTCCCAATAGGATTCGCATGTAATAAGAGTACTATGCAAGATAGACCAACGTTTTAACGAACTAAAACACTGTTTCTTTGTGAATTCAGTTAGTTCCCATTAGCAGGCTAATGTAATATGTGTACTTTTAAAGTTTGATCAAAATTTCGTGAGCCGAATCTAGGTAACTTGGTGAAATCAGTTAGTTCCAATAGGCCGCAATAGTAATACGTGGACTGCTTGGGATATAGAAAAATTTTGACGAATGGAATCAAAATTTCTAGACGAATTCAGTGAGTTCCCAATGGGACATGCTTGTATGAGTGTGCTTTTCAAGATATAGCAACATTTTAACGAACGATATCTAAGTATCGTGGTGAATTCAGCAAGTTCCCAATAGGATTCGCATTTAATAAGCTTGTTATTTAAGATAGAGCAACAATTTAACGAACTGAAACACTGTTTCTTTGTGAATTCAGTTAGTTCCCATTAGCAGGCTATTGTAATATGTGTACTTTTAAAGCTTGATCAAAATTTCGTGAGCTGAATCTAGGTAACCTGGTGAAATCAGTTAGTTCCAATAGGCCGCAATAGTAATACGTGGACTGCTCAAGATATAGAAAAATTTTCACGAATGGAATCAAAATTTCTTGACGAATTCAGTGAGTTCCCAATGGGACATGCTTGTATGAGTGTGCTTTTCAAGATATAGCAACATTTTAACGAACGATATCTAAGTATCATGGTGAATTCAGCAGGTTCCCAATAGGATTCGCATTTAATAAGCTTGTTATTTAAGATAGAGCAACAATTTAACGAATGAAACACGGTTTCTTTGTGAATTCAGTTAGTTCCCTTTAGCAGTCTCTTGTAATATGTGTAATTTTAAAGATTTCTCAGAATTTCGTGAGCCGAATCTCAGTAACTTGGTGAATTCAGTTAATTCACAATAGGCCGCAGTAGTAATAAGTGGACTGCTAGGGACATAGAAAAATTTTCACGAATATAATCAAAATTTCTGTGGAATTCAGTGAGTTCCCAATGGGACATGCTTGTATGAGTGTGCTTTTCAAGATATATAACCATTTTAACGAACGGAATCGAAGTATCATGGTGAATTCAGTAGGTTCCCCATAGGATTCGCATGTAATAAGAGTACTATTCAAGATAGAGCAAAGTTTTAACGAACTGAAACACCGTTTCTTTGTGAATTCAGTTAGTTTCCATTAGCAGTCTCTAGTTATATGTGTACTTTTAAAGATATATCAAAAATTCGTGAGCGGAATCTCAGTGTCTTGGTGAATTCAGTTACTTCCTAATAGGCCACAATAGTAATAAGTTGACTGCTCGGGATATAGAAAAATTTTTACGAATGGAATCAAAATGTCTAGACTAATTCAGTGAGTTCCCAATGGGACATGCTTGTTTGAGTGTGCTTTTCAAGATATAGCAACATTTTAACTTACGGAATTTAAGTATCATGATGAATTCAGCACGTTCCCAATAGGATTCGCATGTAATATGAGTACTATTCAAGATAGAGCAACGTTTTAACGAACCGAAACGCTGTTTCTTTGTGAATTCAGTTAGATCCCACTTCAGGCTCTAGTTATATGTGTACTTTAAAGATTTATCAAAATTTCGTGAGCCGAATCTCAGTAACTTGATGAATTCAGTTATTTCCCAATAGGCCGCAATAGTAATAAGTTGACTGCTCGGGATACAGAATAATTTTCACGAATGGAATCAGAATTTCTAGGCGAATTCACTGAGTCCCAATGGGAGATGCTTGTATGAGTGTGCTTTCAAGATATATAACCATTTTAACGAACGGAATATAAGTATAATGGTGAATTCAGTAGTTTCCCCATATGATTCACATGTAACAAGAGTAGTATTAAAGGTAGAGCTAAATTTTAACGACATGAAACACCGTTTCTTTGTGCATTCAGTTAGTTCCCATTAGCAGGCTCTTGTAATATGTGTACATTTAAAGATTTATCAAAATTTTGTGAGCCGAATCTCAGAAATTTGTTGAATTCAGTTACTTCTTAGTAAGCCGCAATAGTAATAAGTGGACTGTTCTGGATGTAGAAAAATTTTCACGAATTGAATCATAATTTCTAGGCGAATTCAGTGAGTTCCCAAGGGGACATGCTTGTATGAGTGTTTTTTACAATATATAGCAACATTTTAAGGAAGGAAATCTAAGTAACATGGTTAAATCAGTAGGTTCCCAATAGGATTCGCATGTAATAAGCTTGTTATTCGAGATAGAGCAACGTTTTAACGAACTGAAACACTGTTTCTTTGTGAATTCAGTTAGTTCCCAGTAGCTGGCTCTTGTAATCTGTGTACTTTTAAAGATTTATTAAATTTGGTGAGCCGAATCTGAGTAACTTGGTGAATTCAGTTAGTTCCCAATAGGCCGCAGTAGTAATAAGAGTACTGTTCGGGATATTGAAAATTTTTCACGAATTGAATGAAAATTTCTAGGCGAATTCAGTGAGTTCCGAATGGGACATTTTTGTATGAGTGTGCTTTTCAATACATAGCAACATTTTAATGAACGGAATCTAAGTATCATGGTGAATACAGTAGTTTCCCAATAGGATTCCTATGTAATAAGCTTGTTATTCAAGATAGAGCAACGGTTTAACAAACTGAATCACTGTTTCTTTCTAAATTCAGTTAGTTCCCAGTAGCAGGCTCTTGTAATATGTGTACTTTTAAAGATTTATCAAAATTTCATGAGCAGAATCTAAGTAAATTTTTGAATTATGTTAGTTCCTAGTATGCCGCAATAGTAATAAGTGGACTGTTCTGGATATAGAAAAATTTTCATGAATTGAATCATAATTTCTAGTCGAATTCAATGAGTTCCCAAGGGGACATGCTTCTATGAGTGTGCTTTTCACTACATAGCAACATTTTAATGAACGGAATCTAAGTATCATGGTGAATACAGTGGTTACCCAATAGGATTCACATGTAATAAGCTTCTTATTCAAGATAGAGCAATGGTTTAACAAACTGAATCACTGTTTCTTTGTGAATTCAGTTAGTTCCCAGTAGCAGGCTCTTGTAGTATGTGTACTTTTAAAGATTTATCAAAATTTCGTGAGCAGAATCTCAATAACATGGTGAATTATGTTAGTTCCTAGTAAGCCGCATTAGTAATAAGTGGACTGTTCTGGATATAAAAAAATTTTCACGAATGTAATCAAAATTTCTAGGAGAATTCAGTGAGTTCCCAATGGGACAAGCTTGTGTGAGTGGGCTTTTTACTATATTTCCACATTTTTACAAACCGATCTAAGTATCATGTTGTATTCAGTAGGTTCCCAATAGGATTCGCATGTAATAAGAGTACTATGCAAGATAGACCAACGTTTTAACGAACTAAAACACTGTTTCTTTGTGAATTCAGTTAGTTCCCATTAGCAGGCTAATGTAATATGTGTACTTTTAAAGTTTGATCAAAATTTCGTGAGCCGAATCTAGGTAACTTGGTGAAATCAGTTAGTTCCAATAGGCCGCAATAGTAATACGTGGACTGCTTGGGATATAGAAAAATTTTGACGAATGGAATCAAAATTTCTAGACGAATTCAGTGAGTTCCCAATGGGACATGCTTGTATGAGTGTGCTTTTCAAGATGTAGCAACATTTTAACGAACGATATCTAAGTATCGTGGTGAATTCAGCAAGTTCCCAATAGGATTCGCATTTAATAAGCTTGTTATTTAAGATAGAGCAACAATTTAACGAACTGAAACACTGTTTCTTTGTGAATTCAGTTATTTCCCATTAGCAGGCTATTGTAATATGTGTACTTTTAAAGCTTGATCAAAATTTCGTGAGCTGAATCTAGGTAACCTGGTGAAATCAGTTAGTTCCAAATAGGCCGCAATAGTAATACGTGGACTGCTCAAGATATAGAAAAATTTTCACGAATGGAATCAAAATTTCTAGACGAATTCAGTGAGTTCCCAATGGGACATGCTTGTATGAGTGTGCTTTTCAAGATATAGCAACATTTTAACGAACGATATCTAAGTATCATGGTGAATTCAGCAGGTTCCCAATAGGATTCGCATTTAATAAGCTTGTTATTTAAGATAGAGCAACAATTTAACGAATGAAACACGGTTTCTTTGTGAATTCAGTTAGTTCCCTTTAGCAGTCTCTTGTAATATGTGTAATTTTAAAGATTTCTCAGAATTTCGTGAGCAGAATCTCAGTAACTTGGTGAATTCAGTTAATTCCCAATAGGCCGCAATAGTAATAAGTGGACTGCTAGGGACATAGAAAAATTTTCACGAATATAATCAAAATTTCTGTGGAATTCAGTGAGTTCCCAATGGGACATGCTTGTATGAGTGTGCTTTTCAAGATATATAACCATTTTAACGAACGGAATCGAAGTATCATGGTGAATTCAGTAGGTTCCCCATAGGATTCGCATGTAATAAGAGTACTATTCAAGATAGAGCAAAGTTTTAACGAACTGAAACACCGTTTCTTTGTGAATTCAGTTAGTTTCCATTAGCAGTCTCTAGTTATATGTGTACTTTTAAAGATATATCAAAAATTCGTGAGCGGAATCTCAGTGTCTTGGTGAATTCAGTTACTTCCTAATAGGCCACAATAGTAATAAGTTGACTGCTCGGGATATAGAAAAATTTTTACGAATGGAATCAAAATGTCTAGACTAATTCAAGGGTTCCCAATGGGACATGCTTGTTTGAGTGTGCTTTTCAAGATATAGCAACATTTTAACTTACGGAATTTAAGTATCATGATGAATTCAGCACGTTCCCAATAGGATTCGCATGTAATATGAGTACTATTCAAGATAGAGCAACGTTTTAACGAACCGAAACGCTGTTTCTTTGTGAATTCAGTTAGATCCCACTTCAGGCTCTAGTTATATGTGTACTTTAAAGATTTATCAAAATTTCGTGAGCCGAATCTCAGTAACTTGATGAATTCAGTTATTTCCCAATAGGCCGCAATAGTAATAAGTTGACTGCTCGGGATACAGAATAATTTTCACGAATGGAATCAGAATTTCTAGGCGAATTCACTGAGTCCCAATGGGAGATGCTTGTATGAGTGTGCTTTCAAGATATATAACCATTTTAACGAACGGAATATAAGTATAATGGTGAATTCAGTAGTTTCCCCATATGATTCACATGTAACAAGAGTAGTATTAAAGGTAGAGCTAAATTTTAACGACATGAAACACCGTTTCTTTGTGCATTCAGTTAGTTCCCTTTAGCAGTCTCTTGTAATATGTGTAATTTTAAAGATTTCTCAGAATTTCGTGAGCCGAATCTCAGTAACTTGGTGAATTCAGTTAATTCCCAATAGACCGCAAGAGTAATAAGTGGACTGCTAGGGACATAGAAAAATTTTCACGCATATAATCAAAATTTCTGTGGAATTCAGTGAGTTCCCAATGGGACATGCTTGTATGAGTGTGCTTTTCAAGATATATAACCATTTTAACGAACGGAATCGAAGTATCATGGTGAATTCAGTAGGTTCCCCATAGGATTCGCATGTAATAAGAGTACTATTCAAGATAGAGCAAAGTTTTAACGAACTGAAACACCGTTTCTTTGTGAATTCAGTTAGTTTCCATTAGCAGTCTCTAGTTATATGTGTACTTTTAAAGATATATCAAATATTCGTGAGCGGAATCTCAGTGTCTTGGTGAATTCAGTTACTTCCTAATAGGCCACAATAGTAATAAATTGACTGCTCGGGATATAGAAAAATTTTTACGAATGGAATCAAAATGTCTAGACTAATTCAGTGAGTTCCCAATGGGACATGCTTGTTTGAGTGTGCTTTTCAAGATATAGCAACATTTTAACGAACGGAATCTAAGTATATTGGTGAATTCAGGAGGTTCCCAATAGGATTCGCATGTAATAAGAGTACTATGTAAGATAGAGCAACGTTTTAAAGAACTGAAACACTGTTTCTTTGTGAATTCAGTTAGTTGCCATTAGCAGGCTATTGTAATATGTCTACTTTTAACGCTTGATCAACATTTCGTGAGCCGAATCTCAGTAACATGTTGTATTCAGTTAGTTCCCAATAGGCCGCAATAGTAATAAGTGGACTGTTCGGGATATAGAAAAATTTTCACGAATTAAATCAAAATTTCTAGGCGAATTAATTGAGTTCCCAATGGGACATGCTTGTATGAGTGTGCTTTTCAATATATAGCAACATTTTAAGGAACAGAATCTAAGTATCACGTTGAATTCAGTAGGTTCCCAATAGGATTCGCATGTAATCAGGTTGTTATTCAAGATAGAGCAACGTTTTAACGAAATGAAACGCTGTTTCTCCGTGAATTCAGTTAATTCCCAGTGGCAGGTTCTTGCAGTATGTGTACTTTTAAAGATTTATCAAAATTTCGTGAGCCGAATCTCAGTAAATTGGTGAATAGTGTTAATTCCTAATAAGCCACAATAGTAATAATTTGACTGTTCGGGATATAGAAAAATTTTCACGAATTGAATTAAAATTTCTAGGCGAATTCATTGAGTTCCCAATGGGACATGCTTGTATGAGTGTGCTTTTCAATATATAGCAACATTTTAAGGAACGGAATCTAAGTATCACGTTGAATTCAGTAGGTTCCCAATAGGATTCGCATGTAATAAGCTTGTTATTTAAGATACAGCAACGTTTTAACGAACTGAAACACTGTTTCTTTGTGAATTCAGTTAGTTCCCAGTAGCAGGCTCTTGTAATATGTGTTCTTTTAAAGATTTATCAAAATTTCCTTAGCCGAATCTCAGCAACTTGGTGATGACATTTAGTTCCCAATAGGCCACAGTAGTAATAAGTGGAATGTTCGGGATATAGAAAAAATTTACGAATGGAATCAAAATTTCTAGGGGAATTCAATGAGTTCCCAATGGGACATGCTTGTATGAGTGTACTTTTCAATATATAGCAACATTTTAAGGAACGGAATCAAAGTATCATGTTGAATTCAGTAGTTTCCCAATAGGATTCGCATGGAATAAGCTTGATATTCCATAGAGAACAAAGTTTTAACGAACTGAAACACTGTTTCTTTGTGAATTCAGTTAGTTCCCAGTAGCAGGCTCTTGTAGTATGTGTACTTTTAAAGATTTATCAATATTTCGTGAGCCGAATCTCAGTAAATTGGTGAATACAGTTAAATCCTAGTAGGCCACAATAGTAATATGTGGACTGTACGGGATAAAGAAAAATTTTCACGTGTGGAATGAAAATTTCTAGGTGAATTCATAGAGTTCCCAATGGGACATGCTTGTTTGAGTGTGCTTTTTAAGATATAGCAACATTTTAACTTACGGAATCTCAGTATCATGATGAATTCAGCACGTTCCCAATAGGATTCACATGTAATATGAGTACTATTCAAGATAGAGCAACGTTTTAACGAAACGAAACACTGTTTCTTTGTGAATTCGGTTAGATCCTATTTCAGGCTCTAGTTATATGTGTACTTTTAAAGATTTATCAAAATTTCATGAGCCGAATCTCAGTAACTTGATGAATTCAGTTATTTCCCAATAGGCCGCAATAGTAATAAGTGGACTGCTCGGTATACAGAATAATTTTCACGAATTGAATCAAAATTTCTAGGCGAATTCATTGAGTTCCCAATGGGACATGCTTGTATGAGTGTGCTTTTCAAGATATAGCAACATTTTAATGAACGATATCTAAGTATCATGGTGAATTCAGCACGTTCCCAATAGGATTCGCATGTAATATGAGTACTATTCAAGATAGAGCAACGTTTTAACGAACCAAAACACTGTTTCTTTGTGAATTCAGTTAGTTCCCATTTCAGGCTCTAGTTATATGTGTTCTTTTAAAGATTTATCAAAATTTTGTGAGCCGAATCTCAGTAACTTGAGGAATTCAGTTATTTCCCAATAGGCCGCAATAGTAATAAGTTGACTGCTCGGGATACAGAATAATTTTCACGAATGGAATCAGAATTTCTAGGCGAATTCACTGAGTCCCAATGGGAGATGCTTGTATGAGTGTGCTTTCAAGATATATAACCATTTTAAAAAACGGAATATAAGTATAATTGTGAATTCAGTAGTTTCCCCATATGATTCACATGTAACAAGAGTAGTATTAAAGGTAGAGCTAAATTTTAACGACATGAAACACCGTTTCTTTGTGCATTCAGTTAGTTCCCATTAGCAGGCTCTTGTAATATGTGTACTTTTAAAGATTTATCAAAATTTTGTGAGCCGAATCTCAGAAATTTGGTGAATTCAGTTACTTCCTAGTAAGCCGCAATAGTAATAAGTGGACTGTTCTGGATGTAGAAAAATTTTCACGAATTGAATCATAATTTCTAGGCGAATTCAGTGAGTTCCCAAGGGGACATGCTTGTATGAGTGTTTTTTACAATATATAGCAACATTTTAAGGAAGGAACTCTAAGTAACATGGTTAAATCAGTAGGTTCCCAATAGGATTCGCATGTAATAAGCTTGTTATTCGAGATAGAGCAACGTTTTAACGAACTGAAACACTGTTTCTTTGTGAATTCAGTTAGTTCCCAGTAGCTGGCTCTTGTAATCTGTGTACTTTTAAAGATTTATTAAATTTGGTGAGCCGAATCTGAGTAACTTGGTGAATTCAGTTAGTTCCCAATAGGCCGCAGTAGTAATAAGAGTACTGTTCGGGATATTGAAAATTTTTCACGAATTGAATGAAAATTTCTAGGCGAATTCAGTGAGTTCCGAATGGGACATTTTTGTATGAGTGTGCTTTTAAATACATAGCAACATTTTAATGAACGGAATCTAAGTATCATGGTGAATACAGTAGTTTCCCAATAGGATCCCTATGTAATAAGCTTGTTATTCAAGATAGAGCAACGGTTTAACAAACTGAATCACTGTTTCTTTCTAAATTCAGTTAGTTCCCAGTAGCAGGCTCTTGTAATATGTGTACTTTTAAAGATTTATCAAAATTTCGTGAGCAGAATCTAAGTAAATTGTTGAATTATGTTAGTTCCTAGTATGCCGCAATAGTAATAAGTGGACTGTTCTGGATATAGAAAAATTTTCATGAATTGAATCATAATTTCTAGTCGAATTCAGTGAGTTCCCACGGGGACATGCTTCTATGAGTGTGCTTTTCAATACATAGCAACATTTTAATGAACGGAATCTAAGTATCATGGTGAATACAGTAGTTACCCAATAGGATTCACGTGTAATAAGCTTCTTATTCAAGATAGAGCAATGGTTTAACAAACTGAATCACTGTTTCTTTGTGAATTCAGTTAGTTCCCAGTAGCAGGCTCTTGTAGTATGTGTACTTTTAAAGATTTATCAAAATTTCGTGAGCAGAATCTCAATAACATGGTGAATTATGTTAGTTCCTAGTAAGCCGCATTAGTAATAAGTGGACTGTTCTGGATATAAAAAAATTTTCACGAATGTAATCAAAATTTCTAGGAGAATTCAGTGAGTTCCCAATGGGACAAGCTTGTATGAGTGGGCTTTTTACTATATTTCCACATTTTTACAAACCGATCTAAGTATCATGTTGTATTCAGTAGGTTCCCAATAGGATTCGCATGTAATAAGAGTACTATGCAAGATAGACCAACGTTTTAACGAACTAAAACACTGTTTCTTTGTGAATTCAGTTAGTTCCCATTAGCAGGCTAATGTAATATGTGTACTTTTAAAGTTTGATCAAAATTTCGTGAGCCGAATCTAGGTAACTTGGTGAAATCAGTTAGTTCCAATAGGCCGCAATAGTAATACGTGGACTGCTTGGGATATAGAAAAATTTTGACGAATGGAATCAAAATTTCTAGACGAATTCAGTGAGTTCCCAATGGGACATGCTTGTATGAGTGTGCTTTTCAAGATGTAGCAACATTTTAACGAACGATATCTAAGTATCGTGGTGAATTCAGCAAGTTCCCAATAGGATTCGCATTTAATAAGCTTGTTATTTAAGATAGAGCAACAATTTAACGAACTGAAACACTGTTTCTTTGTGAATTCAGTTAGTTCCCATTAGCAGGCTATTGTAATATGTGTACTTTTAAAGCTTGATCAAAATTTCGTGAGCTGAATCTAGGTAACCTGGTGAAATCAGTTAGTTCCAAATAGGCCGCAATAGTAATACGTGGACTGCTCAAGATATAGAAAAATTTTCACGAATGGAATCAAAATTTCTAGACGAATTCAGTGAGTTCCCAATGGGACATGCTTGTATGAGTGTGCTTTTCAAGATATAGCAACATTTTAACGAACGATATCTAAGTATCATGGTGAATTCAGCAGGTTCCCAATAGGATTCGCATTTAATAAGCTTGTTATTTAAGATAGAGCAACAATTTAACGAATGAAACACGGTTTCTTTGTGAATTCAGTTAGTTCCCTTTAGCAGTCTCTTGTAATATGTGTAATTTTAAAGATTTCTCAGAATTTCGTGAGCCGAATCTCAGTAACTTGGTGAATTCAGTTAATTCCCAATAGGCCGCAATAGTAATAAGTGGACTGCTAGGGACATAGAAAAATTTTCACGAATATAATCAAAATTTCTGTGGAATTCAGTGAGTTCCCAATGGGACATGCTTGTATGAGTGTGCTTTTCAAGATATATAACCATTTTAACGAACGGAATCGAAGTATCATGGTGAATTCAGTAGGTTCCCCATAGGATTCGCATGTAATAAGAGTACTATTCAAGATAGAGCAAAGTTTTAACGAACTGAAACACCGTTTCTTTGTGAATTCAGTTAGTTTCCATTAGCAGTCTCTAGTTATATGTGTACTTTTAAAGATATATCAAAAATTCGTGAGCGGAATCTCAGTGTCTTGGTGAATTCTGTTACTTCCTAATAGGCCACAATAGTAATAAGTTGACTGCTCGGGATATAGAAAAATTTTTACGAATGGAATCAAAATGTCTAGACTAATTCAGTGAGTTCCCAATGGGACATGCTTGTTTGAGTGTGCTTTTCAAGATATAGCAACATTTTAACTTACGGAATTTAAGTATCATGATGAATTCAGCACATTCCCAATAGGATTCGCATGTAATATGAGTACTATTCAAGATAGAGCAACGTTTTAACGAACCGAAACGCTGTTTCTTTGTGAATTCAGTTAGATCCCACTTCAGGCTCTAGTTATATGTGTACTTTAAAGATTTATCAAAATTTCGTGAGCCGAATCTCAGTAACTTGATGAATTCAGTTATCCCAATAGGCCGCAATAGTAATAAGTTGACTGCTCGGGATACAGAATAATTTTCACGAATGGAATCAGAATTTCTAGGCGAATTCACTGAGTCCCAATGGGAGATGCTTGTATGAGTGTGCTTTCAAGATATATAACCATTTTAACGAACGGAATATAAGTATAATGGTGAATTCAGTAGTTTCCCCATATGATTCACATGTAACAAGAGTAGTATTAAAGGTAGAGCTAAATTTTAACGACATGAAACACCGTTTCTTTGTGCATTCAGTTAGTTCCCATTAGCAGGCTCTTGTAATATGTGTACATTTAAAGATTTATCAAAATTTTGTGAGCCGAATCTCAGAAATTTGTTGAATTCAGTTACTTCTTAGTAAGCCGCAATAGTAATAAGTGGACTGTTCTGGATGTAGAAAAATTTTCACGAATTGAATCATAATTTCTAGGCGAATTCAGTGAGTTCCCAAGGGGACATGCTTGTATGAGTGTTTTTTACAATATATAGCAACATTTTAAGGAAGGAAATCTAAGTAACATGGTTAAATCAGTAGGTTCCCAATAGGATTCGCATGTAATAAGCTTGTTATTCGAGATAGAGCAACGTTTTAACGAACTGAAACACTGTTTCTTTGTGAATTCAGTTAGTTCCCAGTAGCTGGCTCTTGTAATCTGTGTACTTTTAAAGATTTATTAAATTTGGTGAGCCGAATCTGAGTAACTTGGTGAATTCAGTTAGTTCCCAATAGGCCGCAGTAGTAATAAGAGTACTGTTCGGGATATTGAAAATTTTTCACGAATTGAATGAAAATTTCTAGGCGAATTCAGTGAGTTCCGAATGGGACATTTTTGTATGAGTGTGCTTTTCAATACATAGCAACATTTTAATGAACGGAATCTAAGTATCATGGTGAATACAGTAGTTTCCCAATAGGATTCCTATGTAATAAGCTTGTTATTCAAGATAGAGCAACGGTTTAACAAACTGAATCACTGTTTCTTTCTAAATTCAGTTAGTTCCCAGTAGCAGGCTCTTGTAATATGTGTACTTTTAAAGATTTATCAAAATTTCGTGAACAGAATCTAAGTAAATTGTTGAATTATGTTAGTTCCTAGTATGCCGCAATAGTAATAAGTGGACTGTTCTGGATATAGAAAAATTTTCATGAATTGAATCATAATTTCTAGTCGAATTCAATGAGTTCCCAAGGGGACATGCTTCTATGAGTGTGCTTTTCAATACATAGCAACATTTTAATGAACGGAATCTAAGTATCATGGTGAATACAGTGGTTACCCAATAGGATTCACATGTAATAAGCTTCTTATTCAAGATAGAGCAATGGTTTAACAAACTGAATCACTGTTTCTTTGTGAATTCAGTTAGTTCCCAGTAGCAGGCTCTTGTAGTATGTGTACTTTTACAGATTTATCAAAATTTCGTGAGCAGAATCTCAATAACATGGTGAATTATGTTAGTTCCTAGTAAGCCGCATTAGTAATAAGTGGACTGTTCTGGATATAAAAAAATTTTCACGAATGTAATCAAAATTTCTAGGAGAATTCAGTGAGTTCCCAATGGGACAAGCTTGTATGAGTGGGCTTTTTACTATATTTCCACATTTTTACAAACCGATCTAAGTATCATGTTGTATTCAGTAGGTTCCCAATAGGATTCGCATGTAATAAGAGTACTATGCAAGATAGACCAACGTTTTAACGAACTAAAACACTGTTTCTTTGTGAATTCAGTTAGTTCCCATTAGCAGGCTAATGTAATATGTGTACTTTTAAAGTTTGATCAAAATTTCGTGAGCCGAATCTAGGTAACTTGGTGAAATCAGTTAGTTCCAATAGGCCGCAATAGTAATACGTGGACTGCTTGGGATATAGAAAAATTTTGACGAATGGAATCAAAATTTCTAGACGAATTCAGTGAGTTCCCAATGGGACATGCTTGTATGAGTGTGCTTTTCAAGATGTAGCAACATTTTAACGAACGATATCTAAGTATCGTGGTGAATTCAGCAAGTTCCCAATAGGATTCGCATTTAATAAGCTTGTTATTTAAGATAGAGCAACAATTTAACGAACTGAAACACTGTTTCTTTGTGAATTCAGTTAGTTCCCATTAGCAGGCTATTGTAATATGTGTACTTTTAAAGCTTGATCAAAATTTCGTGAGCTGAATCTAGGTAACCTGGTGAAATCAGTTAGTTCCAAATAGGCCGCAATAGTAATACGTGGACTGCTCAAGATATAGAAAAATTTTCACGAATGGAATCAAAATTTCTAGACGAATTCAGTGAGTTCCCAATGGGACATGCTTGTATGAGTGTGCTTTTCAAGATATAGCAACATTTTAACGAACGATATCTAAGTATCATGGTGAATTCAGCAGGTTCCCAATAGGATTCGCATTTAATAAGCTTGTTATTTAAGATAGAGCAACAATTTAACGAATGAAACACGGTTTCTTTGTGAATTCAGTTAGTTCCCTTTAGCAGTCTCTTGTAATATGTGTAATTTTAAAGATTTCTCAGAATTTCGTGAGCCGAATCTCAGTAACTTGGTGAATTCAGTTAATTCCCAATAGGCCGCAATAGTAATAAGTGGACTGCTAGGGACATAGAAAAATTTTCACGAATATAATCAAAATTTCTGTGGAATTCAGTGAGTTCCCAATGGGACATGCTTTTATGAGTGTGCTTTTCAAGATATATAACCATTTTAACGAACGGAATCGAGTATCATGGTGAATTCAGTAGGTTCCCCATAGGATTCGCATGTAATAAGAGTACTATTCAAGATAGAGCAAAGTTTTAACGAACTGAAACACCGTTTCTTTGTGAATTCAGTTAGTTTCCATTAGCAGTCTCTAGTTATATGTGTACTTTTAAAGATATATCAAAAATTCGTGAGCGGAATCTCAGTGTCTTGGTGAATTCAGTTAGTTCCTAATAGGCCACAATAGTAATAAGTTGACTGCTCGGGATATAGAAAAATTTTTACGAATGGAATCAAAATGTCTAGACTAATTCAGTGAGTTCCCAATGGGACATGCTTGTTTGAGTGTGCTTTTCAAGATATAGCAACATTTTAACTTACAGAATTTAAGTATCATGATGAATTCAGCACGTTCCCAATAGGATTCGCATGTAATATGAGTACTATTCAAGATAGAGCAACGTTTTAACGAACCGAAACACTGTTTCTTTGTGAATTCAGTTAGTTCCCATTTCAGGCTCTAGTTATATGTGTACTTTTATAGATTTATCAAAATTTTGTGAGCCGAATCTCAGTAACTTGATGAATTCAGTTATTTCCCAATAGGCCGCAATAGTAATAAGTTGACTGCTCGGGATACAGAATAATTTTCACGAATGGAATCAGAATTTCTAGGCGAATTCACTGAGTCCCAATGGGAGATGCTTGTATGAGTGTGCTTTCAAGATATATAACCATTTTAACGAACGGAATATAAGTATAATGGTGAATTCAGTAGTTTCCCCATATGATTCACATGTAACAAGTGTAGTATTAAAGGTAGAGCTAAATTTTAACGACATGAAACACCGTTTCTTTGTGCATTCAGTTAGTTCCCATTAGCAGGCTCTTGTAATATGTGTACTTTTAAAGATTTATCAAAATTTTGTGAGCCGAATCTCAGAAATTTGGTGAATTCAGTTACTTCCTAGTAAGCCGCAATAGTAATAAGTGGACTGTTCTGGATGTAGAAAAATTTTCACGAATTGAATCATAATTTCTAGGTGAATTCAGTGAGTTCCCAAGGGGACATGCTTGTATGAGTGTTTTTTACAATATATAGCAACATTTTAAGGAAGGAACTCTAAGTAACATGGTTAAATCAGTATGTTCCCAATAGGATTCGCATGTAATAAGCTTGTTATTCGAGATAGAGCAACGTTTTAACGAACTGAAACACTGTTTCTTTGTGAATTCAGTTAGTTCCCAGTAGCTGGCTCTTGTAATCTGTGTACTTTTAAAGATTTATTAAATTTGGTGAGCCGAATCTGAGTAACTTGGTGAATTCAGTTAGTTCCCAATAGGCCGCAGTAGTAATAAGAGTACTGTTCGGGATATTGAAAATTTTTCACGAATTGAATTAAAATTTCTAGGCGAATTCAGTGAGTTCCGAATGGGACATTTTTGTATGAGTGTGCTTTTCAATACATAGCAACATTTTAATGAACGGAATCTAAGTATCATGGTGAATACAGTAGTTTCCCAATAGGATTCCTATGTAATAAGCTTGTTATTCAAGATAGAGCAACGGTTTAACAAACTGAATCACTGTTTCTTTCTAAATTCAGTTAGTTCCCAGTAGCAGGCTCTTGTAATATGTGTGCTTTTAAAGATTTATCAAAATTTCGTGAGCAGAATCTAAGTAAATTGTTGAATTATGTTAGTTCCTAGTATGCCGCAATAGTAATAAGTGGACTGTTCTGGATATAGAAAAATTTTCATGAATTGAATCATAATTTCTAGTCGAATTCAGTGAGTTCCCACGGGGACATGCTTCTATGAGTGTGCTTTTCAATACATAGCAACATTTTAATGAACGGAATCTAAGTATCATGGTGAATACAGTAGTTACCCAATAGGATTCACGTGTAATATACTTCTTGTTCAAGATAGAGCAATGGTTTAACAAACTGAATCACTGTTTCTTTGTGAATTCAGTTAGTTCCCAGTAGCAGGCTCTTGTAGTATGTGTACTTTTACAGATTTATCAAAATTTCGTGAGCAGAATCTCAGTAACATGGTGAATTATGTTAGTTCCTAGTAAGCCGCATTAGTAATAAGTGGACTGTTCTGGATATAAAAAAATTTTCACGAATGTAATCAAAATTTCTAGGAGAATTCAGTGAGTTCCCAATGGGACAAGCTTGTATGAGTGGGCTTTTTACTATATTTCCACATTTTTACAAACCGATCTAAGTATCATGTTGTATTCAGTAGGTTCCCAATAGGATTCGCATGTAATAAGAGTACTATGCAAGATAGACCAACGTTTTAACGAACTAAAACACTGTTTCTTTGTGAATTCAGTTAGTTCCCATTAGCAGGCTAATGTAATATGTGTACTTTTAAAGCTTGATCAAAATTTCGTGAGCCGAATCTAGGTAACTTGGTGAAATCAGTTAGTTCCAATAGGCCGCAATAGTAATACGTGGACTGCTTGGGATATAGAAAAATTTTCAGGAATGGAATCAAAATTTCTATACGAATTCAGTGAGTTCCCAATGGGACATGCTTGTATGAGTGTGCTTTTCAAGATATAGCAACATTTTAACGAACGATATCTAAGTATCGTGGTGAATTCAGCAAGTTCCCAATAGATTTCGCATTTAATAAGCTTGTTATTTAAGATAGAGCAACAATTTAACGAACTGAAACACTGTTTCTTTGTGAATTCAGTTAGTTCCCATTAGCAGGCTATTGTAATATGTGTACTTTTAAAGCTTGATCAAAATTTCGTGAGCTGAATCTAGGTAACCTGGTGAAATCAGTTAGTTCCAAATAGGCCGCAATAGTAATACGTGGACTGCTCAAGATATAGAAAAATTTTCACGAATGGAATCAAAATTTCTAGACGAATTCAGTGAGTTCCCAATGGGACATGCTTGTATGAGTGTGCTTTTCAAGATATAGCAACATTTTAACGAACGATATCTAAGTATCATCGTCAATTCAGCAGGTTCCCAATAGGATTCGCATTTAATAAGCTTGTTATTTAAGATAGAGCAACAATTTAACGAATGAAACACGGTTTCTTTGTGAATTCAGTTAGTTCCCTTTAGCAGTCTCTTGTAATATGTGTAATTTTAAAGATTTCTCAGAATTTCGTGAGCCGAATCTCAGTAACTTGGTGAATTCAGTTAATTCCCAATAGACCGCAAGAGTAATAAGTGGACTGCTAGGGACATAGAAAAATTTTCACGCATATAATCAAAATTTCTGTGGAATTCAGTGAGTTCCCAATGGGACATGCTTGTATGAGTGTGCTTTTCAAGATATATAACCATTTTAACGAACGGAATCGAAGTATCATGGTGAATTCAGTAGGTTCCCCATAGGATTCGCATGTAATAAGAGTACTATTCAAGATAGAGCAAAGTTTTAACGAACTGAAACACCGTTTCTTTGTGAATTCAGTTAGTTTCCATTAGCAGTCTCTAGTTATATGTGTACTTTTAAAGATATATCAAAAATTCGTGAGCGGAATCTCAGTGTCTTGGTGAATTCAGTTACTTCCTAATAGGCCACAATAGTAATAAATTGACTGCTCGGGATATAGAAAAATTTTTACGAATGGAATCAAAATGTCTAGACTAATTCAGTGAGTTCCCAATGGGACATGATTGTTTGAGTGTGCTTTTCAAGATATAGCAACATTTTAACGAACGGAATCTAAGTATATTGGTGAATTCAGGAGGTTCCCAATAGGATTCGCATGTAATAAGAGTACTATGTAAGATAGAGCAACGTTTTAAAGAACTGAAACACTGTTTCTTTGTGAATTCAGTTAGTTGCCATTAGCAGGCTATTGTAATATGTCTACTTTTAACGCTTGATCAACATTTCGTGAGCCGAATCTCAGTAACATGTTGTATTCAGTTAGTTCCCAATAGGCCGCAATAGTAATAAGTGGACTGTTCGGGATATAGAAAAATTTTCACGAATTAAATCAAAATTTCTAGGCGAATTCATTGAGTTCCCAATGGGACATGCTTGTATGAGTGTGCTTTTCAATATATAGCAACATTTTAAGGAACGGAATCTAAGTATCACGTTGAATTCAGTAGGTTCCCAATAGGATTCGCATGTAATCAGGTTGTTATTCAAGATAGAGCAACGTTTTAACGAAATGAAACGCTGTTTCTCCGTGAATTCAGTTAATTCCCAGTGGCAGGTTCTTGCAGTATGTGTACTTTTAAAGATTTATCAAAATTTCGTGAGCCGAATCTCAGTAAATTGGTGAATAGTGTTAATTCCTAATAAGCCACAATAGTAATAATTTGACTGTCCGGGATATAGAAAAATTTTCACGAATTGAATTAAAATTTCTAGGCGAATTCATTGAGTTCCCAATGGGACATGCTTGTATGAGTGTGCTTTTCAATATATAGCAACATTTTAAGGAACGGAATCTAAGTATCACGTTGAATTCAGTAGGTTCCCAATAGGATTCGCATGTAATAAGCTTGTTATTTAAGATACAGCAACGTTTTAACGAACTGAAACACTGTTTCTTTGTGAATTCAGTTAGTTCCCAGTAGCAGGCTCTTGTAATATGTGTTCTTTTAAAGATTTATCAAAATTTCCTTAGCCGAATCTCAGCAACTTGGTGATGTCATTTAGTGCCCAATAGGCCACAGTAGTAATAAGTGGACTGTTCGGGATATAGAAAAAATTTACGAATGGAATCAAAATTTCTAGGGGAATTCAATGAGTTCCCAATGGGACATGCTTGTATGAGTGTACTTTTCAATATATAGCAACATTTTAAGGAACGGAATCAAAGTATCATGTTGAATTCAGTAGTTTCCCAATAGGATTCCCATGGAATAAGCTTGATATTCCATAGAGAGCAAAGTTTTAACGAACTGAAACACTGTTTCTTTGTGAATTCAGTTAGTTCCCAGTAGCAGGCTCTTGTAGTATGTGTACTTTTAAAGATTTATCAATATTTCGTGAGCCGAATCTCAGTAAATTGGTGAATACAGTTAAATCCTAGTAGGCCACAATAGTAATATGTGGACTGTACGGGATAAAGAAAAATTTTCACGTGTGGAATGAAAATTTCTAGGTGAATTCATAGAGTTCCCAATGGGACATGCTTGTTTGAGTGTGCTTTTTAAGATATAGCAACATTTTAACTTACGGAATCTAAGTATCATGATGAATTCAGCACGTTCCCAATAGGATTCGCATGTAATATGAGTACTATTCAAGATAGAGCAACGTTTTAACGAAACGAAACACTGTTTCTTTGTGAATTCGGTTAGATCCTATTTCAGGCTCTAGTTATATGTGTACTTTTAAAGATTTATCAAAATTTCATGAGCCGAATCTCAGTAACTTGATGAATTCAGTTATTTCCCAATAGGCCGCAATAGTAATAAGTGGACTGCTCGGTATACAGAATAATTTTCACGAATTGAATCAAAATTTCTAGGCGAATTCATTGAGTTCCCAATGGGACATGCTTGTATGAGTGTGCTTTTCAAGATATAGCAACATTTTAATGAACGATATCTAAGTATCATGGTGAATTCAGCACGTTCCCAATAGGATTCGCATGTAATATGAGTACTATTCAAGATAGAGCAACGTTTTAACGAACCGAAACACTGTTTCTTTGTGAATTCAGTTAGTTCCCATTTCAGGCTCTAGTTATATGTGTTCTTTTAAAGATTTATCAAAATTTTGTGAGCCGAATCTCAGTAACTTGATGAATTCAGTTATTTCCCAATAGGCCGCAATAGTAATAAGTTGACTGCTCGGGATACAGAATAATTTTCACGAATGGAATCAGAATTTCTAGGCGAATTCACTGAGTCCCAATGGGAGATGCTTGTATGAGTGTGCTTTCAAGATATATAACCATTTTAAAAAACGGAATATAAGTATAATGGTGAATTCAGTAGTTTCCCCATATGATTCACATGTAACAAGAGTAGTATTAAAGGTAGAGCTAAATTTTAACGACATGAAACACCGTTTCTTTGTGCATTCAGTTAGTTCCCATTAGCAGGCTCTTGTAATATGTGTACTTTTAAAGATTTATCAAAATTTTGTGAGCCGAATCTCAGAAATTTGGTGAATTCAGTTACTTCCTAGTAAGCCGCAATAGTAATAAGTGGCCTGTTCTGGATGTAGAAAAATTTTCACGAATTGAATCATAATTTCTAGGCGAATTCAGTGAGTTCCCAAGGGGACATGCTTGTATGAGTGTTTTTTACAATATATAGCAACATTTTAAGGAAGGAACTCTAAGTAACATGGTTAAATCAGTAGGTTCCCAATAGGATTCGCATGTAATAAGCTTGTTATTCGAGATAGAGCAACGTTTTAACGAACTGAAACACTGTTTCTTTGTGAATTCAGTTAGTTCCCAGTAGCTGGCTCTTGTAATCTGTGTACTTTTAAAGATTTATTAAATTTGGTGAGCCGAATCTGAGTAACTTGGTGAATTCAGTTAGTTCCCAATAGGCCGCAGTAGTAATAAGAGTACTGTTCGGGATATTGAAAATTTTTCACGAATTGAATGAAAATTTCTAGGCGAATTCAGTGAGTTCCGAATGGGACATTTTTGTATGAGTGTGCTTTTCAATACATAGCAACATTTTAATGAACGGAATCTAAGTATCATGGTGAATACAGTAGTTTCCCAATAGGATCCCTATGTAATAAGCTTGTTATTCAAGATAGAGCAACGGTTTAACAAACTGAATCACTGTTTCTTTCTAAATTCAGTTAGTTCCCAGTAGCAGGCTCTTGTAATATGTGTACTTTTAAAGATTTATCAAAATTTCGTGAGCAGAATCTAAGTAAATTGTTGAATTATGTTAGTTCCTAGTATGCCGCAATAGTAATAAGTGGACTGTTCTGGATATAGAAAAATTTTCATGAATTGAATCATAATTTCTAGTCGAATTCAGTGAGTTCCCACGGGGACATGCTTCTATGAGTGTGCTTTTCAATACATAGCAACATTTTAATGAACGGAATCTAAGTATCATGGTGAATACAGTAGTTACCCAATAGGATTCACGTGTAATAAGCTTCTTATTCAAGATAGAGCAATGGTTTAACAAACTGAATCACTGTTTCTTTGTGAATTCAGTTAGTTCCCAGTAGCAGGCTCTTGTAGTATGTGTACTTTTAAAGATTTATCAAAATTTCGTGAGCAGAATCTCAGTAACATGGTGAATTATGTTAGTTCCTAGTAAGCCGCATTAGTAATAAGTGGACTGTTCTGGATATAAAAAAATTTTCACGAATGTAATCAAAATTTCTAGGAGAATTCAGTGAGTTCCCAATGGGACAAGCTTGTATGAGTGGGCTTTTTACTATATTTCCACATTTTTACAAACCGATCTAAGTATCATGTTGTATTCAGTAGGTTCCCAATAGGATTCGCATGTAATAAGAGTACTATGCAAGATAGACCAACGTTTTAACGAACTAAAACACTGTTTCTTTGTGAATTCAGTTAGTTCCCATTAGCAGGCTAATGTAATATGTGTACTTTTAAAGCTTGATCAAAATTTCGTGAGCCGAATCTAGGTAACTTGGTGAAATCAGTTAGTTCCAATAGGCCGCAATAGTAATACGTGGACTGCTTGGGATATAGAAAAATTTTCACGAATGGAATCAAAATTTCTATACGAATTCAGTGAGTTCCCAATGGGACATGCTTGTATGAGTGTGCTTTTCAAGATATAGCAACATTTTAACGAACGATATCTAAGTATCGTGGTGAATTCAGCAAGTTCCCAATAGATTTCGCATTTAATAAGCTTGTTATTTAAGATAGAGCAACAATTTAACGAACTGAAACACTGTTTCTTTGTGAATTCAGTTAGTTCCCTTTAGCAGTCTCTTGTAATATGTGTAATTTTAAAGATTTCTCAGAATTTCGTGAGCCGAATCTCAGTAACTTGGTGAATTCAGTTAATTCCCAATAGGCCGCAAGAGTAATAAGTGGACTGCTAGGGACATAGAAAAATTTTCACGCATATAATCAAAATTTCTGTGGAATTCAGTGAGTTCCCAATGGGACATGCTTGTATGAGTGTGCTTTTCAAGATATAGCAACATTTTAAGGAACGGAATCAAAGTATCATGTTGAATTCAGTAGTTTCCCAATAGGATTCGCATGGAATATGAGTACTATTCAAGATAGAGCAACGTTTTAACGAACCGAAACACTGTTTCTTTGTGAATTCAGTTAGTTCCCATTTCAGGCTCTAGTTATATGTGTTCTTTTAAAGATTTATCAAAATTTCGTGAGCCGAATCTCAGTAACTTGATGAATTCAGTTATTTCCCAATAGGCCGCAATAGTAATAAGTTGACTGCTCGGGATACAGAATAATTTTCACGAATGGAATCAGAATTTCTAGGCGAATTCACTGAGTCCCAATGGGAGATGCTTGTATGAGTGTGCTTTCAAGATATATAACCATTTTAACGAACGGAATATAAGTATAATGGTGAATTCAGTAGTTTCCCCATATGATTCACATGTAACAAGAGTAGTATTAAAGGTAGAGCTAAATTTTAACGACATGAAACACGTTTTTTTGTGCATTCAGTTAGTTCCCCTAGAAGGCTCTTGTAATATGTGTACTTTTAAAGATTTATCAAAATTTCGTGAGCCGAATCTCAGAAATTTGGTGAATTCAGTTACTTCCTAGTAAGCCGCAATAGTAATAAGTGGACTGTTCTGGATGTAGAAAAATTTTCACGAATTGAATCATAATTTCTAGGCGAATTCAGTGAGTTCCCAAGGGGACATGCTTGTATGAGTGTTTTTAACAATATATAGCAACATTTTAAGGAGGAAATCTAAGTAACATGGTTAAATCAGTAGGTTCCCAATAGGATTCGCATGTAATAAGCTTGTTATTCGAGATAGAGCAACGTTTTAACGAACTGAAACACTGTTTCTTTGTGAATTCAGTTAGTTCCCAGTAGCTGGCTCTTGTAATCTGTGTACTTTTAAAGATTTATTAAATTTGGTGAGCCGAATCTGAGTAACTTGGTGAATTCAGTTAGTTCCCAATAAGCCGCAGTAGTAATAAGAGTACTGTTCGGGATATTGAAAATTTTTCACGAATTGAATTAAAATTTCTAGGCGAATTCAGTGAGTTCCGAATGGGACATTTTTGTATGAGTGTGCTTTTCAATACATAGCAACATTTTAATGAACGGAATCTAAGTATCATGGTGAATACAGTAGTTTCCCAATAGGATCCCTATGTAATAAGCTTGTTATTCAAGATAGAGCAACGGTTTAACAAACTGAATCACTGTTTCTTTCTAAATTCAGTTAGTTCCCAGTAGCAGGCTCTTGTAATATGTGTACTTTTAAAGATTTATCAAAATTTCGTGAGCAGAATCTAAGTAAATTGTTGAATTATGTTAGTTCCTAGTATGCCGCAATAGTAATAAGTGGACTGTTCTGGATATAGAAAAATTTTCATGAATTGAATCATAATTTCTAGTCGAATTCAGTGAGTTCCCAAAGGGACATACTTCTATGAGTGTGCTTTTCAATACATAGCAATATTTTAATGAACGGAATCTATGTATCATGGTGAATACAGTAGTTACCCAATAGGATTCACATGTAATAAGCTTCTTATTCAAGATAGAGCAATGGTTTAACAAACTGAATCACTGTTTCTTTGTGAATTCAGTTAGTTCCCAGTAGCAGGCTCTTGTAGTATGTGTACTTTTAAAGATTTATCAAAATTTTGTGAGCAGAATCTCAGTAACATGGTGAATTATGTTAGTTCCTAGTAAGCCGCATTAGTAATAAGTGGAGTGTTCTGGATATAAAAAAATTTTCACGAATGTAATCAAAATTTCTAGGAGAATTCAGTGAGTTCCCAATGGGACAAGCTTGTATGAGTGGGCTTTTTACTATATTTCCACATTTTTACAAACCGATCTAATTATCATGTTGTATTCAGTAGGTTCCCAATAGGATTCGCATGTAATAAGAGTACTATGAAAGATAGACCAACGTTTTAACGAACTAAAACACTGTTTCTTTGTGAATTCAGTTAGTTCCCATTAGCAGGCTAATGTAATATGTGTACTTTTAAAGCTTGATCAAAATTTCGTGAGCCGGATCTAGGTAACTTGGTGAAATCAGTTAGTTCCAATAGGCCGCAATAGTAATACGTGGACTGCTCGGGATATAGAAAAATTTTCAAGAATGGAATCAAAATTTCTAGACGAATTCAGTGAGTTCCCAATGGGACATGCTTGTATGAGTGTGCTTTTCAAGATGTAGCAACATTTTAACGAACGATATCTAAGTATCGTGGTGAATTCAGCAAGTTCCCAATAGGATTCGCATTTAATAAGCTTGTTATTTAAGATAGAGCAACAATTTAACGAACTGAAACACTGTTTCTTTGTGAATTCAGTTATTTCCCATTAGCAGGCTATTGTAATATGTGTACTTTTAAAGCTTGATCAAAATTTCGTGAGCTGAATCTAGGTAACCTGGTGAAATCAGTTAGTTCCAAATAGGCCGCAATAGTAATACGTGGACTGCTCAAGATATAGAAAAATTTTCACGAATGGAATCAAAATTTCTAGACGAATTCAGTGAGTTCCCAATGGGACATGCTTGTATGAGTGTGCTTTTCAAGATATAGCAACATTTTAACGAACGATATCTAAGTATCATGGTGAATTCAGCAGGTTCCCAGTAGGATTCACATTTAATAAGCTTGTTATTTAAGATAGAGCAACAATTTAACGATCTGAAACATGGTTTCTTTGTGAACTCAGTTAGTTCCCATTAGCAGTCTCTTGTAATATGTGTAATTTTAGAGATTTCTCAGAATTTCGTGAGCCGAATCTCAGTAACTTGGTGAATTCAGTTAGTTCCCAATATGCCACAATATTAAGAAGTGGACTGCTCGGACATAGAAAAATTTTCACGAATATAATCAAAATTTCTGTGGAATTCGGTGAGTTCCCAATGGGACATGCTTGTATGAGTGTGCTTTTCAAGATATATAACCATTTTAACGAACGGAATCGAAGTATCATGGTGAATTCAGTAGGTTTCCCATAGGATTCGCATGTAATAAGAGTACTATTCAAGATAGAGCAAAGGTTTAACGACCTGAAACACCGTTTCTTTGTGAATTCAGTTAGTTTCCATTAGCAGTCTCTAGTTATATGTGTACTTTTAAAGATATATCAAAAATTCGTGAGCGGAATCTCAGTGTCTTGGTGAATTCAGTTACTTCCTAATAGGCCACAATAGTAATAAGTTGACTGCTCGGGATATAGAAAAATTTTTACGAATGGAATCCAAATGTCTAGACTAATTCAGTGAGTTCCCAATGGGACATGCTTGTATGTTGTGCTTTTCAAGATATAGCAACATTTTAACGAACGGAATCTAAGTATATTGGTGAATTCAGCAGGTCCCCAATAGGATTCGCATGTAATAAGAGTACTATGTAAGATAGAGCACGTTTTAAAGAACTGAAACACTGTTTCTTTGTGAATTCAGTTAGTTGCCATTAGCAGGCTCTTGTAATATGTCTCCTTTTAACGCTTGATCAACATTTCATGAGCCGAATCTCAGTAACATGGTGTATTCAGTTAGTTCCCAATAGGCCGCAATAGTAATAAGTGGACTGTTCGGGATATAGAAAAATCTTCACGAATTGAATCAAAATTTCTAGGCGAATTCATTAAGTTCCCAATGGGACATGCTTGTATGAGTGTGCTTTTCAATATATAGCAACATTTTAAGGAACGGAATCTAAGTATCACGTTGAATTCAGTAGGTTCCCAATACGATTCCCATGTAATCAGGTTGTTATTCAAGATAGAGCAACGTTTTAACAAACTGAAACGCTGTTTCTTCGTGAATTCAGTTAAATCCCAGTGGCAGGCTCTTGCAGTATGTGCACTTTTAAAGATTTATCAAAATTTCGTGAGCCGAATCTCAGTAAATTGGTGAATAGTGTTAATTCCTAATAAGCCGCAATAGGAATAATTTGACTGTTCGGGATATAGAAAAATTTTCACGAATTGAATCAAAATTTCTAGGCGAATTCAGTGAGTTCCAAATGGGACATGCTTGTATGAGTGTGCTTGTCAATATATAGCAACCTTTTGAGGAACGGAATCTAAGTATCATGGTGAATTCAGTAAGTTCCCAATAGGATTCGCATGTAATAAGCTTGTTATTTAAGATACAGCAACGTTTTATCGAACTGAAACACTGTTTTTTGTGAATTCAGTTAGTTCCCAGTAGCAGGCTCTTATAATATCTGTTCTTTTAAAGATTTATCAAAATTTCCTTAGCCGAATCTCAGCAACTTGTTGATGTCATTTAGTTCCCAATAGGCCGCAGTAGTAATAAGTGGACTGTTCGGGATATAGAAAAAATTCACGAATGGAATCAAAATTTCTAGGCGAATTCTGTGAGTTCCCAATGGGACAAGCTTGTAGGAGTGTACTTTTCAATATATAGCAACATTTTAAGGAACGGAATCAAAGTATCATGTTGAATTCAGTATTTTCCCAATAGGATTCGCATGGAATAAGCTTGATATTCAAGAGAGAGCAACGTTTTAACGAACTGAAACACTGTTTCTTTGTGAATTCAGTTAGTTCCCAGTAGCAGGCTCTTGTAGTATGTGTACTTTTAAAGATTTATCAATATTTCGTGAGCCGAATCTCAGTAAATTGGTGAATACAGTTAAATCCTAGTAGGCCACAATAGTAATATGTGGACTATACGGGATAAAGAAAAATTTTCACGTGTGGAATGAAAATTTCTAGGTGAATTCATAGAGTTCCCAAGGGGACATGCTTTTTTGAGTGTGCTTTTTAAGATATAGCAACATTTTAACTTACGGAATCTAAGTATCATGATGAATCCAGCACGTTCCCAATAGGATTCGCATGTAATATGAGTACTATTCAAGATAGAGCAACGTTTTAACGAAGCGAAACACTGTTTCTTTGTGAATTCAGTTAGATCCCATTTCAGGCTCTAGTTATATGTGTACATTTAAAGATTTATCAAAATTTCGTGAGCCGAATCTCAGTAACTTGATGAATTCAGTGATTTCCCAATAGGCCACAATAGTAATAAGTGGACTGCTCGGGATACAGAATAATTTTCACGAATTGAATCAAAATTTCTAGGCGAATTCATTGAGTTCCCAATGGGACATGCTTGTATGAGTGTGCTTTTCAAGATATAGCAACATTTTAACGAACGATTTCTAAGTATCATGGTGAATTCAGCAGGTTCCCAATAGGATTCGCATTTAATAAGCTTGTTATTTAAGATAGAGCAACAATTTAACGAACTGAAACACGGTTTCTTTGTGAACTCAGTTAGTTCCCATTAGCAGTCTCTTGTAATATGTGTAATTTTAGAGATTTCTCAGAATTTCGTGAGCCGAATCTCAGTAACTTGGTGAATTCAATTAGTTCCCAATAGGCCGCAATAGTAATAAGTGGACTGCTCGGACACAGAAAAATTTTTACGAATATAATCAAAATTTCTGAGGAATTCAGTGAGTTCCCAATGGGACATGCTTGTATGAGTGTGCTTTTCAAGATATATAACCATTTTAACGAAAGGAATCGAAGTATCATGGTGAATTCAGTAGGTTCCCCATAGGATTCGCATGTAATAAGAGTACTATTCAAGATAGAGCAAAGTTTTAACGACCTGAAACACCGTTTCTTTGTGAATTCAGTTAGTTTCCATTAGCAGTCTCTAGTTATATGTGTACTTTTAAAGATATATCAAAAATTCGTGAGCGGAATCTCAGTGTCTTGGTGAATTCAGTTACTTCCTAATAGGCCACAATAGTAATAAGTTGACTGCTCGGGATATAGAAAAATTTTTACGAATGGAATCAAAATGTCTAGACTAATTCAGTGAGTTCCCAATGGGACATGCTTGTATGTTGTGCTTTTCAAGATATAGCAACATTTTAACGAACGGAATCTAAGTATATTGGTGAATTCAGCAGGTCCCCAATAGGATTCGCATGTAATAAGAGTACTATGTAAGATAGAGCAACGTTTTAAAGAACTGAAACACTGTTTCTTTGTGAATTCAGTTAGTTGCCATTAGCAGGCTCTTGTAATATGTCTCCTTTTAACGCTTGATCAACATTTCATGAGCCGAATCTCAGTAACATGGTGTATTCAGTTAGTTCCCAATAGGCCGCAATAGTAATAAGTGGACTGTTCGGGATATAGAAAAATCTTCACGAATTGAATCAAAATTTCTAGGCGAATTCATTGAGTTCCCAATGGGACATGCTTGTATGAGTGTGCTTTTCAATATATAGCAACATTTTAAGGAACGGAATCTAAGTATCACGTTGAATTCAGTAGGTTCCCAATAGGATTCGCATGTAATCAGGTTGTTATTCAAGATAGAGCAACGTTTTAACAAACTGAAACGCTGTTTCTTCGTGAATTCAGTTAATTCCCAGTGGCAGGCTCTTGCAGTATGTGTACTTTTAAAGATTTATCAAAATTTCGTGAGCCGAATCTCAGTAAATTGGTGAATAGTGTTAATTCCTAATAAGCCGCAATAGTAATAATTTGACTGTTCGGGATATAGAAAAATTTTCACGAATTGAATCAAAATTTCTAGGCGAATTCACTGAGTTCCAAATGGGACATTCTTGTATGAGTGTGCTTGTCAATATATAGCAACCTTTTGAGGAACAGAATCTAAGTATCATGGTGAATTCAGTAAGTTCCCAATAGGATTCGCATGTAATAAGCTTGTTATTTAAGATACAGCAACGTTTTAACGAACTGAAACACTGTTTCTTTCTGAATTCAGTTAGTTCCCAGTAGCAGGCTCTTGTAATCTGTGTACTTTTAACGATTTATCAAAATATGGTGAGCCTAATCTGAGTAACTTGGTGAATTCAGTTAGTTCCCAATAGGCCGCAGTAGTAATAAGAGTACTGTTCGGGATATTGAAAATTTTTCACGAATTGAATTAAAATTGCTAGGCGAATTCAGTGAGTTCCGAATGGGACATTTTTGTATGAGTGTGCTTTTCAATACATAGCAACATTTTAATGAACGGAATCTAAGTATCATGGTGAATACAGTAGATTCCCAGTAGGATTCGTATGTAATAAGCTTGTTATTCAAGATAGAGGAACGGTTTAACAAACTGAATCACTGTTTCTTTCTAAATTCAGTTAGTTCCCAGTAGCAGGCTCTTGTAATATGTGTACTTTTAACGATTTATCAAAATTTCGTGAGCAGAATCTAAGTAAATTGGTGAATTATGTTAGTTCCTAGTATGCCGCAATAGTAATAAGTGGACTGTTCTGGATATAGAAAAATTTTCATGAATTGAATCACAATTTCTAGTCGAATTCAGTGAGTTCCCAAGGGGACATGCTTCTATGAGTGTGCTTTTCAATACATAGCAACATTTTAATGAACGGACTCTAAGTATCATGGTGAATACAGTGGTTACCCAATAGGATTCACATGTAATAAACTTCTTATTCAAGATAGAGCAATGGTTTAACAAACTGAATCACTGTTTCTTTGTGAATTCAGTTAGTTCCCAGTAGCAGGCTCTTGTAGTATGTGTACTTAAAAGATTTATCAAAATTTCGTGAGCAGAATCTCAGTAACATGGTGAATTATGTTAGTTCCTAGTAAGCCGCATTAGTAATAAGTGGACTGTTCTGGATATAAAAAAATTTTCACGAACGTAATCAAAATTTCGAGGCGAATTCAGTGAGTTCCCAATGGGACATGCTTGTATGAGTGGGCTTTTTACTATATTTCCACATTTTTACAAACCGATCTAAGTATCATGTTGTATTCAGTAGGTTCCCAATAGGATTCGCATGTAATAAGAGTACTATGCAAGATAGACCAACGTTTTAACGAACTAAAACACTGTTTCTTTGTGAATTCTGTTAGTTCCCATTAGCAGGCTAATGTAATATGTGTACTTTTAAAGCTTGATCAAAATTTCGTGAGCCGAATCTAGGTAACTTGGTGAAATCAGTTAGTTCCAAATAGGCCGCAATAGTAATACGTGGGCTGCTCGGGATATAGAAAAATTTTCACGAATGGAATCAAAATTTCTAGACGAATTCAGTGAGTTCCCAATGGGACATGCTTGTATGAGTGTGCTTTTCAAGATGTAGCAACATTTTAACGAACGATATCTAAGTATCGTGGTGAATTCAGCAAGTTCCCAATAGGATTCGCATTTAATAAGCTTGTTATTTAAGATAGAGCAACAATTTAACGAACTGAAACACTGTTTCTTTGTGAATTCAGTTAGTTCCCATTAGCAGGCTATTGTAATATGTGTACTTTTAAAGCTTGATCAAAATTTCGTGAGCCGAATCTAGGTAACCTGGTGAAATCAGTTAGTTCCAAATAGGCCGCAATAGTAATACGTGGACTGCTCAAGATATAGAAAAATTTTCACGAATGGAATCAAAATTTCTAGACGAATTCAGTGAGTTCCCAATGGGACATGCTTGTATGAGTGTGCTTTTCAAGATATAGCAACATTTTAACGAACGATATCTAAGTATCATGGTGAATTCAGCAGGTTCCCAGTAGGATTCACATTTAATAAGCTTGTTATTTAAGATAAAGCAACAATTTAACGATCTGAAACATGGTTTCTTTGTGAACTCAGTTAGTTCCCATTAGCAGTCTCTTGTAATATGTGTAATTTTAGAGATTTCTCAGAATTTCGTGAGCCGAATCTCAGTAACTTGGTGAATTCAGTTAGTTCCCAATATGCCACAATATTAAGAAGTGGACTGCTCGGACATAGAAAAATTTTCACGAATATAATCAAAATTTCTGTGGAATTCGGTGAGTTCCCAATGGGACATGCTTGTATGAGTGTGCTTTTCAAGATATATAACCATTTTAACGAACGGAATCGAAGTATCATGGTGAATTCAGTAGGTGTCCCATAGGATTCGCATGTAATAAGAGTACTATTCAAGATAGAGCAAAGGTTTAACGACCTGAAACACCGTTTCTTTGTGAATTCAGTTAGTTTCCATTAGCAGTCTCTAGTTATATGTGTACTTTTAAAGATATATCAAAAATTCGTGAGCGGAATCTCAGTGTCTTGGTGAATTCAGTTACTTCCTAATAGGCCACAATAGTAATAAGTTGACTGCTCGGGATATAGAAAAATTTTTACGAATGGAATCCAAATGTCTAGACTAATTCAGTGAGTTCCCAATGGGACATGCTTGTATGTTGTGCTTTTCAAGATATAGCAACATTTTAACGAACGGAATCTAAGTATATTGGTGAATTCAGCAGGTCCCCAATAGGATTCGCATGTAATAAGAGTACTATGTAAGATAGAGCACGTTTTAAAGAACTGAAACACTGTTTCTTTGTGAATTCAGTTAGTTGCCATTAGCAGGCTCTTGTAATATGTCTCCTTTTAACGCTTGATCAACATTTCATGAGCCGAATCTCAGTAACATGGTGTATTCAGTTAGTTCCCAATAGGCCGCAATAGTAATAAGTGGACTGTTCGGGATATAGAAAAATCTTCACGAATTGAATCAAAATTTCTAGGCGAATTCATTAAGTTCCCAATGGGACATGCTTGTATGAGTGTGCTTTTCAATATATAGCAACATTTTAAGGAACGGAATCTAAGTATCACGTTGAATTCAGTAGGTTCCCAATACGATTCCCATGTAATCAGGTTGTTATTCAAGATAGAGCAACGTTTTAACAAACTGAAACGCTGTTTCTTCGTGAATTCAGTTAAATCCCAGTGGCAGGCTCTTGCAGTATGTGCACTTTTAAAGATTTATCAAAATTTCGTGAGCCGAATCTCAGTAAATTGGTGAATAGTGTTAATTCCTAATAAGCCGCAATAGGAATAATTTGACTGTTCGGGATATAGAAAAATTTTCACGAATTGAATCAAAATTTCTAGGCGAATTCAGTGAGTTCCAAATGGGACATGCTTGTATGAGTGTGCTTGTCAATATATAGCAACCTTTTGAGGAACGGAATCTAAGTATCATGGTGAATTCAGTAAGTTCCCAATAGGATTCGCATGTAATAAGCTTGTTATTTAAGATACAGCAACGTTTTATCGAACTGAAACACTGTTTTTTGTGAATTCAGTTAGTTCCCAGTAGCAGGCTCTTATAATATCTGTTCTTTTAAAGATTTATCAAAATTTCCTTAGCCGAATCTCAGCAACTTGTTGATGTCATTTAGTTCCCAATAGGCCGCAGTAGTAATAAGTGGACTGTTCGGGATATAGAAAAAATTCACGAATGGAATCAAAATTTCTAGGCGAATTCTGTGAGTTCCCAATGGGACAAGCTTGTAGGAGTGTACTTTTCAATATATAGCAACATTTTAAGGAACGGAATCAAAGTATCATGTTGAATTCAGTATTTTCCCAATAGGATTCGCATGGAATAAGCTTGATATTCAAGAGAGAGCAACGTTTTAACGAACTGAAACACTGTTTCTTTGTGAATTCAGTTAGTTCCCAGTAGCAGGCTCTTGTAGTATGTGTACTTTTAAAGATTTATCAAAATTTCCTGAGCCGAATCTCAGTAAATTGGTGAATACAGTTAAATCCTAGTAGGCCACAATAGTAATATGTGGACTATACGGGATAAAGAAAAATTTTCACGTGTGGAATGAAAATTTCTAGGTGAATTCATAGAGTTCCCAAGGGGACATGCTTTTTTGAGTGTGCTTTTTAAGATATAGCAACATTTTAACTTACGGAATCTAAGTATCATGATGAATCCAGCACGTTCCCAATAGGATTCGCATGTAATATGAGTACTATTCAAGATAGAGCAACGTTTTAACGAAGCGAAACACTGTTTCTTTGTGAATTCAGTTAGATCCCATTTCAGGCTCTAGTTATATGTGTACATTTAAAGATTTATCAAAATTTCGTGAGCCGAATCTCAGTAACTTGATGAATTCAGTGATTTCCCAATAGGCCACAATAGTAATAAGTGGACTGCTCGGGATACAGAATAATTTTCACGAATTGAATCAAAATTTCTAGGCGAATTCATTGAGTTCCCAATGGGACATGCTTGTATGAGTGTGCTTTTCAAGATATAGCAACATTTTAACGAACGATTTCTAAGTATCATGGTGAATTCAGCAGGTTCCCAATAGGATTCGCATTTAATAAGCTTGTTATTTAAGATAGAGCAACAATTTAACGAACTGAAACACGGTTTCTTTGTGAACTCAGTTAGTTCCCATTAGCAGTCTCTTGTAATATGTGTAATTTTAGAGATTTCTCAGAATTTCGTGAGCCGAATCTCAGTAACTTGGTGAATTCAATTAGTTCCCAATAGGCCGCAATAGTAATAAGTGGACTGCTCGGACACAGAAAAATTTTTACGAATATAATCAAAATTTCTGAGGAATTCAGTGAGTTCCCAATGGGACATGCTTGTATGAGTGTGCTTTTCAAGATATATAACCATTTTAACGAAAGGAATCGAAGTATCATGGTGAATTCAGTAGGTTCCCCATAGGATTCGCATGTAATAAGAGTACTATTCAAGATAGAGCAAAGTTTTAACGACCTGAAACACCGTTTCTTTGTGAATTCAGTTAGTTTCCATTAGCAGTCTCTAGTTATATGTGTACTTTTAAAGATATATCAAAAATTCGTGAGCGGAATCTCAGTGTCTTGGTGAATTCAGTTACTTCCTAATAGGCCACAATAGTAATAAGTTGACTGCTCGGGATATAGAAAAATTTTTACGAATGGAATCCAAATGTCTAGACTAATTCAGTGAGTTCCCAATGGGACATGCTTGTATGTTGTGCTTTTCAAGATATAGCAACATTTTAACGAACGGAATCTAAGTATATTGGTGAATTCAGCAGGTCCCCAATAGGATTCGCATGTAATAAGAGTACTATGTAAGATAGAGCAACGTTTTAAAGAACTGAAACACTGTTTCTTTGTGAATTCAGTTAGTTGCCATTAGCAGGCTCTTGTAATATGTCTCCTTTTAACGCTTGATCAACATTTCATGAGCCGAATCTCAGTAACATGGTGTATTCAGTTAGTTCCCAATAGGCCGCAATAGTAATAAGTGGACTGTTCGGGATATAGAAAAATCTTCACGAATTGAATCAAAATTTCTAGGCGAATTCATTGAGTTCCCAATGGGACATGCTTGTATGAGTGTGCTTTTCAATATATAGCAACATTTTAAGGAACGGAATCTAAGTATCACGTTGAATTCAGTAGGTTCCCAATAGGATTCGCATGTAATCAGGTTGTTATTCAAGATAGAGCAACGTTTTAACAAACTGAAACGCTGTTTCTTCGTGAATTCAGTTAATTCCCAGTGGCAGGCTCTTGCAGTATGTGTACTTTTAAAGATTTATCAAAATTTCGTGAGCCGAATCTCAGTAAATTGGTGAATAGTGTTAATTCCTAATAAGCCGCAATAGTAATAATTTGACTGTTCGGGATATAGAAAAATTTTCACGAATTGAATCAAAATTTCTAGGCGAATTCACTGAGTTCCAAATGGGACATTCTTGTATGAGTGTGCTTGTCAATATATAGCAACCTTTTGAGGAACAGAATCTAAGTATCATGGTGAATTCAGTAAGTTCCCAATAGGATTCGCATGTAATAAGCTTGTTATTTAAGATACAGCAACGTTTTAACGAACTGAAACACTGTTTCTTTCTGAATTCAGTTAGTTCCCAGTAGCAGGCTCTTGTAATCTGTGTACTTTTAACGATTTATCAAAATATGGTGAGCCTAATCTGAGTAACTTGGTGAATTCAGTTAGTTCCCAATAGGCCGCAGTAGTAATAAGAG
Organism: Rattus norvegicus; assembly: GCF_021556685.1. NCBI lineage: Eukaryota > Metazoa > Chordata > Mammalia > Rodentia > Muridae > Rattus > Rattus norvegicus. The sequence goes on from NC_141550.1 coordinate 47,375,401, forward strand.
TACTGTTCGGGATATTGAAAATTTTTCACGAATTGAATTAAAATTGCTAGGCGAATTCAGTGAGTTCCGAATGGGACATTTTTGTATGAGTGTGCTTTTCAATACATAGCAACATTTTAATGAACGGAATCTAAGTATCATGGTGAATACAGTAGATTCCCAGTAGGATTCGTATGTAATAAGCTTGTTATTCAAGATAGAGGAACGGTTTAACAAACTGAATCACTGTTTCTTTCTAAATTCAGTTAGTTCCCAGTAGCAGGCTCTTGTAATATGTGTACTTTTAACGATTTATCAAAATTTCGTGAGCAGAATCTAAGTAAATTGGTGAATTATGTTAGTTCCTAGTATGCCGCAATAGTAATAAGTGGACTGTTCTGGATATAGAAAAATTTTCATGAATTGAATCACAATTTCTAGTCGAATTCAGTGAGTTCCCAAGGGGACATGCTTCTATGAGTGTGCTTTTCAATACATAGCAACATTTTAATGAACGGACTCTAAGTATCATGGTGAATACAGTGGTTACCCAAAAGGATTCACATGTAATAAACTTCTTATTCAAGATAGAGCAATGGTTTAACAAACTGAATCACTGTTTCTTTGTGAATTCAGTTAGTTCCCAGTAGCAGGCTCTTGTAGTATGTGTACTTAAAAGATTTATCAAAATTTCGTGAGCAGAATCTCAGTAACATGGTGAATTATGTTAGTTCCTAGTAAGCCGCATTAGTAATAAGTGGACTGTTCTGGATATAAAAAAATTTTCACGAACGTAATCAAAATTTCGAGGCGAATTCAGTGAGTTCCCAATGGGACATGCTTGTATGAGTGGGCTTTTTACTATATTTCCACATTTTTACAAACCGATCTAAGTATCATGTTGTATTCAGTAGGTTCCCAATAGGATTCGCATGTAATAAGAGTACTATGCAAGATAGACCAACGTTTTAACGAACTAAAACACTGTTTCTTTGTGAATTCTGTTAGTTCCCATTAGCAGGCTAATGTAATATGTGTACTTTTAAAGCTTGATCAAAATTTCGTGAGCCGAATCTAGGTAACTTGGTGAAATCAGTTAGTTCCAAATAGGCCGCAATAGTAATACGTGGGCTGCTCGGGATATAGAAAAATTTTCACGAATGGAATCAAAATTTCTAGACGAATTCAGTGAGTTCCCAATGGGACATGCTTGTATGAGTGTGCTTTTCAAGATGTAGCAACATTTTAACGAACGATATCTAAGTATCGTGGTGAATTCAGCAAGTTCCCAATAGGATTCGCATTTAATAAGCTTGTTATTTAAGATAGAGCAACAATTTAACGAACTGAAACACTGTTTCTTTGTGAATTCAGTTATTTCCCATTAGCAGGCTATTGTAATATGTGTACTTTTAAAGCTTGATCAAAATTTCGTGAGCCGAATCTAGGTAACCTGGTGAAATCAGTTAGTTCCAAATAGGCCGCAATAGTAATACGTGGACTGCTCAAGATATAGAAAATTTTCACGAATGGAATCAAAATTTCTAGACGAATTCAGAGAATTCCCAATGGGACATGCTTGTATGAGTGTGCTTTTCAAGATATAGCAACATTTTAACGAACGATATCTAAGTATCATTGTGAATTCAGCAGGTTCCCAATAGGATTCGCATTTAATAAGCTTGTTATTTAAGATAGAGCAACAATTTAACGAATGAAACACGGTTTCTTTGTGAATTCAGTTAGTTCCCATTAGCAGCCCCTGTAATATGTGTAATTTTAAAGATTTCTCAGAATTTCGTGAGCCGAATCTCAGTAACTTGGAGAATTCAGTTAGTTCCCAGTAGGCCACAATAGTAATAAGTGGACTGCTCGGACATAGAAAAATTTTCACGAATATAATCAAAATTTCTGTGGAATTCAGTGAGTTCCCAATGGGACATGCTTGTATGAGTTTGCTTTTCAAGATATATAACCATTTTAACGAACGGAATCGAAGTATCATGGTGAATTCAGTAGGTTCCCCATAGGATTCGCATGTAATAAGAGTACTATACAAGATAGAGCAAAGTTTTAACGAACTGAAACACCGTTTCTTTGTGAATTCAGTTAGTTTCCATTAGCAGTCTCTAGTTATATGCATACTTTTAAAGATATATCAAAAATACGTGAGCGGAATCTCAGTGTCTTGGTGAATTCAGTTAGTTCCTAATAGGCCACAATAGTAATAAATTGACTCCTCGGGATATAGAAAAATTTTTACGAATGGAATCAAAATGTCTAGACTAATTCAGTAAGTTCCCAATGGAACATGCTTGTATGTTGTGCTTTTCAAGATATAGCAACATTTTAACGAACGGATTCTAAGTATATTTGTGAATTCAGCAGGTTCCCAATAGGATTCGCATGTAATAAGAGTACTATGTAAGATAGAGCAACGTTTTAAGGAACTGAAACACTGTTTCTTTGTGAATTCAGTTAGTTGCCATTAGCAGGCTCTTGTAATACGTCTACTTTTAACGCTTGATCAACATTTCGTGAGCCGAATCTCAGTAACATGTTGTATTCAGTTAGTTCCCAATAGGCTGCAATAGTAATAAGTGGACTGTTCGGGATATAGAAAAATTTTCACGAATTGAATCAAAATTTCTAGGCGAATTCATTGAGTTCCCAATGGGACATGCTTGTATGAGTGTGCTTTTCAATATATAGCAACATTTTAAGGAACGGAATCTAAGTATCACGTTGAATTCAGTAGGTTCCCAATAGGATTCGCATGTAATCAGGTTGTTATTCAAGATAGAGCAACGTTTTAACAAACTGAAACGCTGTTTCTTCGTGAATTCAGTTAATTCCCAGTGGCAGGCTCTTGCAGTATGTGTACTTTTAAAGATTTATCAAAATTTCGTGAGCCGAATCTCAGTAAATTGGTGAATAGTGTTAATTCCTAATAAGCCGCAATAGTAATAATTTGATTGTTCGGGATATAGAAAAATTTTCACGAATTGAATCAAAATTTCTAGGCGAATTCACTGAGTCCAAATGGGACATTCTTGTATGAGTGTGCTTGTCAATATATAGCAACCTTTTGAGGAACGGAATCTAAGTATCATGGTGAATTCAGTAAGTTCCCAATAGGATTCGCATGTAATAAGCTTGTTATTTAAGATACAGCAACGTTTTAACGAACTGAAACACTGTTTCTTTGTGAATTCAGTTAGTTCCCAGTAGCAGGCTCTTGTAATCTGTGTACTTTTAACGATTTATCAAAATATGGTGAGCCTAATCTGAGTAACTTGGTGAATTCAGTTAGTTCCCAATAGGCCGCAGTAGTAATAAGAGTACTGTTCGGGATATTGAAAATTTTTCACGAATTGAATTAAAATTTCTAGGCGAATTCAGTGAGTTCCTAATGGGACATTTTTGTATGTGTGTGCTTTTCAATACATAGCAACATTTTAATGAACGGAATCTAAGTATCATGATGAATACAGTAGATTCCCAGTAGGATTCGTATGTAATAAGCTTGTTATTCAAGATAGAGCAACGGTTTAACAAACTGAATCACTGTTTCTTTCTAAATTCAGTTAGTTCCCAGTAGCAGGCTCTTGTAATATGTGTACTTTTAAAGATTTATCAAAATTTCGTGAGCAGAATCTAAGTAAATTTGTGAATTATGTTAGTTCCTAGTATGCCGCAATAGTAATAAGTGGACTGTTCTGGATATAGAAAAATTTTCATGAATTGAATCACAATTTCTAGTCGAATTCAGTGAGTTCCCAAGGGGACATGCTTCTATGAGTGTGCTTTTCAATACATAGCAACATTTTAATGAACGGAATCTAAGTATCATTGTGAATACAGTGGTTACCCAATAGGATTCACATGTAATAAGCTTCTTATTCAAGATAGAGCAATGGTTTAACAAACTGTTTCTTTGTGAATTCAGTTAGTTCCCAGTAGCAGGCTCTTGTAGTATGTGTACTTAAAAGATTTATCATAATTTCGTGAGCAGAATCTCAGTAACATGGTGAATTATGTTAGTTCCTAGTAAGCCGCATTAGTAATAAGTGGACTGTTCTGGATATAAAAAAATTTTCACGAATGTAATCAAAATTTCGAGGCGAATTCAGTGAGTTCCCAATGGGACATGCTTGTATGAGTGGGCTTTTTACTATATTTCCACATTTTTACAAACCGATCTAAGTATCATGTTGTATTCAGTAGGTTCCCAATAGGATTCGCATGTAATAAGAGTACTATGCAAGATAGACCAACGTTTTAACGAATTAAAACACTGTTTCTTTGTGAATTCTGTTAGTTCCCATTAGCAGGCTAATGTAATATGTGTACTTTTAAAGCTTGATCAAAATTTCGTGAGCCGAATCTATGTAACTTGGTGAAATCAGTTAGTTCCAAATAGGCCGCAATAGTAATACGTGGGCTGCTCGGGATATAGAAAAATTTTCACGAATGGAATCAAAATTTCTAGACGAATTCAGTGAGTTCCCAATGGGACATGCTTGTATGAGTGTGCTTTTCAAGATGTAGCAACATTTTAACGAACGATATCTAAGTATCGTGGTGAATTCAGCAAGTTCCCAATAGGATTCGCATTTAATAAGCTTGTTATTTAAGATAGAGCAACAATTTAACGAACTGAAACACTGTTTCTTTGTGAATTCAGTTAGTTCCCATTAGCAGGCTATTGTAATATGTGTACTTTTAAAGCTTGATCAAAATTTCGTGAGCCGAATCTAGGTAACCTGGTGAAATCAGTTAGTTCCAAATAGGCCGCAATAGTAATACGTGGACTGCTCAAGATATAGAAAATTTTCACGACGGAATCAAAATTTCTAGATGAATTCAGAGAATTCCCAATGGGACATGCTTGTATGAGTGTGCTTTTCAAGATATAGCAACATTTTAACGAACGATATCTAAATATCATGGTGAATTCAGCAGGTTCCCAATAGGATTCGCATTTAATAAGCTTGTTATATAAGATAGAGCAACAATTTAACGAACTGAAACACGGTTTCTTTGTGAATTCAGTTAGTTCCCATTAGCAGCCCCTGTAACATGTGTAATTTTAAAGATTTCTCAGAATTTCGTGAGCCGAATCTCAGTAACATGGTGAATTCAGTTAGTTCCCAATAGGCCGCAATAGTAATAAGTGGACTGCTAGGGACATAGAAAAAATTTCACGAATATAATCAAAATTTCTGTGGAATTCAGTGAGTTCGCAATGGGACATGCTTGTATGAGTGTGCTTTTCAAGATATATAACCATTTTAACGAACGGAATCGAAGTATCATGGTGAATTCAGTAGGTTCCCCATAGGATTCGCATGTAATAAGAGTACTATACAAGATAGAGCAAGGTTTAACGAACTGAAACACCGTTTCTTTGTGAATTCAGTTAGTTTCCATTAGCAGTCTCTAGTTATATGCATACTTTTAAAGATATATCAAAAATTCGTGAGCGGAATCTCAGTGTCTTGGTGAATTCAGTTAGTTCCTAATAGGCCACAATAGTAATAAATTGACTCCTCGGGATATAGAAAAATTTTTACGAATGGAATCAAAATGTCTAGACTAATTCAGTGAGTTCCCAATGGAACATGCTTGTATGTTGTGCTTTTCAAGATATAGCAACATTTTAACGAACGGATTCTAAGTATATTTGTGAATTCAGCAGGTTCCCAATAGGATTCGCATGTAATAAGAGTACTATGTAAGATAGAGCAACGTTTTGAAGAACTGAAACACTGTTTCTTTGTGAATTCAGTTAGTAGCCATTAGCAGGCTCTTGTAATATGTCTACTTTTAACGCTTGATCAACATTTCGTGAGCCGAATCTCAGTGACATGTTGTATTCATTTAGTTCCCAATAGGCCGCAATAGTAATAAGTGGACTGTTCAGGATATAGAAAAATTTTCACGAATTGAATCAAAATTTCTAGGCGAATTCATTGAGTTCCCAATGGGACATGCTTGTATGAGTGTGCTTTTCAATATATAGCAACATTTTAAGGAACGGAATCTAAGTATCACGTTGAATTCAGTAGGTTCCCAATAGGATTCGCAGGTAATCAGGTTGTTATTCAAGATACAGCAACGTTTTAAGAAACTGAAACGCTGTTTCTTCGTGAATTCAGTTAATTCCCAGTGGCAGGCTCTTGCAGTATGTGTACTTTTAAAGATTTATCAAAATTTCGTGAGCCGAATCTCAGTAAATTGGTGAATAGTGTTAATTCCTAATAAGCCGCAATAGTAATAATTTGATTGTTCGGGATATAGAAAAATATTCACGATTTGAATAAAAATTTCTAGGCGAATTCGGTGAGTTCCAAATGGGACATGCTTGTATGAGTGTGCTTGTCAATATATAGCAACCTTTTGAGGAACGGAATCTAAGTATCATGGTGAATTCAGTAAGTTCCCAATAGGATTCGCATGTAATAAGCTTGTTATTTAAGATACAGCAACGTTTTACCGAACTGAAACACTGTTTCTTTGTGAATTCAGTTAGTTCCCAGTAGCAGGCTCTTGTAATCTGTGTACTTTTAACGATTTATCAAAATATGGTGAGCCTAATCTGAGTAACTTGGTGAATTCAGTTAGTTCCCAATAGGCCGCAGTAGTAATAAGAGTACTGTTCGGATATTGAAAATTTTTCACGAATTGAATTAAAATTTCTAGGCGAATTCAGTGAGTTCCGAATGGGACATTTTTGTATGAGTGTGCTTTTAAATACATAGCAACATTTTAATGAACGGAATCTAAGTATCATGGTGAATACAGTAGTTTCCCAATAGGATCCCTATGTAATAAGCTTGTTATTCAAGATAGAGCAACGGTTTAACAAACTGAATCACTGTTTCTTTCTAAATTCAGTTAGTTCCCAGTAGCAGGCTCTTGTAATATGTGTACTTTTAAAGATTTATCAAAATTTCGTGAGCAGAATCTAAGTAAATTGTTGAATTATGTTAGTTCCAAGTATGCCGCAATAGTAATAAGTGAACTGTTCTGGATATAGAAAAATTTTCATGAATTGAATCATAATTTCTAGTCGAATTCAGTGAGTTCCCAAGGGGACATGCTTCTATGAGTGTGCTTTTCAATACATAGCAACATTTTAATGAACAGAATCTAAGTATCATGGTGAATACAGTGGTTACCCAATAGGATTCACATGTAATAAGCTTCTTATTCAAGATAGAGCAATGGTTTAACAAACTGAATCACTGTTTCTTTGTGAATTCAGTTAGTTCCCAGTAGCAGGCTCTTGTAGTATGTGTACTTAAAAGATTTATCAAAATTTCGTGAGCAGAATCTCAGTAACATGGTGAATTATGTTAGTTCCTAGTAAGCCGCATTAGTAATAAGTGGACTGTTCTGGATATAAAAAAATTTTCACGAATGTAATCAAAATTTCGAGGCGAATTCAGTGAGTTCCCAATGGGACATGCTTGTATGAGTGGGCTTTTTACTATATTTCCACATTTTTACAAACCGATCTAAGTATCATGTTGTATTCAGTAGGTTCCCAATAGGATTCACATGTAATAAGAGTACTATGCAAGATAGACCAACGTTTTAACGAACTAAAACACTGTTTCTTTGTGAATTCTGTTAATTCCCATTAGCAGGCTAATGTAATATGTGTACTTTTAAAGCTTGATCAAAATTTCGTGAGCCGAATCTATGTAACTTGGTGAAATCAGTTAGTTCCAAATAGGCCGCAATAGTAATACGTGGACTGCTCGGGATATAGAAAAAATTTCACGAATGGAATCAAAATTTCTAGACGAATTCAGTGAATTCCCAATGGGACATGCTTGTATGAGTGTGCTTTTCAAGATGTAGCAACATTTTAACGAACGATATCTAAGTATCGTGGTGAATTCAGCAAGTTCCCAGTAGGATTCGCATTTAATAAGCTTGTTATTTAAGATAAAGCAACAATTTAACGAACTGAAACACTGTTTCTTTGTGAATTCAGTTAGTTCCCATTAGCAGGCTATTGTAATATGTGTACTTTTAAAGCTTGATCAAAATTTCGTGAGCCGAATCTAGGTAACCTGGTGAAATCAGTTAGTTCCAAATAGGCCGCAATAGTAATACGTGGACTGCTCAAGATATAGAAAATTTTCACGAATGGAATCAAAATTTCTAGACGAATTCAGAGAATTCCCAATGGGACATGCTTGTATGAGTGTGCTTTTCAAGATATAGCAACATTTTAACGAACGATATCTAAGTATCATGGTGAATTCAGCAGGTTCCCAATAGGATTCGCATTTAATAAGCTTGTTATTTAAGATAGAGCAACAATTTAACGAACTGAAACACGGTTTCTTTGTGAATTCAGTTAGTTCCCATTAGCAGCCCCTGTAATATGTGTAATTTTAAAGATTTCTCAGAATTTCGTGAGCCGAATCTCAGTAACTTGGTGAATTCAGTTAGTTCCCAATAGGCCGCAATAGTAATAAGTGGACTGCTAGGGACATAGAAAAATTTTCACGAATATAATCAAAATTTCTGTGGAATTCAGTGAGTTCCCAACGGGACATGCTTGTATGAGTGTGCTTTTCAAGATATATAACCATTTTAACGAACGGAATCGAATATCATGGTGAATTCTGTAGGTTCCCATAGGATTCTCATGTAATAAGAGTACTATTCAAGATAGAGCAAAGTTTTAACGAACTGAAACACCGTTTCTTTGTGAATTCAGTTAGTTTCCATTAGCAGTCTCTAGTTATATGTGTACTTTTAAAGATATATCAAAAATTCGTGAGCGGAATCTCAGTGTCTTGGTGAATTCAGTTAGTTCCTAATAGGCCACAATAGTAATAAATTGACTGCTCGGGATATTGAAAAATTTTTACGAATGGAATCAAAATGTCTAGACTAATTCAGTGAGTTCCCAATGGAACATGCTTGTATGTTGTGCTTTTCAAGATATAGCAACATTTTAACGAACGGAATCTAAGTATATTGGTGAATTCAGCAGGTTCCCAATAGGATTCGCATGTAATAAGAGTACTATGTAAGATAGAGCAACGTTTTAAAGAACTGAAACACTGTTTCTTTGTGAATTCAGTTAGTTGCCATTAGCAGGCTCTTGTAATATGTCTACTTTTAACGCTTGATCAACATTTCGTGAGCCGAATCTCAGTAACATGTTGTATTCAGTTAGTTCCCAATAGGCCGCAATAGTAATAAGTGGACTGTTCGGGATATATAAAAATTTTCACGAATTGAATCAAAATTTCTAGGCGAATTCATTGAGTTCCCAATGGGACATGCTTGTATGAGTGTGCTTTTCAATATATAGCAACATTTTAAGGAACGGAATCTAAGTATCACGTTGAATTCAGTAGGTTCCCAATAGGATTCGCATGTAATCAGGGTGTTATTCAAGATAGAGCAACGTTTTAACAAACTGAAACGCTGTTTCTTCGTGAATTCAGTTAATTCCCAGTGGCAGGTTCTTGCAGTATGTGTACTTTTAAAGATTTATCAAAATTTCGTGAGCCGAATCTCAGTAAATTGGTGAATAGTGTTAATTCCTAATAAGCCGCAATAGTAATAATTTGACTGTTCGGGATATAGAAAAATTTTCACGAATTGAATCAAAATTTCTAGGCGAATTCAGTGAGTTCCAAATGGGACATGCTTGTATGAGTGTGCTTGTCAATATATAGCAACCTTTTGAGGAACGGAATCTAAGTATCATGGTGAATTCAGTAAGTTCCCAATAGGAATCGCATGTAATAAGCTTGTTTTTTAAGATACAGCAACCTTTTAACGAACTGAAACACTGTTTCTTTGTGAATTCAGTTAGTTCCCAGTAGCAGGCTCTTGTAATATGTGTTCTTTTAAAGATTTATCAAAATTTCCTTAGCCGAATCTCAGTAACTTGGTGATGTCATTTAGTTCCCAATAGGCCGCAGTAGTAATAAGTGGACTGTTCGGGATATAGAAAAAATTTACGAATGGAATCAAAATTTCTAGGCGAATTCATTGAGTTCCCAATGGTACATGCTTGTATGAGTGTACTTTTCAATATATAGCAACATTTTAGGGAACGGAATCAAAGTATCATGTTGAATTCAGTAGTTTCCCAATAGGATTCGCATGGAATAAGCTTGATATTCAAGAGAGAGCAACGTTTTAACGAACTGAAACACTGTTTCTTTGTGAATTCATTTAGTTCCCAGTAGCAGGCTCTTGTAGTATGTGTATTTTTAAAGATTTATCAAAATTTCGTGAGCCGAATCTCAGAAATTTGGTGAATTCAGTTACTTCCTAGTAAGCCGCAATAGTAATAAGTGGACTGTTCTGGATATAGAAAAATTTTCACGAATTGAATCATAATTTCTAGGCGAATTCAGTGAGTTCCCAAGGGGACATGCTTGTATGAGTGTTTTTAACAATATATAGCAACATTTTAAGGAAGGAAATCTAAGTAACATGGTTAAATCAGTAGGTTCCCAATAGGATTCGCATGTAATAAGCTTGTTATTCGAGATAGAGCAACGTTTTAACGAACTGAAATACTGTTTCTTTGTGAATTCAGTTAGTTCCCATTTCAGGCTCTTGTAATCTGTGTACTTTTAAAGATTTATTAAATTTGGTGGGCCGAATCTGAGAAACTTGGTGAATTCAGTTAGTTCCCAATAGGCCGCAGTAGTACTAAGTGGACTCTTCGGGATATAGAAAAATTTTCACGAATGGAATCAAAATTTCTAGGTGAATTTAGTGAGTTCCCAATGGGACATGCCTGTGTGAGTGTGCTTTTCAATATATAGCAACATTTTAAGGAACGGAATCTAAGTATCACGTTGAATTCAGTAGGCTCCCAATAGGATTCGCATGTAAGCAAGTTGTTATTCGATATAGAGCAATGTTTTAACAAACTGAAACACTGTTTCTTTCTGAATTCAGTTAGTTCCCAGTAGCAGCCTCTTGTAATATGTGTACTTTTAAAGATTTATCAAAATTTGGTGAGCCGAATCTCTGTAACTTTGTGAATTCAGTTAGTTCCTAGTGGCCGCAATAGTAATAAGTGGTCTGTTCGGGATATAGAAAAATTTTCAGGAATTGAATCAAAATTTCTATGCGAATTCAGTGTGTTCCCAATGGGACATGCCTGTTTGAGTGTGCTTTTCAATATATAGCAACATTTAAAGGAACGGAATGTAAGTATCACGTTGAATTCAGTAGGTTCACAATAGGATTCGCATGTAATAAGCTTGTTTTTCGAGATAGAGCAACGTTTTAACGAACTGAAACGCTGTTTCTTTTTGAATTCAGTTAGTTCCCAGTAGCAGGCTCTTGTAATATGTGTACTTTTAAAGATTTATCAAAATTTCGTGAGCAGAATCAAAGTAAATTGGTGACTTACGTTAGTTCCTAGTATGCCGCAATAGTAATAAGTGGACTGTTCTGGATATAGAAAAATTTTCATGAATTGAATCATAATTTCTAGTCGAATTCAGTGAGTTCCCAAGGGGACATGCTTCTATGAGTGTGCTTTTCAATACATAGCAACATTTTAATGAACGGAATCTAAGTATCATGGTGAATACAGTAGTTACCCAAGAGGATTCACATGTAATAAGCTTCTTATTCAAGATAGAGCAATGGTTTAACAAACTGAATCACTGTTTCTTTGTGAATTCAGTTAGTTCCCAGTAGCAGGCTCTTGTAGTATGTGTACTTTTAAAGATGTATCAAAATTTCGTGAGCAGAATCTCAGTAACATGGTGAATTATGTTAGTTCCTAGTAAGACGCATTAGTTATAAGTGGACTGTTTTGGATATAAAAAAATTTTCACGAATGTAATCAAAATTTCTAGGCGAATTCAGTGAGTTCCCAATGGGACATGCTTGTATGAGTGGGCTTTTTACTATATTTCCACATTTTTACAAACCGATCTAAGTATCATGTTGTATTCAGTAGGTTCCCAATAGGATTCGCATGTAATAAGAGTACTATGCAAGATAGACCAACGTTTTAACGAACTAAAACAATGTTTCTTTGTGAATTCAGTTAGTTCCCATTAGCAGGCTATTGTAATATGTGTACTTTTAAAGCTTGATCAAAATTTCGTGAGCCAAATCTAGGTAACTTGGTGAAATCAGTAAGTTCAAAATAGGCCGCAATAGTAATACGTGGACTGCTCGGGATATAGAAAAATTTTCACGAATGGTATCAAAATTTCTAGACGAATTCAGTGAGTTCCCAATGGGACATGCTTGTATGAGTGTGCTTTTCAAGATGTAGCAACATTTTAACGAACGATATCTAAGTATCATGGTGAATTCAGCAGGTTCCCAATAGGATTCGCATTTAATAAGCTTGTTATTTAAGATAGAGCAACAATTTAACGAACTGAAACACGGTTTCTTTGTGAATTCAGTTAGTTCCCATTAGCAGTCTCTTGTAATATGTGTAATTTTAAAGATTTCTCAGAATTTCGTGAGCCGAATCTCAGTAACTTGGTGAATTCAGTTAGTTCCCAATAGGCCGCAATAGTAATAAGTGGACTGCTAGGGACATAGAAAAATTTTCACGAATATAATCAAAATTTCTGTGGAATTCAGTGAGTTCCCCACGGGACATGCTTGTATGAGTGTGCTTTTCAAGATATATAACCATTTTAACGAACGGAATCGAATATCATGGTGAATTCTGTAGGTTCCCCATAGGATTCTCATGTAATAAGAGTACTATTCAAGATAGAGCAAAGTTTTAACGAACTGAAACACCGTTTCTTTGTGAATTCAGTTAGTTTCCATTAGCAGTCTCTAGTTATATGTGTACTTTTAAAGATATATCAAAAATTCGTGAGCGGAATCTCAGTGTCTTGGTGAATTCAGTTAGTTCCTAATAGGCCACAATAGTAATAAATTGACTGCTCGGGATATTGAAAAATTTTTACGAATGGAATCAAAATGTCTAGACTAATTCAGTGAGTTCCCAATGGAACATGCTTGTATGTTGTGCTTTTCAAGATATAGCAACATTTTAACGAACGGAATCTAAGTATATTGGTGAATTCATCAGGTTCCCAATAGGATTCGCATGTAATAAGAGTACTATGTAAGATAGAGCAACGTTTTAAAGAACTGAAACACTGTTTCTTTGTGAATTCAGTTAGTTGCCATTAGCAGGCTCTTGTAATATGTCTACTTTTAACGCTTGATCAACATTTCGTGAGCCGAATCTCAGTAACATGTTGTATTCAGTTAGTTCCCAATAGGCCGCAATAGTAATAAGTGGACTGTTCGGGATATATAAAAATTTTCACGAATTGAATCAAAATTTCTAGGCGAATTCATTGAGTTCCCAATGGGACATGCTTGTATGAGTGTGCTTTTCAATATATAGCAACATTTTAAGGAACGGAATCTAAGTATCACGTTGAATTCAGTAGGTTCCCAATAGGATTCGCATGTAATCAGGGTGTTATTCAAGATAGAGCAACGTTTTAACAAACTGAAACGCTGTTTCTTCGTGAATTCAGTTAATTCCCAGTGGCAGGTTCTTGCAGTATGTGTACTTTTAAAGATTTATCAAAATTTCGTGAGCCGAATCTCAGTAAATTGGTGAATAGTGTTAATTCCTAATAAGCCGCAATAGTAATAATTTGACTGTTCGGGATATAGAAAAATTTTCACGAATTGAATCAAAATTTCTAGGCGAATTCAGTGAGTTCCAAATGGGACATGCTTGTATGAGTGTGCTTGTCAATATATAGCAACCTTTTGAGGAACGGAATCTAAGTATCATGGTGAATTCAGTAAGTTCCCAATAGGAATCGCATGTAATAAGCTTGTTTTTTAAGATACAGCAACGTTTTAACGAACTGAAACACTGTTTCTTTGTGAATTCAGTTAGTTCCCAGTAGCAGGCTCTTGTAATATGTGTTCTTTTAAAGATTTATCAAAATTTCCTTAGCCGAATCTCAGTAACTTGGTGATGTCATTTAGTTCCCAATAGGCCGCAGTAGTAATAAGTGGACTGTTCGGGATATAGAAAAAATTTACGAATGGAATCAAAATTTCTAGGCGAATTCATTGAGTTCCCAATGGTACATGCTTGTATGAGTGTACTTTTCAATATATAGCAACATTTTAGGGAACGGAATCAAAGTATCATGTTGAATTCAGTAGTTTCCCAATAGGATTCGCATGGAATAAGCTTGATATTCAAGAGAGAGCAACGTTTTAACGAACTGAAACACTGTTTCTTTGTGAATTCATTTAGTTCCCAGTAGCAGGCTCTTGTAGTATGTGTATTTTTAAAGATTTATCAAAATTTCGTGAGCCGAATCTCAGAAATTTGGTGAATTCAGTTACTTCCTAGTAAGCCGCAATAGTAATAAGTGGACTGTTCTGGATATAGAAAAATTTTCACGAATTGAATCATAATTTCTAGGCGAATTCAGTGAGTTCCCAAGGGGACATGCTTGTATGAGTGTTTTTAACAATATATAGCAACATTTTAAGGAAGGAAATCTAAGTAACATGGTTAAATCAGTAGGTTCCCAATAGGATTCGCATGTAATAAGCTTGTTATTCGAGATAGAGCAACGTTTTAACGAACTGAAATACTGTTTCTTTGTGAATTCAGTTAGTTCCCATTTCAGGCTCTTGTAATCTGTGTACTTTTAAAGATTTATTAAATTTGGTGGGCCGAATCTGAGAAACTTGGTGAATTCAGTTAGTTCCCAATAGGCCGCAGTAGTACTAAGTGGACTCTTCGGGATATAGAAAAATTTTCACGAATGGAATCAAAATTTCTAGGTGAATTTAGTGAGTTCCCAATGGGACATGCCTGTGTGAGTGTGCTTTTCAATATATAGCAACATTTTAAGGAACGGAATCTAAGTATCACGTTGAATTCAGTAGGCTCCCAATAGGATTCGCATGTAAGCAAGTTGTTATTCGATATAGAGCAATGTTTTAACAAACTGAAACACTGTTTCTTTCTGAATTCAGTTAGTTCCCAGTAGCAGCCTCTTGTAATATGTGTACTTTTAAAGATTTATCAAAATTTGGTGAGCCGAATCTCTGTAACTTTGTGAATTCAGTTAGTTCCTAGTGGCCGCAATAGTAATAAGTGGTCTGTTCGGGATATAGAAAAATTTTCAGGAATTGAATCAAAATTTCTATGCGAATTCAGTGTGTTCCCAATGGGACATGCCTGTTTGAGTGTGCTTTTCAATATATAGCAACATTTAAAGGAACGGAATGTAAGTATCACGTTGAATTCAGTAGGTTCACAATAGGATTCGCATGTAATAAGCTTGTTTTTCGAGATAGAGCAACGTTTTAACGAACTGAAACGCTGTTTCTTTTTGAATTCAGTTAGTTCCCAGTAGCAGGCTCTTGTAATATGTGTACTTTTAAAGATTTATCAAAATTTCGTGAGCAGAATCAAAGTAAATTGGTGACTTACGTTAGTTCCTAGTATGCCGCAATAGTAATAAGTGGACTGTTCTGGATATAGAAAAATTTTCATGAATTGAATCATAATTTCTAGTCGAATTCAGTGAGTTCCCAAGGGGACATGCTTCTATGAGTGTGCTTTTCAATACATAGCAACATTTTAATGAACGGAATCTAAGTATCATGGTGAATACAGTAGTTACCCAAGAGGATTCACATGTAATAAGCTTCTTATTCAAGATAGAGCAATGGTTTAACAAACTGAATCACTGTTTCTTTGTGAATTCAGTTAGTTCCCAGTAGCAGGCTCTTGTAGTATGTGTACTTTTAAAGATGTATCAAAATTTCGTGAGCAGAATCTCAGTAACATGGTGAATTATGTTAGTTCCTAGTAAGACGCATTAGTTATAAGTGGACTGTTTTGGATATAAAAAAATTTTCACGAATGTAATCAAAATTTCTAGGCGAATTCAGTGAGTTCCCAATGGGACATGCTTGTATGAGTGGGCTTTTTACTATATTTCCACATTTTTACAAACCGATCTAAGTATCATGTTGTATTCAGTAGGTTCCCAATAGGATTCGCATGTAATAAGAGTACTATGCAAGATAGACCAACGTTTTAACGAACTAAAACAATGTTTCTTTGTGAATTCAGTTAGTTCCCATTAGCAGGCTATTGTAATATGTGTACTTTTAAAGCTTGATCAAAATTTCGTGAGCCAAATCTAGGTAACTTGGTGAAATCAGTAAGTTCAAAATAGGCCGCAATAGTAATACGTGGACTGCTCGGGATATAGAAAAATTTTCACGAATGGTATCAAAATTTCTAGACGAATTCAGTGAGTTCCCAATGGGACATGCTTGTATGAGTGTGCTTTTCAAGATGTAGCAACATTTTAACGAACGATATCTAAGTATCATGGTGAATTCAGCAGGTTCCCAATAGGATTCGCATTTAATAAGCTTGTTATTTAAGATAGAGCAACAATTTAACGAACTGAAACACGGTTTCTTTGTGAATTCAGTTAGTTCCCATTAGCAGTCTCTTGTAATATGTGTAATTTTAAAGATTTCTCAGAATTTCGTGAGCCGAATCTCAGTAACTTGGTGAATTCAGTTAGTTCCCAATAGGCCGCAATAGTAATAAGTGGACTGCTAGGGACATAGAAAAATTTTCACGAATATAATCAAAATTTCTGTGGAATTCAGTGAGTTCCCCACGGGACATGCTTGTATGAGTGTGCTTTTCAAGATATATAACCATTTTAACGAACGGAATCGAATATCATGGTGAATTCTGTAGGTTCCCCATAGGATTCTCATGTAATAAGAGTACTATTCAAGATAGAGCAAAGTTTTAACGAACTGAAACACCGTTTCTTTGTGAATTCAGTTAGTTTCCATTAGCAGTCTCTAGTTATATGTGTACTTTTAAAGATATATCAAAAATTCGTGAGCGGAATCTCAGTGTCTTGGTGAATTCAGTTAGTTCCTAATAGGCCACAATAGTAATAAATTGACTGCTCGGGATATTGAAAAATTTTTACGAATGGAATCAAAATGTCTAGACTAATTCAGTGAGTTCCCAATGGAACATGCTTGTATGTTGTGCTTTTCAAGATATAGCAACATTTTAACGAACGGAATCTAAGTATATTGGTGAATTCATCAGGTTCCCAATAGGATTCGCATGTAATAAGAGTACTATGTAAGATAGAGCAACGTTTTAAAGAACTGAAACACTGTTTCTTTGTGAATTCAGTTAGTTGCCATTAGCAGGCTCTTGTAATATGTCTACTTTTAACGCTTGATCAACATTTCGTGAGCCGAATCTCAGTAACATGTTGTATTCAGTTAGTTCCCAATAGGCCGCAATAGTAATAAGTGGACTGTTCGGGATATATAAAAATTTTCACGAATTGAATCAAAATTTCTAGGCGAATTCATTGAGTTCCCAATGGGACATGCTTGTATGAGTGTGCTTTTCAATATATAGCAACATTTTAAGGAACGGAATCTAAGTATCACGTTGAATTCAGTAGGTTCCCAATAGGATTCGCATGTAATCAGGGTGTTATTCAAGATAGAGCAACGTTTTAACAAACTGAAACGCTGTTTCTTCGTGAATTCAGTTAATTCCCAGTGGCAGGTTCTTGCAGTATGTGTACTTTTAAAGATTTATCAAAATTTCGTGAGCCGAATCTCAGTAAATTGGTGAATAGTGTTAATTCCTAATAAGCCGCAATAGTAATAATTTGACTGTTCGGGATATAGAAAAATTTTCACGAATTGAATCAAAATTTCTAGGCGAATTCAGTGAGTTCCAAATGGGACATGCTTGTATGAGTGTGCTTGTCAATATATAGCAACCTTTTGAGGAACGGAATCTAAGTATCATGGTGAATTCAGTAAGTTCCCAATAGGAATCGCATGTAATAAGCTTGTTTTTTAAGATACAGCAACGTTTTAACGAACTGAAACACTGTTTCTTTGTGAATTCAGTTAGTTCCCAGTAGCAGGCTCTTGTAATATGTGTTCTTTTAAAGATTTATCAAAATTTCCTTAGCCGAATCTCAGTAACTTGGTGATGTCATTTAGTTCCCAATAGGCCGCAGTAGTAATAAGTGGACTGTTCGGGATATAGAAAAAATTTACGAATGGAATCAAAATTTCTAGGCGAATTCATTGAGTTCCCAATGGTACATGCTTGTATGAGTGTACTTTTCAATATATAGCAACATTTTAGGGAACGGAATCAAAGTATCATGTTGAATTCAGTAGTTTCCCAATAGGATTCGCATGGAATAAGCTTGATATTCAAGAGAGAGCAACGTTTTAACGAACTGAAACACTGTTTCTTTGTGAATTCATTTAGTTCCCAGTAGCAGGCTCTTGTAGTATGTGTATTTTTAAAGATTTATCAAAATTTCGTGAGCCGAATCTCAGAAATTTGGTGAATTCAGTTACTTCCTAGTAAGCCGCAATAGTAATAAGTGGACTGTTCTGGATATAGAAAAATTTTCACGAATTGAATCATAATTTCTAGGCGAATTCAGTGAGTTCCCAAGGGGACATGCTTGTATGAGTGTTTTTAACAATATATAGCAACATTTTAAGGAAGGAAATCTAAGTAACATGGTTAAATCAGTAGGTTCCCAATAGGATTCGCATGTAATAAGCTTGTTATTCGAGATAGAGCAACGTTTTAACGAACTGAAATACTGTTTCTTTGTGAATTCAGTTAGTTCCCATTTCAGGCTCTTGTAATCTGTGTACTTTTAAAGATTTATTAAATTTGGTGGGCCGAATCTGAGAAACTTGGTGAATTCAGTTAGTTCCCAATAGGCCGCAGTAGTACTAAGTGGACTCTTCGGGATATAGAAAAATTTTCACGAATGGAATCAAAATTTCTAGGTGAATTTAGTGAGTTCCCAATGGGACATGCCTGTGTGAGTGTGCTTTTCAATATATAGCAACATTTTAAGGAACGGAATCTAAGTATCACGTTGAATTCAGTAGGCTCCCAATAGGATTCGCATGTAAGCAAGTTGTTATTCGATATAGAGCAATGTTTTAACAAACTGAAACACTGTTTCTTTCTGAATTCAGTTAGTTCCCAGTAGCAGCCTCTTGTAATATGTGTACTTTTAAAGATTTATCAAAATTTGGTGAGCCGAATCTCTGTAACTTTGTGAATTCAGTTAGTTCCTAGTGGCCGCAATAGTAATAAGTGGTCTGTTCGGGATATAGAAAAATTTTCAGGAATTGAATCAAAATTTCTATGCGAATTCAGTGTGTTCCCAATGGGACATGCCTGTTTGAGTGTGCTTTTCAATATATAGCAACATTTAAAGGAACGGAATGTAAGTATCACGTTGAATTCAGTAGGTTCACAATAGGATTCGCATGTAATAAGCTTGTTTTTCGAGATAGAGCAACGTTTTAACGAACTGAAACGCTGTTTCTTTTTGAATTCAGTTAGTTCCCAGTAGCAGGCTCTTGTAATATGTGTACTTTTAAAGATTTATCAAAATTTCGTGAGCAGAATCAAAGTAAATTGGTGACTTACGTTAGTTCCTAGTATGCCGCAATAGTAATAAGTGGACTGTTCTGGATATAGAAAAATTTTCATGAATTGAATCATAATTTCTAGTCGAATTCAGTGAGTTCCCAAGGGGACATGCTTCTATGAGTGTGCTTTTCAATACATAGCAACATTTTAATGAACGGAATCTAAGTATCATGGTGAATACAGTAGTTACCCAAGAGGATTCACATGTAATAAGCTTCTTATTCAAGATAGAGCAATGGTTTAACAAACTGAATCACTGTTTCTTTGTGAATTCAGTTAGTTCCCAGTAGCAGGCTCTTGTAGTATGTGTACTTTTAAAGATGTATCAAAATTTCGTGAGCAGAATCTCAGTAACATGGTGAATTATGTTAGTTCCTAGTAAGACGCATTAGTTATAAGTGGACTGTTTTGGATATAAAAAAATTTTCACGAATGTAATCAAAATTTCTAGGCGAATTCAGTGAGTTCCCAATGGGACATGCTTGTATGAGTGGGCTTTTTACTATATTTCCACATTTTTACAAACCGATCTAAGTATCATGTTGTATTCAGTAGGTTCCCAATAGGATTCGCATGTAATAAGAGTACTATGCAAGATAGACCAACGTTTTAACGAACTAAAACAATGTTTCTTTGTGAATTCAGTTAGTTCCCATTAGCAGGCTATTGTAATATGTGTACTTTTAAAGCTTGATCAAAATTTCGTGAGCCAAATCTAGGTAACTTGGTGAAATCAGTAAGTTCAAAATAGGCCGCAATAGTAATACGTGGACTGCTCGGGATATAGAAAAATTTTCACGAATGGTATCAAAATTTCTAGACGAATTCAGTGAGTTCCCAATGGGACATGCTTGTATGAGTGTGCTTTTCAAGATGTAGCAACATTTTAACGAACGATATCTAAGTATCATGGTGAATTCAGCAGGTTCCCAATAGGATTCGCATTTAATAAGCTTGTTATTTAAGATAGAGCAACAATTTAACGAACTGAAACACGGTTTCTTTGTGAATTCAGTTAGTTCCCATTAGCAGTCTCTTGTAATATGTGTAATTTTAAAGATTTCTCAGAATTTCGTGAGCCGAATCTCAGTAACTTGGTGAATTCAGTTAGTTCCCAATACGCCGCAATAGTAATAAGTGGACTGCTAGGGACATAGAAAAATTTTCACGAATATAATCAAAATTTCTGTGGAATTCAGTGAGTTCCCAATGGGACATGCTTGTATGAGTGTGCTTTTCAAGATATATAACCATTTTAACGAACGGAATCGAAGTATCATGGTGAATTCTGTAGGTTCCCCATAGGATTCGCATGTAATAAGAGTACTATTCAAGATAGAGCAAAGTTTTAACGACATGAAACACCGTTTCTTTGTGAATTCAGTTAGTTTCCATTAGCAGTCTCTAGTTATATGTGTACTTTTAAAGATATATCGAAAATTCGTGAGCGGAATCTCAGTGTCTTGGTGAATTCAGTTAGATCCAAATAGGCCACAATAGTAATAAATTGACTGCTCGGGATATAGAAAAATTTTTACGAATGGAATCAAAATGTCTAGACTAATTCAGTGAGTTCCCAATGGGACATGCTTGTATGTTGTGCTTTTGAAGATATAGCACCATTTTAACGAACGGAATCTAAGTATATTGGTGAATTCAGCAGGTTCCCAATAGGATTCGCATGTAATAAGAGTACTATGAAAGATAGAGCAACGTTTTAAAGAACTGAAACACTGTTTCTTTGTGAATTCAGTTAGTTGCCATTAGCAGGCTATTGTAATATGTCTACTTTTAACGCTTGATCAACATTTCGTGAGCCGAATCACAGTAACATGGTGTATTCAGTTAGTTCCCAATAGGCCGCAATACTAATAAGTGGACTGTTCGGGATATAGAAAAATTTTCACGAATTGAATCAAACTTTCTAGGCGAATTCATTGAGTTCCCAATGGGACATGCTTGTATGAGTGTGCTTTTCAATATATAGCAACATTTTAAGGAACTGAATCTAAGTATCACGTTGAATTCAGTAGGTTCCCAATAGGATTCGCATGTAATCAGGTTGTTATTCAAGATAGAGCAACGTTTTAACAAACTGAAACGCTGTTTCTTCGTGAATTCAGTTAATTCCCAGTGGCAGGCTCTTGCAGTATGTGTACTTTTAAAGATTTATCAAAATTTCGTGAGCCGAATCTCAGTAAATTGGTGAATAGTGTTAATTCCTAATAAGCCGCAATAGTAATAATTTGACTGTTCGGGATATAGAAAAATTATCACGAATTGAATCAAAATTTCTAGGCGAATTCAGTGAGTTCCAAATGGGACATGCTTGTATGAGTGTGCTTGTCAATATATAGCAACCTTTTGAGGAACGGAATCTAAGTATCATGGTGAATTCAGTAAGTTCCCATTAGGATTCGCATGTAATAAGCTTATTTTTTAAAATACAGCAACGTTTTAACGAACTGAAACACTGTTTCTTTGTGAATTCAGTTAGTTCCCAGTAGCAGGCTCTTGTAATATGTGTTCTTTTAAAGATTTATCAAAATTTCCTTAGCCGAATCTCAGTAACTTGGTGATGTCATTTAGTTCCCAATAGGCCGCAGTAGTAATAAGTGGACTGTTCGGGATATAGAAAAAATTCACGAATGGAATCAAAATTTCTAGGCGAATTCATTGAGTTCCCAATGGGACATGCTTGTATGAGTGTACTTTTCAATATATAGCAACATTTTAAGGAACGGAATCAAAGTATCATGTTGAATTTAGTAGTTTCCCAATAGGATTCGCATGGAATAAGCTTGATATTCAAGAGAGAGCAACGTTTTAACGAACTGAAACACTGTTTCTTTGTGAATTCAGTTAGTTCCCAATAGCAGGCTCTTGTAGTATGTTTACTTTTAAAGATTTATCAAAATTTCGTGAGCCGAATCTCAGTAAATTGGTGAATACAGTTAAATCCTAGTAGGCCGCAATAGTAATATGTGGACTGTACGGGATAAAGAAAAGTTTTCACGTGTGGAATGAAAATTTCTAGGTGAATTCATAGAGTTCCCAATGGGACATGCCTGTTTGAGTGTGCTTTTCAAGATATAGCAACATTTTAACTTACGGAACCTAAGTATCATTATGAATTCAGCATGGTCCCAATAGGATTCGCATGTAATATGAGTACTATTCAAGGTAGAGCAACGTTTCAACGAACCGAAACACTGTTTCTTTGTGAATTCAGTTAGTTCCTATTTCAGGCTCTAGTTATATGTGTACTTTTAAAGATTTATCAAAATTTCGTGAGCCGAATCTCAGTAACTTGATGAATTCAGTTATTTCCCAATAGGCCGCAATAGTAATAAGTGGACTGCTCGGGATACAGAATAATTTTCACGATTGGAATCAGAATTTCTAGGCGAATTCACTGAGTCCCAATGGGAGATGCTTGTATGAGTGTGCTTTCAAGATATATAACCATTTTAACGAACGGAATATAAGTATAATGGTGAATTCTGTAGTTTCCCCATATGATTCGCATGTAACAAGAGTAGTATTAAAGGTAGAGCTAAATTTTAACGACATGAAACACCGTTTCTTTGTGCATTCAGTTAGTTCCCATTAGCAGGCTCTTGTAATATGTGTACTTTTAAAGATTTATCAAAATTTCATGAGCCGAATCTCAGTAACTTGGTGAATTCAGTTAGTTCCTAATAGGCCACAATAGTAATAAGTTGACTGCTCAGGATATAGAAAAATTTTTACGAATGGAATCAAAATGTCTAGACTAATTCAGTGAGTTCCCAATGGGACATGCTTGTATGTTGTGCTTTTCAAGATATAGCACCATTTTAACGAACGGAATCTAAGTTTATTGGTGAATTCAGCAGGTTCCCAATAGGATTCGCATGTAATAAGAGTACTATGTAAGATAGAGCAACGTTTTAAAGAACTGAAACACTGTTTCTTTGTGAATTCAGTTAGTTGCCATTAGCAGGCTATTGTAATATGTCTACTTTTAACGCTTGATCAACATTTCGTGAGCCGATCTCAGTAACATGGGGTATTCAGTTAGTTCCCAATAGGCCGCAATAGTAATAAGTGGACTGTTCGGGATATAGAAAAATTTTACGAACGGAATCAAAATTTTTAGGCGAATTCATTGAGTTCCCAATGGGACATGCTTGTATGTTGTGCTTTTGAAGATATAGCACCATTTTAACGAACGGAATCTAAGTATATTGGTGAATTCAGTAGGTTCTCAAGAGGATTCGCATGTAATAAGAGTAGTATTCAAGAGAGAGCAACGTTTTAACGAACTGAAACACTGTTTCTTTGTGAATTCAGTTAGTTCCCATTAGCAGGCTCTTGTAATATGTGTACTTTTCAAGATTTCTCATAATTTCGTGACCTGAATCTCAGTAACTTGTTGAATTCAGTTAGTTCCCAATAGGCCGAAATAGTAATAAGTGGACTGTTCGGGATATAGAAAAATTTTCACGAATGGAATCAAAATTTCTAGGCGAATTCAGTGAGTTCCCAATGGGACATGCTTGTATGAGTGTGCTTTTTACGATATTTCAACATTTTTACAAACCGATCTAAGTACCATATTGTATTCAGTAGGTTCCCAATAGGATTCGCATGTAATAAGAGTACTATGCAAGATAGACCAACGTTTTAACGAACTAAAACACTGTTTCTTTGTGAATTCAGTTAGTTCCCATTAGCACGCTATTGTAATATGTGTCCTTTTAAAGCTTGATCAAAATTTCGTGAGCCGAATCTAGGTAACTTGGTGAAATCAGTTAGTTCCAAATAGGCCGCAATAGTAATACGTGGACTCCTCAGGATATAGAAAAATTTGCACGAATGGAATTAAAATGTTTAGACTGATTCAGTGAGTTCCCAATGGGACATGCTTGTATGAGTGTGTTTTTCAAGATCGAGCAACATTTTAACGAACGGAATCTAAGTATCATGGTGAATTCAGCAGGTTCCCAATAGGATTCGCAGGTAATAAGAGTACTCTGCAAGATAGAGCAACTTTTAAAGAACTGAAACACTGTTTCTTCGTGAATCCAGTTAGTTCCCATTAGCAGGCTATTGTAATATGTGTACTTTTAAAGCGTAATCAAAATTTCGTGAAACGAATCTCAGTAACATGGTGAATTCAGTTAGTTCCCAATAGGCCACAATAGTAATAAGTGGACTGGTCGGGATATAGAAAAATTTTCACGAATGGAATCAAAATTTCTAGGCGAATTCAGTGAGTTCCCAATGGGACATGCTTGTATGAGTGTGCTTTTTACGATATTTCAACATTTTTACAAACCGATCTAAGTATCATGTTGTATTCAGTAGGTTCCCAATAGGATTCGCATGTAATAAGAGTACTATGCAAGATAGACCAACGTTTTAACGAACTAAAACACTGTTTCTTTGTGAATTCAGTTAGTTCCCATTAGCAGGCTATTGTAATATGTGTACTTTTAAAGCTTGATCAAAATTTCGTGAGCCGAATCTAGGTAACTTGGTGAAATCAGTTAGTTCCAAATAGGCCGCAATAGTAATACGTGGACTGCTCAGGATATAGAAAAATTTTCACGAATGGAATCAAAATTTCTAGACGAATTCAGTGAGTTCCCAATAGGACATGCTTGTATGAGTGTGCTTTTCAAGATATAACAACATTTTAACGAACGATATCTAAGTATCATGGTGAATTCAGCAGGTTCCCAATAGGATTCGCATTTAATAAGCTTGTTATTTAAGATAGAGCAACAATTTAACGAACTGAAACACGGTTTCTTTGTGAATTCAGTTAGTTCCCATTAGCAGTCTCTTGTAATATGTGTAATTTTAAAGATTTCTCAGAATTTCGTGAGCCGAATCTCAGTAACTTCGTGAATTCACTTAGTTCCCAATACGCCACAATAGTAATAAGTGGACTGCTCGGGACATAGAAAAATTTTCACGAATATAATCAAAATTTCTGTGGAATTCAGTGAGTTCCCAATGGGACATGCTTGTATGAGTGTGCTCTTCAAGATATATAACCATTTTAACGAACGGAATCGAAGTATCATGGTGAATTCAGTAGGTTCCCCATAGGATTCGCATGTAATAAGAGTACTATTCAAGATAGAGCAAATTTTTAACGACCTGAAACACCGTTTCTTTGTGAATTCAGTTAGTTTCCACTAGCAGTCTGTAGTTATATGTGTACTTTTAAAGATATATCAAAAATTTGTGAGCGGAATCTCAGTGTCTTGGTGAATTCAGTTAGTTCCTAATAGGCCACAATAGTAATAAGTTGACTGCTCGGGATATAGAAAAATTTTCACGAATGTAATCAAAATTTCTGTGGAATTCAGTGAGTTCCCAATGGGACATGCTTGTATGGGTGTGTTTTTCAAGATAGAGCAACATTTTAACGAACGGAATATAAGTATCATGGTGATTTCTGCAGGTTCCCAATAGGATTCGCATGTAATAAGAGTACTATGCAAGATAGAGCAAAGTTTTAAAGAACTGAAACACTATTTCTTTGTGAATCCTGTTAGTTCCCATTAGCAGGCTATTGTAATATGTGTACTTTTAAAGCTTGATCAATATTTATGAGCCGAATCTCAATAACATGGTGAAATCAGTTAGTTCCCAATAGGCCACAATAGTAATATGTGTACTGCTCGGGATATAGAAATATTTTCACGAATGGATTCAAAATTTCTAGACGAATTAAGTGAGTTCCCAATGGGACATGCTTGTATGAGTGTGGTTTTCAAGATATAGCAACAATTTATCGAACAGAATCTAAATATCATGGTGAATTCAGCAGGATCCCAATAGGATTCGCATTTAATAAGACTACTATTCAAGATAGAGCAACGTTTTAACGAACTGAAACACTGTTTCTTTGTGAATTCAGTCAGTTCCTATTAGCAGGCTATTGTAATATGTGTACTTTGAAAGCTTAATCAAAATTTCGTGAGCCGAAACTAGGTAACTTGGTTAAATCAGTTAGTTCCCAATAGGCAGCAATAGTAATACGTGAACTGTTCGGGATATAGAAAATTTTTCACAAATGGAATCAAAATTTCTAGACGAATTCAGTGAGTTCCTAATGGGACATGCTTGTATGAGTGTGCTTTTCAAGATATAGCAACATTTTAACGAAGGGAATCTAAGTATCATTGTGAATTCAGCAGGTTCCCAGTAGGATTCGCATTTAATAAGACTACTATTCAAGATAGAGCCACGTTTTAACGAACTGAAACACTCTTTCTTTCTGAATTCAGTTTTTTCCCATTAGCAGGGTATTGTAATATGTGTACTTTTAAAGATTTATCAAAATTACGTGAGCCAAATCTCAGTAACTTGGTGAATTCAGTTAGTTCTCAATAGCCCGCAATAGTAATAAGTGGAGTGTTCGGGAATTAAAAAATTTTCACAAATGGAATCAAAATTTATAGGCGAATACAGTGAGTTTCCATTGGGACATGCTTGTATGAGTGTGCTTTTTATGATATTTCAACATTTTTACAAACCGATCTAAATATCATGGCGTATTTAGTAGGTTCCCAATAGGATTCGCATGTAATAACAGTCCTATTCAAGATAGAGGAACGTTTTAACGAACTGAAACACTGTTTCTTTGTGAATTCAGTTAGTTCCCATTAGCAGGCTCTAGTAATATATGTACTTTTAAAGTATTATGAAAATTTCGTGACCCGAATCTCAGTAACTTGGTGAATTCAGTTAGTTCTCAATAGGCCGCAATAGTAATAAGTGGACAGCTCAGGATATATAAAATTTTCACAGGGGAAACAAAATAAAGTTGAAAATTAAGTGAGTTCCCTATGGAACATGCTTCTATGAGTGTGCTTTTCAAGATATTGCAACATTTTAACGAACGGTGTCTAAATATGAATTCAGCAGGTTCCCAGTAGGATTCGCATTTAATAAGACTACTATTCAAGATAGAGCAACGTTTTAACGAACTGAAACACTGTTTCTTTGTGAATTCAGTCAGTTCCTATTAGCAGGCTATTGTAATATGTGTACTTTGAAAGCTTAATCAAAATTTCGTGAGCCGATACTAGGTAACTTGGTGAAATCAGTTAGTTCCCAATAGGCAGCAATAGTAATACGTGAACTGTTCGGGATATAGAAAATTTTTCACAAATGGAATCAAAATTTCTAGACGAATTCAGTGAGTTCCTAATGGGACATGCTTGTATGAGTGTGCTTTTCAAGATATAGCAACATTTTAACGAATGAAATCTAAGTATCCTGGTGAATTAAGCAGGTTCCCAATAGGATTCGCATGTAATAAGCTTGTTATTTAAGATAGAGCAAAAATTTAACGAACTGAAACACTGTTTCTTTGTGAATTCAGTTAGTTCCCATTAGCAGACTCTTGTAATATGTGTAATTTTAAAGATTGCTCAGAATTTGGTGAGCCAAATCTCAGTATCTTGGTGAATTAAGTTAGTTCCCAATAGGCGGCAATAGTAATGTGTGGACAGTTTGGGATAAAGAAAAATTTTCACGAATGGAATCAAAATTCCTTGGCAAGTTCCCAATGGGACATGCTTGTATGAGTGTGCTTTTCAATATATAGCAACATGTTAAGGAACGGAATATAAGTATCATCGTGAATTCAGTAGGCTCCCAATAGGATTCGCATGTAATAAGGTTGTAATTCGAGATAGAGCAACGTTTTAACGAACTGAATCACTGTTTCTTTGTGAATTCAGTTAGGTCCCAGTAGCAGGCTCTTGTAGTATGTGTACTTTTAAAGATTTATCAAAATTTCGTGAGCCGAATCTCAGTAACTTGGTGAATTCAGTTAGTTCTTAGTAAGCTTCAAAAGTAATAAGTGGAATGTTCGGAATATAGAAAAATTTTCACGTACTGAATCAAAATTTCTAGGCGAATTCAGTGAGTTCCCAATGGGACATGCTTGTATGAGTGTGCTTTTAATATATAGCAACATTTTAAGGAACGGAATCTAAGTATCATTGTGAATTCAGTAGGTTCCCAATAGGATTCGCATGTAATCAGGTTGTTATTCAAGATAGAGCAACGGTTTAACGAACTGAATCACTGTTTCTCTGTGAATTCTGTTAGTTCCCAGTAGCAGGCTCTTGTAATATGTGTACTTTTAAAGATTTATCAAAATTTGGTGAGCCGAATCTCAGTAACTTGGTGAATTCAGTTAGTTCCCAATATGCCGCAGTAGTAATAAGTGGACTCTTCAGGATATAGAAAAATTTTCACGAATGCAATCAAAATTTCTAGGCGAATTTAGTGAGTTCCCAATGGGACATGCTTGTATGAGTGTGCTTTTCAATATATAGCAACATTTTATGGAACAGAATCTAAGTATCATGGTGAATTCAGCAGGTTCCCAATAGGATTCGCAGGTAATAAGCTTGTTATTCAAGATAGAGCAACAATTTAACGAACTGAATCACTGTTTCTTTGTGAATTCAGTTAGTTCCCATTCGCAGTCTCTTGTAATATGTGTAATTTTAAAGATTTCTCATAATTTCGTGAGCCGAATCTCAGTAACTTGGTGAATTCAGTTAGTTCCCAATAGGCCGCAATAGTAATAAGTGGACTGCTCGGGACATAGAAAAATTTTCATGAACGTAATCAAAATTCCTGTGGAAATTTGTGAATTCCCAATGGGACATGCTTGTATGAGTGTGTTTTTCAAGATAGAGCAACATTTTAACGAACGGAATCTAAGTATCATGGTGAATTCAGCAGGTTCCCATAGGATTCACATGTAATAAGAGTACTATGCAGGATAGAGCAACGTTTTAAAGAACTGAAACACTGTTTCTTTGTGAATCCAGTTAGTTTCCATTAGCAGGCTATTGTAATATGTGTACTTTTAAAGCTTGATCAAAATTTCGTGAGCAGAATCTCAGTAACATGGTGAAATCAGTTAGTTCCCAATAGGCCGCAATAGTAATACGTGTACTGCTCGGGATATAGAAATATTTTCACGGATGGATTCAAAATTTCTAGACGAATTCAGTGATTTCCCAATGGGACATGCTTGTATGAGTGTGCTTTTCAAGATATAGCAACATTTTAACGAATGGAATCTAAGTATGGTGAATTCAGCCGGATCCCCATAGGATTCGCATGTAATAAGAGTACTATGCAAGATAGAGCAACGTTTTAACGAACTGAAACACTGTTTCTTTGTGAAATCAGTTAGTTCCCATTAGCAGGCTCTTGTAATATGTGTACTTTTTAAGATTTCTCATAATTTCGTGGGCCGAATCTCAGTTACTTGGTGAATTCAGTTAGTTCCCAATAGCCCGCAATAGTAATAAGTGGAGTGTTCGGGAATTAGAAAAATTTTCACAAATGGAATCAAAATTTCTAGGTGAATACAGTGAGTTTCCATTGCGACATGCTTATATGAGTGTGCTTTTTACGATATTTCAACATTTTTCCAAACCGGTCTAAATATCATGGTGTATTCAGTAGGTTCCCAATAGGATTCGCATGTAATAAGAGTCCTATTCAAGATAGAGGAACGTTTTAACGAACTGAAACACGGTTTATTTGTGAATTCAGTTAGTTCCAATTAGCAGGCTCTTGTAGTATGTGTACTTTTAAAGATTTATCAAAATTTCGTGAGCCGATTCTCAGTAACTTGGTGAATTCAGTTAGTTCTTAGTAAGCCGCAAAAGTAATAAGTGGAATGTTCAGAATATAGAAAAATTTTCACGGACTGAATCAAAATTTCTAGGCGAATTCACTGAGTTCCCAATGGGACATGCTTGTATGAGTGTGCTTTTAATCTATAGCAACATTTTAAAAAACTGAATCTGAGTATCATGGTGAATTCAGTAGGGTCCCAATAGGATTCGCATGTAATAAGCTTGTTATTCAAGATAGAGCAACGGTTTAACGAACTGAATCACTGTTTCTCTGTGAATTCAGTTAGTTCCCAGCTGCAGGCTCTTGTAATATTTGTTCTTTTAAAGATTTATCAAAATTGGTGAGCCGAATCTCAGTAACTTGGTGAATTCAGTTAGTTCCCAATGTGCCGCAGTAGTAATAAGTGGACTGTTCAGGGTATAGAAAAATTTTCACGAATGGAATCAAAATTTCTAGGAGAATTCACTGAGGTCCCAATGGGACATGCTTGTATGAGTGTGCTTTTCAATATATAGCAACATTTAAGGAACAGAATCTAAGTATCATGGTGAATTCTGCAGGTTTTCAATAGGATTCGCATGTAATAAGCTTGTTTTCGATATAGAGCAACGTTTTAACGAACTGAAACACTGTTTCTTTGTAAATTCAGTATGTTCCCAGTAGCAGGCTCTTGTAATATGTGTACTTTTAAAGATATATCAAAATTTGGTGAGCTGAATCTCAGTAACTTGGTGTATTCAGTTAGTACCCAATAGGCCGCAGTAGTAATAAGTGGACTGTTCAGCATATAGAAAAATTTTCACGATTTAAATCAAAATTTCTAGGAGAATTCAGTGAGTTCCCAATGGGACATGCCTGTATGAGTGTGCTTTTCAATATATAGCAACGTTTTAAGGAACGGAGTCTAAATATCACGTTGTATTCCGTAGGTTCCCAATAGGATTCTCAAGTAATAAGCTTGTTATTCGAGATAGAGCAACGTTTTAACGAACTGAAACACTGTTTCTTTGTGAATTCAGTTAGTTCCCAGTAGCAGGCTCTTGTAATATGTGTACTTTAAAGATTTATCAAAATTTGGTGAGCCGAATCTCAGTAACTTGGTGAATTCAGTTAGTTCGCCATAGGCCGCAATAGCAATAAGTATACTTTCGGGATATAGAAAAATTTACATGAAAGGAATAAATATTTCTAGATGAATTCAGTGAGTTATCAAAGGGACTTGCTTGTATGAGTGTGCTTTCAAGATATATAACCTTTTTAACAAACGGAATCTAATATCAGGTTGAATTCAGTAGGTTCCCTATATGATTCGCATGTAATAAGAGTACTCTTAAAGGTAGAGCAAAGTTTTAACGACCTGAAACACCGTTTCTTTGTGAATTCAGTTAGTTCCCATTAGCAGACTTTTGTAATATGTGTACTTTTAAAGATTTATCACAATTTCTTTTGTCGAATCTCAATAATTTGTTTAATTCATTTAGTTCCCAATCAGCCGCAATCGTAATAAAGAGAGTTTAGGGATATAGAAAAATTTTCACGAATGGAATCAAAATTTCTAGGCGAGATCTCAATGGGACATGCTTGTATGAGTGTGCTTTTCAACATATAGCAACATTTTAAGGAACGGAATCTAAATAACACGTTGAGTTCAGTAGGTTCCCAATAGGATTCGCATGTAATAAGGTTGTTATTCGAGAGAGAGCAACGTTTTAACGTACTGAAACACTGTTTCTTTGTGAATTCAGTTAGTTCCCAATAGCAGGCTCTTGTAGTATGTTTACTTTTAAAGATTTATCAAAATTTCGTGAGCCGAATCTCAGTAAATTGGTGAATACAGTTAAATCCTAGTAGGCCGCAATAGTAATATGTGGACTGTACGGGATAAAGAAAAGTTTTCACGTGTGGAATGAAAATTTCTAGGTGAATTCATAGAGTTCCCAATGGGACATGCCTGTTTGAGTGTGCTTTTCAAGATATAGCAACATTTTAACTTACGGAACCTAAGTATCATTATGAATTCAGCACGGTCCCAATAGGATTCGCATGTAATATGAGTACTATTCAAGGTAGAGCAACGTTTCAACGAACCGAAACACTGTTTCTTTGTGAATTCAGTTAGTTCCTATTTCAGGCTCTAGTTATATGTGTACTTTTAAAGATTTATCAAAATTTCGTGAGCCGAATCTCAGTAACTTGATGAATTCAGTTATTTCCCAATAGGCCGCAATAGTAATAAGTGGACTGCTCGGGATACAGAATAATTTTCACGATTGGAATCAGAATTTCTAGGCGAATTCACTGAGTCCCAATGGGAGATGCTTGTATGAGTGTGCTTTCAAGATATATAACCATTTTAACGAACGGAATATAAGTATAATGGTGAATTCTGTAGTTTCCCCATATGATTCGCATGTAACAAGAGTAGTATTAAAGGTAGAGCTAAATTTTAACGACATGAAACACCGTTTCTTTGTGCATTCAGTTAGTTCCCATTAGCAGGCTCTTGTAATATGTGTACTTTTAAAGATTTATCAAAATTTCGTGAGCCGAATCTCAGTAACTTGGTGAATTCAGTTAGTTCCTAATAGGCCACAATAGTAATAAGTTGACTGCTCAGGATATAGAAAAATTTTTACGAATGGAATCAAAATGTCTAGACTAATTCAGTGAGTTCCCAATGGGACATGCTTGTATGTTGTGCTTTTCAAGATATAGCACCATTTTAACGAACGGAATCTAAGTTTATTGGTGAATTCAGCAGGTTCCCAATAGGATTCGCATGTAATAAGAGTACTATGTAAGATAGAGCAACGTTTTAAAGAACTGAAACACTGTTTCTTTGTGAATTCAGTTAGTTGCCATTAGCAGGCTATTGTAATATGTCTACTTTTAACGCTTGATCAACATTTCGTGAGCCGATCTCAGTAACATGGGGTATTCAGTTAGTTCCCAATAGGCCGCAATAGTAATAAGTGGACTGTTCGGGATATAGAAAAATTTTACGAACGGAATCAAAATTTTTAGGCGAATTCATTGAGTTCCCAATGGGACATGCTTGTATGTTGTGCTTTTGAAGATATAGCACCATTTTAACGAACGGAATCTAAGTATATTGGTGAATTCAGTAGGTTCTCAAGAGGATTCGCATGTAATAAGAGTAGTATTCAAGAGAGAGCAACGTTTTAACGAACTGAAACACTGTTTCTTTGTGAATTCAGTTAGTTCCCATTAGCAGGCTCTTGTAATATGTGTACTTTTCAAGATTTCTCATAATTTCGTGACCTGAATCTCAGTAACTTGTTGAATTCAGTTAGTTCCCAATAGGCCGAAATAGTAATAAGTGGACTGTTCGGGATATAGAAAAATTTTCACGAATGGAATCAAAATTTCTAGGCGAATTCAGTGAGTTCCCAATGGGACATGCTTGTATGAGTGTGCTTTTTACGATATTTCAACATTTTTACAAACCGATCTAAGTACCATATTGTATTCAGTAGGTTCCCAATAGGATTCGCATGTAATAAGAGTACTATGCAAGATAGACCAACGTTTTAACGAACTAAAACACTGTTTCTTTGTGAATTCAGTTAGTTCCCATTAGCAGACTTTTGTAATATGTGTACTTTTAAAGATTTATCACAATTTCTTTTGTCGAATCTCAATAATTTGTTTAATTCATTTAGTTCCCAATCAGCCGCAATCGTAATAAAGAGAGTTTAGGGATATAGAAAAATTTTCACGAATGGAATCAAAATTTCTAGGCGAGATCTCAATGGGACATGCTTGTATGAGTGTGCTTTTCAACATATAGCAACATTTTAAGGAACGGAATCTAAATAACACGTTGAGTTCAGTAGGTTCCCAATAGGATTCGCATGTAATAAGGTTGTTATTCGAGAGAGAGCAACGTTTTAACGTACTGAAACACTGTTTCTTTGTGAATTCAGTTAGTTCCCAATAGCAGGCTCTTGTAGTATGTTTACTTTTAAAGATTTATCAAAATTTCGTGAGCCGAATCTCAGTAAATTGGTGAATACAGTTAAATCCTAGTAGGCCGCAATAGTAATATGTGGACTGTACGGGATAAAGAAAAGTTTTCACGTGTGGAATGAAAATTTCTAGGTGAATTCATAGAGTTCCCAATGGGACATGCCTGTTTGAGTGTGCTTTTCAAGATATAGCAACATTTTAACTTACGGAACCTAAGTATCATTATGAATTCAGCACGGTCCCAATAGGATTCGCATGTAATATGAGTACTATTCAAGGTAGAGCAACGTTTCAACGAACCGAAACACTGTTTCTTTGTGAATTCAGTTAGTTCCTATTTCAGGCTCTAGTTATATGTGTACTTTTAAAGATTTATCAAAATTTCGTGAGCCGAATCTCAGTAACTTGATGAATTCAGTTATTTCCCAATAGGCCGCAATAGTAATAAGTGGACTGCTCGGGATACAGAATAATTTTCACGATTGGAATCAGAATTTCTAGGCGAATTCACTGAGTCCCAATGGGAGATGCTTGTATGAGTGTGCTTTCAAGATATATAACCATTTTAACGAACGGAATATAAGTATAATGGTGAATTCTGTAGTTTCCCCATATGATTCGCATGTAACAAGAGTAGTATTAAAGGTAGAGCTAAATTTTAACGACATGAAACACCGTTTCTTTGTGCATTCAGTTAGTTCCCATTAGCAGGCTCTTGTAATATGTGTACTTTTAAAGATTTATCAAAATTTCGTGAGCCGAATCTCAGTAACTTGGTGAATTCAGTTAGTTCCTAATAGGCCACAATAGTAATAAGTTGACTGCTCAGGATATAGAAAAATTTTTACGAATGGAATCAAAATGTCTAGACTAATTCAGTGAGTTCCCAATGGGACATGCTTGTATGTTGTGCTTTTCAAGATATAGCACCATTTTAACGAACGGAATCTAAGTTTATTGGTGAATTCAGCAGGTTCCCAATAGGATTCGCATGTAATAAGAGTACTATGTAAGATAGAGCAACGTTTTAAAGAACTGAAACACTGTTTCTTTGTGAATTCAGTTAGTTGCCATTAGCAGGCTATTGTAATATGTCTACTTTTAACGCTTGATCAACATTTCGTGAGCCGATCTCAGTAACATGGGGTATTCAGTTAGTTCCCAATAGGCCGCAATAGTAATAAGTGGACTGTTCGGGATATAGAAAAATTTTACGAACGGAATCAAAATTTTTAGGCGAATTCATTGAGTTCCCAATGGGACATGCTTGTATGTTGTGCTTTTGAAGATATAGCACCATTTTAACGAACGGAATCTAAGTATATTGGTGAATTCAGTAGGTTCTCAAGAGGATTCGCATGTAATAAGAGTAGTATTCAAGAGAGAGCAACGTTTTAACGAACTGAAACACTGTTTCTTTGTGAATTCAGTTAGTTCCCATTAGCAGGCTCTTGTAATATGTGTACTTTTCAAGATTTCTCATAATTTCGTGACCTGAATCTCAGTAACTTGTTGAATTCAGTTAGTTCCCAATAGGCCGAAATAGTAATAAGTGGACTGTTCGGGATATAGAAAAATTTTCACGAATGGAATCAAAATTTCTAGGCGAATTCAGTGAGTTCCCAATGGGACATGCTTGTATGAGTGTGCTTTTTACGATATTTCAACATTTTTACAAACCGATCTAAGTACCATATTGTATTCAGTAGGTTCCCAATAGGATTCGCATGTAATAAGAGTACTATGCAAGATAGACCAACGTTTTAACGAACTAAAACACTGTTTCTTTGTGAATTCAGTTAGTTCCCATTAGCACGCTATTGTAATATGTGTCCTTTTAAAGCTTGATCAAAATTTCGTGAGCCGAATCTAGGTAACTTGGTGAAATCAGTTAGTTCCAAATAGGCCGCAATAGTAATACGTGGACTCCTCAGGATATAGAAAAATTTGCACGAATGGAATTAAAATGTTTAGACTGATTCAGTGAGTTCCCAATGGGACATGCTTGTATGAGTGTGTTTTTCAAGATCGAGCAACATTTTAACGAACGGAATCTAAGTATCATGGTGAATTCGGCAGGTTCCCAATAGGATTCGCAGGTAATAAGAGTACTCTGCAAGATAGAGCAACTTTTAAAGAACTGAAACACTGTTTCTTCGTGAATCCAGTTAGTTCCCATTAGCAGGCTATTGTAATATGTGTACTTTTAAAGCGTAATCAAAATTTCGTGAAACGAATCTCAGTAACATGGTGAATTCAGTTAGTTCCCAATAGGCCACAATAGTAATAAGTGGACTGGTCGGGATATAGAAAAATTTTCACGAATGGAATCAAAATTTCTAGGCGAATTCAGTGAGTTCCCAATGGGACATGCTTGTATGAGTGTGCTTTTTACGATATTTCAACATTTTTACAAACCGATCTAAGTATCATGTTGTATTCAGTAGGTTCCCAATAGGATTCGCATGTAATAAGAGTACTATGCAAGATAGACCAACGTTTTAACGAACTAAAACACTGTTTCTTTGTGAATTCAGTTAGTTCCCATTAGCAGGCTATTGTAATATGTGTACTTTTAAAGCT
The DNA here is from genome assembly GCF_021556685.1 of Rattus norvegicus. NCBI lineage: Eukaryota > Metazoa > Chordata > Mammalia > Rodentia > Muridae > Rattus > Rattus norvegicus. The sequence continues at coordinate 47,412,179 of NC_141550.1, forward strand.
TGATCAAAATTTCGTGAGCCGAATCTAGGTAACTTGGTGAAATCAGTTAGTTCCAAATAGGCCGCAATAGTAATACGTGGACTGCTCAGGATATAGAAAAATTTTCACGAATGGAATCAAAATTTCTAGACGAATTCAGTGAGTTCCCAATAGGACATGCTTGTATGAGTGTGCTTTTCAAGATATAACAACATTTTAACGAACGATATCTAAGTATCATGGTGAATTCAGCAGGTTCCCAATAGGATTCGCATTTAATAAGCTTGTTATTTAAGATAGAGCAACAATTTAACGAACTGAAACACGGTTTCTTTGTGAATTCAGTTAGTTCCCATTAGCAGTCTCTTGTAATATGTGTAATTTTAAAGATTTCTCAGAATTTCGTGAGCCGAATCTCAGTAACTTCGTGAATTCACTTAGTTCCCAATACGCCACAATAGTAATAAGTGGACTGCTCGGGACATAGAAAAATTTTCACGAATATAATCAAAATTTCTGTGGAATTCAGTGAGTTCCCAATGGGACATGCTTGTATGAGTGTGCTCTTCAAGATATATAACCATTTTAACGAACGGAATCGAAGTATCATGGTGAATTCAGTAGGTTCCCCATAGGATTCGCATGTAATAAGAGTACTATTCAAGATAGAGCAAATTTTTAACGACCTGAAACACCGTTTCTTTGTGAATTCAGTTAGTTTCCACTAGCAGTCTGTAGTTATATGTGTACTTTTAAAGATATATCAAAAATTTGTGAGCGGAATCTCAGTGTCTTGGTGAATTCAGTTAGTTCCTAATAGGCCACAATAGTAATAAGTTGACTGCTCGGGATATAGAAAAATTTTCACGAATGTAATCAAAATTTCTGTGGAATTCAGTGAGTTCCCAATGGGACATGCTTGTATGGGTGTGTTTTTCAAGATAGAGCAACATTTTAACGAACGGAATATAAGTATCATGGTGATTTCTGCAGGTTCCCAATAGGATTCGCATGTAATAAGAGTACTATGCAAGATAGAGCAAAGTTTTAAAGAACTGAAACACTATTTCTTTGTGAATCCTGTTAGTTCCCATTAGCAGGCTATTGTAATATGTGTACTTTTAAAGCTTGATCAATATTTATGAGCCGAATCTCAATAACATGGTGAAATCAGTTAGTTCCCAATAGGCCGCAATAGTAATACGTGTACTGCTCGGGATATAGAAATATTTTCACGAATGGATTCAAAATTTCTAGACGAATTAAGTGAGTTCCCAATGGGACATGCTTGTATGAGTGTGGTTTTCAAGATATAGCAACAATTTATCGAACAGAATCTAAATATCATGGTGAATTCAGCAGGATCCCAATAGGATTCGCATTTAATAAGACTACTATTCAAGATAGAGCAACGTTTTAACGAACTGAAACACTGTTTCTTTGTGAATTCAGTCAGTTCCTATTAGCAGGCTATTGTAATATGTGTACTTTGAAAGCTTAATCAAAATTTCGTGAGCCGAAACTAGGTAACTTGGTTAAATCAGTTAGTTCCCAATAGGCAGCAATAGTAATACGTGAACTGTTCGGGATATAGAAAATTTTTCACAAATGGAATCAAAATTTCTAGACGAATTCAGTGAGTTCCTAATGGGACATGCTTGTATGAGTGTGCTTTTCAAGATATAGCAACATTTTAACGAAGGGAATCTAAGTATCATTGTGAATTCAGCAGGTTCCCAGTAGGATTCGCATTTAATAAGACTACTATTCAAGATAGAGCCACGTTTTAACGAACTGAAACACTCTTTCTTTCTGAATTCAGTTTTTTCCCATTAGCAGGGTATTGTAATATGTGTACTTTTAAAGATTTATCAAAATTACGTGAGCCAAATCTCAGTAACTTGGTGAATTCAGTTAGTTCTCAATAGCCCGCAATAGTAATAAGTGGAGTGTTCGGGAATTAAAAAATTTTCACAAATGGAATCAAAATTTATAGGCGAATACAGTGAGTTTCCATTGGGACATGCTTGTATGAGTGTGCTTTTTATGATATTTCAACATTTTTACAAACCGATCTAAATATCATGGCGTATTTAGTAGGTTCCCAATAGGATTCGCATGTAATAACAGTCCTATTCAAGATAGAGGAACGTTTTAACGAACTGAAACACTGTTTCTTTGTGAATTCAGTTAGTTCCCATTAGCAGGCTCTAGTAATATATGTACTTTTAAAGTATTATGAAAATTTCGTGACCCGAATCTCAGTAACTTGGTGAATTCAGTTAGTTCTCAATAGGCCGCAATAGTAATAAGTGGACAGCTCAGGATATATAAAATTTTCACAGGGGAAACAAAATAAAGTTGAAAATTAAGTGAGTTCCCTATGGAACATGCTTCTATGAGTGTGCTTTTCAAGATATTGCAACATTTTAACGAACGGTGTCTAAATATGAATTCAGCAGGTTCCCAGTAGGATTCGCATTTAATAAGACTACTATTCAAGATAGAGCAACGTTTTAACGAACTGAAACACTGTTTCTTTGTGAATTCAGTCAGTTCCTATTAGCAGGCTATTGTAATATGTGTACTTTGAAAGCTTAATCAAAATTTCGTGAGCCGATACTAGGTAACTTGGTGAAATCAGTTAGTTCCCAATAGGCAGCAATAGTAATACGTGAACTGTTCGGGATATAGAAAATTTTTCACAAATGGAATCAAAATTTCTAGACGAATTCAGTGAGTTCCTAATGGGACATGCTTGTATGAGTGTGCTTTTCAAGATATAGCAACATTTTAACGAATGAAATCTAAGTATCCTGGTGAATTAAGCAGGTTCCCAATAGGATTCGCATGTAATAAGCTTGTTATTTAAGATAGAGCAAAAATTTAACGAACTGAAACACTGTTTCTTTGTGAATTCAGTTAGTTCCCATTAGCAGACTCTTGTAATATGTGTAATTTTAAAGATTGCTCAGAATTTGGTGAGCCAAATCTCAGTATCTTGGTGAATTAAGTTAGTTCCCAATAGGCGGCAATAGTAATGTGTGGACAGTTTGGGATAAAGAAAAATTTTCACGAATGGAATCAAAATTCCTTGGCAAGTTCCCAATGGGACATGCTTGTATGAGTGTGCTTTTCAATATATAGCAACATGTTAAGGAACGGAATATAAGTATCATCGTGAATTCAGTAGGCTCCCAATAGGATTCGCATGTAATAAGGTTGTAATTCGAGATAGAGCAACGTTTTAACGAACTGAATCACTGTTTCTTTGTGAATTCAGTTAGGTCCCAGTAGCAGGCTCTTGTAGTATGTGTACTTTTAAAGATTTATCAAAATTTCGTGAGCCGAATCTCAGTAACTTGGTGAATTCAGTTAGTTCTTAGTAAGCTTCAAAAGTAATAAGTGGAATGTTCGGAATATAGAAAAATTTTCACGTACTGAATCAAAATTTCTAGGCGAATTCAGTGAGTTCCCAATGGGACATGCTTGTATGAGTGTGCTTTTAATATATAGCAACATTTTAAGGAACGGAATCTAAGTATCATTGTGAATTCAGTAGGTTCCCAATAGGATTCGCATGTAATCAGGTTGTTATTCAAGATAGAGCAACGGTTTAACGAACTGAATCACTGTTTCTCTGTGAATTCTGTTAGTTCCCAGTAGCAGGCTCTTGTAATATGTGTACTTTTAAAGATTTATCAAAATTTGGTGAGCCGAATCTCAGTAACTTGGTGAATTCAGTTAGTTCCCAATATGCCGCAGTAGTAATAAGTGGACTCTTCAGGATATAGAAAAATTTTCACGAATGCAATCAAAATTTCTAGGCGAATTTAGTGAGTTCCCAATGGGACATGCTTGTATGAGTGTGCTTTTCAATATATAGCAACATTTTATGGAACAGAATCTAAGTATCATGGTGAATTCAGCAGGTTCCCAATAGGATTCGCAGGTAATAAGCTTGTTATTCAAGATAGAGCAACAATTTAACGAACTGAAACACTGTTTCTTTGTGAATTCAGTTAGTTCCCATTCGCAGTCTCTTGTAATATGTGTAATTTTAAAGATTTCTCATAATTTCGTGAGCCGAATCTCAGTAACTTGGTGAATTCAGTTAGTTCCCAATAGGCCGCAATAGTAATAAGTGGACTGCTCGGGACATAGAAAAATTTTCATGAACGTAATCAAAATTCCTGTGGAAATTTGTGAATTCCCAATGGGACATGCTTGTATGAGTGTGTTTTTCAAGATAGAGCAACATTTTAACGAACGGAATCTAAGTATCATGGTGAATTCAGCAGGTTCCCATAGGATTCACATGTAATAAGAGTACTATGCAGGATAGAGCAACGTTTTAAAGAACTGAAACACTGTTTCTTTGTGAATCCAGTTAGTTTCCATTAGCAGGCTATTGTAATATGTGTACTTTTAAAGCTTGATCAAAATTTCGTGAGCAGAATCTCAGTAACATGGTGAAATCAGTTAGTTCCCAATAGGCCGCAATAGTAATACGTGTACTGCTCGGGATATAGAAATATTTTCACGGATGGATTCAAAATTTCTAGACGAATTCAGTGATTTCCCAATGGGACATGCTTGTATGAGTGTGCTTTTCAAGATATAGCAACATTTTAACGAATGGAATCTAAGTATGGTGAATTCAGCCGGATCCCCATAGGATTCGCATGTAATAAGAGTACTATGCAAGATAGAGCAACGTTTTAACGAACTGAAACACTGTTTCTTTGTGAAATCAGTTAGTTCCCATTAGCAGGCTCTTGTAATATGTGTACTTTTTAAGATTTCTCATAATTTCGTGGGCCGAATCTCAGTTACTTGGTGAATTCAGTTAGTTCCCAATAGCCCGCAATAGTAATAAGTGGAGTGTTCGGGAATTAGAAAAATTTTCACAAATGGAATCAAAATTTCTAGGTGAATACAGTGAGTTTCCATTGCGACATGCTTATATGAGTGTGCTTTTTACGATATTTCAACATTTTTCCAAACCGGTCTAAATATCATGGTGTATTCAGTAGGTTCCCAATAGGATTCGCATGTAATAAGAGTCCTATTCAAGATAGAGGAACGTTTTAACGAACTGAAACACGGTTTATTTGTGAATTCAGTTAGTTCCAATTAGCAGGCTCTTGTAGTATGTGTACTTTTAAAGATTTATCAAAATTTCGTGAGCCGATTCTCAGTAACTTGGTGAATTCAGTTAGTTCTTAGTAAGCCGCAAAAGTAATAAGTGGAATGTTCAGAATATAGAAAAATTTTCACGGACTGAATCAAAATTTCTAGGCGAATTCACTGAGTTCCCAATGGGACATGCTTGTATGAGTGTGCTTTTAATCTATAGCAACATTTTAAAAAACTGAATCTGAGTATCATGGTGAATTCAGTAGGGTCCCAATAGGATTCGCATGTAATAAGCTTGTTATTCAAGATAGAGCAACGGTTTAACGAACTGAATCACTGTTTCTCTGTGAATTCAGTTAGTTCCCAGCTGCAGGCTCTTGTAATATTTGTTCTTTTAAAGATTTATCAAAATTGGTGAGCCGAATCTCAGTAACTTGGTGAATTCAGTTAGTTCCCAATGTGCCGCAGTAGTAATAAGTGGACTGTTCAGGGTATAGAAAAATTTTCACGAATGGAATCAAAATTTCTAGGAGAATTCACTGAGGTCCCAATGGGACATGCTTGTATGAGTGTGCTTTTCAATATATAGCAACATTTAAGGAACAGAATCTAAGTATCATGGTGAATTCTGCAGGTTTTCAATAGGATTCGCATGTAATAAGCTTGTTTTCGATATAGAGCAACGTTTTAACGAACTGAAACACTGTTTCTTTGTAAATTCAGTATGTTCCCAGTAGCAGGCTCTTGTAATATGTGTACTTTTAAAGATATATCAAAATTTGGTGAGCTGAATCTCAGTAACTTGGTGTATTCAGTTAGTACCCAATAGGCCGCAGTAGTAATAAGTGGACTGTTCAGCATATAGAAAAATTTTCACGATTTAAATCAAAATTTCTAGGAGAATTCAGTGAGTTCCCAATGGGACATGCCTGTATGAGTGTGCTTTTCAATATATAGCAACGTTTTAAGGAACGGAGTCTAAATATCACGTTGTATTCCGTAGGTTCCCAATAGGATTCTCAAGTAATAAGCTTGTTATTCGAGATAGAGCAACGTTTTAACGAACTGAAACACTGTTTCTTTGTGAATTCAGTTAGTTCCCAGTAGCAGGCTCTTGTAATATGTGTACTTTAAAGATTTATCAAAATTTGGTGAGCCGAATCTCAGTAACTTGGTGAATTCAGTTAGTTCGCCATAGGCCGCAATAGCAATAAGTATACTTTCGGGATATAGAAAAATTTACATGAAAGGAATAAATATTTCTAGATGAATTCAGTGAGTTATCAAAGGGACTTGCTTGTATGAGTGTGCTTTCAAGATATATAACCTTTTTAACAAACGGAATCTAATATCAGGTTGAATTCAGTAGGTTCCCTATATGATTCGCATGTAATAAGAGTACTCTTAAAGGTAGAGCAAAGTTTTAACGACCTGAAACACCGTTTCTTTGTGAATTCAGTTAGTTCCCATTAGCAGACTTTTGTAATATGTGTACTTTTAAAGATTTATCACAATTTCTTTTGTCGAATCTCAATAATTTGTTTAATTCATTTAGTTCCCAATCAGCCGCAATCGTAATAAAGAGAGTTTAGGGATATAGAAAAATTTTCACGAATGGAATCAAAATTTCTAGGCGAGATCTCAATGGGACATGCTTGTATGAGTGTGCTTTTCAACATATAGCAACATTTTAAGGAACGGAATCTAAATAACACGTTGAGTTCAGTAGGTTCCCAATAGGATTCGCATGTAATAAGGTTGTTATTCGAGAGAGAGCAACGTTTTAACGTACTGAAACACTGTTTCTTTGTGAATTCAGTTAGTTCCCAGTAGCAGGCTCTTGTAGTATGTGTACTTTTAAAGATTTATCAAAATTTCATGAACCGAATCTCAGTAAATTGGTGAATACAGTTAAATCCTAGTAGGCCGCAATAGTAATAAGTGGACTGTTCGGGATATAGAAAAATTTTCACGAATGGAATCAAAATTTCTTTGCGAATTCTGTGAGGTCCCAATGGGACATGCTTGTATTAGTGTGCTTTTCAATATTTAGCAACATTTTAACGAACAGATCTAAGCATCATGGTGAATTCATTATGTTCCCGATAGGATTAGCATGTAATACGCTTGTTATTCGAGATATATCAATGTTTTAACGAACTGAATCACTGTTTCTTTGTGAATTCAGTTAGTTCCCAGTAGCAGGCTCTTGTAATATGTGTACTTTTAAAGATTTATCAAAATTTGGTGAGCCGAATCTTAGTAACTTGGTGAAATCAGTTACTTCTTAGTAAGCTGCAATAGTAATACGTGGAGTTTTCGGATATAGAAAAATTTTCAAGAATTGAATCAAAATTTCTAGGCGAACTCAGTGAGTTCCCAATGCGACATGCTTGTGTTGAAAGATCCCACGCAGAGAGACCCTTACTCAAGTCTTGGGAAATCGCGGACCCCAGACACAGAGAGAACATTTTGGACGTAATAAGCAAAGGCGAGGTTTATTATGGAGACCTATTACAGAGATCTCCGGGCTGACACATATCCCACGCAGGAGACAGAGGTGTCGACCCCGAGAGGCTGGGAAAAAGAGTATTTAAAGGCAGAGGCTGTGAGCACCAGGGGATGGGGGATATCAAAGGGGAAGGCACCACAAGTCAGAGGATTGTTTTATGGCTCTGAGATAAGGGGGCGCCAGAAGTTTTTATGGCCCCCTGGTTCCTGGAACAGAGCTACTAAATCAGGAGAAGGGTAGGGTCTTTAGGTCCTCATTATTTTTAAAAGTTTGTCAAAATTGATGAAGCATCTGTATTTGAAACACCTCTGGTTAGGCTTGGGCTGCCCAGTTTTTTTGGAGTGCTCTCTGTAGGACACAATGGCTGAAAAGCACAAGTAGGGGCTTATCAGGGTCTGGAGGACATCTGGTTAAAGTATGACTCTGAGTAAGCTGGGGGGATGTCTTTGGATGGTTTATGGCTCAGTCCTCAATAGCCTGAGCTGGTTTTTGCATTCCTTTTCTTTATCTTTATGGCCTGCTATTCCTGGCGGCAGGGCTTAGCCCTGAGTTTGTGGCTTTTGGGGCTAACTCTTTTAATTTTATATTTCTAAACCTAGAATTCATATAATTTTCTTTTCATTCCCGTCTTCTCCTACTAAATAATTTTAATCTTAGAATTTTGATATCTAGTCTTATTTGGTCTCACCAGTTGTCCTAACTGACTGGTACTGTTGTCTCACAACCATCAACCGCACAGCACCCACTTGATTTTTAACAAAAGCAATTAACCTGTTTGTCACGCAGGAGCCAAAAACTAAAAACAAGAAAATTATTAATAATGGCTCAGCTGTAGTAGAGTGTAGGGTAGTCATCCAGGGAAATCTACTAAACTAGCTCTCTAACCATCTCTTATGTGTTTTTTTCTGTCTTTGTCTAACCTTTTTTTAAGTTTATTTATGGAGTCTTTAATTACTCCTGAATGGTCTGTATAGAAGCAACATTCTTTTAGTGTAGCACACAGGCTCCTTCTTTAAGGAATATCAGGTCTAATCTTTTTCTATTTTGAAGGACTACCTCAGAGAGGGAGGTTAGGTATTCTTGGAGGTCAGCTAAAAAGTCTTTTACTCTTTTTATATCTGAGTCAATGGCAGTTCTGAATTCTCTATAAGCTTTGTATTGTAGGGCAACAGCAGATGTCTTTGTGCTGCCCTTGCAGCACCTAGATAGCCCTAGCCCTAAGTAATTTTTAACTCTTTTTTTATTAAGTTTTTAGCATCAGGATTCTATCTGGACACTATCTAAACCTATATATCAAGGTCATGACTAGCTTTTAGAACTTCTAAACTTATATAGGTTGTGATCCCTGAGGCACAGTCCCAAGAAGTGTTAGGAGTATTAACATATGTAATGTTACATCATTTGTAATAGAAATCAAGCCTATCCCCACACCTATATCGATGGAACCCAGGACAAACATGACTGAATTTCCCTCTATGTCCCAGCTCTCAGCCCTAACAGCTAGTACACGGCTGGTGAGGGCTGAGAATTGACGGCTGTCAGGGTGGTCAGCAGCACCAGGTACGGTCCTTTCCAGCGATGTTAGAGTGTCTGGGCTCAGTGTAGCTGCTTCCGACCTGGAAATGATGGGATGTCTCAGGTGTCTCTGGGGCATAGGCTGTTGTCAGCTGTGAGCAGATTTCTTTCTGTATCACCTGTAGGTCTTTTAGCCTGGCACACAAATCATTATTATTATGGCACTATGACATGTTGGTTCAGTAACATCATCTAATACAGTCAGGGGAGCTGAGGCCCCATATAAGATCTCAAAGGGGGTAAGGCTGAATCTGGAAGGGGTATTTCTTGCTCTGAAGAGAGCAAGAGGGAAGGAGTGTCACCCAGTCTGTGCCAGTCTCCATGGTCAATTAGTTCAGGGTCTCTTTTAGAGTTTTATTTATTTACTCTACCTGTCTTGAACTTTGAGGTCTGTAAATACAATGTAATTTCCAATCGACCTCTAAATATTTGGCCACACCCTGGCTTACCTTGGCAACGAAAGTAGGGCCGTTGTCTGACCAGATTACCTTGGGCATTCCAGACCTGGGGAAGATTTCTTTCAGTATCTTCTTGATGATTGTAGAGGCCGTCTCTCGTTTGGTGAGGAAAACTTCTATCTATTCTTGAAAAAGTATCTACAAGCACTAGGAGATACCTGTGATTATATTTTCTTGATTTTATCTCAGTGAAGTTTATTTTGACTTTTTATTAAACTCTCTAGGTCTCTTTGTCTTGTTTGTTTGTTAAGCATTCCATTTACTGACATATCTTATACTTTTACTGTCTCTCTTGGCTAAAATCTTAAAGTCTATTATATATAACTATTTGGACAAACTTCTTATCTCTTAAATGAGTCCATTTTTTAATTTGGCAAAGTGAGTCTTTTGTTTGTTCTTTGGGGAGTATAGCTTTCCCCTCAAGTGTGTCATTGTCCTTTATCTTTTAAGCAATTTGGGCCTTTTCTAAGTGAGGCCATCCATCCCTTAGTCTAATCCTAGTTCTCACTGGCTGTCTCTTGTAGGCCTGCAACCAGGATAGGCTCCTGTATAGCCATTTCCCGAGCCACTTTATCTGCTTTGTCACTGTCCCATGTCACTGAATCTTTTCCTTCCGATATCCTGAGTAATGAATAGTACTCACAGTTGTTGGCTTCATCAGGGCATCTAAGAGATGGCAAAGGCATCTGTGGCGCTGATGTGCTGGGGGGATTGGGGTTCAGCCATCCCAGATGACATTGTTTTGTCCACCACGGCAGCACCCACTTATCTCTGACCTTTATGAAGAGAACTGTTCTCGTCTATGGGCAAGGTAGCCTCCACTTTCAGCAGGGGTCAATCAGCCAGTCGCAGAGGTCTTTCCTCCACCCATGGTCTTCTGTCAGTGCTTGACACTCGTGTTGTGGTGGCTCCAGGTCCGGATTGGGCAGCAAGGTGACCAGATTGTCCCCAACCGGTGGAGAATCTAGTCCATGGCAGCTGACCAGTGGTCCCATCTTTGGACACTCTATCAGCCACTCTATCACAGTTTAAGTCCTGTATTGGGTGATAATTGTTAGTGCCCGGCTGGCAGGAGTGATGTGTTTCAAGCAGAACAGCGCTAAGCCATTCATCTCCCAGCATCAGTTACTGGTGCACTGAGACAGGTCTTAAGCTCCACATACACAGTCTATAGATATGTATATACATGGCCTCATCCAGTCATTTCAGCCCACGCAAGCCAATTTGGAGAGCAATTTCTCATGAGCAAGGGATAGGGGCAGTCAGGGATGACCATGAATTAGTGGGTGGGTTACCCGGCCCACGCCAAGGTCCACTGTTCTTCGGGCAGTCCATAAGTATTGTTTGTTGCCAGTAGCTCTTTGCACTCAAGGTCTTTGGATATTGGCCCACTGGGGGGGCATAGGAGCACAGAGCATTGGGTCCCTGTATCCACAAAACAACTGGGCGGACTTCCCTTCTATCTCTGTGCATAGCCAGCACCAAGAGGCTCTCCAGTGTCCCCTCTTGTTCTTTCTTGGGCAGTCCCTGACCCAGTGTCCTTTTTCTTTGTATTAGGCACACTGATCTTTAGCCAGGAATTCTCTTCTGTTGCCAGGTACTATCTTCCTAGGTTCCATAACTACTGTGGCCAGTATATGTTCCTCTCTCGTCTTTTATCTCTCTTAGCTCTCTAACTTCCTCTTCTTTTTGTCTCTTTTCTTTTCTAGCTTTCTGTTCTTTTTACCTCTTTCTTTTTAAACCTTATTTTCTCTGTAACTTATACTAACTCTCAGCAACTTAACCCTTCAAATTTTTGTAACTTTTTCTTCATATCTTTTCTTTATCTTAGCTAGATTGGTGGGGCATTTTCTAGCTCCTCAGAGACCCACCCTTGGAGTCTGGCGGCAGACCTGGAGCACTCCCTACCTTCAGGCGTCTGAAGAGAGCAGGCAGAAGTGAGGGCCTTCCATCCATCTCTGGAACACTTTTTCTGGCCTCTAGTAGGATTCTGTCTTTCCTCGGTGGTAAAGAAGACCTGTAACAGTTACTAACAAGCATCTCAAATGGGATGGTGAGAAAACAAGGGAATCTTGAGAATAGAGGTCCACTGAAGAGGGCAAATAGCATTTAGTCACACAGCTAAGCCAGGAGGCTTTCTTGGGACAAAAAGACCTTGTGTCTGTGAAACAGAAAAGTGAGCAGAGGGGCAGCCTATCTGTTACCGGTTGTCTCTCTGGACTTAGATTTTCCCTTAAGGAGTACCTTCCTTTAGTGTAGAACCTGGGTGTTAGATACTAAGCAGCTGACAAAAGAATTGTAACCAGTTCACCTGGGGCTTTCAGGACCTCAGTAGCAGCCCTTTACCAAACTTTCTCAGTGGGCTAAAGGCCCATGGAAAAGAAAACATTATTCCTGACCTTGGCCACAGCCAAAGCCTGAATTCTAAATTTTGACTGGCAATACAAAACAAAGTTCTTTACAGTTTGTTGAAGATTCTTTGAAACTATTTTAGGGGCTTCTCTGTCCCCCAACCTGGGACATTTCGACCACAGGGACAGGAACTGGCTGCTGTGGGGATAGGATCAAAGGCATTCTCCATGCTAATGATGACCAGTGAGAAAAGTAATTTAATGTTGGAGACTGACTCCTCTCTTGGAATAGGGCCAGCAGATAAGGCAGGCTCCCTAAAGAACTTTTCTTAATGAGCACTCTCTGTGAGCAAGAGTTGAAGGTCTGGCCACTAAAAGCAGAAATTTCTTTCTTGTTCTTGTTTTTCTTAGAGTCCTCTCCCACCTCACTTTTAGCCTTTTTAGATCATTCTTCCTGTAGCATTTCTAACACAGCCTGTCCCTTTTTTATAGCCTGTTGACAGCATTTCTGATCTTTTAGGCAGCTACGCACTAAGTGCCATACCGGCTGAAACTCCGCCTTTAAGATTCTTTGTTCCCAAGCAAAATTTAAATCCTTTTCTAGCTTATCTCAGCTGTCCACCATGAGATTCCCAGAGATTGTGAACCAAGGTGTAGTAATACACTAAGAAATCTCTCTGTAGTGTTTCTTTTTACCTTAAGCCTTTTCCTTTTAAACAGCTCCTGAAGAGTCAGAAAAATAGGGTGAGACTTGAGAAGTCCCCATGCTCGCTGCAGCAGCTCTGCAGCTAATTTCGCTCCCCCCTACTGTGTGTTGAGAGCACAAGCACAGATAAAACACTATGTTTTAAAAAATTAACGTTGGCTATCAACCAACACACCGCCACTAGAGCGGGGTCCATAAAATTAAGTTTCTTACTCACTATACTTGTTTCATACCGGAGGCCTAATCTGGGGAACTTTTTTATTTACGAGAGGTTTTGTCCTCAAGGTTTTTGTTAATGTCTGTTTACACAACTGTTAACAGCAGCTAGGCTGATCAAGGGGAGTAAAGGGAGGGGCCTCTCTCCTTGGGGAGGAGGCTCAAGAGAGAAAGACAAAACTCCCTGGCAGAAAACAATTTCTCTCAAGCAAATTATTTTTAACTTTTAACTTAAGCACCAAGAGGACCAAGTAAAACTCTTTGACGAACAAAGCAAACAGTTTCATGATTTCAAACACAGTCGTCAGTCCAAGATTTCAAACACAGTCGTCAGTCCAAATTTAAACACAGTCGTCAGTCCAAAATTCAAAAACGAAACAAAAGCCAAAAAGACACTCGACAATACCACAGAAAACAAGCCAGACAAACGAGACCAAGACAAAGCATCCTATAACCAATTTTCACAGATGCCTGGTACCTTCAGTACCTGGCCCAAACTGTAGCTTAACCTTAGCTGCTTTTGGGATGAGATGGACCATCTGATTCCACCTCTCAACAGGATTTCAGAGTGTCCTCTTGTCCTAACATCCGTATAATGATCCACCATCAAAGACAAAGGGGTTATCACAGTCTGCCCCATGGCAAAGAAAAAGAACACCAAACACAGAAACAGAACACAGACAGCAGACACTAAGGAGCACTCTGTCTCCTTTGTTCCAGAAAACCACAGTCAGGTCCTCCTGACTGTCCACAGCCGGGCTCTCCCGACTGTTCTCCGCAAGTGGAACGACTTCCAGGGGCTGTAGCCTGCGGGCCACGGGGCGTCCCCCGCTTCTGCAGCCAGAGGGTCCTCACGAACCACAAAGGCAGCTGCACTGAGTGGGGATACACATCCACTCTCCTGGCACAGGGCAGGAATACACATCCACCCTCTTAGCACAAGGCAGGAACACACATCTGCCCTCTTAGAACAGGGCAGGAATACCCATCTGCCCTCTTAACACAGGGCAGGAATACCCATCTGCCCTCTTAACACTTAAGACACACATATATACACACACGGTGGAACCAAAACACAGACAGACACAGACTGACAATTGCAGCGCCGCTCACACAGAAACACTCAGACAAACATCTAACTCACCTCCAAGGGGTCTTTGGACTCTGGGGTAGTCGCACAGATCCCGGACGAGCCCCCATTATTATGAAAGATCCCACGCAGAGAGACCCTTACTCAAGTCTTGGGAAATCGCGAACCCCAGACACAGAGAGTACATTTTGGATGTAATAAGCAAAGGCGAGGTTTATTACGGAGACCTATTACAGAGATCTCCGGGCCGACACATATCCTACGCAGGAGACAGAGGTGTCGACCCCGAGAGGCTGGGAAAAAGAGTATTTAAAGGCAGAGGCTGTGAGCACCAGGGGATGGGGGATGTCAAAGGGGAAGGCACCACAAGATACAGGATTGTTTTATGGCTCCGGGATAAGGGGGTGCCAGAAGGTTTTATGGCCCCCTGGTTCCTGGAACAGAGCTACTAAATCAGGAGAAGGGTGGGGTCTTTAGGTCCTCATTATTTTTAAAAGTTTGTCAAAATTGATGAAGCATCTGTATTTGAAACACCTCTGGTTAGGCTTGGGCTGCCCAGTTTTTTTGGAGTGCTCTCTGTAGGACACAATGGCTGAAAAGCACAAGTAGGGGCTTATCAGGGTCTGGAGGACATCTGGTTAAAGTATGACTCTGAGTAAGCTGGGGGGATGTCTTTGGATGGTTTATGGCTCAGTCCTCGATAGCCTTAGCTGGTTTTTGCATTCCTTTTCTTTATCTTTATGGCCTGCTATTCCTGGCGGCAGGGCTTAGCCCTGAGTTTGTGGCTTTTGGGGCTAACTCATTTAATTTTATATATCTAAACCTAGAATTCGTATAATTTTCATTTCAGTATGAGTCTGCTTTTCAATATATAGCAACACTTTATGGAACGGAATCTAAGTATCACGTTGAATTCAGAAGTTTCCCAATAGGATTTGCATATAATAAGCTTGTTATTCGAGATAGAGCAACGTTTTAACGAACTGAAACACTGTTTCTTTGTGAATTCAGTTAGTCCCCAGTAGCAGGCTCTTGTAGTATGTGTACTCTTAAAGATTTATCAAAATATCGTGAGCCGAAACTCAGTAAATTGGTGAATACAGTTAGTTCCTAGTAAGCCACAATAGTAATAAGTGGACTGTTCTGGATACAGAAAAATTTTTACGAATTGAATCATAATTTCTAGGCGAATTCAGTGACTTCCCAATGGGACATGCTTGTATGAGTGTGCTTTTCAATATATAGCAACATTTTAGGAACGGAATCTCAGTATCATGGTGAACTCAGTAGGTTCCCAATAGGATTAGCGTGTAATAAACGTGTTATTAAAGATAGAGCAACGTTATAAAGAAGTGAAACACTGTTTCTTTGTAAATTCATTAAGTTCCCAGTAGCAGGCTCCTGTAATATGTGTACTTATAAAGATTTATCAAAATTTGGTGAGCCGAATCTCAGTAACTTGGTGAATTCAGTTAGTTCCGACTAGACCGCAACAATAATAAGTGGACTGTTCGGGATATAGAAAAATTTTCACGAATTGAATCAAAATTTCTAGGCGAATTCAGTGAGTTCCCAATGGGACATGCTTGTATGAGTGTGCTTTTCAATATATAGCAACATTTTAAGGAATGGAATCTAAGTACCATGGTGAATTCAGTAGGTTCCCAATAGGAATCGATGTAATAAGCATGTTATTCAAGGTTGAGCAACGGTTTAACGAAATGAATCACTGTTTCTTTGTAAATTCAGTTAGTTCCCATTAGCAGGCTCTTGTAATATGTGTACTTTTAAAGATTTATCAAAATTTCGTGAGCCTAATCTCAGTAACTTGGTGAATTCAGTTAGTTCCTAGTAAGCCACAATAGTAATAAGTGGACTGTTTGGGATATAGAAAATTTTTCACGGATTGAATCAAAATTTCTAGGCGAGATCCCAATGGGACATGCTTGTATGAGTGTGCTTTTCAACATATAGCAACATTTTAAGGAACGGAATCTAAGTAACACGTTGAATTCAGTAGGTTCCCAATAGGATTCACATGTAATAAGCTTGTTATTCGAGATAGAGCAACGATTTAACGGACTGAAACACCGTTTCTCTGTGAATTCAGTTAGTTCCCAGTAGCAGGCTCTTGTAATATGTGTACTTTTAAAGATTTATCAAAATTTGGTGAGCCGAATCTCAGTAACTTGGTGAATTCAGTTAGTTCTTAGTAAGCTGCAATAGTAATAAGAGGACTGTTTGGGATATAGAAAAATTTTCACGAATGGAATCAAAATTTCTAGACGAATTAAGTGAGTTCCCAATGCGACATGCTTGTATGACTGTGCTTTTCAGTATATAGAAACATTTTAAGGAACGGAATCTAAGTATAATGGTGAATTCAGTAGGTTCCCAATAGGATTCGCATGTAATAAGCTTGTTATTCGAGACAGAGGAACGTTTTAACGAACTGAAACCCTGTTCGTTTGTGAATTCAGTTAGTTCCCAGTAGCAGGCTCTTGTAGTATGTGTACTTTTAAAGATTTATCAAATTTTCGTGAACCGAATCTCAGTAAATTGGTGAATACAGTTAATTCCTAGTAGGCCGCAATAGTAATAAGTGGACTGTTCGGGATATAGAAAAATTTACACGGATTGAATCAAAATTTCTAGGCGAATTCAGTGAGTTCCCAATGGGACATGCTTGTATGGCTGTGCGTTTCAATATATAGCAACATTTTAAGGAACGGAATCTCAGTATCATGGTGAACTCAGTAGGTGCCAAATAAATTCGCACGTAATAAGCTTGTTATTTGAGATAGAGCAACGTTTTAACGAACTGAAACACTCTTTGTGAATTCAGTTAGTTCCCAGTACCAGGCTCTTGTACTATGTGTACTTTTAAAGATTTATCAAATTTTCGTGAACCGAATCTCAGTAAATTGGTGAATACACTTAATTCGTAATAGTCCGCAATAGTAATAAGTGGACTGTTCGGGATATAGAAAAATTTTCACGGATTGAATCAAAATTTCTAGGCGAATTCAGTGAGTTCCCAATGGGACATGCTTGTATGAGTGTGCGTTTCAATATATAGCAACAGTTTAAGGAAAGGAATCTCAGTATCATGGTGAACTCAGTAGGTTCCCAATAGGATTCGCATGTAATAAGCTTGTTATTAAAGATAGAGCAATGTTATAACGAACCGAAACACTGTTCCTTTGTGAATTCAGTTAGTTCCCAGTAGCAGGCTCTTGTAATATGTGTACTTATAAAGATTGATCAAATTTGGTGAGCCGATTCTCAGTAACTTGGTGAATTAAGTTAGTTCCGACTAGACCGCAACAATAATAATTGGACTGTTCGGGATATAAAAAAATTTTCACGAATTGAATCAAAATTTCTAGGCGAATTCAGTGAGTTCCCAATGGGACATGCTTGTATGAGTGTGCTTTTCAAGATATAGCAACATTTTAACGAACGGAATCTAAGCATCATGGTGAATTCATTAGGTTCCCAATAGGATTCGCATGTAATAAGCTTGTTATTCGAGATAGAGCAACGTTTTAACGAACTGAAATAGTGTTTCTTTGTGAATTCAGTTAGTTCCCAGTAGCAGGCTCTTGTAGTATGTGTACTTTTAAAGATTTATCAATATTTCGTGAAGCGAATCTCAGTAAATTGGTGAATTCAGTTAGTTCTTAGTAAGCTGCAATAGTAATAAGTGGACTGTTCGGGATATAGAAAAATTTTCACGAATGGAATCAAAATTTCTAGACGAATTCAATGAGTTACCAATGCGACATTCTTGTATAGTGTGCTTTTCAGTATATAGCAACATTTTAAGGAACAGAATCTAAGTACCACGTTGAATTCAGTAGGTTCCCAATAAATTCGCATGTAATAAGCTTGTTATTCGAGATAGAGCAACGTTTTAACGAACTGAAACAGTCTTTCTTTGTGATTTCGGTTAGTTTGCAATAGCAGGCTCTTGTAGTATGTGTACTTTTAAAGATTTATCAATATTTCGTGAAACGAATCTCAGGAAATTGGTGAATACAGTTAATTCCTAGTAGGCCGCAATAGTAATAAGTGGGCTGTTCGGGATATAGAAAAATTTTCACGAATGGAATCAAAATTTCTAGGCGAATTCAGTGGGTTCCCAATGGGACATGCTTGTATGAGTGTGCGTTTCAATATATAGCAACATTTTAAGGAATGGAATCTCAGTATCATGGTGAACTCAGTAGGTTCCCAAAAGGATTCACATGTAATAAGCTTGTTACTAAAGATAGAGCAACGTTATAACGAACTGAAACACTGTTTCTTTGTGAATTCAGTTAGTTCCCAGTAGCAGGCTCTTGTAATATGTGTACTTAAAAAGATTTATCAAAATTTGGTGAGCCGAATCTCAGTAACTTGGTGAATTAAATTAGTTCCGACTAGACTACAACAATAATAAGTGGACTGTTCGGGATATAGAAAAATTTTCAAGAATTGAATCAAAATTTCTAGGCAAATTCAGTGAGTTTCCAACGGAACATGCTTGTATGAGTGTGCTTTTCAATATATAGCAACATTTTAAGGAACGGAATCTAAGTATCATGGTGAATTCAGTAGGTTTCCAATAGGATTCGCATGTAATATGCTTGTTATTTGAGACTGAGCAACGGTTTAACGAACTGAATCACTGTTTCTTTGTGAATTCAGTTAGTTCCCAGTAGCGGACTCTTGTAATATGTGTACTTTTAAAGATTTATCAAAATTTCGTGAGCCGAATCTCAGTAAATTGCTGAATACAGTTAATTCCTAATAGGCAGCTATAGTAATATGTGGAATGTTCGGGATAATGAAAAATTTTCACGAATGGAATCATAATTTCTAAGTCAATTCAGTGAGTTCCCAATGGGACATGCTTGTTTGAGTGTGCTTTTCAAGATATAGCAACATTTTAACTTAAGGAATCTAAGTATCATGATGAATTCAAACGGATCCCAATTGGATTCGCATGTAATATAAGTACTATTCAAGATAGAGCAACGTTTTAACGAACCGAACAGTGTTTCTTTGTGAATTCATTAAGTTCCCATTCAAGCTCTTGTAATATGTGTACTTTTAAAGATTTATCAAAATTTCGGGAGCCGAATCTCAGTAACTTAATGAATTCAGTTAGTTCATAATAGGCCGCAATTGTAATACGTAACTGCTCGGGATACAGAATAATTTTCACGAATGGAATCAAAATTTCTAATCGAATTCAGTGAGTTCCCAATGGGACATGCTTGTATGAGTGTGCTTTTCAAGATATAGCAACATTTTAACGAACGGAATCTAAGCATCATGGTGAATTCATTAGGTTCCCAATAGGATTCGCATGTAATAAGGTTGTTATTCGAGATAGAGCAACGTTTTAACGAACTGAAATAGTGTTTCTTTGTGAATTCAGTTAGTTCCCAGTAGCAGGCTCTTGTAGTATGTGTACTTTTAAAGATTTATCAAAATTTCGTGTGCCGAATCTCAGTAACTTGGTGAATTCAGTTAGTTCTTAGTAAGCTGCAATAGTAATAAGTGGACTGTTCGGGATATAGAAAAATTTTCACGAATGGAATCAAAATTTCTAGACGAATTCAATGAGTTACCAATGCGACATTCTTGTATGAGTGTGCTTTTCAGTATATAGCAACATTTTAAGGAACGGAATCTAAGTACCACGTTGAATTCAGTAGGTTCCCAATAAATTCGCATGTAATAAGCTTGTTATTCGAGATAGAGCAACGTTTTAACGAACTGAAACAGTCTTTCTTTGTGAATTCGGTTAGTTCCCAGTAGCAGGCTCTTGTAGTATGTGTACTTTTAAAGATTTATCAATATTTCGTGAAGCGAATCTCAGTAAATTGGTGAATTCAGTTAGTTCTTAGTAAGCTGCAATAGTAATAAGTGGACTGTTCGGGATATAGAAAAATTTTCACGAATGGAATCAAAATTTCTAGACGAATTCAATGAGTTACCAATGCGACATTCTTGTATGAGTGTGCTTTTCAGTATATAGCAACATTTTAAGGAACGGAATCTAAGTACCACGTTGAATTCAGTAGGTTCCCAATAAATTCGCATGTAATAAGCTTGTTATTCGAGATAGAGCAACGTTTTAACGAACTGAAACAGTCTTTCTTTGTGATTTCGGTTAGTTCGCAATAGCAGGCTCTTGTAGTATGTGTACTTTTAAAGATTTATCAATATTTCGTGAAACGAATCTCAGGAAATTGGTGAATACAGTTAATTCCTAGTAGGCCGCAATAGTAATAAGTGGGCTGTTCGGGATATAGAAAAATTTTCACGAATGGAATCAAAATTTCTAGGCGAATTCAGTGGGTTCCCAATGGGACATGCTTGTATGAGTGTGCGTTTCAATATATAGCAACATTTTAAGGAATGGAATCTCAGTATCATGGTGAACTCAGTAGGTTCCCAAAAGGATTCACATGTAATAAGCTTGTTATTAAAGATAGAGCAACGTTATAACGAACTGAAACACTGTTTCTTTGTGAATTCAGTTAGTTCCCAGTAGCAGGTTCTTGTAATATGTGTACTTAAAAAGATTTATCAAAATTTGGTGAGCCGAATCTCAGTAACTTGGTGAATTAAGTTAGTTCCGACTAGACTACAACAATAATAAGTGGACTGTTCGGGATATAGAAAAATTTTCAAGAATTGAATCAAAATTTCTAGGCGAATTCAGTGAGTTTCCAACGGAACATGCTTGTATGAGTGTGCTTTTCAATATATAGCAACATTTTAAGGAACGGAATCTAAGTATCATGGTGAATTCAGTAGGTTTCCAATAGGATTCGCATGTAATATGCTTGTTATTTGAGACTGAGCAACGGTTTAACGAACTGAATCACTGTTTCTTTGTGAATTCAGTTAGTTCCCAGTAGCGGACTCTTGTAATATGTGTACTTTTAAAGATTTATCAAAATTTCGTGAGCCGAATCTCAGTAAATTGCTGAATACAGTTAATTCCTAATAGGCCGCTATAGTAATATGTGGAATGTTCGGGATAATGAAAAATTTTCACGAATGGAATCATAATTTCTAAGTCAATTCAGTGAGTTCCCAATGGGACATGCTTGTTTGAGTGTGCTTTTCAAGATATAGCAACATTTTAACTTAAGGTATCTAAGTATCATGATGAATTCAACCGGATCCCAATTGGATTCGCATGTAATATAAGTACTATTCAAGATAGAGCAACGTTTTAACGAACGGAACAGTGTTTCTTTGTGAATTCATTAAGTTCCCATTCAAGCTCTTGTAATATGTGTACTTTTAAAGATTTATCAAAATTTCGGGAGCCGAATCTCAGTAACTTAATGAATTCAGTTAGTTCATAATAGGCTGCAATTGTAATAAGTAACTGCTCGGGATACAGAATAATTTTCACGAATGGAATCAAAATTTCTAATCGAATTCAGTGAGTTCCCAATGGGACATGCTTGTATGAGTGTGCTTTTCAATATATAGCAACATATTAAGTAACGGAATATAAGTTTCATGGTGAATTCAGAGGGTTCCCAAAAGGATTTGCATGTAATAAGGTTGTTATTCGAGATAGAGAAACGTTTAAACGAACTGAAACACTGTTTCTTTGTGAATTCAGTTAGTTCCCATTTCAGGCTCTTGTAATATGTGTACTTTTAAAGATTTATCAAAATTTGGTGAGCCGAACCTCAGTAACTTGGTGAATTCAGTGAGTTCCCGAAGGTACATCGTGTATGAGTGTGCTTTTCAATATATAGCAACATTTTAAGGAACGGAATCTAAGTATCATGGTGAATTCAGTGGGTTCCCAATAGGATTCGCAGGTAATTAGCTTGTTATTCAAGATTGAGCAACAGTTTAATGAACTGAATCACTGTTTCTTTGTGAATTCAGTTAGTTTCCATTTCTGGCTCTTGTAATATGTGTACTTTTAAAGATTTATCAAAATTTGGTGAGCCGAATCTCAGTAAATTGGTGAATTCAGTTCGTTCCCAATATGCCGCAGTAGTAATAAGTGGACTGTTCGGGATATAGAAAAATTTTCACGAAAGGAATCAAAATTTCTAGACGAATTCAGTGAGTTCCCAATGGGACATGCTTGTATGAGTGTGCTTTTCAATATATAGCAACATTTGAAGGAACGAAGTCTAAATGTCAGGATGAATTCAGTAGGTTCCCAATAGGATTCACATGGAATAAGCTTGTTATTCGAGATAGAGCAACGTTTTAACGAACCGAAACACTGTTTCTTTGTGAATTCAGTTAGTTCCCAGTAGCAGGCTCTTGTAATATGTGTACTTTGAAAGATTTATCCAAATTTGGTGAGGCAAATCTCAGTAACTTGGCGAATTCAGTTAGTTCTTAGTAAGCCACACGAGTAATAAGTGGTCTATTCAGGATATAGAAAAATTTTCACGGATTGAATCAAAATTTCTAGGCGAATTCAGTGAGTTCCCAATGCGACATGCTTGTATGAGTGTGCTTGTCAATATATAGCAATATTTGGAGGAACGGAATCTAAGTATCATGGTGAATTCAGTAAGTTCCCAATAGGATTCACATGTAATAAGCTTGTTATTCAAGATAGAGCAACATTTTAACGAACTGAAACACTGTTTCTCTGTGAATTCAGTTAGTTCGCAGTAGCAGGCTCTTATAATATGTGTACTTTTAAAGATTTATCAAAATTTCGTGAGGCGAATCTCAGTGAATTGGTGAATACAGTTAATTCCTAGTAAACCGCAGTAGTAATAAGTGGACTGTTAAGGATATAGAAAAATTTTCACGAATGTAATCAAAATTACTAGGCGAATTCAGTGAGTACCCAATGGGACATGCTTGTATGAGTGTGCTTTTCAATATATAGCAACATTTTACGGAACATAATCTAGGCGTCATGGTGAATTCAGCAGGTTCCCGATAGGATTCGCATGTAATAAGCTTGTTTTCGATATAGAGCAAGGTTTTAACGAACTGAAACGCTGCTTTTTGTGAATTCCGTTAGTTCCCAGTAGCAGGCTCTTGTAATATGTGTACTTTTAAAGATATATCAAAATTTGTTGAGCCGAATCTCAGTAACTTGGTGAATTCAGTTAGTTCTTAGTAAGCTGCAATAGTAATAAGTGGACTGTTCGGGATATAGAAAAATTTTCACGAATGGAATCAAAATTTCTAGACGAATTCAATGAGTTACCAATGCGACATTCTTGTATGAGTGTGCTTTTCAGTATATAGCAACATTTTAAGGAACGGAATCTAAGTACCACGTTGAATTCAGTAGGTTCCCAATAAATTCGCATGTAATAAGCTTGTTATTCGAGATAGAGCAACGTTTTAACGAACTGAAACAGTCTTTCTTTGTGAATTCGGTTAGTTCCCAGTAGCAGGCTCTTGTAGTATGTGTACTTTTAAAGATTTATCAATATTTCGTGAAGCGAATCTCAGTAAATTGGTGAATTCAGTTAGTTCTTAGTAAGCTGCAATAGTAATAAGTGGACTGTTCGGGATATAGAAAAATTTTCACGAATGGAATCAAAATTTCTAGACGAATTCAATGAGTTACCAATGCGACATTCTTGTATGAGTGTGCTTTTCAGTATATAGCAACATTTTAAGGAACGGAATCTAAGTACCACGTTGAATTCAGTAGGTTCCCAATAAATTCGCATGTAATAAGCTTGTTATTCGAGATAGAGCAACGTTTTAACGAACTGAAACAGTCTTTCTTTGTGATTTCGGTTAGTTCGCAATAGCAGGCTCTTGTAGTATGTGTACTTTTAAAGATTTATCAATATTTCGTGAAACGAATCTCAGGAAATTGGTGAATACAGTTAATTCCTAGTAGGCCGCAATAGTAATAAGTGGGCTGTTCGGGATATAGAAAAATTTTCACGAATGGAATCAAAATTTCTAGGCGAATTCAGTGGGTTCCCAATGGGACATGCTTGTATGAGTGTGCGTTTCAATATATAGCAACATTTTAAGGAATGGAATCTCAGTATCATGGTGAACTCAGTAGGTTCCCAAAAGGATTCACATGTAATAAGCTTGTTATTAAAGATAGAGCAACGTTATAACGAACTGAAACACTGTTTCTTTGTGAATTCAGTTAGTTCCCAGTAGCAGGTTCTTGTAATATGTGTACTTAAAAAGATTTATCAAAATTTGGTGAGCCGAATCTCAGTAACTTGGTGAATTAAGTTAGTTCCGACTAGACTACAACAATAATAAGTGGACTGTTCGGGATATAGAAAAATTTTCAAGAATTGAATCAAAATTTCTAGGCGAATTCAGTGAGTTTCCAACGGAACATGCTTGTATGAGTGTGCTTTTCAATATATAGCAACATTTTAAGGAACGGAATCTAAGTATCATGGTGAATTCAGTAGGTTTCCAATAGGATTCGCATGTAATATGCTTGTTATTTGAGACTGAGCAACGGTTTAACGAACTGAATCACTGTTTCTTTGTGAATTCAGTTAGTTCCCAGTAGCGGACTCTTGTAATATGTGTACTTTTAAAGATTTATCAAAATTTCGTGAGCCGAATCTCAGTAAATTGCTGAATACAGTTAATTCCTAATAGGCCGCTATAGTAATATGTGGAATGTTCGGGATAATGAAAAATTTTCACGAATGGAATCATAATTTCTAAGTCAATTCAGTGAGTTCCCAATGGGACATGCTTGTTTGAGTGTGCTTTTCAAGATATAGCAACATTTTAACTTAAGGTATCTAAGTATCATGATGAATTCAACCGGATCCCAATTGGATTCGCATGTAATATAAGTACTATTCAAGATAGAGCAACGTTTTAACGAACGGAACAGTGTTTCTTTGTGAATTCATTAAGTTCCCATTCAAGCTCTTGTAATATGTGTACTTTTAAAGATTTATCAAAATTTCGGGAGCCGAATCTCAGTAACTTAATGAATTCAGTTAGTTCATAATAGGCTGCAATTGTAATAAGTAACTGCTCGGGATACAGAATAATTTTCACGAATGGAATCAAAATTTCTAATCGAATTCAGTGAGTTCCCAATGGGACATGCTTGTATGAGTGTGCTTTTCAATATATAGCAACATATTAAGTAACGGAATATAAGTTTCATGGTGAATTCAGAGGGTTCCCAAAAGGATTTGCATGTAATAAGGTTGTTATTCGAGATAGAGAAACGTTTAAACGAACTGAAACACTGTTTCTTTGTGAATTCAGTTAGTTCCCATTTCAGGCTCTTGTAATATGTGTACTTTTAAAGATTTATCAAAATTTGGTGAGCCGAACCTCAGTAACTTGGTGAATTCAGTGAGTTCCCGAAGGTACATCGTGTATGAGTGTGCTTTTCAATATATAGCAACATTTTAAGGAACGGAATCTAAGTATCATGGTGAATTCAGTGGGTTCCCAATAGGATTCGCAGGTAATTAGCTTGTTATTCAAGATTGAGCAACAGTTTAATGAACTGAATCACTGTTTCTTTGTGAATTCAGTTAGTTTCCATTTCTGGCTCTTGTAATATGTGTACTTTTAAAGATTTATCAAAATTTGGTGAGCCGAATCTCAGTAAATTGGTGAATTCAGTTCGTTCCCAATATGCCGCAGTAGTAATAAGTGGACTGTTCGGGATATAGAAAAATTTTCACGAAAGGAATCAAAATTTCTAGACGAATTCAGTGAGTTCCCAATGGGACATGCTTGTATGAGTGTGCTTTTCAATATATAGCAACATTTGAAGGAACGAAGTCTAAATGTCAGGATGAATTCAGTAGGTTCCCAATAGGATTCACATGGAATAAGCTTGTTATTCGAGATAGAGCAACGTTTTAACGAACCGAAACACTGTTTCTTTGTGAATTCAGTTAGTTCCCAGTAGCAGGCTCTTGTAATATGTGTACTTTGAAAGATTTATCCAAATTTGGTGAGGCAAATCTCAGTAACTTGGCGAATTCAGTTAGTTCTTAGTAAGCCACACGAGTAATAAGTGGTCTATTCAGGATATAGAAAAATTTTCACGGATTGAATCAAAATTTCTAGGCGAATTCAGTGAGTTCCCAATGCGACATGCTTGTATGAGTGTGCTTGTCAATATATAGCAATATTTGGAGGAACGGAATCTAAGTATCATGGTGAATTCAGTAAGTTCCCAATAGGATTCACATGTAATAAGCTTGTTATTCAAGATAGAGCAACATTTTAACGAACTGAAACACTGTTTCTCTGTGAATTCAGTTAGTTCGCAGTAGCAGGCTCTTATAATATGTGTACTTTTAAAGATTTATCAAAATTTCGTGAGGCGAATCTCAGTGAATTGGTGAATACAGTTAATTCCTAGTAAACCGCAGTAGTAATAAGTGGACTGTTAAGGATATAGAAAAATTTTCACGAATGTAATCAAAATTACTAGGCGAATTCAGTGAGTACCCAATGGGACATGCTTGTATGAGTGTGCTTTTCAATATATAGCAACATTTTACGGAACATAATCTAGGCGTCATGGTGAATTCAGCAGGTTCCCGATAGGATTCGCATGTAATAAGCTTGTTTTCGATATAGAGCAAGGTTTTAACGAACTGAAACGCTGCTTTTTGTGAATTCCGTTAGTTCCCAGTAGCAGGCTCTTGTAATATGTGTACTTTTAAAGATATATCAAAATTTGTTGAGCCGAATCTCAGTAACTTGGTGAATTCAGTTAGTTCTTAGTAAGCTGCAATAGTAATAAGTGGACTGTTCGGGATATAGAAAAATTTTCACGAATGGAATCAAAATTTCTAGACGAATTCAATGAGTTACCAATGCGACATTCTTGTATGAGTGTGCTTTTCAGTATATAGCAACATTTTAAGGAACGGAATCTAAGTACCACGTTGAATTCAGTAGGTTCCCAATAAATTCGCATGTAATAAGCTTGTTATTCGAGATAGAGCAACGTTTTAACGAACTGAAACAGTCTTTCTTTGTGAATTCGGTTAGTTCCCAGTAGCAGGCTCTTGTAGTATGTGTACTTTTAAAGATTTATCAATATTTCGTGAAGCGAATCTCAGTAAATTGGTGAATTCAGTTAGTTCTTAGTAAGCTGCAATAGTAATAAGTGGACTGTTCGGGATATAGAAAAATTTTCACGAATGGAATCAAAATTTCTAGACGAATTCAATGAGTTACCAATGCGACATTCTTGTATGAGTGTGCTTTTCAGTATATAGCAACATTTTAAGGAACGGAATCTAAGTACCACGTTGAATTCAGTAGGTTCCCAATAAATTCGCATGTAATAAGCTTGTTATTCGAGATAGAGCAACGTTTTAACGAACTGAAACAGTCTTTCTTTGTGATTTCGGTTAGTTCGCAATAGCAGGCTCTTGTAGTATGTGTACTTTTAAAGATTTATCAATATTTCGTGAAACGAATCTCAGGAAATTGGTGAATACAGTTAATTCCTAGTAGGCCGCAATAGTAATAAGTGGGCTGTTCGGGATATAGAAAAATTTTCACGAATGGAATCAAAATTTCTAGGCGAATTCAGTGGGTTCCCAATGGGACATGCTTGTATGAGTGTGCGTTTCAATATATAGCAACATTTTAAGGAATGGAATCTCAGTATCATGGTGAACTCAGTAGGTTCCCAAAAGGATTCACATGTAATAAGCTTGTTATTAAAGATAGAGCAACGTTATAACGAACTGAAACACTGTTTCTTTGTGAATTCAGTTAGTTCCCAGTAGCAGGTTCTTGTAATATGTGTACTTAAAAAGATTTATCAAAATTTGGTGAGCCGAATCTCAGTAACTTGGTGAATTAAGTTAGTTCCGACTAGACTACAACAATAATAAGTGGACTGTTCGGGATATAGAAAAATTTTCAAGAATTGAATCAAAATTTCTAGGCGAATTCAGTGAGTTTCCAACGGAACATGCTTGTATGAGTGTGCTTTTCAATATATAGCAACATTTTAAGGAACGGAATCTAAGTATCATGGTGAATTCAGTAGGTTTCCAATAGGATTCGCATGTAATATGCTTGTTATTTGAGACTGAGCAACGGTTTAACGAACTGAATCACTGTTTCTTTGTGAATTCAGTTAGTTCCCAGTAGCGGACTCTTGTAATATGTGTACTTTTAAAGATTTATCAAAATTTCGTGAGCCGAATCTCAGTAAATTGCTGAATACAGTTAATTCCTAATAGGCCGCTATAGTAATATGTGGAATGTTCGGGATAATGAAAAATTTTCACGAATGGAATCATAATTTCTAAGTCAATTCAGTGAGTTCCCAATGGGACATGCTTGTTTGAGTGTGCTTTTCAAGATATAGCAACATTTTAACTTAAGGTATCTAAGTATCATGATGAATTCAACCGGATCCCAATTGGATTCGCATGTAATATAAGTACTATTCAAGATAGAGCAACGTTTTAACGAACGGAACAGTGTTTCTTTGTGAATTCATTAAGTTCCCATTCAAGCTCTTGTAATATGTGTACTTTTAAAGATTTATCAAAATTTCGGGAGCCGAATCTCAGTAACTTAATGAATTCAGTTAGTTCATAATAGGCTGCAATTGTAATAAGTAACTGCTCGGGATACAGAATAATTTTCACGAATGGAATCAAAATTTCTAATCGAATTCAGTGAGTTCCCAATGGGACATGCTTGTATGAGTGTGCTTTTCAATATATAGCAACATATTAAGTAACGGAATATAAGTTTCATGGTGAATTCAGAGGGTTCCCAAAAGGATTTGCATGTAATAAGGTTGTTATTCGAGATAGAGAAACGTTTAAACGAACTGAAACACTGTTTCTTTGTGAATTCAGTTAGTTCCCATTTCAGGCTCTTGTAATATGTGTACTTTTAAAGATTTATCAAAATTTGGTGAGCCGAACCTCAGTAACTTGGTGAATTCAGTGAGTTCCCGAAGGTACATCGTGTATGAGTGTGCTTTTCAATATATAGCAACATTTTAAGGAACGGAATCTAAGTATCATGGTGAATTCAGTGGGTTCCCAATAGGATTCGCAGGTAATTAGCTTGTTATTCAAGATTGAGCAACAGTTTAATGAACTGAATCACTGTTTCTTTGTGAATTCAGTTAGTTTCCATTTCTGGCTCTTGTAATATGTGTACTTTTAAAGATTTATCAAAATTTGGTGAGCCGAATCTCAGTAAATTGGTGAATTCAGTTCGTTCCCAATATGCCGCAGTAGTAATAAGTGGACTGTTCGGGATATAGAAAAATTTTCACGAAAGGAATCAAAATTTCTAGACGAATTCAGTGAGTTCCCAATGGGACATGCTTGTATGAGTGTGCTTTTCAATATATAGCAACATTTGAAGGAACGAAGTCTAAATGTCAGGATGAATTCAGTAGGTTCCCAATAGGATTCACATGGAATAAGCTTGTTATTCGAGATAGAGCAACGTTTTAACGAACCGAAACACTGTTTCTTTGTGAATTCAGTTAGTTCCCAGTAGCAGGCTCTTGTAATATGTGTACTTTGAAAGATTTATCCAAATTTGGTGAGGCAAATCTCAGTAACTTGGCGAATTCAGTTAGTTCTTAGTAAGCCACACGAGTAATAAGTGGTCTATTCAGGATATAGAAAAATTTTCACGGATTGAATCAAAATTTCTAGGCGAATTCAGTGAGTTCCCAATGCGACATGCTTGTATGAGTGTGCTTGTCAATATATAGCAATATTTGGAGGAACGGAATCTAAGTATCATGGTGAATTCAGTAAGTTCCCAATAGGATTCACATGTAATAAGCTTGTTATTCAAGATAGAGCAACATTTTAACGAACTGAAACACTGTTTCTCTGTGAATTCAGTTAGTTCGCAGTAGCAGGCTCTTATAATATGTGTACTTTTAAAGATTTATCAAAATTTCGTGAGGCGAATCTCAGTGAATTGGTGAATACAGTTAATTCCTAGTAAACCGCAGTAGTAATAAGTGGACTGTTAAGGATATAGAAAAATTTTCACGAATGTAATCAAAATTACTAGGCGAATTCAGTGAGTACCCAATGGGACATGCTTGTATGAGTGTGCTTTTCAATATATAGCAACATTTTACGGAACATAATCTAGGCGTCATGGTGAATTCAGCAGGTTCCCGATAGGATTCGCATGTAATAAGCTTGTTTTCGATATAGAGCAAGGTTTTAACGAACTGAAACGCTGCTTTTTGTGAATTCCGTTAGTTCCCAGTAGCAGGCTCTTGTAATATGTGTACTTTTAAAGATATATCAAAATTTGTTGAGCCGAATCTCAGTAACTTGGTGAATTCAGTTAGTTCTTAGTAAGCTGCAATAGTAATAAGTGGACTGTTCGGGATATAGAAAAATTTTCACGAATGGAATCAAAATTTCTAGACGAATTCAATGAGTTACCAATGCGACATTCTTGTATGAGTGTGCTTTTCAGTATATAGCAACATTTTAAGGAACGGAATCTAAGTACCACGTTGAATTCAGTAGGTTCCCAATAAATTCGCATGTAATAAGCTTGTTATTCGAGATAGAGCAACGTTTTAACGAACTGAAACAGTCTTTCTTTGTGAATTCGGTTAGTTCCCAGTAGCAGGCTCTTGTAGTATGTGTACTTTTAAAGATTTATCAATATTTCGTGAAGCGAATCTCAGTAAATTGGTGAATTCAGTTAGTTCTTAGTAAGCTGCAATAGTAATAAGTGGACTGTTCGGGATATAGAAAAATTTTCACGAATGGAATCAAAATTTCTAGACGAATTCAATGAGTTACCAATGCGACATTCTTGTATGAGTGTGCTTTTCAGTATATAGCAACATTTTAAGGAACGGAATCTAAGTACCACGTTGAATTCAGTAGGTTCCCAATAAATTCGCATGTAATAAGCTTGTTATTCGAGATAGAGCAACGTTTTAACGAACTGAAACAGTCTTTCTTTGTGATTTCGGTTAGTTCGCAATAGCAGGCTCTTGTAGTATGTGTACTTTTAAAGATTTATCAATATTTCGTGAAACGAATCTCAGGAAATTGGTGAATACAGTTAATTCCTAGTAGGCCGCAATAGTAATAAGTGGGCTGTTCGGGATATAGAAAAATTTTCACGAATGGAATCAAAATTTCTAGGCGAATTCAGTGGGTTCCCAATGGGACATGCTTGTATGAGTGTGCGTTTCAATATATAGCAACATTTTAAGGAATGGAATCTCAGTATCATGGTGAACTCAGTAGGTTCCCAAAAGGATTCACATGTAATAAGCTTGTTATTAAAGATAGAGCAACGTTATAACGAACTGAAACACTGTTTCTTTGTGAATTCAGTTAGTTCCCAGTAGCAGGTTCTTGTAATATGTGTACTTAAAAAGATTTATCAAAATTTGGTGAGCCGAATCTCAGTAACTTGGTGAATTAAGTTAGTTCCGACTAGACTACAACAATAATAAGTGGACTGTTCGGGATATAGAAAAATTTTCAAGAATTGAATCAAAATTTCTAGGCGAATTCAGTGAGTTTCCAACGGAACATGCTTGTATGAGTGTGCTTTTCAATATATAGCAACATTTTAAGGAACGGAATCTAAGTATCATGGTGAATTCAGTAGGTTTCCAATAGGATTCGCATGTAATATGCTTGTTATTTGAGACTGAGCAACGGTTTAACGAACTGAATCACTGTTTCTTTGTGAATTCAGTTAGTTCCCAGTAGCGGACTCTTGTAATATGTGTACTTTTAAAGATTTATCAAAATTTCGTGAGCCGAATCTCAGTAAATTGCTGAATACAGTTAATTCCTAATAGGCCGCTATAGTAATATGTGGAATGTTCGGGATAATGAAAAATTTTCACGAATGGAATCATAATTTCTAAGTCAATTCAGTGAGTTCCCAATGGGACATGCTTGTTTGAGTGTGCTTTTCAAGATATAGCAACATTTTAACTTAAGGTATCTAAGTATCATGATGAATTCAACCGGATCCCAATTGGATTCGCATGTAATATAAGTACTATTCAAGATAGAGCAACGTTTTAACGAACGGAACAGTGTTTCTTTGTGAATTCATTAAGTTCCCATTCAAGCTCTTGTAATATGTGTACTTTTAAAGATTTATCAAAATTTCGGGAGCCGAATCTCAGTAACTTAATGAATTCAGTTAGTTCATAATAGGCTGCAATTGTAATAAGTAACTGCTCGGGATACAGAATAATTTTCATGAATGGAATCAAAATTTCTAATCGAATTCAGTGAGTTCCCAATGGGACATGCTTGTATGAGTGTGCTTTTCAATATATAGCAACATATTAAGTAACGGAATATAAGTTTCATGGTGAATTCAGAGGGTTCCCAAAAGGATTTGCATGTAATAAGGTTGTTATTCGAGATAGAGAAACGTTTAAACGAACTGAAACACTGTTTCTTTGTGAATTCAGTTAGTTCCCATTTCAGGCTCTTGTAATATGTGTACTTTTAAAGATTTATCAAAATTTGGTGAGCCGAACCTCAGTAACTTGGTGAATTCAGTGAGTTCCCGAAGGTACATCGTGTATGAGTGTGCTTTTCAATATATAGCAACATTTTAAGGAACGGAATCTAAGTATCATGGTGAATTCAGTGGGTTCCCAATAGGATTCGCAGGTAATTAGCTTGTTATTCAAGATTGAGCAACAGTTTAATGAACTGAATCACTGTTTCTTTGTGAATTCAGTTAGTTTCCATTTCTGGCTCTTGTAATATGTGTACTTTTAAAGATTTATCAAAATTTGGTGAGCCGAATCTCAGTAAATTGGTGAATTCAGTTCGTTCCCAATATGCCGCAGTAGTAATAAGTGGACTGTTCGGGATATAGAAAAATTTTCACGAAAGGAATCAAAATTTCTAGACGAATTCAGTGAGTTCCCAATGGGACATGCTTGTATGAGTGTGCTTTTCAATATATAGCAACATTTGAAGGAACGAAGTCTAAATGTCAGGATGAATTCAGTAGGTTCCCAATAGGATTCACATGGAATAAGCTTGTTATTCGAGATAGAGCAACGTTTTAACGAACCGAAACACTGTTTCTTTGTGAATTCAGTTAGTTCCCAGTAGCAGGCTCTTGTAATATGTGTACTTTGAAAGATTTATCCAAATTTGGTGAGGCAAATCTCAGTAACTTGGCGAATTCAGTTAGTTCTTAGTAAGCCACACGAGTAATAAGTGGTCTATTCAGGATATAGAAAAATTTTCACGGATTGAATCAAAATTTCTAGGCGAATTCAGTGAGTTCCCAATGCGACATGCTTGTATGAGTGTGCTTGTCAATATATAGCAATATTTGGAGGAACGGAATCTAAGTATCATGGTGAATTCAGTAAGTTCCCAATAGGATTCACATGTAATAAGCTTGTTATTCAAGATAGAGCAACATTTTAACGAACTGAAACACTGTTTCTCTGTGAATTCAGTTAGTTCGCAGTAGCAGGCTCTTATAATATGTGTACTTTTAAAGATTTATCAAAATTTCGTGAGGCGAATCTCAGTGAATTGGTGAATACAGTTAATTCCTAGTAAACCGCAGTAGTAATAAGTGGACTGTTAAGGATATAGAAAAATTTTCACGAATGTAATCAAAATTACTAGGCGAATTCAGTGAGTACCCAATGGGACATGCTTGTATGAGTGTGCTTTTCAATATATAGCAACATTTTACGGAACATAATCTAGGCGTCATGGTGAATTCAGCAGGTTCCCGATAGGATTCGCATGTAATAAGCTTGTTTTCGATATAGAGCAAGGTTTTAACGAACTGAAACGCTGCTTTTTGTGAATTCCGTTAGTTCCCAGTAGCAGGCTCTTGTAATATGTGTACTTTTAAAGATATATCAAAATTTGTTGAGCCGAATCTCAGTAACTTGGTGATTTCAGTTAGTTCCCAATAGGCCACAGTAGTAATAAGTGGACTCTACGGGTTATAGAAAAATATTCACGATTTAAATCAAAATTTCTAGGAGAATTCATTGGGCTCCCAATGGGACATGCTTGTATGAGTGTGCATTTCCATATATAGCAACGTTTTAAGGAACGAAGTCTAAGTATAACATTGAATTCAGTAGGTTCCCAATAGGATTCTCATGTAATAAGCTTGTTATTCGAGATAGAGAAACGTTTTAACGAACTGAAACACTGTTTCTTTGTGAATTCAGTTAGTTCCCAGTAGCAGGCTCTTGTAATATGTGTACTTTTAAAGATTTATCAAAATTTGGTGAGCCAAATCTCAGTAATTGGTGAATTCAGTTAGTTCCCAATAGGCCACAGTAGTACTAAGTGTACTGTTCGAGATATAGAAAAATTTTCACAAATGGAATCAAAATTTCTAGGCGAGATCCCAATGGGACATGCTTGTATGAGTGTGCTTTTCTACATATAGCAACATTTTAAGGAACGGTATCTAAGTATCACGTTGAATTCACTACTTTCCCAATAGGATTCGCAAGGAATAAGCATGTTATTTGAGATAGAGCAACGTTTTAACGAACTGAAACACTGTTTCTTTGTGAATTCAGTTAGTACCCAGTAGCAGGCTGTTGTAATAGGTGTACTTTTAAAGATTTATCAAAATTTGGTGAGCCGAATCTCAATAACTTGGTGAATTCAGTTAGTTCCCAATATGCCGCAGTAGTAATAAGTGGATTGTTCGGGATATAAAAAAATTTTCACAAGTGGAATCAAAATTTCGAGGCGAATTAAGTGAGTTCCCAATGGGACATGCTTGTATGAGTGTACTTTTCAATATATAGCAACATTTTAAGGAACGGAATCTAAGTATCACGGTGAATTCAGTAGGTTCCCAATAGGATTCGATTCGCATGTAATAAGCTTGTTATTCGAGATAGAGCAACGTTTTAACGAACTGAAACGCTGTTTCTTTGTAAATTCAGTTAGTTCCAGTAGCAGGCTATTATAGTATGTGTACTTTTAAAGATTTATCAAAATTTCTTGAGCCGAATCTCAGTAAATTGGTGAATAAATTTAATACCTAATCGGCCTCAATAGTAATATGTGGACTGTTCAGGATAAAGAAAAATTTTCACGAATGGAATCAAAATATTTAGGTGAATTCAGTGAGTTCCCAATGGGACATGCTTGTATGAGTGTGCTTTTCAAGATATAGCAACATTTTAACGAACGGAATCTAAGTATCATGGTGACCTCAGCAGGTTCCCAATAGGATTCCATGTAATAAGAGTACTATGCAAGACAGAGCAACGTTTTAACTAACTGAAACACTGTTTCTTTGTGAATTCAGTTAGTTCCCTGTAGCAGGCTCTTGTAATATGTGTACTTTTAAAGATTTATCAAAATTTCCTAGGCGAAATCTCAGTAAATTGGTGAATACTCTTAATTCCTTGTAGGCCGCAATAGTAATAAGTGGACTGTTCGGGATATAGAAAAATTTTCAGGAATTGAATCAAAATCTAAGCGAATTCAGTGAGTTCCCAATGGGACATGCTTGTATGAGTGTGATTTTCAATATATAAAAACATTTTAAGGAATGGAGTCTAAGTATCACGTTGAATTCAGTAGGTTACCAATAAGATTCGCATGGAATGAGCTGGTTATTTAAAATAGAGCAACGTTTTAACGAACTGAAACACTGTTTCTTTGTGAATTCAGTTAGTTCCCTGTAGCAGGCTCTTGTAATATGTGTAGTTTTAAAGATTTATCAAAATTTGGTGAGCCGAATCTCAGTAACTTGGTGTATTCAGTTAGTTCCCAATAGGCCGCAGTAGTAATAAGTGGATTCTTCGGGATATTGAAAAATTTTCACGAATGGAATCAAAATTTCTAAGCGAATTCAGTGAGTTCCCAATGGGACATGCTTGTATGAGTGTGCTTTTCAATATATAGCAACATTTTAAGGAATGGATTCTAAGTATCACGGTGAATTCAGTAGGTTCCCTATAGGATTCGCATGTAAGAAGGTTGTTATTCGAGATAGAGAAACGTTTAACGAACTGAAACACTGTTTCTTTGTGAATTCAGTTAGTTCCCATTTCAGGCTCTTGTAATGTGTGTACTTTTAAAGATTTATCAACATTTGGTGAGCCGAATCTCAGTAACTTGGTGAATTCAGTTAGTTCGCCATAGGCCGCAATCGCAATAAGTGGACTGTTCGGGATATAGAAAAATTTTCACGAATGGAATCAAAATTTCTAGGCGAATTCAGTGAGTCCAAATGGGACATGCTTGTATGAGTGTGCTTTTCAATATATAACAACATTTTAATGAACGGAATCTAAGTATCATGGTGAATTCAGTAGGTTCTCCATATGATTCGCATGTGATAAGAGTACTATTCAAGGTAGAGCAAAGTTTTAACGACCTGAAACACCGTTTCTTTGTGAATTCAGTTAGTTCCCATTAGCAGGCTCTTGTAATATGTGTACTTTTGAGATTTATCACAATTTCTTGTGTCGAATCTCAATAATTTGTTTAATTCAGTTAGTTCCCAATCAGCCGCAATAGTAATAAAGGGAGTTTAGGGATATAGAAAAATTTTCACGAAAGGAATCCAAATTTCTAGGCGAGATCCCAATGGGACATGCTTGTATGAGTGTACTTTTCAATATGTAGCAACATTTTAAGGAACGGAATCTAAGTATCAAGGTGAATTCAGTAGGTTCCCAATAGGATTCGATTCGCATGGAATAAGCTTGTTATATGAGATAGAGCAACGTTTTAACGAACTGATACACTGTTTCTTTGTGAATTCAGTTAGTTCCCAGTAGCAGGCTCTTGTAGTATGTGTACTTTTAAAGATTTATCTAAATTTCGGGAGCCGAATCTCAGTGAATTGGTGAATACAGTTAATTCCTAGTAAACCGCAGGAGTAATAAATGGACTGTTCAGGATATAGCAAAATTTTCACGAATTGAATCAAAATTTCTAGGCGAATTTAGTGAGTGCCCAATGGGACATGCTTGTATTAGTGTGCTTTTCAAGATATAGCAACATTTTAACGAACGGAATCTAAGCATCATGGTGAATTCATTTTGTTCCCAATAGGATTCGCAGGTAATAAGCTAGTTTTTTGAGATAGAGCAACGTTTTGACGAACTGAAACACAGTTTCTTTGTGAATTCAGTTAGTTCCCAGTAGCAGGCTCTTGTAATATGTGTACTTTTAAAGATTTATCAAAATTTAGGGAGCCGAATCTTATTAACTTGGTGAATTCAGTTACCTCTTAGTAAGCTGCAATAGTAATAAGTGGAGTTTTCGGGATATAGAAAAATTTTCAAGAATTGAATCAAAATTTCTAGGGGAATTCAGTGAGTTCCCAATGCGACATACTTGTATGAGTGTGCTTTTCAATATATAGCAACATTTTAAGGAACGGAATCTAAACATCACGTTTACTTCAGTAGTATCCCAATACGATTTGCATGTAATAAGCTTGTTATTCGAGATAGAGCAACGTTTTAACGAACTGAAACACTGTTTCATTGTAAATTCAGTTAGTTCCCAGTAGCAGACTTTTGTAGTATGTGTACTTTTAAAGATTTATCAAAATTTCGTGAGCGGAATCTCAGTAAATTGGTGAATACAGTAAATTCCTAGTAGGCCACAATAGTAATAAGTGGACTGTTCGGGATATAGAAAAATTTTCACGAATGGAATCAAAATTTCTAGGCGAGATCAGTGAGTTCCCAATGGGACATGCTTGTATGAGTGTGCGTTTCAATATATAGCAACATTTTAAGCATCGGAATCTCAGTATCATGGTGAACTCAGTAGGTTCTCAATAGGATTCGCATGTTATAAGCTTGTTATTGGAGATAGAGCAACGTTTTAATGAACTGAAACACTGTTTCTTTGTGAATTCAGTTAGTTCCCAGTAGCAGGCTCTTGTAATATGTGTACTTTTATAAAGATTTATCAAAATTTGGTGCAGAATCTCAGTAACTTGGTTAATTCAGTTAGTTCCCAATATGCCACAGTAGTAATAAGTGGATTGTTCGGGATATAGAAAAATTTTCACAAATGGAATCAAAATTTCTAGGCGAATTCAGTGAGTTCCCAATGGGACATGCTTGTATGAGTGTGCTTTTCAATATATAGCAACATTTTAATGATCGGAATCTAAGTATCACGGTGAATTCAGTAGGTTCCCAATAGGATTCGATTCACATGTAATAAGCTTGTTATTAGAGATAGAGCAACGTTTTAACGAACTGAAACACTGTTTCTTTGTGAATTCAGTTAGTTCCCAGAGGCAGGCTCTTCTAGTACGTGTACTTTTAACGATTTATCAAAATTTCGTGAGCCGAATCTCAGTAAATTGGTGAATAAAGTTAATTCCTAGTCGGCCGCAATAGTAATTTGTGGACTGTTCGGGATATAGAAAAATTTTCACGAATGGCATCAAAATTTCTACGTGAATTCAGTGAGTTCCAAATGGGACATACTTGTATGAGTGTGCTTTGAAGATATATAACCATTTTAAGGAACGGAATCTAAGTATCATGGTGAATTAAGCAGGTTCCCAACACGATTCGCATGTAATACGAGTACTATTCAAGATACAGAAACGTTTTAACGAACCGAAACACTGTTTATTTGTGAATTCAGTTAGTTCCCATTCCAGGCTCTTGTAATATGTATACTTTTAAAGATTTATCACAATTTCGTGTGTCGAATCTCAATAATTTGTTTAATCAGTTAGTTCCCAATCAACCGCAATAGTAATAAAGAGAATTTAGGGATTTAGAAAAATTTTCACGAATGGAATCAAAATATCGAGGAGAATCCCAATGGGACATGCTTGTATGAGTGTGCTTTTCAACATATAGCAACATTTTAAGGAACGGAATCTAAGTAACACGTTGAATTCAGTAGGTTCCCAATGGGATTCGCAAGTGATAAGCTTGTTATTCGAGATAGAGCAACGTTTTAACGAACTGAAACACTGTTTCTTTGTGAATTCAGTTAGTTCCCAGTAGCAGGCTCTTGTAGTATGTGTACTTTTAAAGATTTATCAAAATTTCATGAGACGAATCTCAGTAAACTGCTGAATACAGTTAATTCCTAGTAGGCAGCTATAATAATATGTGGACTGTTCGGGATAAAGAAAAATGTTCACGAATGGAATCAAAATTTCTAAGTGAATTCAGTGAGTACCCAATGGGACATGCTTGTTTGAGTATGCTTTTCAAGATATAGCAACATTTTAACTTAAGGAATCTAAGTATCATGATGAATTCAGCAGGTTCCCAATAGGATTGGCATGTATTATGAGTACTATTCCAGATAGAGCAACGTTTTGACGAACCGAAACACTGTGTCTTTGTGAATTCAGTTAGTTCCCATTTCAAGCTCTTGTAATATGTGTACTTTTAAAGATTTAACAAAATTTCGGGAGCCGAATCTCAGTAACTTGGTGAATTTAGTTAGTTCCTAGTAAGCCGCAATAGTAATAAGTGGACTGTTCTGGATACAGAAAAACTTTCACGAATTGAATCATAATTTCTAGGCTAATTCAGTGATTTCCCAATGGGACATGCTTGTATGAGTGTTTTTTACAATATATAGCTACATTTTAAGGAACAGAATCTAAGGATCATGGGGAATTCAGTAGGTTCCCAATAGGATTCGCATGTAATAAGCTTGTTATTCGATATAGAGCAAACTTTTAACGAACTGAAACACTGTTTCTTTGTGAATTCAGTTAGTTCCCAGTAGCAGACTCATGAAATTTGTGTACTTTCAAAGATATTTCAAAATTTGGTGAACCGAATCTCAGTAACTTGGTGAATTCAGTTAGTTCGCAGTAGGCCGCAGTAGTAGTAAGTGGACTGTTCGGGATATAGAAAAATTTTCACGAATGGAATCAAAATTTCTAGGCGAATTCAGTGAGTTCCAAATGGGACGTGCTTGTATGAGTGTGCTTTTCAACATATAGCAACATTTTAAGGAACGGAGTCTAAGTATCACGTTGAATTCAGTAGGTTCCCAATAGGATTCTCATGGAATAACAGTACTATTCAAGATAGAGCAACGTTTTAACGAACTGAAAAACTGTTTCTTTGTGAATTCAGTTAGTTCCCAGTAGCAGGCTCTTGTAGTATGTGTACTTTTAAAGATTTATCAAAATTACTTGAGCTGAATCTCAGTAAATTGGAGAATACAGTTAATTCCTAGTAGGCCGCAATAGTAATATGTGGACTGTTCGGGATAAAGAAAAGTTTTCACGAATGGAATCATAATTTCTAGGCGAATTCAGTGAGTTCCCAATGGGACATGCTTGTTTCAGTGTGCTTTTCAAGATATAGCTACATTTTAACTTACGGAATCTAAGTATCGTGATGAATTAAGCACGTTCCCAATAGGGTTCTCATGTAATATGAGTACTATTCCAGATAGAGCAACGTTTTAACGAACTGAAACACTGTTTCTTTGTGAATTCAGTTGGTTCCCATTTCAGGCTCTTGTTATATGTGTACTTTTAAAGATTTATCAAAATTTCGGGAGCCGAATCTCAGTAACTTGATGAATTCAGTTAGTTCCCAATAGGCCCCAATAGTAATAAGTGGACTGCTCGGGATACAGAATAATTTTCACGAATGGAATCAAAATTTCTAGGAGAATTCACTGATTCCCAATGGGAGATGCTTGTATGAGTGTGCTTTTCAAGATATATAACCATTTTAACGAACGTAATCTAAGTATCATGGTGAATTCATTGGGTTCCCCATATGATTCGCATGTAACAAGAGTAGTATTAAAGGTAGAGCAAAGTTTTAACGACCTGAAACACCGTTTCGTTGTGCATTCAGTTAGTTCCCATTAGCAGGCTCTTGTAATATGTGTACTTTTAAAGATTTAATAAAATTTCGTGAGCGGAATCTCAGTAACTTGGTGAATTCAGTTAGTTCCTAGTAAGCCAAAATAGTAATAAGTGGACTGTTCTGGATACAGAAAAATTTTTACGAATTGAATCATAATTTC
The DNA here is from genome assembly GCF_021556685.1 of Rattus norvegicus. Taxonomy (NCBI): domain Eukaryota; kingdom Metazoa; phylum Chordata; class Mammalia; order Rodentia; family Muridae; genus Rattus; species Rattus norvegicus. Next base: position 47,453,189 of record NC_141550.1, read on the forward strand.
TAGGCGAATTCAGTGACTTCCCAATGGGACATGCTTGTTTGAGTTTGATTTTCATTATAAAGCAACATTTTAAGGAACGGAATCTAAGTATCATGGTGAATTCAGTAGGTTCCCAATAGGATTCGCATGTAATAAGCTTGTTATGCGATATAGAGTAACGTTTTAACGAACTGACACTGTTTCTTTGTGAATTCAGTTAATTCCCAGTAGCAGGCTCTTGTAATATGTATACTTTTAAAGATATTTCAAAATTTGGTGAGCCGAATCTCAGTAACTTTGTGAATTCAGTTAGTTCCCAATAGGCCGCAGTAGTAGTAAGTGGAGTGTTCGGGATATAGAAAAATTTTCACGATTTAAATCAAAATTTCTAGGCGAATTCAGTGAGTTCCCAATGGGCATGCTTGTATGAGTGTGCTTTTCAATATAAAGCAACATTTTACGGATCGGAACCTAAGTATCACTTTGAATTCAGTAGGTTCCCAATAGGATTCGCATGTAATAAGCTTGTTATTCGAGATAGAGCAACGTTTTAATGAACTGAAACACTGTTTCTTTGTGAATTCAGTTAGTTCCCAGTAGCAGGCTCTTGTAATATGTGTACTTTTAAAGATTTATCAAATTTCGTGAGCCGAATCTCAGTAAATTGGTGAATACAGGTAATTCTTAGTAGGCCGCAATAGTACTAAGTGTACTTTTCGGGATGTAGAAAAATTTTCACGAATTGAATCAAACTTTCTAGGCGAATTCAGTGACTTCCCAATGGGACATGCTTGTTTGAGTTAGCTTTTCAATATATAGCAATATTTTAAGGAACGGAATCTAAGTATCCTGGTGATTTCAGTAAGTTCCCAAAAGGATTCGTATGTAATAAGCTTGTTATTTGAGATAGATCAACGTTTTAACGAACTGACACTGTTTCTTTGTGAATTCAGTTACTTCCCAGTAGCAGGCTCTTGTAGCATGTGTACTTTTAAAGATTTATCAAAATTTGGTGAGCCGAATCTCAGTAACATGGTGAATTCAATTAGTTCCCAATAGGCCGCAGTAGTACTAAGTGGACTGTTCGGGATATAGAAAAATTTTCACGAATGGAATCAAAATTTCTAGGCGAATTCAGTGAGTTCCCAATGGGACATGCCTGTGTGAGTGTGCTTTTCAATATGTAGCAACATTTTAAAGAACGGAATCTAAGTATCACGTTGAATTCAGTAGGTTCCCAAAAGGATTCGCATGTAATCAGGTTGTTATTCAAGATAGCGCAACGTTTTAACGAACTGAAACACTGTTTCTTTCTGAATTCAGTTAGTTCACAGCAGCAGGCTCTTGTAATATGTGTACTTTTAAAGATTTATCAAAATTTGGTGAGCTGAATCTCAGTAACTTGGTGAATTCAGTTAGTTCCTAGTAGGCCGCAAGAGTAATAAGTGGACTATTCGGGATATAGAAAAATTTTCAGGAATTGAATCAAAATTTCTAGGCGAATTCAGTGAGTTCCCAATGGGACATGCTTGTTTGAGTTTGCGTTTCAATAAATAGCAACATTTTAAGGAACAGAATCTATGTATCATGGTGAATTCATTAGGTTTCCAATAGGATTCGCATGTAATATAATTGTTATTCGATATAGAGCAACGTTTTAATGAACTGACACTGTTTCTTTGTGAACTCAGTTAGTTCCCCGTAGCAGGTTCTTGTAATATGTGTACTTTTAAAGATATTTCAAAATTTGGTGAGCCGAAACTCAGTAACTTGCTGAATTCAGTTAGTTCCCAATAGACCGCAGTAGTAGTAAGTGGATTCTTCGGGATATTGAAAATTTTTCACGATTTAAATCAAAATATCTAGGCGAATTCAGTGAGTTCCCAATGGACAAGCTTGTATGAGTGTGCTTCTCAATATATAGCAACATTTTACAGAACGGAACCTAAGTATCACTTTGAATTCAGAAGGTTCGAATAGGATTCGCATGTAATAAGCTTGTAATTCGAGATAGAGCAACGTTTTAACGAACTGAAACACTGTTTCTTTGTGAATTCAGTTAGTTCCCAGTAGCAGGCTCTTCTAGTATGTGTATTTTAAAGATTTATCAAAATTTCGGGAGCCGAATCTCAGTAAATTGGAGAATACAGTTAATTCCTAGTGGGCCGCAATAGTAATATGTGGACTGTTCGGGATAAAGAAAAGTTTTCACGAATGGAATCATAATTTCTAGGCGAATTCAGTGAGTTCCCAATGGGACATGCTTGTTTGAGTGTGCTTTTCAAGATATAGCTACATTTTAACTTACGGAATCTAAGTATCATGATGAATTCAGCACGTTCCCAATAGGATTCGCTTGTAATATGAGTACTATTCAAGATAGAGCAACGTTTTAACGAACCGAAACACTGTTTCTTTGTGAATTCTGTTAGTTCCCATTTCAGGCTCTTGTTATATGTGTACTTTTAAAGATTTTTCAAAATTTCGGGAGCCGAATCTCAGTAACTTGATGAATTCAGTTAGTTCCCAATAGGCCCCAATAGTAATAAGTGGACTGCTCGGGATACAGAATAATTTTCACGAATGGAATCAAAATTTCTAGGAGAATTCACTGATTCCCAATGGGAGATGCTTGTATGAGTGTGCTTTTCAAGATATATAACCATTTTAACGAACGTAATCTAAGTATCATGGTGAATTCATTGGGTTCCCCATATGATTCGCATGTAACAAGAGTAGTATTAAAGGTAGAGCAAAGTTTTAACGACCTGAAACACCGTTTCGTTGTGCATTCAGTTAGTTCCCATTAGCAGGCTCTTGTAATATGTGTACTTTTAAAGATTTAATAAAATTTCGTGAGCGGAATCTCAGTAACTTGGTGAATTCAGTTAGTTCCTAGTAAGCCAAAATAGTAATAAGTGGACTGTTCTGGATACAGAAAAATTTTTACGAATTGAATCATAATTTCTAGGCGAATTCAGTGACTTCCCAATGGGACATGCTTGTTTGAGTTTGCTTTTCAATATAAAGCAACATTTTAAGGAACGGAATCTAAGTATCATGGTGAATTCAGTAGGTTCCCAATAGGATTCGCATGTAATAAGCTTGTTATGCGATATAGAGTAACGTTTTAATGAACTGACACTGTTTCTTTGTGAATTCAGTTAATTCCCAGTAGCAGGCTCTTGTAATATGTATACATTTAAAGATATTTCAAAATTTGGTGAGCCGAATCTCAGTAACTTGGTGAATTCAGTTAGTTCCCATTAGGCCGCAGTAGTAGTTAGTGGAGTGTTCGGGATATAAAAAATTTTCACGATTTAAATCAAAATTTCTCGGCGAATTCAGTGAGTTCCCAATGGGCATGCTTGTATGAGTGTGCTTTTCAATATATAGCAACATTTTACGGATCGGAACCTAAGTATCACTTTGAATTCAGTAGGTTCCCAATAGGATTCGCATGTAATAAGCTTGTTATTCGAGATAGAGCAACGTTTTAATGAACTGAAACACTGTTTCTTTGTGAATTCAGTTAGTTCCCAGTAGCAGGCTCTTGTAATATGTGTACTTTTAAAGATTTATCAAAGTTTCGTGAGCCGAATCTCAGTAAATTGGTGAATACAGGTAATTCTTAGTAGGCCGCAATAGTACTAAGTGTACTGTTCGGGATGTAGAAAAATTTTCACGAATTGAATCAAACTTTCTAGGCGAATTCAGTGACTTCCCAATGGGACATGCTTGTTTGAGTTAGCTTTTCAATATATACCAATATTTTAAGGAACGGAATCTAAGTATCCTGGTGAATTCAGTAAGTTCCCAAAAGGATTCGTATGTAATAAGCTTGTTATTTGAGATAGATCAACGTTTTAACGAACTGACACTGTTTCTTTGTGAATTCAGTTACTTCCCAGTAGCAGGCTCTTGTAGCATGTGTACTCTTAAAGATTTATCAAAATTTGGTGAGCCGAATCTCAGTAACATGGTGAATTCAGTTAGTTCCCAATAGGCCGCAGTAGTACTAAGTGGACTGTGCGGGATATAGAAAAATTTTCACGAATGGAATCAAAATTTCTAGGCGAATTCAGTGAGTTCCCAATGGGACATGCCTGTGTGAGTGTGCTTTTCAATATGTAGCAACATTTTAAAGAACGGAATCTAAGTATCACGTTGAATTCAGTAGGTTCCCAAAAGGATTCGCATGTAATCAGGTTGTTATTAAAGATAGCACAACGTTTTAACGAACTGAAACACTGTTTCTTTCTGAATTCAGTTAGTTCACAGCAGCAGGCTCTTGTAATATGTGTACTTTTAAAGATTTATCAAAATTTGGTGAGACGAATCTCAGTATCTTGGTGAATTCAGTTAGTTCCGAATAGGCCACAGTAGTAGTAAGTGGACTGTTTGGGATATAGAAAAATTTTCACGAATGGAATCAAAATTTCTAGGCGAATTCAGTGAGTTCCGAATGGAACATGCTTGTATGAGTGTGCTTTTCAATATATACCAACACTTTAATGAACGGAATCTAAGTATCACGTTGAATTCAGTAGGTTCACAATAGGATTCGGATGTAATAAGCTTGTTATTCAAGGTAGAGCAACGTTTTAACGAACTGAAACACTGTTTCTTTGTGAATTCAGTTAGCTCACAGTAGCAGGCTCTTGTAATATGTGTACTTTTAAAGATTTATCAAAATTTGGTGAGCCGAATCTCAGTAACTTGGTGAATTCAGTTCATTGCCAGGAGGCCACAGTAGTACTAAGTGGACTGTTCGGGATATAGAAAAATTTTCACGAATGGAATCAAAATTTCTAGGCGAATTCAGTGAGTTCAAAATGGGACATGCTTGTATCAGTGTACTTTTCAATATATAACAACCTTTTAAGGAACGGAATCTAAGTATCATGGTGATTTAGTAGGTTCCCAATAGGATTCACATGTATTAAGCTTGTTATCAAGATATGCAACGTTTTAATGAACTGAAATACTGTTTCGTTGTGCATTCAGTTAGTTCCCATTAGCAGGCTCTTGTAATATGTGTACTTTTAAAGATTTAATAAAATTTCGTGAGCGGAATCTCAGTAACTTGGTGAATTCAGTTAGTTCCTAGTAAGCCAAAATAGTAATAAGTGGACTGTTCTGGATACAGAAAAATTTTTACGAATTGAATCATAATTTCTAGGCGAATTCAGTGACTTCCCAATGGGACATGCTTGTTTGAGTTTGCTTTTCAATATAAAGCAACATTTTAAGGAACGGAATCTAAGTATCATGGTGAATTCAGTAGGTTCCCAATAGGATTCGCATGTAATAAGCTTGTTATGCGATATAGAGTAACGTTTTAATGAACTGACACTGTTTCTTTGTGAATTCAGTTAATTCCCAGTAGCAGGCTCTTGTAATATGTATACATTTAAAGATATTTCAAAATTTGGTGAGCCGAATCTCAGTAACTTGGTGAATTCAGTTAGTTCCCATTAGGCCGCAGTAGTAGTTAGTGGAGTGTTCGGGATATAAAAAATTTTCACGATTTAAATCAAAATTTCTCGGCGAATTCAGTGAGTTCCCAATGGGCATGCTTGTATGAGTGTGCTTTTCAATATATAGCAACATTTTACGGATCGGAACCTAAGTATCACTTTGAATTCAGTAGGTTCCCAATAGGATTCGCATGTAATAAGCTTGTTATTCGAGATAGAGCAACGTTTTAATGAACTGAAACACTGTTTCTTTGTGAATTCAGTTAGTTCCCAGTAGCAGGCTCTTGTAATATGTGTACTTTTAAAGATTTATCAAAGTTTCGTGAGCCGAATCTCAGTAAATTGGTGAATACAGGTAATTCTTAGTAGGCCGCAATAGTACTAAGTGTACTGTTCGGGATGTAGAAAAATTTTCACGAATTGAATCAAACTTTCTAGGCGAATTCAGTGACTTCCCAATGGGACATGCTTGTTTGAGTTAGCTTTTCAATATATACCAATATTTTAAGGAACGGAATCTAAGTATCCTGGTGAATTCAGTAAGTTCCCAAAAGGATTCGTATGTAATAAGCTTGTTATTTGAGATAGATCAACGTTTTAACGAACTGACACTGTTTCTTTGTGAATTCAGTTACTTCCCAGTAGCAGGCTCTTGTAGCATGTGTACTCTTAAAGATTTATCAAAATTTGGTGAGCCGAATCTCAGTAACATGGTGAATTCAGTTAGTTCCCAATAGGCCGCAGTAGTACTAAGTGGACTGTGCGGGATATAGAAAAATTTTCACGAATGGAATCAAAATTTCTAGGCGAATTCAGTGAGTTCCCAATGGGACATGCCTGTGTGAGTGTGCTTTTCAATATGTAGCAACATTTTAAAGAACGGAATCTAAGTATCACGTTGAATTCAGTAGGTTCCCAAAAGGATTCGCATGTAATCAGGTTGTTATTAAAGATAGCACAACGTTTTAACGAACTGAAACACTGTTTCTTTCTGAATTCAGTTAGTTCACAGCAGCAGGCTCTTGTAATATGTGTACTTTTAAAGATTTATCAAAATTTGGTGAGACGAATCTCAGTATCTTGGTGAATTCAGTTAGTTCCGAATAGGCCACAGTAGTAGTAAGTGGACTGTTTGGGATATAGAAAAATTTTCACGAATGGAATCAAAATTTCTAGGCGAATTCAGTGAGTTCCGAATGGAACATGCTTGTATGAGTGTGCTTTTCAATATATACCAACACTTTAATGAACGGAATCTAAGTATCACGTTGAATTCAGTAGGTTCACAATAGGATTCGGATGTAATAAGCTTGTTATTCAAGGTAGAGCAACGTTTTAACGAACTGAAACACTGTTTCTTTGTGAATTCAGTTAGCTCACAGTAGCAGGCTCTTGTAATATGTGTACTTTTAAAGATTTATCAAAATTTGGTGAGCCGAATCTCAGTAACTTGGTGAATTCAGTTCATTGCCAGGAGGCCACAGTAGTACTAAGTGGACTGTTCGGGATATAGAAAAATTTTCACGAATGGAATCAAAATTTCTAGGCGAATTCAGTGAGTTCAAAATGGGACATGCTTGTATCAGTGTACTTTTCAATATATAACAACCTTTTAAGGAACGGAATCTAAGTATCATGGTGATTTAGTAGGTTCCCAATAGGATTCACATGTATTAAGCTTGTTATCAAGATATGCAACGTTTTAATGAACTGAAATACTGTTTCTTTGTGAATTCAGTTAGTTCCCAGTAGCAGGCTCTTGTAGTCAGTGTCCTTGTAAGGATTTATCAAAATTTGGTGAGCCGAATATCAGTAACTTGGTGAATTCAGTTAGTTCCTAGTAAGCCACAATAGTAATAAGTGGACTGTTCTGGATATAAAAAATTTTCACGAATTAAATCAAAATTTCTAGGCGAATTCATTGAGTTCCCAAAGGGACATGCTTGTATGAGTGTGCTTTTCAATATATAGCAACATTTTAAGATACGGAATCTAAGTATCATGGTGAATTCAGTAGGTTCCCAATAGGATTCGATTCGCATGTAATAAGCTTGTTATTCGAGATAGAGCAACGTTTTAACGAACTGAAACACTGTTTCTTTGTGAATTCAGTTAGTTCCCAGTAGCAGCCACTTCTAGTATGGGTACTTTTAAAGATTTATCAAAATTTCGTGAGCCTAATCTCACTAAATTGGTGAATACAGTTAATTCCTAGTCGGCCGCAATAGTGATATGTGGACTGTTCTGGATATAGAAAAGTTTTCAAGAATGGAATCAAAATTTCTAGGCGAATTCCGTGAGTTCCAAATTGGACATGCTTGTATCAGTGTACTTTTCAATATATAGCAACATTTTAAGGAACGGAATCTAAGTATCATGATGATTTAGTAGGTTCCCAATAGGATTCGCATGTATTAAGCTTTTTATCAAGATAATGCCACGTTTTAACGAACTGAACCACTTTTTCTTTGTGAATTCAGTTAGTTGCCAGTAGCAGGATCTTGTTATCAGTGTACTTTTAAGGATTTATCAAAACTTGGTGAGCCGAATCGCAGTAACTTGGTAAATTCAGTTAGTTCCTAGTAAGCCGCAATAGTAATAAGTGGACTGTTCTGGATATAAAAAATTTTCGTGAATTGAATCAAAATTTCTAGGCGAATTCATTGACTTCCCAAAGGGACATGCTTGTATGAGTGTGCTTTTCAATAAATAGCAACATTTTAAGGAACGGAATCTAAGTATCATGGTGAATTCTGTAGGTTCCCAGTAGGATTCGCATGTAATAAGCTCGTTATTCAATATAGACCAACGTTTTAACGAACTGAAACACTGTTTCTTTGTGAATTCAGTTAGTTCCCAGTAGCAGGCTCTTGTAGTATGTGTACTTTTAAAGATTTATCAAAGTATCGTGAGCCGAATCTCAGTGAATTGGTGAATACAGTTAATTCCTAGTAGGCCGCAGTAGTAATAAGTAGACTGTACAGGATATTGAATATTTTTCACGAATTGAATCAAAATTTCTAGGCGAATTCAGTGAGTGCCCAATGGGACCTGCTTGTATGAGTGTGCTTTTCAAGATATAGCAACATTTTAACGAACGGAATCTAAGCATCATGGTGAATTCATTATGTTCCCAATAGGATTCACATGTAATAAGCTTGTTATTTGAGATAGACCAAAGTTTTAACGAACTGAAACACTGTTGCTTTGTGAATTCAGTTAGTTCCCTGATGCAGGCTCTTGTAGTCAGTGTACTTTTAAGGATTTATCATTATTTGGTGAGCCGAATCTCAGTAACTTGGTGAATTCAGTTAGTTCCTAGTAAGCCACAAGAGTAATAAGTGGACTGTTCGGGATATAGAAAAATTTTCACGAATTGAATCAAAATTTCTAGGCGAATTCAGTGAGTGCCCAATGGGACATGCTTGTATGAGTGTGCTTTTCAAGATATAGCAACATTTTTACGAATGGAATCTAAGCATCATGGTGAATTAATTAGGTTCCCAACAGGATTCACATGTAATAAGCTTGTTATTCGAGATAGAGCAACGTTTTAAGGAACTGAAACACTGTTTCTTTGTGAATTCAGTTAGTTCCCAGTAGCAGGCTCTTGTAATATGTGTACTTTTAAAGATTTATCAAAATTTGGGGAGCCGAATCTCAGTCAATTGTTGAAGTCAGTTAGTTCGCCATAGGCCGCAATAGCAATAAGTAGACTTTCGGGATATAGAAAAATTTACATGAATGGAATTAAAATTTCTAGGTGAATTCAGTGAGTTCCCAATGGGACATGCTTGTATGAGTGTGCTTTCAAGATATATAACCATTTTAACGAACGGAATCTAAGTATCATAGTGAATTCAGTAGGTTCCCCATACGATTCGCATGTTATAAGAGTACTATTCAAGGTAGAGCAAAGTTTTATCGACCTGAAACACCGTTTCTTTGTGAATTCAGTTAGTTCCCAGTAGCGGGCTCTTGTAGTACGTGTACTTTTAAAGATTTATCAAAATTTCGTGAGCCGAATCTCAGTAAATTGGTGAATACAGTAAATTCCTAGTAGGCTGCAATAGCAATAAGTGGACTGTTCAGGATATAGAAAAGTTTCACGAATGGAATCAAAATTTCTAGGCGAGTTCAGTGAGTTCCCAATGTGACATGATTGTATGAGTGTGCGTTTCAATATATAGCAAAATTTAAAGATAGGAATCTCAGTATCATGGTGAACTCAGTAGGTTCCCGATAGGATTCACATGTAATAAGCTTGTTATTGGAGATAGAGCAACGTTTTAACGAACTGAAACACTGTTTCTTTGTGAATTCAGTTAGTTCCCAGTAGTAGGCTCTTGTAGCACGTGTACTCTTAAAGATTTATCATTATTTGGTGAGCCGAATCTCAGTAAATTGGTGAATCAGTTAATTCCTAGTAGGCCGCAAAAGTAATGGGTGGACTGTTCGGGATATAGAAAAATTTTCACGAATAGAAGCAAAATTTCTAGGCGAATTCAGTGAGTTCCCAATGGGACAAGCCTGTGTGAGTGTACTTTGCAATATGTAGCAACATTTTAAAGAACGGAATCTAAGTATCACATTGAATTCAGTAGGTTCCCAAAAGGATTCGCATGTAATCAGGTTGTTATTCAACATAGCGCAACGTTTTAACGAACTGAAACACTGTTTCTTTCTGAATTCAGTTAGTTCACAGCAGCACGCTCTTGTAATATGTGTACTTTTAAAGATTTATCAAAATTTGGTGAGACGAATCTGAGTAACTTGGTGAATTCAATTAGTTCCCCATAGGCCACAGTAGTAGTAAGTGGACTGTTTGGGATATAGAAAAATTTTCACGAATGGAATCAAAATTTCTAGGCGAATTCAGTGAGTTCCGAATGGAACATGCTTGTATGAGTGTGCTTTTCAATATATACCAACATTTTAATGAACAGAATCTAAGTATCAGGTTGAATTCAGTAGGTTCACAATAGGATTAGGATGTAATAAGCTTGTTATTCAAGGTAGAGCAACGTTTTAACGAACTGAAACACTGTTTCTTTGTGAATTCAGTTAGCTCACAGTAGCAGGCTCTTGTAATATGTGTACTTTTAAAGATTTATCAAAATTTGGTGAGCCGAATCTCATTAACTTGGTGAATTCAGTTAATTCCCAGGAGGCCGCAGTAGTACTAAGTGGACTGTTCGGGATATAGAAAAATTTTCACGAATGGAATCAAAATTTCTAGGCGAATTCAGTGAGTTCCAAATGGGACATGCTTGTATCAGTGTACTTTTCAATATATAGCAACCTTTTAAGGAACGGAATCTAAGTATCATGATGATTTAGTAGGTTCCCAATAGGATTCGCATGTATTAAGCTTTTTATCAAGATAATGCCACGTTTTAACGAACTGAACCACTTTTTCTTTGTGAATTCAGTTAGTTGCCAGTAGCAGGATCTTGTAATCAGTGTACTTTTAAGGATTTATCAAAATTTGGTGAGCCGAATCGCAGTAACTTGGTGAATTCAGTTAGTTCCTAGTAAGCCGCAATAGTAATAAGTGGACTGTTCTGGATATAAAAAATTTTCGCGAATTGAATCAAAATTTCTAGGCGAATTCATTGACTTCCCAAAGTGACATGCTTGTATGAGTGTGCTTTTCAATAAATAGCAACATTTTAAGGAACGGAATCTAAGTATCATGGTGAATTCTGTAGGCTCCCAGTAGGATTCGCATGTAATAAGCTCGTTATTCAATATAGACCAACGTTTTAACGAACTGAAACACTGTTTCTTTGTGAATTCAGTTAGTTCCCAGTAGCAGGCTCTTGTAGTATGTATACTGTTAAAGATTTATCAAAGTATAGTGAGCCGAATCTCAGTGAATTGGGGAATACAGTTAATTCCTAGTAGGCCGCAGTAGTAATAAGTAGACTGTTCAGGATATTGAAAAATTTTCACGAATTGAATCAAAATTTCTAGGCGAATTCAGTGAGTGCCCAATGGGACATGCTTGTATGAGTGTGCTTTTCAAGATATAGCAACATTTTAACGAACGAAATCTAAGCATCATGGTGAATTCATTAGGTTCCCAATAGGATTCGCATGTAATAAGCTTGTTATTTGAGATAGACCAAAGTTTTAACGAACTGAAACACTGTTTCTTTGTGAATTCAGTTAGTTCCCAGGTGCAGGCTCTTGTAGTCAGTGTACTTTTAAGGATTTATCAAAATTTGGTGAGCCGAATCTCAGTAACTTGGTGAATTCAGTTAGTTCCTAATAAGCCACAAGAGTAATAAGTGGACTGTTCGGGATATAGAAAAATTTTCACGTATTGAATCAAAATTCTAGGCGAATTCGTGAGTTTCCAATGGGACATGCTTGTATGAGTGTGCTTTTCAAGATATAGCAACATTTTAACGAACGGAATCTAAGCATCATGGTGAATTCATTAATTCCCAACAGGATTCGCGTGTAATAAGCTTGTTATTCGAGATAGAGCAACGTTTTAATGAACTGAAACACTGTTTCTTTGTGAATTCGGTTAGTTCCCAGTAGCAGGCTCTTGTAATATGTGTACTTTTAAAGATTTATCAAAATATGGTGAGCCGAATCTCAGTAAATTGTTGAAGTCAGTTAGTTCGCCATAGGCCGCAATAGCAATAAGTAGACTTTCGGGATATAGAAAAATTTACATGAATGGAATTAAAATTTCTAGGTGAATTTAGTGAGTTCCCAATGGGACATGCTTGTATGAGTGTGCTTTCAAGATATATTACCATTTTAACGAACGGACTCTAAGTATCATGGTGAATTCAGTAGGTTCCCCATACGATTCGCATGTAATAAGAGTACTATTCAAGGTAGAGCAAAGTTTTATCGACCTGAAACACCGTTTCTTTGTGAATTCAGTTAGTTCTCATTAGCAGGCTCTTGTAATATGTGTACTTTTAAAGAATTATCACAATTTCTTGTGTCGAATCTCAATAATTATTTTAATTCAGTTAGTTCCCAGTCAGCCGCAATAGTAATAAAGAGAGTTTAGGGATATAGAAAAATTTTCACGAATGGTATCAAAATTTCTAGGCGAGATCCCAATGGGACATGCTTTTACGAGTGTGCTTTTCTACATATACCAACATTTTAAGGAACGGAATCTAAGTAACATGTTGAATTAGGTAGATTCACAATAGGATTCGCATGGAATAAGCTTGTTATTTGAGAGAGAGCAACGTTTTAACGAACTGAAACACTGTTTCTTTGTGAATTCAGTTAGTTCCCAGTAGCAGGCTCTTGTAATCAGTGTACTTTTAAGGATTTATCAAAATTAGGTGAGCCGAATCTCAGTAAGTTGGTTAATTCTGTTAGTTCCTGAAGGCCGCAGTAGTAATAAGTGGACTGTTCGGAATATAGAAAAATTTTCACGAATTGAATCAAAATTCTAGGCGAATTCGTGAGTTCCCAATGGGACATGCGTGTATGAGTGTGCTTTTCAAGATATAGCAACATTTTAACGAACGGAATCTAAGCATCATGGTGAATTCAGTAGGTTCCCAATAGGATTCTCATGTAATCAGGTTGTTATTCAAGATATAGCAACGTTTTAATGAACTGAAACACTGTTTCTTTGTGAATTCAGTTAGTTCCCAGTAGCAGGCTCTTGTAGTATGTGTACTTTTAATGATTTATCAAAATTTCGTGAGCCGAATCTCACTGAATTGGTGAATACAGTTCATTCCTAGAAGGCCGCAGTAGTAATAAGTGGACTGTTCGGAATATAGAAAAATTTTCACGAGTTGAATCAAAATTCTAGGCGAATTCAGTGAGTTCCCAATGGGACATTCTTGTATGAGTGTGCTTTTCAATATATAGCAACGTTTTAAGGAACGGAGTCTAAGTATCACGTTGAATTCAGTAGGTTCCCAATAGGATTCTCATGTAATAAGCTTGTTATTCGAGATAGAGCAACGTTTTAACGAACTGAAACACTGTTTCTTTGTGAATTCAGTTAGTTCCCAGTAGCAGGCTCTTGTAATATGTGTACTTTTAAAGATTTATCAAAATTTGGGGAGCCGAATCTCAGTAAATTGGTGAAGTCAGTTAGTTCGCCATAGGCCGCAATAGCAATAAGTAGACTTTCGGGATATAGAAAAATTTACATGAATGGAATTAAAATTTCTAGGTGAATTTAGTGAGTTCCCAATGGGACATCCTTGTATGAGTGTGCTTTCAAGATATATAACCATTTTAACGAACGGACTCTAAGTATCATGGTGAATTCAGTAGGTTCCCCATACGATTCGCATGTAATAAGACTACTATTCAAGGTAGAGCAAAGTTTTATCGACCTGAAACACCGTTTCTTTGTGAATTCAGTTAGTTCTCATTAGCAGGCTTTTATAATATGTGTACTTTTAAAGATTTATCACAATTTCTTGTGTCGAATCTCAATAATTATTTTAATTCAGTTAGTTCCCAATCAGCCGCAATAGTAATAAAGAGAGTTTAGGGATATAGAAAAATTTTCACGAATGGTATCAAAATTTCTAGGCGAGATCCCAATGGGACATGCTTGTACGAGTGTGCTTTTCTACATATAGCAACATTTTAAGGAACGGAATCTAAGTAACACGTTGAATTAGGTAGATTCACAATGGGATTCGCATGGAATAAGCTTGTTATTTGAGATAGAGCAACGTTTTAACGAACTGAAACACTGTTTCTTTGTGAATTCAGTTAGTTCCCAGTAGCAGACTCTTGTAGTATGTGTACTTTTAAAGATTTATCAAAATATCGTGAGCCGAATCTCAGTGAATTGGTGAATACAGTTAATTCCTAGTAGGCCGCAGTAGTAATAAGTGGACCGTTCAGGATATTGAAAAATTTTCACAAATTGAATCAAAATTTCTAGGCGAATTCAGTGAGTGCCCAATGGGACATGCTTGTATGAGCGTGCTTTTCAAGATATAGCAACATTTTAACGAACGGAATCTAAGCATCATGGTGAATTCAGTAGGTTCCCAATAGGATTCACATGTAATGAGCTTGTTATTTGAGATAGAGCAAAGTTTTAACGAACTGAAACACTGTTTCTTTGTGAATTCAGGTAGTTCACAGTAGCAGGCTCTTGTAATATGTGTACTTTTAAAGATTTAAAAAAATTTCGAGAGCCGAATCTTAGTAACTTGATGAATTCAGTTACTTCTTACTAAGCTGCAATAGTAATAAGTGGCTTTTCCGGGATATAGAAAAATTTTCATGAATTGAATCAAAATTTCTAGGGGAATTCAGTGAGTTCCCAATGCGACATGCTGGTATGAGTGTGCTTTTCAATATATAGCAATATTTTAAGGAACGGAATCTAAGTATCACGTTGACTTCAGTTGGTTCCCAATAGGATTTGCATGTAATAAGCTTGTTATTCGAGATAGAGCAACGTTTTAACGAACTGAAACACTGTTTCATTGTGAATTCGGTTAGTGCCCAGTAGCGGGCTCTTGTAGTACGTGTACTTTAAAAGATTTATCAAAATTTCGTGAGCCGAATCTCAGTAAATTGGTGAATAGAGTAAATTCCTGGTAGCCTGCAATAGCAATAAGTGGACTGTTCAGGATAGAGAAAAATTTTCACGAATGGAATAAAAATTTCTAGGCGAGTTCAGTGAGTTCCCAATGTGACATGCTTGTATGAGTGTTCGTTTCAATATATAGCAACATTTTAAGGAAAGGAATCTAAGTATCACGTTGAATTCAGTAGGTTCCCAATAGGATTCTCATGTAATAAGCTTGTTATTCGAGATAGAGCAACGTTTTAACGAACTGAAACACTGTTTCTTTGTGAATTCAGTTAGTTCCCAGTAGCAGGCTCTTGTAATATGTGTACTTTTAAAGATTTATCAAAATCTGGGGAGCCGAATCTCAGTAAATTGGTGAAGCCAGTTAGTTCGCCATAGGCCGCATTGGCAATAAGTAGAATTTCGGGATATAGAAAAATTTACATGAATGAAATTAAAATTTCTAGGTGAATTCAGTGAGTTCCCAATGGGACATGCTTGTATGAGGGTGCTTTCAAGATATATAACCATTTTAACGAACGGACTCTAAGTATCATGGTGAATTCAGTAGGTTCCCCATACGATTCGCATGTAATAAGAGTACTATTCAAGGTAGAGCAAAGTTTTATCGACCTGAAACACCGTTTCTTTGTGAATTCAGTTAGTTCTCATTAGCAGGCTCTTGTAATATGTGTACTTTTAAAGAATTATCACAATTTCTTGTGTCGAATCTCAATAATTATTTTAATGCAGTTAGTTACCAATCAGCCGCAATAGTAATAAAGAGAGTTTAGGGATATAGAAAAATTTTCACGAATGGTATCAAAATTTCTAGGCGAGATCCCAATGGGACATGCTTTTACGAGTGTGCTTTTCTACATATAGCAACATTTTAAGGAACGGAATCTAAGTAACATGTTGAATTAGGTAGATTCACAATAGGATTCGCATGGAATAAGCTTGTTATTTGAGATAGAACAACATTTTAACAAACTGAAACACTGTTTCTTTGTGATTTCAGTTAGTTCCCAGTAACAGGCTCTTGTAATCAGTGTACTTTTAAGGATTTATCAAAATTTGGTGAGCCGAATCTCAGTAACTTGGTGAATTCAGTTAGTTCCTAGAAGGCCGCAGTAGTAATAAGTGGACTGTTCGGAATATAGAAAAATTTTCACGAATTGAATCAAAATTCTAGGCGAATTCGTGAGTTCCCAATGGGACATGCGTGGATGAGTGTGCTTTTCAAGATATAGCAACATTTTAACGAACGGAATCTAAGCATCATGGTGAATTCAGTAGGTTCCCAATAGGATTCTCATGTAATCAGGTTGTTATTCAAGATATAGCAACGTTTTAACGAACTGAAACACTGTTTCTTTGTGAATTCAGTTAGTTCCCAGTAGCAGGCTCTTCTAGTATGTGTACTTTTAATGATTTATCAAAATTTCGTGAGCCGAATCTCACTGAATTGGTGAATACAGTTAATTCCTAGAAGAACGCAGTAGTAATAAGTGGACTGTTCGAAATATAGAAAAATTTTCACGAATTGAATCAAAATTCTAGGCGAATTCAGTGAGTTCCCAATGGGACATTCTTGTATGAGTGTGCTTTTCAATATATAGCAACGTTTTAAGGAACGGAGTCTAAGTATCACGATGACTTCAGTAGGTTCCCAATAGGATTCTCATGTAATAAGCTTGTTATTCGAGATAGAGCAACGTTTTAACGAACTGAAACACTGTTTCATTGTGAATTCAGTTAGTTCCCAGTAGCGGGCTCTTGTAGTACGTGTACTTTAAAAGATTTATCAAAATTTCGTGAGCCGAATCTCAGTAAATTGGTGAATAGAGTAAATTCCTGGTAACCTGCAATAGCAATAAGTGGACTGTTCGGGATATAGAAAAATTTTCACAAATGGAATCAAAATTTCTAGGCGAGTTCAGTGAGTTCCCATTGTGACGTGCTTGTATGAGTGTGCGTTTCAATATATAGCAATATTTTAAGGAAATGAGTCTAAGTATCACGTTGAATTCATTAGCTTCCCAATAGGATTCGCATGTAATAAGCTTGTTATTGGAGATAGAGCAACGTTTTAACGAAATGAAACACTGTTTCTTTGTGAATTCAGTTAGATCCCAGTAGCAGGCTCTTGTAGCATGTGTACTTTTAAAGATTTATCATTATTTGTTGAGCCGAATCTCAGTAAATTGGTGAATACAGTTAATTCCTAGTAGGCGGCAATAGTAATAAGTGGACTGTTCGGGATATAGAAAAATTTTCACGAATTGAATCAAAATTTCTAGGCGAGTTCAGTGAGTTCCCAATGTGACATGCTTGTATGAGTGTTCGTTTCAATATATAGCAACATTTTAAGGAAAGGAGTCTAAGTATCACGTTGAATTCAGTAGGTTCCCAATAGGATTCGCATGTAATAAGCTTCTTATTGGAGATAGAGCAACGTTTTAACGAACTGAAACACTGTTTCTTTTTGAATTCAGTTAGTTCCCAGTAGCAGGCTCTTGTAATATGTGTACTTTTATAAAGATTTATCAAAATTTGGTGAGCCGACTCTCAGTATCTTGGTGAATTCCGTTAGTCCTAGTAAGCCAAAATAGTAATAAGTGGACTGTTCGGGATATAGAAAAATTTTCACGAATTGAATCAAAATTTCTAGGAGAATTCAGTGAGTTCCCAATGGGACATGCTTGTATGAGTGTGCTTTTCAACATATAGCAACAGTTTAAGGAACGGAGTCTAAGTATCACGTTTAATTCAGTAGGTTCCCAATAGGATTCGCATGTAATAAGCTTGTTATTGGAGATAGAGAAACGTTTTAACGAACTGAAACACTATTTCTTTCTGAATTCAGTTAGTTCCCAGTAGCAGGCTCTTGTAGCATGTGTACTTTTAAAGATTTATCATTATTTGTTGAGCCGAATCTCAGTAAATTTGTGAATACAGTTAATTCCTAGTAGGCGGCAATAGTAATAAGTGGACTGTTCGGGATGTAGAAAAATTTCCACGAATTGAATCAAAATTTCTAGGCGAATTCAGTGACTTCCCAATGGGACATGCTTGTATGAGTGTGCGTTTCAATATATAGCAATATTTTAAGGAACGGAATCTCAGTATCTTGGTAAACTCAGTAGGTTCCCAATAGGATTCACATGTAATAAGCATGTTATTCAAGATAGAGCAACGTTTTAACGAACTGAAACACTGTTTCATTGTGAATTCAGTTACTTCCCAGTAGCAGGCTCTTGTAATATGTGAATTTTTATAAAGATTTATCAAAATTTGGTGAGCAACTCTCAGTAACTTGGTGAATTCAGTTAGTCCTAGTAAGCCACAATAGTAATAAGTGGACTGTTCGGAATATAGAAAAATTATCACGAATTGAATCCAAAATTCTAGGCGAATTCAGTGAGTTCCCATTGGGACATGCTTGTATGATGTGCATTTCAATATATAGCAACATTTTAAGGAACGGAGTCTAAGTATCACGTTGAATTCAGTAGTTTCCCAATAGGATTCGCATGGAATAAGCTTGTTATTTGAGATAGAGCAACGTTTTAACGAACTGAAACACTGTGTTTTTGTGAATTCAGTTAGTTCCCAGTAGCAGGCTCTTGTAATATGTGTACTTTTAAAGATTTATCAAAATTTGGTGAGCCTTCTCTCAGTAACTTGGTGAATTCAGTTAGTTCCCAAT
Source organism: Rattus norvegicus (assembly GCF_021556685.1). NCBI lineage: Eukaryota > Metazoa > Chordata > Mammalia > Rodentia > Muridae > Rattus > Rattus norvegicus. Next base: position 47,471,907 of record NC_141550.1, read on the forward strand.
ATGCCGCAGTAGTAATAAGTGGATTGTTCGGGATATAGAAAAATTTTCACAAATGGAATCAAAATTTCTAGGCGAATTCAGTGAGTTCCCAATGGGACATCCTTGTATGAGTGTGCTTTTCAATATATAGCAACATTTTAAGGAATGGAATCTAAGTATCATGGTGAATTCAGTAGTTTCCCAATTGGAATCGATTCGCATGTAATAAGCTTGTTATTCGAGATAGAGCAATGTTTTAACGAACTGAAACACTGTTTCTTTGTGAATTCAGTTAGTTCCCAGTAGCAGGCTCTTCTAGTATGTGTACTTTTAAATATTTATCAAAATTTCGTGAGCCGAATCTCAGTAAATTGGTTAATACAGTTAATTCCTAGTCGGCCGAAATAGTAATATGTGGACTGTTCGGGATATAGAAAAAATTCACGAATTGAATCAAAATTTCTAGGCGAATTCAGTGAGTTCCCAATGGGACATGCTTGTATGAGTGTTCTTTTCAATATATAGCAACATTTTAAGGAACGGAATCTAAGTATCATGGTGAATTCAGTAGGTTCCCAATAGGATTCAGATGGAATAAGCTTGTTATTCAAGATAGAGCAACGCTTTAACGAACTGAAACACTGTTTCTTTGTGAATTCAGTTAGTTCCCAGTAGCAGGCTCTTGTACTATGTGTACTTTTAAAGATTTATCAAAATTTGGTGAGCCGACTCTCAGTATCTTGGTGAATTCAGTTAGTCCTAGTAAGCCAAAATAGTAATAAGTGGACTGTTCGGGATATAGAAAAATTTTCACGAATTGAATCAAAATTTCTAGGAGAATTCAGTGAGTTCCCAATGGGACATGCTTGTATGAGTGTGCTTTTCAATATATAGCAACAGTTTAAGGAACGGAGTCTAAGTATCACGTTTAATTCAGTAGGTTCCCAATAGGATTCGCATGTAATAAGCTTGTTATTTGAGATAGAGCAACGTTTTCAGGAACTGAAACACTGTGTTTTTGTGAATTCAGTTAGTTCCCAGTAGCAGGCTCTTGTAAAATGTGTACTTTTAAAGATTTATCAAAATTTGGTGAGCCGAATCTCAGTAACTTGGTGAATTCAGTTAGTTCCCAATATGCCGCAGTAGTAATAAGTGGATTGTTCGGGATATACAAAAATTTTCACAAATGGAATCAAAATTTCTAGGCGAATTCAGTGAGTTCCCAATGGGACATGCTTGTATGAGTGTGCTTTTCAATATATAGCAACATTTTAAGGAATGGAATCTAAGTAACACGTTGAATTAGTAGGTTCCCAAGGATTCGCATGGAATAAGCTTGTTTTTTGAGATAGAGCAACGTTTTAACGAACGAAACACTGTTTCTTTGTGAATTCAGTTAGTTCCCAGTAGCAGGCTCTTGTAGTATGTGTACTTTTAAAGATTTATCAAAATTTCTTGAGCCGAATCTCAGTGAATTGGTGAATACAGTTAACTCCTAATAGGCCGCAGTTGTAATAAGTGGACTGTTCAGGATATAGAAAAATTTTAATGAATTGAATCAAAATTTCTAGGCGAATTCAGTGAGTGCCCAATGTGACATGCTTGTTTGAGTGTGCTTTTCAAGATATAGCAACATTTTAACGAAAGGAATCTAAGCATCATGGTGAATTCATTAGGTTCCCAATAGGATTCGCATGTAATAAGCTTGTTATTTGAGATAGAGCAATGTTTTAACGAACTGAAACACTGTTTCTTTGTGAATTCAGTTAGTTCCCAGTAGCAGGCTATTGTAATATGTGTACTTTTAAAGATTTATCAAAATTTCGGGAGCCGAATCTTAGTAACTTGATGAAATCAGTTACTTCTTAGTAAGCTGCAATAGTAATAAGTGGCTTTTTCGGGATATAGAAAAATTTTCAGGAATTGAATCAAAATTTCTAGGTGAATTCAGTGAGTTCCCAATGCGACATGCTTGTATGAGTGTGCTTTTCAATATATAGCAACATTTTAAGGAAAGGAATCTAAATAACACGTTGACTTCAGTAGGTTCCCAATAGGATTTGCATGTAATAAGCTTGTTATTCGAGATAGAGCAACGTTTTAACGAACTGAAACACTGTTTCATTGTGAATTCAGTTAGTTCCCAGTAGCGGGCTCTTGTAGTACGTGTACTTTTAAAGATTTATCAAAATTTCGTGAGCCAAGTCTCAGTAAATTGGTGAATACAGTAAATTCCTAGTAGGCTGCAATAGCAATAAGTGGACTGTTCGGGATAAAGACAAATTTTCACGAATGGAATTAAATTTCTAGGCGAGTTCAGTGAGTTCCCAATGTGACATGCTTGTATGAGTGTGCGTTTCAATATATAGCAACATTTTAAGGATCGGAATCTCAGTATCATGGAGAACTCAGTAGGTTCCCAATAGGATTCGCATGTAATAAGCTTGTTTTTGGAGATAGAGCAAAGTTTTAATGAACTGAAACACTGTTTCTTTGTGAATTCAGTTAGTTCCCAGTAGCAGGCTTGTAGCATGTGTACTTTTAAAGATTTATCATTATTTGGTGAGCCGAATCTCAGTAAATTTTTGAATACAGTTAATTCCTAATAGGCGGCAGTGGTAATAAGTGGACTGTTCGGGATGTAGAAAAATTTTCACGAATTGAATCAAAATTTCTAGGCGAATTTAGTGAGTTCCCAATGGGACATGCTTGTATGAGTGTGCGTTTCAATATATAGCAACATTTTAAGGAAAGGAGTCTAAGTATCACGTGGAATTCAGTCGGTTCCCAATAGGATTTGCATGTAATAAGCTTGTTTTTGGAGATAGAGCAACGTTTTAACGAACTGAAACACTGTTTCTTTATGAATTCAGTTAGTTCCCAGTAGCAGGCTCTTGTAATATGTGTACTTTTATAAAGATTTATCAAAATTTGGTCAGCCGACTCTCAGTAACTTGGTGAATTCAGTTAGTCCTAGTAAGCCACAATAGTAATAAGTGGACTGTTCGGGATATAGAAAAATTTTCACGAATTGAATCAAAATTTATAGGCGAATTCAGTGAGTTCCCAATGGGACATGCTTGTATGAGTGTGCTTTTCAATATATAGCAACATTTTAAGGAACGGAGTCTAAGTATCACGTTGAATTCAGTAGTTTCCCTATAGGATTCGCATGGAATAAGCTTGTTATTTGAGATAGAGCAACGTTTTCACGAACTGAAACACTGTTTCTTTGTGAATTCAGTTAGTTCCCAGTAGCAGGCTCTTGTAATATGTGTACTATTAAAGATTTATCAAAATTTGGTGAGCCGAATCTCAGTAACTTGGTGAATTCAGTTAGTTCCTAATATGCCGCAGTAGTAATAAGTGGATTGTTCTGGATATAAAAAAATTTCGCGAATTGAATATAAATTTATAGGCGAATTCATTGACTTCCCAAAGGGACATGCTTGCATGAGTGTGCTTTTCAATATATAGCAACATTTTAAGGAACGGAATCTAAGTATCATGGTGAATTCAGTAGGTTCCCAGGAGGATTCGCATGTAATAAGCTCGTTATTCAATATAGAGCACCGTTTTCAGGACTGAAACACTTTTTCTTTGTGAATTTAGTTAGTTCCCAGTAGCAAGCTCTTGTAGTATGTGTACTTTTAAAGATTTATCAAAATTTCGTGAGCCGAATCTCACTGAATTGGTGAATACAGTTGATTCCTAGAAGGCCGCAGTAGTAATAAGTGGACTGTTCAGAATATAGAAAAAATTTCACGAACAGAATCAAAATTCTAGGTGAATTCGTGAGTTCCCAATGGGGCATGCTTGTATGAGTGTGCTTTTCAAGATATAGCAACATTTTAACGAACGGAATCTAAGCATCATGGTGAATTCAGTAGGTTCCCAATAGGATTCGCATGTAATCAGGTTGTTATTCAAGATAGAGCAACGTTTTAACGAACTGAAACACTGTTTCTTTGTGAATTCAGTTTCTTCCCAGTAGCAGGCTCTTGTACTATGTGTACTTTTAAAGATTTATCAAAATTTCGTGAGCAGAATCTCAGTAACTTAGGGAATTCAGTTAGTTCCCAATAGGCCGCAGTAGTAATAAGTGGATTGTTCGGGATATAGAAAAATTTTCACGAATGGAATCAAAATTTCTAGGCGAATTCAGTGAGTTCCCAATGGGACATGCTTGTATGAGTGTGCTTTTCAATATATAGCAAAGTTTTAAGGAACGGAGTCTAAGTATCACGTTGAATTCAGTAAGTTCCCAATAGGATTCTCATTTAATAAGCTTGTTATTCGAGATAGAACAATGTTTTAACGAACTGAAACACTGTTTCTTTGTGAATTCAGTTAGTTCCCAGTAGCAGGGTCTTGTAATATGTGTACTTTTAAAGATTTATCAAAATTTCGTGAGCCGAAACTCAGTAAATGGCTGAATTTAAGTAGGTCCTAGTAAGCCGCAATAGTAATGAGTGGACTGTTCTGGATATAGAAAAATTTTCACGAATTGAATCACGATTTCTAGGCGAATTCAGTGAGTTACCAATAGGACATGCTTGTATGGGTGTTTTTTACGATATATAGCAACATTTTAAGGAACGGAATCTAAGTATCATGGTGAATTCAGTAGGTTCCCAATAGGATTCACATGTAATAAGCTTGTTATTCGATATAGAGCAACCTTTTAACGAACTGAAACACTGTTTCTTTGTGAATTCAGTTAGTTCCCAGTAGCAAGCCTTGTAGTATGTGTACTTTTAAAGATTTATCAAAATTTCATGAGACGAATCTCAGTAAATTGGTGAATACAGTGAATTCCTAGTAGGCCGCTATAGTAATATGTGGACTGTTCGGGATAAAGAAAAATTTTCACGAATGGAATCAAAATTTCTAAGTAAATTCAGTGAGATCCCAATGGGACATGCTTGTTTGAGTGTGCTTTTCAAGATATAGCAGCATTTTAACTTAAGGAATCTAAATATCATGATGTATTCAGCAGGTTCCCAATAGGATTCGCATGTAATATGAGTACTATTCAAGATAGAGCATCGTTTTAATAAACCGAAACACTGTTTCTTTGTGAATTCAGTTAGTTCCCATTTCAAGCTCTTGTAATATGTGTACTTTTAAAGATTTATCAAAATTTCGGGATCCGAATCTCAGTAACTTTATGAATTCAGTTAGTTCCCAATAGGCCGCAATAGTAATAAGAAACTTCTCGGGATACAGAATAATTTTCACGAATGGAATCAAAATTTCTAGGCGAATTCTGTGAGTTCCCAATGGGACATGCTTGTATGAGTGTGCTTTTCAATATATAGCAACATTTTAAGAAACGGAATCTAAGTATCATGGTGAATTCACTAGGTTCCCAATAGTATTCGCATGTAATAAGCTTGTTATTTGAGATAGAGCAACGTTTTAACGAACTAAAACACTGATTCTTTGTGAATTCAGTTAGTTCGCAGTAGCAGTCTTTTGTAATACGTGTACTTTGAAAGATTTATCAAAATTTGGCGAGCCGAATCTCAGTAACTTGGTGAATTCAGTTAGTTCCCAATATGCCACAGTAGTAATAAGTGGACTGTTCGGGATATAGAAAAAATTCACGATTGAATCAAAATTTCTAGGCGAATTCAGTGAGTTGCCAATGGGACATGCTTGTATGAGTGTGCTTTTCAATATATAGCAAGATTTTAAGGAACGGAGTCTAAGTATCATGTTGAATTCAGTAGGTTCCCAATAGGATTCACATGGAATAAGCTTGTTATTCAAGATAGAGCAACGCTTTAACGAACTGAAACACTGTTTCTTTGTGAATTCAGTTAGTGCCCAGGAGCAGGCTCTTGTAATATGTGTACTTTTTAAGATTTATCAAAATTTCGTGAGCCGAGTCTCAGTAACTTGGTGAATTCAGTTAGTTCTTAGTAAGCCGCACTAGTAATAAGTGGTCTGTTCGGGATGTAGAAAAATTTTCACGGATTGAATCAAAGTTTCTAGGCGAATTCAGTGAGTTCCCCATGCGACATTCTAGTATGAGTGTGCTTTTCAATATATAGCAACATTTTGAGGAACGGAATCTAAGTATCATGGTGAATTCAGTAAGTTCCCAATAGGATTCGTATGTAATAAGCTTGTTATTCAAGATAGAGCAACGTTTTAACAAACTGAAACACTGTTTCTTTGTGAATTCAGTTAGTTCCAAGTAGCAGGCTCTTGTAATATGTGTACTTTTAAAGATTTATCAAAATTTCGTGAGCCGAATCTCAGTAACTTGGTGTATTCAGTTAGTTCCCAATATGCCGCAGTAGTAATAAGTGGACTGTTCGGGATATAGAAAAAATTCACGAATTGAATCAAAATTTCTAGGCGAATTCAGTGAGTTCCCAATGGGACATGCTTGTATGAGTGTTCTTTTCAATATATAGCAACATTTTAAGGAACGGAATCTAAGTATCATGGTGAATTCAGTAGGTTCCCAATAGGATTCACATGGAATAAGCTTGTTATTCAAGATAGAGCAACGCTTTAACGAACTGAAACACTGTTTCTTTGTGAATTCAGTTAGTTCCCAGTAGCAGGCTCTTGTAATATGTGTACTTTTTAAGATTTATCAAAATTTCGTAAGCCGAATCTCAGTAACTTGGTGAATTCAGTTAGTTCTTAGTAAGCCGCAATAGTAATAAGTGGACTGTTCGGGATATAGAAAAGTTTTCACGAATTGAATCAAAATTTCTAGGCGAATTCAGTAAGTTCCCAAGCGACATGCTTGTATGAGTGTGCTTTTCAATATATAGCAACATTTTAAGGAACGGAATCTAAGTATCACGTTGAATTCAGTAGGTTCCCAATAGGATTTGCATGTAATAAGCTTGTTATTCGAGATAGAGCAAGGTTTTAATGAACTAAACACTGTTTCTTTGTGAATTCAGTTAGTTCCCAGGAGAAGGCTCTTGTAGTATGTGTACTTTTAAAGATTTATCAAAATTTGTTGAGCCGATACTCAGTAAATTGGTGAATACAGTTAATTACTAGTAGGCCGCAATACTAATAAGTGTACAGTTTGGGATATAGAAAAATTTTCACGAATGGAATCAAAATTTCTAGGCGAATTCAGTGAGTTCCCAAAGGGACATGCTTTTATTAGTGTGCGTTTCAATATATAGCAACATTTTAAGGAACGGAATCTCAGTATCATTGTGAACTCAGTAGATTCCCATTGGATTTGCATGTAATAAGCTTTTTATTAAAGATAGAGCAACGTTATAACAAACTGAAACACTGTTTTTTTGTGAATTCAGTTAGTTCCCAGTAGCAGGCTCTTGTAATATGTGTACTTTTAAAGATTTATCAAAATTTGGTGAGCCTAATCTCAGTAATTTGGTGAATTAAGTTAGTTTCGACTAGACCGCAACAATAATAAGTGGACTGATCGGGATATAGAAAAATTTTCACGAATTGAATCAAAATTTCTAGGCGAATTCAGTGAGTTCCCAAAGGGACATGCTTGTATGAGTGTGCTTTTCAACATATAGCAACATTTTAAGGAACGGAATCTAAGAATCATGGTGAATTCGGTAGGTTCCCAATAGGATTCGCATGTAATAAGCTTGTTATTCAAGATTGAGCAACGGTTTAACGAACTGAATCACTGTTTCTTTGTCAATTCAGTTAGTTCCCATTAGAAGGCTCTTGTAATATGTGTACTTTTAAAGATTTATCAAAATTTCGTGAGTCGAATCTCACTGAATTGGTGAATACAGTTAGTTCCTAGTAAGCCAAAATAGTGATAAGTGGACTGTTCGGGATATAGAAAAATTTTCACGGATTGAATCAAAATTTCTTGGCGAATTCAGTGAGTTCCCAATGCGACATGCTTGTATGAGTGGGCTTGTCAATATATAGCAACATTTTGAGGAACGAAATCTAAGTATCACGGTGAATTCAGTAACTTCCCAATAGGATTCGCATGGAATAAGCTTGTTATTCAAGATAGAGCAACGTTTTAACGAACTGAAACACTGTTTCTTTGTTAATTCAGTTAGTTCCCTGTAGCAGGCTCTTGTAATATGTGTACTTTTAAAGATTTATCAAAATTTGGTGAGCCGAATCTCAGTAACTTCGTGAATTCAGTTAGTTTCCAATGTGCCGCAGTAGTAATAAGTGGACTGTTAGGGATATAGAAAAATTTTCACGAATGGAATCAAAATTTCTAGGCGAATTCAGTGAGTTCCCAATGGGACATGCTCGTAGGAGTGTGCTTTTCAATATATAGCAACATTTTAAGGAACGAAGTTTAAGTATCAGGTTGAATGCAGTAGGTTCCCAATAGGATTCGCAGGTAATATGCTTGTTCTTCGAGATAGAGCAACGTTTTAACGAACTGAAACACTGTTTCTTTGTGAATTCAGTTAGTTCCCAGTAGCAGGGTCTTGTAATATGTGTACTTTTAAAGATTTATCAAAATTTCATGAGCCGAATCACAGTAAATGGCTGAATTTAAGTAGGTCCTAGTAAGCCGCAATAGTAATGAGTGGACTGTTCTGGATATAGAAAAATTTTCACGAATTGAATGATGATTTCTAGGCGAATTCAGTGAGTTACCAATAGGACATGCTTGTATGAGTGTTTTTTACGATATATAGCAACATTTTAAGGAACGGAATCTAAGTATCATGGTGAATTCAGTAGGTTCCCAATAGGATTCGCATGTAATAAGCTTGTTATTCGATATAGAGCAACCTTTTAACGAACTGAAACACTGTTTCTTTGTGAATTCAGTTAGTTCCCAGTAGCAAGCCTTGTAGTATGTGTACTTTTAAAGATTTATCAAAATTTCATGAGACGAATCTCAGTAAATTGATGAATACAGTGAATTCCTAGTAGGCCGCTATAGTAATATGTGGACTGTTCGGGATAAAGAAAAATTTTCACGAATGGAATCAAAATTTCTAAGTAAATTCAGTGAGATCCCAATGGGACATGCTTGTTTGAGTGTGCTTTTCAAGATATAGCAACATTTTAACTTAAGGAATCTAAGTATCATGATGTATTCAGCAGGTTCCCAATAGGATTCGCATGTAATATGAGTACTATTCAAGATAGAGCAAAGTTTTAATGAACCGAAACACTGTTTCTTTGTGAATTCAGTTAGTTCCCATTTCAAGCTCTTGTAATATGTGTACTTTTAAAGATTTATCAAAATTTCGGGATCCGAATCTCAGTAACTTGATGAATTCAGTTAGTTCCCAATAGGCCGCAATAGTAATAAGAAACTGCTCGGGATACAGAATAATTTCCACGAATGGAATCAAAATTTCTAGGCGAATTCTGTGAGTTCCCAATGGGACATGCTTGTATGAGTGTGCTTTTCAGTATATAGCAACATTTTAAGAAACGGAATCTAAGTATCATGGTGAATTCAGTAGGTTCCCAATAGGATTCGCATGTAATAAGCTTGTTATTTGAGATAGAGCAACGTTTTAACGAACTAAAACACTGATTCTTTGTGAATTCAGTTAGTTCGCAGTAGCAGTCTTTTGTAATACGTGTACTTTGAAAGATTTATCAAAATTTGGTGAGCCGAATCTCAGTAACTTGTTGAATTCAGTTAGTTCTTAGTAAGCCGCACTAGTAAGATTAAGTGGTCTGTTCGGGATGTAGAAAAATTTTCACGGATTGAATCAAAATTTCCAGGCGAAATCAGTTAGTTCCCAATGTGACATGCTAGTATGAGTGTGCTTGAAAATATATAGCAACATTTTGAGGAACGGTATCTAAGTATCATGGTGAATTCAGTAAGTTCCCAATAGGATTCGTATGTAAAAAGCTTGTTATTCAAGATAGATCAACGTTTTAACGAACTGAAACACGGTTTCTTTGTGAATTCAGTTAGTTCCAAGTAGCAGGCTCTTGTAATATGTGTACTTTTAAAGATTTCAAAATTTCGTGAGCCGAATCTCAGTAACTTGGTGAATTCAGTTAGTTCCCAATATGCCACAGTAGTAATAAGTGGACTGTTCGGGATATAGAAAAAATTCACGATTGAATCAAAATTTCTAGGCGAATTCAGTGAGTTGCCAATGGGACATGCTTGTATGAGTGTGCTTTTCAATATATAGCAAGATTTTAAGGAACGGAGTCTAAGTATCATGTTGAATTCAGTAGGTTCCCAATAGGATTCACATGGAATAAGCTTGTTATTCAAGATAGAGCAACGCTTTAACGAACTGAAACACTGTTTCTTTGTGAATTCAGTTAGTTCCCAGTAGCAGGCTCTTGTAATATGTGTACTTTTTAAGATTTATCAAAATTTCGTGAGCCGAATCTCAGTAACTTGGTGAATTCAGTTAGTTCCCAATATGCCACAGTAGTAATAAGTGGACTGTTCGGGATATAGAAAAAATTCACTATTGAATCAATATTTCTAGGCGAATTCAGTGAGTTGCCAATGGGACATGCTTGTATGAGTGTGCTTTTCAATATATAGCAAGATTTTAAGGAACGGAGTCTAAGTATCATGTTGAATTCAGTAGGTTCCCAATAGGATTCACATGGAATAAGCTTGTTATTCAATATAGAGCAACGCTTTAACGAACTGAAACACTGTTTCTTTGTGAATTCAGTTAGTTCCCAGTAGCAGGCTCTTGTAATATGTGTACTTTTTAAGATTTATCAAAATTTCGTGAGCCGAATCTCAGTAACTTGGTGAGTTCAGTTAGTTCTTAGTAAGCTGCAATAGTAATAAGTGGACTGTTCGGGATATAGAAAAGTTTTCACGAATTGAATCAAAATTTCTAGGCGAATTCAGTAAGTTCCCAAGCGACATGCTTCTATGAGTGTGCTTTTCAATATATAGCAACATTTTAAGGAACGGAATCTAAGTATCACGTTGAATTCAGTAGGTTCCTAATAGGATTTGCATGTAATAAGCTTGTTATTCGAGATAGAGCAAGGTTTTAATGAACTAAACACTGTTTCTTTGTGAATTCAGTTAGTTTCCAGGAGAAGGCTCTTGTAGTATGTGTACTTTTAAAGATTTATCAAAATTTGGTGAGCCGATACTCAGTAAATTGGTGAATACAGTTAATTACTAGTAGGCCGCAATACTAATAAGTGTACAGTTTGGGATATAGAAAAATTTTCACGAATGGAATCAAAATTTCTAGGCGAATTCAGTGAGTTCCCAAAGGGACATGCTTTTATTAGTGTGCGTTTCAATATATAGCAACATTTTAAGGAACGGAATCTCAGTATCATTGTGAACTCAGTAGATTCCCATTGGATTTGCATGTAATAAGCTTTTTATTAAAGATAGAGCAACGTTATAACAAACTGAAACACTGTTTTTTTGTGAATTCAGTTAGTTCCCAGTGGCAGGCTCTTGTAATATGTGTACTTTTAAAGATTTATCAAAATTTGGTGAGCCTAATCTCAGTAATTTGGTGAATTAAGTTAGTTTCGACTAGACCGCAACAATAATAAGTGGACTGATCGGGATATAGAAAAATTTTCACGAATTGAATCAAAATTTCTAGGCGAATTCAGTGAGTTCCCAAAGGGACATGCTTGTATGAGTGTGCTTTTCAACATATAGCAACATTTTAAGGAACGGAATCTAAGAATCATGGTGAATTCGGTAGGTTCCCAATAGGATTCGCATGTAATAAGCTTGTTATTCAAGATTGAGCAACGGTTTAACGAACTGAATCACTGTTTCTTTGTCAATTCAGTTAGTTCCCATTAGCAGGCTCTTGTAATATGTGTACTTTTAAAGATTTCTCAAAATTTCGTGAGTCGAATCTCACTGAATTGGTGAATACAGTTAGTTCCTAGTAAGCCAAAATAGTGATAAGTGGACTGTTCGGGATATAGAAAAATTTTCACGGATTGAATCAAAATTTCTTGGCGAATTCAGTGAGTTCCCAATGCGACATGCTTGTATGAGTGGGCTTGTCAATATATAGCAACATTTTGAGGAACGAAATCTAAGTATCATGGTGAATTCAGTAACTTCCCAATAGGATTCGCATGGAATAAGCTTGTTATTCAAGATAGAGCAACGTTTTAACGAACTGAAACACTGTTTCTTTGTTAATTCAGTTAGTTCCCTGTAGCAGGCTCTTGTAATATGTGTACTTTTAAAGATTTATCAAAATTTGGTGAGCCGAATCTCAGTAACTTGGTGAATTCAGTTAGTTTCCAATGTGCCGCAGTAGTAATAAGTGGACTGTCAGGGATATAGAAAAATTTTCACGAATGGAATCAAAATTTCTAGGCGAATTCAGTGAGTTCCCAATGGGACATGCTCGTAGGAGTGTGCTTTTCAATATATAGCAACATTTTAAGGAACGAAGTTTAAGTATCAGGTTGAATGCAGTAGGTTCCCAATAGGATTCGCAGGTAATATGCTTGTTATTCGAGATAGAGCAACGTTTTAACGAACTGAAACACTGTTTCTTTGTGAATTCAGTTAGTTCCCAGTAGCAGGGTCTTGTAATATGTGTACTTTTAAAGATTTATCAAAATTTCATGAGCCGAATCTCAGTAAATGGCTGAATTTAAGTAGGTCCTAGTAAGCCGCAATAGTAATGAGTGGACTGTTCTGGATATAGAAAAATTTTCACATATTTGAATGATGATTTCTAGGCGAATTCAGTGAGTTACCAATAGGACATGCTTGTATGAGTGTTTTTTACGATATATAGCAACATTTTAAGGAACGGAATCTAAGTATCATGGTGAATTCAGTAGGTTCCCAATAGGATTCGCATGTAATAAGCTTGTTATTCGATATAGAGCAAACTTTTAACGAACTGAAACACTGTTTCTTTGTGAATTCAGTTAGTTCCCAGTAGCAAGCCTTGTAGTATGTGTACTTTTAAAGATTTATCAAAATTTCATGAGACGAATCTCAGTAAATTGGTGAATACAGTGAATTCCTAGTAGGCCGCTATAGTAATATGTGGACAGTTCGGGATAAAGAAAAATTTTCACGAATGGAATCAAAATTTCTAAGTAAATTCAGTGAGATCCCAATGGGACATGCTTGTTTGAGTGTGCTTTTCAAGATATAGCAACATTTTAACTTAAGGAATCTAAGTATCATGATGTATTCAGCAGGTTCCCAATAGGATTCGCATGTAATATGAGTACTATTCAAGATAGAGCAACGTTTTAATGAACCGAAACACTGTTTCATTGTGAATTCAGTTAGTTCCCAATTCAAGCTCTTGTAATATGTGTAGTTTTAAAGATTTATCAAAATTTCGGGATCCGAATCTCAGTAACTTGATGAATTCAGTTAGTTCCCAATAGGCCGCAATAGTAATAAGAAACTGCTCGGGATACAGAATAATTTTCACGAATGGAATCAAAATTTCTAGGCGAATTCTGTGAGTTCCCAATGGGACATGCTTGTATGAGTGTGCTTTTCAGTATATAGCAACATTTTAAGAAACGGAATCTAAGTATCATGGTGAATTCAGTAGGTTCCCAATAGGATTCGCATGTAATAAGCTTGTTATTTGAGATAGAGCAACGTTTTAACGAACTAAAACACTGATTCTTTGTGAATTCAGTTAGTTCGCAGTAGCAGTCTTTTGTAATACGTGTACTTTGAAAGATTTATCAAAATTTGGTGAGCCGAATCTCAGTAACTTGTTGAATTCAGTTAGTTCTTAGTAAGCCGCACTAGTAAGAATAAGTGGTCTGTTCGGGATGTAGAAAAATTTTCACGGATTGAATCAAAATTTCCAGGCGAAATCAGTTAGTTCCCAATGCGACATGCTAGTATGAGTGTGCTTGAAAATATATAGCAACATTTTGAGGAACGGTATCTAAGTATCATGGTGAATTCAGTAAGTTCCCAATAGGATTCGTATGTAAAAAGCTTGTTATTCAAGATAGATCAACGTTTTAACGAACTGAAACACGGTTTCTTTGTGAATTCAGTTAGTTCCAAGTAGCAGGCTCTTGTAATATGTGTACTTTTAAAGATTTATCAAAATTTCGTGAGCCGAATCTCAGTAACTTGGTGAATTCAGTTAGTTCCCAATATGCCACAGTAGTAATAAGTGGACTGTTCGGGATATAGAAAAAATTCACGATTGAATCAAAATTTCTAGGCGAATTCAGTGAGTTGCCAATGGGACATGCTTGTATGAGTGTGCTTTTCAATATATAGCAAGATTTTAAGGAACGGAGTCTAAGTATCATGTTGAATTCAGTAGGTTCCCAATAGGATTCACATGGAATAAGCTTGTTATTCAAGATAGAGCAACGCTTTAACGAACTGAAACACTGTTTCTTTGTGAATTCAGTTAGTGCCCAGGAGCAGGCTCTTGTAATATGTGTACTTTTTAAGATTTATCAAAATTTCGTGAGCCGAGTCTCACTAACTTGGTGAATTCAGTTAGTTCTTAGTAAGCCGCACTAGTAATAAGTGGTCTGTTCGGGATGTAGAAAAATTTTCACGGATTGAATCAAAATTTCTAGGCGAATTCAGTGAGTTCCCAATGCGACATTCTGGTATGAGTGTGCTTGTCAATATATAGAAACATTTTGAGGAACGGAATCTAAGTATCATGGTGAATTCAGTAAGTTCCCAATAGGATTCGTATGTAATAAGCTTGTTATTCAAGATAGAGCAACGTTTTAACAAACTGAAACACTGTTTCTTTGTGAATTCAGTTAGTTCCAAGTAGCAGGCTCTTGTAATATGTGTACTTTTAAAGATTTATCAAAATTTCGTGAGCCGAATCTCAGTAACTTGGTGTATTCAGTTAGTTCCCAATATGCCGCAGTAGTAATAAGTGGACTGTTCGGGATATAGAAAAAATTCACGAATTGAATCAAAATTTCTAGGCGAATTCAGTGAGTTCCCAATGGGACATGCTTGTATGAGTGTTCTTTTCAATATATAGCAACATTTTAAGGAACGGAATCTAAGTATCATGGTGAATTCAGTAGGTTCCCAATAGGATTCACATGGAATAAGCTTGTTATTCAAGATAGAGCAACGCTTTAACGAACTGAAACCCTGTTTCTTTGTGAATTCAGTTAGTGCCCAGTAGCAGGCTCTTGTAATATGTGTACTTTTTAAGATTTATCAAAATTTCGTGAGCCGAATCTCAGTAACTTGGTGAATTCAGTTAGTTCTTAGTAAGCTGCAATAGTAATAAGTGGACTGTTCGGGATATAGAAAAGTTTTCACGAATTGAATCAAAATTTCTAGGCGAATTCAGTACGTTCCCAAGCGACATGCTTGTATGAGTGTGCTTTTCAATATATAGCAATATTTTAAGGAACGGAATCTAAATATCACGTTGAATTCAGTAGGTTCCCAATAGGATTTGCATGTAATAAGCTTGTTATTCGAGATAGAGCAAGGTTTTAATGAACTAAACACTGTTTCTTTGTGAATTCAGTTAGTTCCCAGGAGAAGGCTCTTGTAGTATGTGTACTTTTAAAGATTTATCAAAATTTGGTGAGCCGATACTCAGTATATTGGTGAATACAGTTAATTACTAGTAGGCCGCAATACTAATAAGTGTACAGTTTGGGATATAGAAAAATTTTCACGAATGGAATCAAAATTTCTAGGCGAATTCAGTTAGTTCCCAAAGGGATATGCTTTTATTAGTGTGTGTTTCAATATATAGCAACATTTTAAGGAACGGAATCTCAGTATCATTGTGAACTCAGTAGATTCCCATTGGATTTGCATGTAATAACCTTTTTATTAAAGATAGAGCAACGTTATAACAAACTGAAACACTGTTTTTTTGTGAATTCAGTTAGTTCCCAGTAGCAGGCTCTTGTAATATGTGTACTTTTAAAGATTTATCAAAATTTTATGAGCCGAATCTCAGTAATTTGGTGAATTAAGTTAGTTTCGACTAGACCGCAACAATAATAAGTGGACTGATCGGGATATAGAAAAATTTTCACGAATTGAATCAAAATTTCTAGGCGAATTCAGTGAGTTCCCAAAGGGACATGCTTGTATGAGTGTGCTTTTCAATATGTAGCAACATTTTAAGGAACGGAATCTAAGAATCATGGTGAATTCAGTAGGTTCCCAATAGGATTCGCATGTAATAAGCTTGTTATTCAAGATTGAGCAACGGTTTAACGAACTTAATCACTGTTTCTTTGTGAATTCAGTTAGTTCCCATTGGCAGGCTCTTGTAATATGTGTACTTTTAAAGATTTCTCAAAATTTCGTGAGTCGAATCTCACTGAATTGGTGAATACAGTTAGTTCCTAGTAAGCCAAAATAGTGATAAGTGGACTGTTCGGGATATAGAAAAATTTTCACGGATTGAATCAAAATTTCTTGGCGAATTCAGTGAGTCCCCAATGCGACATGCTTGTATGAGTGGGCTTGTCAATATATAGCAACATTTTGAGGAACGAAATCTAAGTATCATGGTGAATTCAGTAACTTCCCAATAGGATTCGTATGGAATAAGCTTGTTATTCAAGATAGAGCAACGTTTTAACGAACTGAAACACTGTTTCTTTGTTAATTCAGTTAGTTCCCTGTAGCAGGCTCTTGTAATATGTGTACTTTTAAAGATTTATCAAAATTTGGTGAGCCGAATCTCAGTAACTTGGTGAATTCAGTTAGTTTCCAATGTGCCGCAGTAGTAATAAGTGGACTGTTAGGGATATAGAAAAATTTTCACGAATGGAATCAAAATTTCTAGGCGAATTCAGTGAGTTCCCAATGGGACATGCTCGTAGGGGTGTGCTTTTCAATATATAGCAACATTTTAAGGAACGAAGTTTAAGTATCAGGTTGAATGCAGTAGGTTCCCAATAGGATTCGCAGGTAATATGCTTGTTATTTGAGATAGAGCAACGTTTTAACGAACTGAAACACTGTTTCTTTGTGAATTCAGTTAGTTCCCAGTAGCAGGGTCTTGTAATATGTGTACTTTTAAAGATTTATCAAAATTTCATGAGCCGAATCTCAGTAAATGGCTGAATTTAAGTAGGTCCTAGTAAGCCGCAATAGTAATGAGTGGACTGTTCTGGATATAGAAAAATTTTCACGAATTGAATGATGATTTCTAGGCGAATTCAGTGAGTTACCAATAGGACATGCTTGTATGAGTGTTTTTTACGATATATAGCAACATTTTAAGGATCGGAATCTAAGTATCATGGTGAATTCAGTAGGTTCCCAATAGGATTCGCATGTAATAAGCTTGTTATTCGATATAGAGCAACCTTTTAACGAACTGAAACACTGTTTCTTTGTGAATTCAGTTAGTTCCCAGTAGCAAGCCTTGTAGTATGTGTACTTTTAAAGATTTATCAAAATTTCATGAGACGAATCTCAGTAAATTGGTGAATACAGTGAATTCCTAGTAGGCCGCTATAGTAATATGTGGACAGTTCGGGATAAAGAAAAATTTTCACGAATGGAATCAAAATTTCTAAGTAAATTCAGTGAGATCCCAATGGGACATGCTTGTTTGAGTGTGCTTTTCAAGATATAGCAACATTTTAACTTAAGGAATCTAAGTATCATGATGTATTCAGCAGGTTCCCAATAGGATTCGCATGTAATATGAGTACTATTCAAGATAGAGCAACGTTTTAATGAACCGAAACACTGTTTCATTGTGAATTCAGTTAGTTCCCAATTCAAGCTCTTGTAATATGTGTACTTTTAAAGATTTATCAAAATTTCGGGATCCGAATCTCAGTAACTTGATGAATTCAGTTAGTTCCCAATAGGCCGCAAAAGTAATAAGAAACTGCTCGGGATACAGAATAATTTTCACGAATGGAATCAAAATTTCTAGGCGAATTCTGTGAGTTCCCAATGGGACATGCTTGTATGAGTGTGCTTTTCAATATATAGCAACATTTTAAGAAACGGAATCTAAGTATCATGGTGAATTCAGTAGGTTCCCAATAGGATTCGCATGTAATAAGCTTGTTATTTGAGATAGAGCAACGTTTTAACGAACTAAAACACTGATTCTTTGTGAATTCAGTTAGTTCGCAGTAGCAGTCTTTTGTAATACGTGTACTTTGAAAGATTTATCAAAATTTGGTGAGCCGAATCTCAGTAACTTGTTGAATTCAGTTAGTTCTTAGTAAGCCTCACTAGTAAGAATAAGTGGTCTGTTCGGGATGTAGAAAAATTTTCACGGATTGAATCAAAATTTCCAGGCGAAATCAGTTAGTTCCCAATGCGACATGCTAGTATGAGTGTGCTTGAAAATATATAGCAACATTTTGAGGAACGGTATCTAAGTATCATGGTGAATTCAGTAAGTTCCCAATAGGATTCGTATGTAAAAAGCTTGTTATTCAAGATAGATCAACGTTTTAACGAACTGAAACACGGTTTCTTTGTGAATTCAGTTAGTTCCAAGTAGCAGGCTCTTGTAATATGTGTACTTTTAAAGATTTATCAAAATTTCGTGAGCCGAATCTCAGTAACTTGGTGAATTCAGTTAGTTCCCAATATGCCACAGTAGTAATAAGTGGACTGTTCGGGATATAGAAAAAATTCACGATTGAATCAAAATTTCTAGGCGAATTCAGTGAGTTGCCAATGGGACATGCTTGTATGAGTGTGCTTTTCAATATATAGCAAGATTTTAAGGAACGGTGTCTAAGTATCATGTTGAATTCAGTAGGTTCCCAATAGGATTCACATGGAATAAGCTTGTTATTCAAGATAGAGCAACGCTTTAACGAACTGAAACACTGTTTCTTTGTGAATTCAGTTAGTGCCCAGGAGCAGGCTCTTGTAATATGTGTACTTTTTAAGATTTATCAAAATTTCGTGAGCCGAGTCTCAGTAACTTGGTGAATTCAGTTAGTTCTTAGTAAGCCGCACTAGTAATAAGTGGTCTGTTCGGGATGTAGAAAAATTTTCACGGATTGAATCAAAATTTCTAGGCGAATTCAGTGAGTTCCCAATGCGACATTCTGGTATGAGTGTGCTTGTCAATATATAGAAACATTTTGAGGAACGGAATCTAAGTATCATGGTGAATTCAGTAAGTTCCCAATAGGATTCGTATGTAATAAGCTTGTTATTCAAGATAGAGCAACGTTTTAACAAACTGAAACACTGTTTCTTTGTGAATTCAGTTAGTTCCAAGTAGCAGGCTCTTGTAATATGTGTACTTTTAAAGATTTATCAAAATTTCGTGAGCCGAATCTCAGTACCTTGGTGTATTCAGTTAGTTCCCAATATGCCGCAGTAGTAATAAGTGGACTGTTCGGGATATAGAAAAAATTCACGAATTGAATCAAAATTTCTAGGCGAATTCAGTGAGTTCCCAATGGGACATGCTTGTATGAGTGTTCTTTTCAATATATAGCAACATTTTAAGGAACGGAATCTAAGTATCATGGTGAATTCAGTAGGTTCCCAATAGGATTCACATGGAATAAGCTTGTTATTCAAGATAGAGCAACGCTTTAACGAACTGAAACACTGTTTCTTTGTGAATTCAGTTAGTGCCCAGTAGCAGGCTCTTGTAATATGTGTACTTTTTAAGATTTATCAAAATTTCGTGAGCCGAATCTCAGTAACTTGGTGAATTCAGTTAGTTCTTAGTAAGCTGCAATAGTAATAAGTGGACTGTTCGGGATATAGAAAAGTTTTCACGAATTGAATCAAAATTTCTAGGCGAATTCAGTACGTTCCCAAGCGACATGCTTGTATGAGTGTGCTTTTCAATATATAGCAATATTTTAAGGAACGGAATCTAAATATCACGTTGAATTCAGTAGGTTCCCAATAGGATTTGCATGTAATAAGCTTGTTATTCGAGATAGAGCAAGGTTTTAATGAACTAAACACTGTTTCTTTGTGAATTCAGTTAGTTCCCAGGAGAAGGCTCTTGTAGTATGTGTACTTTTAAAGATTTATCAAAATTTGGTGAGCCGATACTCAGTAAATTGGTGAATACAGTTAATTACTATTAGGCCGCAATACTAATAAGTGTACAGATTGGGATATAGAAAAATTTTCACGAATGGAATCAAAATTTCTAGCGAATTCAGTTAGTTCCCAAAGGGATATGCTTTTATTAGTGTGTGTTTCAATATATAGCAACATTTTAAGGAACGGAATCTCAGTATCATTGTGAACTCAGTAGATTCCCATTGGATTTGCATGTAATAACCTTTTTATTAAAGATAGAGCAACGTTATAACAAACTGAAACACTGTTTTTTTGTGAATTCAGTTAGTTCCCAGTAGCAGGCTCTTGTAATATGTGTACTTTTAAAGATTTATCAAAATTTTATGAGCCGAATCTCAGTAATTTGGTGAATTAAGTTAGTTTCGACTAGACCGCAACAATAATAAGTGGACTGATCGGGATATAGAAAAATTTTCACGAATTGAATCAAAATTTCTAGGCGAATTCAGTGAGTTCCCAAAGGGACATGCTTGTATGAGTGTGCTTTTCAATATGTAGCAACATTTTAAGGAACGGAATCTAAGAATCATGGTGAATTCAGTAGGTTCCCAATAGGATTCGCATGTAATAAGCTTGTTATTCAAGATTGAGCAACGGTTTAACGAACTTAATCACTGTTTCTTTGTGAATTCAGTTAGTTCCCATTGGCAGGCTCTTGTAATATGTGTACTTTTAAAGATTTCTCAAAATTTCGTGAGTCGAATCTCACTGAATTGGTGAATACAGTTAGTTCCTAGTAAGCCAAAATAGTGATAAGTGGACTGTTCGGGATATAGAAAAATTTTCACGGATTGAATCAAAATTTCTTGGCGAATTCAGTGAGTTCCCAATGTGACATGCTTGTATGAGTGTGCTTGTCAATATATAGCAACATTTTGAGGAACGAAATCTAAGTATCATGGTGAATTCAGTAACTTCCCAATAGGATTCGCATGAAATAAGCTTGTTATTCAAGATAGAGCAACGTTTTAACGAACTGAAACACTGTTTCTTTGTTAATTCAGTTAGTTCCCTGTAGCAGGCTCTTGTAATATGTGTACTTTTAAAGATTTATCAAAATTTGGTGAGCCGAATCTCAGTAACATGGTGAATTCGGTTAGTTTCCAATGTGCCGCAGTAGTAATAAGTGGACTGTTAGGGATATAGAAAAATTTTCAGGAATGGAATCAAAATTTCTAGGCGAATTCAGTGAGTTCCAAATGGGACATGCTCGTAGGAGTGTGCTTTTCAATATATAGCAACATTTTAAGGAATGAAGTTTAAGTATCAGGTTGAATGCAGTAGGTTCCCAATAGGATTCGCAGGTAATATGCTTGTTATTCGAGATAGAGCAACGTTTTAACGAACTGAAACACTGTTTCTTTGTGAATTCAGTTAGTTCCCAGTAGCAGGATCTTGTAATATGTGTACTTTTAAAGATTTATCAAAATTTCGTGAGCCGAATCTGAGTAAATGGCTGAATTTAAGCAGGTCCTAGTAAGCCGCAATAGTAATGAGTGGACTGTTCTGGATATAGAAAAATTTTCACGAATTGAATCATGATTTCTAGGCGAATTCAGTGAGTTACCAATAGGACATGCTTGTATGAGTGTTTTTTACGATATATAGCAATATTTTAAGGAACGGAATCTAAGTATCATGGTGAATTCAGTAGGTTCCCAATAGCATTCGAATGTAATAAGCTTGTTATTCGATATAGAGCAACCTTTTAACGAACTGAAACACTGTTTCTTTGTGATTTCAGTTAGTTCCCAGTAGCAAGCCTTGTAGTATGTGTACTTTTAAAGATTTATCAAAATTTCATGAGCCGAATCTCAGTAAATTGATGAATACAGTGAATTCCTGGTAGGCCGCTATAGTAATATGTGGACTGTTCGGGATAAAGAAAAATTTTCACGAATGGAATCAAAATTTCTAAGTAAATTCAGTGAGATCCCAATGGGACATGCTTGTTTGAGTGTGCTTTTCAAGATATAGCAACATTTTAACTTAAAGAATCTAAGTATCATGATGTATTCAGCAGGTTCCCAATAGGATTCGCATGTAATATGAGTACTATTCAAGATAGAGCAACGTTTTAATGAACCGAAACACTGTTTCTTTGTGAATTCAGTTAGTTCCCATTTCAAGCTCTTGTAATATGTGTACTTTTAAAGATTTATCAAAATTTCGGGATCCGAATCTCAGTAACTTGATGAATTCAGTTAGTTCCCAATAGGCCGCAATAGTAATAAGAAACTGTTCGGGATACAGAATAATTTTCACGAATGGAATCAAAATTTCTAGGCGAATTCTGTGAGTTCCCAATGGGACATGCTTGTATGAGTGTGCTTTTCAGTATATAGCAACATTTTAAGAAACGGAATCTAAGTATCATGGTGAATTCAGTAGGCTCCCAATAGGATTCGCATGTAATAAGCTTGTTATTTGAGATAGAGCAACGTTTTAACGAACTAAAACACTGATTCTTTGTGAATTCAGTTAGTTCGCAGTAGCAGTCTTTTGTAATACGTGTACTTTGAAAGATTTATCAAAATTTGGTGAGCCGAATCTCAGTAACTTGTTGAATTCAGTTAGTTCTTAGTAAGCCGCACTAGTAAGAATAAGTGGTCTGTTCGGGATGTAGAAAAATTTTCACGGATTGAATCAAAATTTCCAGGCGAAATCAGTTAGTTCCCAATGCGACATGCTAGTATGAGTGTGCTTGAAAATATATAGCAACATTTTGAGGAACGGTATCTAAGTATCATGGTGAATTCAGTAAGTTCCCAATAGGATTCGTATGTAAAAAGCTTGTTATTCAAGATAGATCAACGTTTTAACGAACTGAAACACGGTTTCTTTGTGAATTCAGTTAGTTCCAAGTAGCAGGCTCTTGTAATATGTGTACTTTTAAAGATTTATCAAAATTTCGTGAGCCGAATCTCAGTAACTTGGTGAATTCAGTTAGTTCCCAATATGCCACAGTAGTAATAAGTGGACTGTTCGGGATATAGAAAAAATTCACGATTGAATCAAAATTTCTAGGCGAATTCAGTGAGTTGCCAATGGGACATGCTTGTATGAGTGTGCTTTTCAATATATAGTAAGATTTTCAGGAACGGAGTCTAAGTATCATGTTGAATTCAGTAGGTTCCCAATAGGATTCACATGGAATAAGCTTGTTATTCAAGATAGAGCAACGCTTTAACGAACTGAAACACTGTTTCTTTGTGAATTCAGTTAGTGCCCAGGAGCAGGCTCTTGTAATATGTGTACTTTTTAAGATTTATCAAAATTTGGTGAGCCGAGTCTCAGTAACTTGGTGAATTCAGTTAGTTCTTAGTAAGCCGCACTAGTAATAAGTGGTCTGTTCGGGATGTAGAAAAATTTTCACGGATTGAATCAAAATTTCTAGGCGAATTCAGTGAGTTCCCAATGCGACATTCTGGTATGAGTGTGCTTGTCAATATATAGAAACATTTTGAGGAACGGAATCTAAGTATCATGGTGAATTCAGTAAGTTCCCAATAGGATTCGTATGTAATAAGCTTGTTATTCAAGATAGAGCAACGTTTTAACAAACTGAAACACTGTTTCTTTGTGAATTCAGTTAGTTCCAAGTAGCAGGCTCTTGTAATATGTGTACTTTTAAAGATTTATCAAAATTTCGTGAGCCGAATCTCAGTAACTTGGTGAATTCAGTTAGTTCCCAATATGCCACAGTAGTAATAAGTGGACTGTTCGGGATATAGAAAAAATTCACGATTGAATCAAAATTTCTAGGCGAATTCAGTGAGTTGCCAATGGGACATGCTTGTATGAGTGTGCTTTTCAATATATAGCAAGATTTTAAGGAACGGAGTCTAAGTATCATGTTGAATTCAGTAGGTTCCCAATAGGATTGACATGGAATAAGCTTGTTATTCAAGATAGAGCAACGCTTTAACGAACTGAAACACTGTTTCTTTGTGAATTCAGTTAGTGCCCAGGAGCAGGCTCTTGTAATATGTGTACTTTTTAAGATTTATCAAAATTTCGTGAGCCGAGTCTCAGTAACTTGGTGAATTCAGTTAGTTCTTAGTAAGCAGCACTAGTAATAAGTGGTCTGTTCGGGATGTAGAAAAATTTTCACGGATTGAATCAAAATTTCTAGGCGAATTCAGTGAGTTCCCAATGCGACATTCTGGTATGAGTGTGCTTGTCAATATATAGCAACATTTTGAGGAACAGAATCTAAGTATAATGGTGAATTCAGTAAGTTCCCAATAGGATTCGTATGTAATAAGCTTGTTATTCAAGATAGAGCAACGTTTTAACGAACTGAAACACGGTTTCTTTGTGAATTCAGTTAGTTCCAAGTAGCAGGCTCTTGTAATATGTGTACTTTTAAAGATTTATTAAAATTTCGTGAGCCGAATCTCAGTAACTTAGTGAATTCAGTTAGTTCCCAATATGCCACAGTAGTAATAAGTGGACTGTTCGGGATATAGAAAAAATTAACGAATTGAATAAAAATTTCTAGGCGAATTCAGTGAGTTGCCAATGGGACATGCTTGTATGAGTGTGCTTTTCAATATATAGCAACATTTTAAGGAACGGAATCTAAGTATCATGGTGAATTCAGTAGGTTCCCAATAGGATTCACATGGAATAAGCTTGTTATTCAAGATAGAGCAACGCTTTAACGAACTGAAACACTGTTCCTTTGTGAATTCAGTTAGTTCCCAGTAGCAGGCTCTTGTAATATGTGTACTTTTTAAGATTTATCAAAATTTCGTGAGCCGAATCTCAGTAACTTGGTGAGTTCAGTTAGTTCTTAGTAAGCTGCAATAGTAATAAGTGGACTGTTCGGGATATAGAAAAGTTTTCACGAATTGAATCAAAATTTCTAGGCGAATTCAGTAAGTTCCCAAGCGACATGCTTGTATGAGTGTGCTTTTCAATATATAGCAACATTTTAAGGAACGGAATCTAAGTATCACGTTGAATTCAGTAGGTTCCTAATAGGATTTGCATGTAATAAGCTTGTTATTCGAGATAGAGCAAGGTTTTAATGAACTAAACACTGTTTCTTTGTGAATTCAGTTAGTTCCCAGGAGAAGGCTCTTGTAGTATGTGTACTTTTAAAGATTTATCAAAATTTGGTGAGCCGATACTCAGTAAATTGGTGAATACAGTTAATTACTAGTAGGCCGCAATACTAATAAGTGTACAGTTTGGGATATAGAAAAATTTTCACAAATGGAATCAAAATTTCTAGGCGAATTCAGTGAGTTCCCAAAGGGACATGCTTTTATTAGTGTGCGTTTCAATATATAGCAACATTTTAAGGAACGGAATCTCAGTATCATTGTGAACTCAGTAGATTCCCATTGGATTTGCATGTAATAACCTTTTTATTAAAGATAGAGCAACGTTATAACAAACTGAAACACTGTTTTTTTGTGAATTCAGTTAGTTCCCAGTAGCAGGCTCTTGTAATATGTGTACTTTTAAAGATTTATCAAAATTTTATGAGCCGAATCTCAGTAATTTGGTGAATTAAGTTAGTTTCGACTAGACCGCAACAATAATAAGTGGACTGTCGGGATATAGAAAAATTTTCACGAATTGAATCAAAATTTCTAGGCGAATTCAGTGAGTTCCCAAAGGGACATGCTTGTATGAGTGTGCTTTTCAATATGTAGCAACATTTTAAGGAACGGAATCTAAGAATCATGGTGAATTCAGTAGGTTCCCAATAGGATTCGCATGTAATAAGCTTGTTATTCAAGATTGAGCAACGGTTTAACGAACTTAATCACTGTTTCTTTGTGAATTCAGTTAGTTCCCATTGGCAGGCTCTTGTAATATGTGTACTTTTAAAGATTTCTCAAAATTTCGTGAGTCGAATCTCACTGAATTGGTGAATACAGTTAGTTCCTAGTAAGCCAAAATAGTGATAAGTGGACTGATCGGGATATAGAAAAATTTTCACGGATTGAATCAAAATTTCTTGGCGAATTCAGTGAGTTCCCAATGTGACATGATTGTATGAGTGTGCTTGTCAATATATAGCAACATTTTGAGGAACGAAATCCAAGTATCATGGTGAATTCAGTAACTTCCCAATAGGATTCGCATGTAATAAGCTTGTTATTCAAGATAGAGCAACGTTTTAACGAACTGAAACACTGTTTCTTTGTTAATTCAGTTAGTTCCCTGTAGCAGGCTCTTGTAATATGTGTACTTTTAAAGATTTATCAAAATTTGGTGAGCCGAATCTCAGTAACATGGTGAATTCAGTTAGTTTCCAATGTGCCGCAGTAGTAATGAGTGGACTGTTAGGGATATAGAAAAATTTTCACGAATGGAATCAAAATTTCTAGGCGAATTCAGTGAGTTCCCAATGGGACATGCTCGTAGGAGTGTGCTTTTCAATATATAGCAACATTTTAAGGAATGAAGTTTAAGTATCAGTTTGAATGCAGTAGGTTCCCAATAGGATTCGCAGGTAATATGCTTGTTATTCGAGATAGAGCAACGTTTTAACGAACTGAAACACTGTTTCTTTGTGAATTCAGTTAGTTCCCAGTAGCAGGATCTTGTAATATGTGTACTTTTAAAGATTTATCAAAATTTCGTGAGCCGAATCTGAGTAAATGGCTGAATTTAAGCAGGTCCCTGTAAGCCGCAATAGTAATGAGTGGACTGTTCTGGATATAGAAAAATTTTCACGAATTGAATCATGATTTCTAGGCGAATTCAGTGAGTTACGAATAGGACATGCTTGTATGAGTCTTTTTTACGATATATAGCAATATTTTAAGGAACGGAATCTAAGTATCATGGTGAATTCAGTAGGTTCCCAATAGGATTCGCATGTAATAAGCTTGTTATTCGATATAGAGCAACCTTTTAACGAACTGAAACACTGTTTCTTTGTGAATTCAGTTAGTTCCCAGTAGCAGGATCTTGTAATATGTGTACTTTTAAAGATTTATCAAAATTTCGTGAGCCGAATCTGAGTAAATGGCTGAATTTAAGCAGGTCCTAGTAAGCCGCAATAGTAATGAGTGGACTGTTCTGGATATAGAAAAATTTTCACGAATTGAATCATGATTTCTAGGCGAATTCAGTGAGTTACCAATAGGACATGCTTGTATGAGTGTTTTTTACGATATATAGCAATATTTTAAGGAACGGAATCTAAGTATCATGGTGAATTCAGTAGGTTCCCAATAGGATTCGCATGTAATAAGCTTGTTATTCGATATAGAGCAACCTTTTAACGAACTGAAACACTGTTTCTTTGTGAATTCAGTTAGTTCGCAGTAGCAAGCCTTGTAGTATGTGTACTTTTAAAGATTTATCAAAATTTCATGAGCCGAATCTCAGTAAATTGATGAATACAGTGAATTCCTGGTAGGCCGCTATAGTAATATGTGGACTGTTCGGGATAAAGAAAAATTTTCACGAATGGAATCAAAATTTCTAAGTAAATTCAGTGAGATCCCAATGGGACATGCTTGTTTGAGTGTGCTTTTCAAGATATAGCAACATTTTAACTTAAGGAATCTAAGTATCATGATGTATTCAGCAGGTTCCCAATAGGATTCGCATGTAATATGAGTACTATTCAAGATAGAGCAACGTTTTAATGAACCGAAACACTGTTTCTTTGTGAATTCAGTTAGTTCCCATTTCAAGCTCTTGTAATATGTGTACTTTTAAAGATTTATCAAAATTTCGGGATCCGAATCTCAGTAACTTGATGAATTCAGTTAGTTCCCAATAGGCCGCAAAAGTAATAAGAAACTGCTCGGGATACAGAATAATTTTCACGAATGGAATCAAAATTTCTAGGCGAATTCTGTGAGTTCCCAATGGGACATGCTTGTATGAGTGTGCTTTTCAGTATATAGCAACATTTTAAGAAACGGAATCTAAGTATCATGGTGAATTCAGTAGGTTCCCAATAGGATTCGCATGTAATAAGCTTGTTATTTGAGATAGAGCAACGTTTTAACGAACTAAAACACTGATTCTTTGTGAATTCAGTTAGTTCGCAGTAGCAGTCTTTTGTAATACGTGTACTTTGAAAGATTTATCAAAATTTGGTGAGCCGAATCTCAGTAACTTGTTGAATTCAGTTAGTTCTTAGTAAGCCGCACTAGTAAGAATAAGTGGTCTGTTCGGGATGTAGAAAAATTTTCACGGATTGAATCAAAATTTCCAGGCGAAATCAGTTAGTTCCCAATGCGACATGCTAGTATGAGTGTGCTTGAAAATATATAGCAACATTTTGAGGAACGGTATCTAAGTATCATGGTGAATTCAGTAAGTTCCCAATAGGATTCGTATGTAAAAAGCTTGTTATTCAAGATAGATCAACGTTTTAACGAACTGAAACACGGTTTCTTTGTGAATTCAGTTAGTTCCAAGTAGCAGGCTCTTGTAATATGTGTACTTTTAAAGATTTATCAAAATTTCGTGAGCCGAATCTCAGTAACTTAGTGAATTCAGTTAGTTCCCAATATGCCACAGTAGTAATAAGTGGACTGTTCGGGATATAGAAAAAATTCACGATTGAATCAAAATTTCTAGGCGAATTCAGTGAGTTGCCAATGGGACATGCTTGTATGAGTGTGCTTTTCAATATATAGCAAGATTTTAAGGAACGGAGTCTAAGTATCATGTTGAATTCAGTAGGTTCCCAATAGGATTCACATGGAATAAGCTTGTTATTCAAGATAGAGCAACGCTTTAACGAACTGAAACACTGTTTCTTTGTGAATTCAGTTAGTGCCCAAGAGCAGGCTCTTGTAATATGTGTACTTTTTAAGATTTATCAAAATTTCGTGAGCCGAGTCTCAGTAACTTGGTGAATTCAGTTGGTTCTTAGTAAGCCGCACTAGCAATAAGTGGTCTGTTCGGGATGTAGAAAAATCTTCAGGGATTGAATCAAAATTTCTAGGCGAATTCAGTGAGTTCCCAATGCGACATTCTGGTATGAGTGTGCTTGTCAATATATAGCAACATTTTGAGGAACGGAATCTAAGTATCATGGTGAATTCAGTAAGTTCCCAATAGGATTCGTATGTAATAAGCTTGTTATTCAAGATAGAGCAACGTTTTAACAAACTGAAACACTGTTTCTTTGTGAATTCAGTTAGTTCCAAGTAGCAGGCTCTTGTAATATGTGTACTTTTAAAGATTTATTAAAATTTCGTGAGCCGAATCTCAGTAACTTGGTGTATTCAGTTAGTTCCCAATATGCCGCAGTAGTAATAAGTGGACTGTTCGGGATATAGAAAAAATTCACGAATTGAATCAAAATTTCTAGGCGAATTCAGTGAGTTGCCAATGGGACATGCTTGTATGAGTGTGCTTTTCAATATATAGCAACATTTTAAGGAACGGAATCTAAGTATCATGGTGAATTCAGTAGGTTCCCAATAGGATTCACATGGAATAAGCTTGTTATTCAAGATAGAGCAACGCTTTAACGAACTGAAACACTGTTTCTTTGTGAATTCAGTTAGTTCCCAGTAGCAGGCTCTTGTAATATGTGTACTTTTTAAGATTTATCAAAATTTCGTGAGCCGAAACTCAGTAACTTGGTGAGTTCAGTTAGTTCTTAGTAAGCTGCAATAGTAATAAGTGGACTGTTCGGGATATAGAAAAGTTTTCACGAATTGAATCAAAATTTCTAGGCGAATTCAGTACGTTCCCAAGCGACATGCTTGTATGAGTGTGCTTTTCAATATATAGCAACATTTTAAGGAACGGAATCTAAGTATCACGTTGAATTCAGTAGGTTCCTAATAGGATTTGCATGTAATAAGCTTGTTATTCGAGATAGAGCAAGGTTTTAATGAACTAAACACTGTTTCTTTGTGAATTCAGTTAGTTCCCAGGAGAAGGCTCTTGTAGTATGTGTACTTTTAAAGATTTATCAAAATTTGGTGAGCCGATACTCAGTAAATTGGTGAATACAGTTAATTACTAGTAGGCCGCAATACTAATAAGTGTACAGTTTGGGATATAGAAAAATTTTCACGAATGGAATCAAAATTTCTAGGCGAATTCAGTGAGTTCCCAAAGGGACATGCTTTTATTAGTGTGCGTTTCAATATATACCAACATTTTAAGGAACGGAATCTCAGTATCATGGTGAACTCAGTAGATTCCCATTGGATTTGCATGTAATAAGCTTTTTATTAAAGATAGAGCAACATTATAACGAACTGAAACACTGTTTTTTTGTGAATTCAGTTAGTTCCCATTAGCAGGCTCTTTTAATATGTGTACTTTTAAAGATTTATCAAAATTTGGTGAGCCGAATCTCAGTAATTTGGTGAATTAAGTTAGTTTCGACTAAACCGCAACAATAATAAGAGGACTCATCGGGATATAGAAAAATTTTCACGAATTGAATCAAAATTTCTAGGCGAATTCAGTGAGTTCCCAAAGGGACATGCTTGTATGAGTGTGCTTTTCAATATATAGCAACATTTTAAGGAACGGAATCTAAGAATCATGGTGAATACAGTAGGTTCCCAATAGGATTCGCATGTAATAAGCTTGTTATTCAAGATTGAGCAACGGTTTAACGAACTGAATCACTGTTTCTTTGTGAATTCAGTTAGTTCCCATTAGCAGGCTCTTGTAATATGTGTACTTTTAAAGATTTCTCAAAATTTCGTGAGTCGAATCTCACTGAATTGGTGAATACAGTTAGTTCCTAGTAAGCCAAAATAGTGATAAGTGGACTGTTCGGGATATAGAAAAATTTTCACGGATTGAATCAATTTTCTTTGCGAATTCAGTGAGTTCCCAATGCGACATGCTTGTATGAGTGTGCTTGTCAATATATAGCAACATTTTGAGGAACGAAATCTAAGTATCATGGTGAATTCAGTAACTTCCCAATAGGATTCGCATGTAATAAGCTTGTTATTCAAGATAGAGCAAAGTTTTAACGAACTGAAACACTGTCTCTTTGTTAATTCAGTTAGTTCCCTGTAGCAGGCTCTTGTAATATGTGTACTTTTAAAGATTTATCAAAATTTGGTGAGCCGAATCTCAGTAACTTGGTGAATTCAGTTAGTTTCCAATGTGCCGCAGTAGTAATAAGTGGACTGTTAGGGATATAGAAAAATTTTCACGAATGGAATCAAAATTTCTAGGCGAATTCAGTGAGTTCCAAATGGGACATGCTCGTAGGAGTGTGCTTTTCAATATATAGCAACATTTTAAGAAACGAAGTTTAAGTATCAGGTTGAATGCAGTAGGTTCCCAATAGGATTCGCAGGTAATATGCTTGTTATTCGAGATAGAGCAACGTTTTAACGAACTGAAACACTGTATCTTTGTGAATTCAGTTAGTTCCCAGTAGCAGGGTCTTGTAATATGTGTACTTTTAAAGATTTATCAAAATTTCGTGAGCCGAATCACAGTAAATGGCTGAATTTAAGTAGGTCCTAGTAAGCCGCAATAGTAATGAGTGGACTGTTCTGGATATAGAAAAATTTTCACGAATTGAATCATGATTTCTAGGCGAATTCAGTGAGTTACCAATAGGACATCCTTGTATGAGTGTTTTTTACGATATATAGCAATATTTTAAGGAACGGAATCTAAGTATCATGGTGAATTCAGTAGGTTCCCAATAGGGTTCGCATGTAATAAGCTTGTTATTCGATATAGAGCAACCTTTTAACGAACTGAAACACTGTTTCTTTGTGAATTCAGTTAGTTCCCAGTAGCAAGCCTTGTAGTATGTGTACTTTTAAAGATTTATCAAAATTTCATGAGCCGAATCTCAGTAAATTGGTGAATACAGTGAATTCCTGGTAGGCCGCTATAGTAATATGTGGACTGTTCGGGATAAAGAAAAATTTTCACGAATGGAATCAAAATTTCTAAGTAAATTCAGTGAGATCCCAATGGGACATGCTTGTTTGAGTGTGCTTTTCAAGATATAGCAACATTTTAACTTAAGGAATCTAAGTATCATGATGTATTCAGCAGGTTCCCAATAGGATTCGCATGTAATATGAGTACTATTCAAGATAGAGCAACGTTTTAATGAACCGAAACACTGTTTCTTTGTGAATTCAGTTAGTTCCCATTTCAAGCTCTTGTAATATGTGTACTTTTAAAGATTTATCAAAATTTCGGGATCCGAATCTCAGTAACTTGATGAATTCAGTTAGTTCCCAATAGGCCGCAATAGTAATATGAAACTGCTCGGGATACAGAATAATTTTCACAAATGGAATCAAAATTTCTAGGCGAATTCTGTGAGTTCCCAATGGGACATGCTTGTATGAGTGTGCTTTTCAGTATATAGCAACATTTTAAGAAACGGAATCTAAGTATCATGGTGAATTCAGTAGGTTCCCAATAGGATTCGCATGTAATAAGCTTGTTATTTGAGATAGAGCAACGTTTTAACGAACTAAAACACTGATTCTTTGTGAATTCAGTTAGTTCGCAGTAGCAGTCTTTTGTAATACGTGTACTTTGAAAGATTTATCAAAATTTGGTGAGCCGAATCTCAGTAACTTGTTGAATTCAGTTAGTTCTTAGTAAGCCGCACTAGAAAGAATAAGTGGTCTCTTCGGGATGTAGAAAAATTTTCACGGATTGAATCAAAATTTCCAGGCGAAATCAGTTAGTTCCCAATGCGACATGCTAGTATGAGTGTGCTTGAAAATATATAGCAACATTTTGAGGAACGGTATCTAAGTATCATGGTGAATTCAGTAAGTTCCCAATAGGATTCGTATGTAAAAAGCTTGTTATTCAAGATAGATCAACGTTTTAACGAACTGAAACACGGTTTCTTTGTGAATTCAGTTAGTTCCAAGTAGCAGGCTCTTGTAATATGTGTACTTTTAAAGATTTATCAAAATTTCGTGAGCCGAATCTCAGTAACTTAGTGAATTCAGTTAGTTCCCAATATGCCACAGTAGTAATAAGTGGACTGTTCGGGATATAGAAAAAATTCACGATTGAATCAAAATTTCTAGGCGAATTCAGTGAGTTGCCAATGGGACATGCTTGTATGAGTGTGCTTTTCAATATATAGCAAGATTTTAAGGAACGGAGTCTAAGTATCATTTTGAATTCAGTAGGTTCCCAATAGGATTCACATGGAATAAGCTTGTTATTCAAGATAGAGCAACGCTTTAACGAACTGAAACACTGTTTCTTTGTGAATTCAGTTAGTGCCCAGGAGCAGGCTCTTGTAATATGTGTACTTTTTAAGATTTATCAAAATTTCGTGAGCCGAGTCTCAGTAACTTGGTGAATTCAGTTAGTTCTTAGTAAGCCGCACTAGTAATAAGTGGTCTGTTCGGGATGTAGAAAAATTTTCACGGATTGAATCAAAATTTCTAGGCGAATTCAGTGAGTTCCCAATGCGACATTCTAGTATGAGTGTGCTTGTCAATATATAGCAACATTTTGAGGAACGGAATCTAAGTATCATGGTGAATTCAGTAAGTTCCCAATAGGATTCGTATGTAATAAGCTTGTTATTCAAGATAGAGCAACGTTTTAACAAACTGAAACACTGTTTCTTTGTGAATTCAGTTAGTACCAAGTAGCAGGCTCTTGTAATATGTGTACTTTTAAAGATTTATCAAAATTTCGTGAGCCGAATCTCAGTAACTTGGTGTATTCAGTTAGTTCCCAATATGCCGCAGTAGTAATAAGTGGACTGTTCGGGATATAGAAAAAATTCACGTATTGAATCAAAATTTCTAGGCGAATTGAGTGAGTTCCCAATGGGACATGCTTGTATGAGTGTTCTTTTCAATATATAGCAACATTTTAAGGAACGGAATCTAAGTATCATGGTGAATTCAGTAGGTTCCCAATAGGATTCACATGGAATAAGCTTGTTATTCAAGATAGAGCAACGCTTTAACGAACTGAAACACTGTTTCTTTGTGAAATCAGTTAGTTCCCAGTAGCAGGCTCTTGTAATATGTGTACTTTTTAAGATTTATCAAAATTTCGTGAGCCGAATCTCAGTAACTTGGTGAATTCAGTTAGTTCTTAGTAAGCTGCAATAGTAATAAGTGGACTGTTCGGGATATAGAAAAGTTTTCACGAATTGAATCAAAATTTCTAGGCGAATTCAGTACGTTCCCAAGCGACATGCTTGTATGAGTGTGCTTTTCAATATATAGCAACATTTTAAGGAACGGAATCTAAGTATCACGTTGAATTCAGTAGGTTCCCAATAGGATTCGCATGTAATAAGCTTGTTATTCGAGATAGAGCAAGGTTTTAATGAACTAAACACTGTTTCTTTGTGAATTCAGTTAGTTCCCAGGAGAAGGCTCTTGTAGTATGTGTACTTTTAAAGATTTATCAAAATTTGGTGAGCCGATACTCAGTAAATTGGTGAATACAGTTAATTACTAGTAGGCCGCAATACTAATAAGTGTAGAGTTTGGGATATAGAAAAATTTTCACGAATGGAATCAAAATTTCTAGGCGAATTCAGTGAGTTCCCAAAGGGACATGCTTTTATTAGTGTGCATTTCAATATATAGCAACATTTTAAGGAACGGAATCTCAGTATCATGGTGAACTCAGTAGATTCCCATTGGATTTGCATGTAATAAGCTTTTTATTAAAGATAGAGCAACGTTATAACGAACTGAAACACTGTTTTTTTGTGAATTCAGTTAGTTCCCAGTAGCAGGCTCTTGTAATATGTGTACTTTTAAAGATTTATCAAAATTTGGTGAGCCGAATCTCAGTAATTTGGTGAATTAAGTTAGTTTCGACTAGACCGCAACAATAATAAGTGGACTGATCGGGACATAGAAACATTTTCACGAATTGAATCAAAATTTCTAGGCGAATTCAGTGAGTTCCCAAAGGGACATGCTTGTATGAGTGTGCTTTTCAATATATAGCAACATTTTAAGGAACGGAATCTAAGAATCATGGTGAATTCAGTAGGTTCCCAATAGGATTCGCATGTAATAAGCTTGTTATTCAAGATTGAGCAACGGTTTAACGAACTGAATCACTGTTTCTTTGTGAATTCAGTTAGTTCCCATTAGCAGGCTCTTGTAATATGTGTACTTTTAAAGATTTCTCAAAATTTCGTGAGTCGAATCTCACTGAATTGGTGAATACAGTTAGTTCCTAGTAAGCCAAAATAGTGATAAGTGGACTGTTCGGGATATAGAAAAATTTTCACGTATTGAATCAAAATGTCTTTGCGAATTCAGTGAGTTCCCAATGCGACATGCTTGTATGAGTGTGCTTGTCAATATATAGCAACATTTTGAGGAACGAAATCTAAGTATCACGGTGAATTCAGTAACTTCCCAATAGGATTCGCATGTAATAAGCTTGTTATTCAAGATAGAGCAACGTTTTAACAAACTGAAACACTGTTTCTTTGTGAATTCAGTTAGTACCAAGTAGCAGGCTCTTGTAATATGTGTACTTTTAAAGATTTATCAAAATTTCGTGAGCCGAATCTCAGTAACTTGGTGTATTCAGTTAGTTCCCAATATGCCGCAGTAGTAATAAGTGGACTGTTCGGGATATAGAAAAATTCACGTATTGAATCAAAATTTCTAGGCGAATTGAGTGAGTTCCCAATGGGACATGCTTGTATGAGTGTTCTTTTCAATATATAGCAACATTTTAAGGAACGGAATCTAAGTATCATGGTGAATTCAGTAGGTTCCCAATAGGATTCACATGGAATAAGCTTGTTATTCAAGATAGAGCAACGCTTTAACGAACTGAAACACTGTTTCTTTGTGAAATCAGTTAGTTCCCAGTAGCAGGCTCTTGTAATATGTGTACTTTTTAAGATTTATCAAAATTTCGTGAGCCGAATCTCAGTAACTTGGTGAATTCAGTTAGTTCTTAGTAAGCTGCAATAGTAATAAGTGGACTGTTCGGGATATAGAAAAGTTTTCACGAATTGAATCAAAATTTCTAGGCGAATTCAGTACGTTCCCAAGCGACATGCTTGTATGAGTGTGCTTTTCAATATATAGCAACATTTTAAGGAACGGAATCTAAGTATCACGTTGAATTCAGTAGGTTCCCAATAGGATTCGCATGTAATAAGCTTGTTATTCGAGATAGAGCAAGGTTTTAATGAACTAAACACTGTTTCTTTGTGAATTCAGTTAGTTCCCAGGAGAAGGCTCTTGTAGTATGTGTACTTTTAAAGATTTATCAAAATTTGGTGAGCCGATACTCAGTAAATTGGTGAATACAGTTAATTACTAGTAGGCCGCAATACTAATAAGTGTAGAGTTTGGGATATAGAAAAATTTTCACGAATGGAATCAAAATTTCTAGGCGAATTCAGTGAGTTCCCAAAGGGACATGCTTTTATTAGTGTGCATTTCAATATATAGCAACATTTTAAGGAACGGAATCTCAGTATCATGGTGAACTCAGTAGATTCCCATTGGATTTGCATGTAATAAGCTTTTTATTAAAGATAGAGCAACGTTATAACGAACTGAAACACTGTTTTTTTGTGAATTCAGTTAGTTCCCAGTAGCAGGCTCTTGTAATATGTGTACTTTTAAAGATTTATCAAAATTTGGTGAGCCGAATCTCAGTAATTTGGTGAATTAAGTTAGTTTCGACTAGACCGCAACAATAATAAGTGGACTGATCGGGACATAGAAACATTTTCACGAATTGAATCAAAATTTCTAGGCGAATTCAGTGAGTTCCCAAAGGGACATGCTTGTATGAGTGTGCTTTTCAATATATAGCAACATTTTAAGGAACGGAATCTAAGAATCATGGTGAATTCAGTAGGTTCCCAATAGGATTCGCATGTAATAAGCTTGTTATTCAAGATTGAGCAACGGTTTAACGAACTGAATCACTGTTTCTTTGTGAATTCAGTTAGTTCCCATTAGCAGGCTCTTGTAATATGTGTACTTTTAAAGATTTCTCAAAATTTCGTGAGTCGAATCTCACTGAATTGGTGAATACAGTTAGTTCCTAGTAAGCCAAAATAGTGATAAGTGGACTGTTCGGGATATAGAAAAATTTTCACGTATTGAATCAAAATGTCTTTGCGAATTCAGTGAGTTCCCAATGCGACATGCTTGTATGAGTGTGCTTGTCAATATATAGCAACATTTTGAGGAACGAAATCTAAGTATCACGGTGAATTCAGTAACTTCCCAATAGGATTCGCATGTAATAAGCTTGTTATTCAAGATAGAGCAACGTTTTAACGAACTGAAACACTGTCTCTTTGTTAATTCAGTTAGTTCCCTGTAGCAGGCTCTTGTAATATGTGTACTTTTAAAGATTTATCAAAATTTGGTGAGCCGAATCTCAGTAACTTGGTGAATTCAGTTAGTTTCCAATGTGCCGCAGTAGTAATAAGTGGACTGTTAGGGATATAGAAAAATTTTCACGAATGGAATCAAAATTTCTAGGCGAATTCAGTGAGTTCCCAATGGGACATGCTCGTAGGAGTGTGCTTTTCAATATATAGCAACATTTTAAGAAACGAAGTTTAAGTATCAGGTTGAATGCAGTAGGTTCCCAATAGGATTCGCAGGTAATATGCTTGTTATTCGAGATAGAGCAACGTTTTAACGAACTGAAACACTGTTTCTTTGTGAATTCAGTTAGTTCCCAGTAGCAGGGTCTTGTAATATGTGTACTTTTAAAGATTTATCAAAATTTCGTGAGCCGAACCTCAGTAAATGGTGAATTTAAGTAGGTCCTAGTAAGCCGCAATAGTAATGAGTTGACTGTTCTGGATATAGAAAAATTTTCTCGAATTGAATGATGATTTCTAGGCGAATTCAGTGAGTTACCAATAGGACATGCTTGTATGAGTGTTTTTTACGATATATAGCAACATTTTAAGGAACGGAATCTAAGTATCATGGTGAATTCAGTAGGTTCCCAATAGGGTTCGCATGTAATAAGCTTGTTATTCGATATAGAGCAACCTTTTAACGAACTGAAACACTGTTTCTTTGTGAATTCAGTTAGTTCCCAGTAGCAAGCCTTGTAGTATGTGTACTTTTAAAGATTTATCAAAATTTCATGAGCCGAATCTCAGTAAATTGGTGAATACAGTGAATTCCTAGTAGGCCGCTATAGTAATATGTGGACTGTTCGGGATAAAGAAAAATTTTCACGATTTAAATCAAAAATTCTAGGTGAATTTGTGAGTTCCCAATGGGTCATGCTTGTATGAGTGTGCTTTTCAATATATAGCAACATTTTAAGGAACAGAATTTAAGTATCATGGTGAATTCAGTAGGTTCCCAATAGGATTCGCATGTAATAAGCTTGTACTTCAAGATAGAGCAACGTTTTAACGAACTGAAACACTGTTTCATTGTGAATTCAGTTAGTTCCCAGGAGCAGGCTCTTGTAATATATGTACTTTTAAAGATTTATCAAAATTTGGTAAGCCGAATCTCAGTAACTTGCTGACTTCAGTAGTTCCCAGTAGGCCGCAGTAGTAATTTGTGGACAGTTCGGGATATAGAAAAATTTTCACGAATGGAATCAAAATTTCTAGGCGAATTAAGTGACTTCCCAGTGGGACATGCTTGTATGAGTGTGCTTTTCAATATATAGCAACATTTTAAGGAACGGCATCTAAGTATCATGGTGAATTCAGTAGGTTCCCAATAGGATTCGCATGTAATAAGCGTGTTATTCAAGATAGAGAAACGTTTTAACGAACTGAAACACTGTTTCTTTGTGAATTCAGTTAGTTCCCAGTAGCAGGCTCTTTTAATATGTGTACTTTTTAAGATTTTTCAAAATTTGGTGGCCGAATCTCAGTATATTGGTGAATACAGTTAATTCCTAGTAGGGCGCAATAGTAATAAGTGGACTGTTCGGGATATAGAAAAATTTTCACGAATGGAATCAAAATTTGTAGGCAATTTCAGTGAGTTCCCAATGGGACATGCTTGTGTTAGTGTGGTCTTCAATATATAGAAAGATTTTAAGGAACGGAATCTAAGTATCACGTTGATTTCAGGAGGTTCCCAATAGGATTCGCATGCAATAAGAGTACTATTCAAGATAGAGCAACGTTTTAACGAACTGAAACACTGTTTCTTTGTGAATTCACTTAGTTCCCAGTAGCAGGCTCTTGTAATATGTGTACTTTTAAAGATTTATCAAAATTTCGGGAGCCGAATCTCAGTAAATTGGTGAATACAATTAATTCCTAGTAGGCCGCAATAGTAATAAGTGACTGTTCGGGATTTAGAAAAATTTTCACGAATTGATTCAGAATTTCTGGGCGAATTCAGTGAGTTCCCAATGAGACATGCTTGTATGAGTGTGCTCTTCAATATATAGCAACATTTTAACAAACGGAATCTAAGTATCACGTTGAATTCAGGAGGTTCCCAATATGATTCGCATGTAATGAGTACTATTCAAGATAGAGCAATGTTTTAACCAACTGAAACACTGTTTCTTTGTGAATTCAGTTAGTTCCCATTAGCAGGCTCTTGTAATATGTGTACTTTTATAAATTTATCAAAATTTCGTGAGCCGAATCTCAGTAACTTGGTGAATTCAGTTAGTTCGCCCTAGGCTCCAATAGCAATTAGTAGACTTTCGGGAAATAGAAAAATTTACACTAATGGAATCAAAATTTCTAGACGAAATCAGTGAGTTCCCAATGGGACATACTTGTATGAGTGTGCTTTTTAAGATATAGGAACATTTTAACGAACGGAATCTAAGTATCATTGTGAATTCAGCAGGTTCCTATTATGATTCACATGTAATTAGACTACTATTCAAGATAGAGCAACGTTTTAACGAACTGAAACACTGTTTCTTTGTGAATTCAGTTATTTCCCATTAGCAGGGTCTTGTAATAGGTGTACTTTGAAGATTTCTCATAATTTCTGGAGCCGAATCTCAGTAACTTGGTGAATTCAGTTAGTTCCCAATAGGCCGCAATAGTAATAAGTGGACAGTTCTGGATATAGAAAAATTTTCAGGAATGGAATAAAAATATCTAGGCGAATTCATTGAGTTCCCAATGAGACACGCTTGTATGAGTGTGCTTTTCAACATATAGCAACATTTTATCGAACGGTATCTAACTATCATGGTGAATTCAGCAGGTTCCCAATAGGATTCGCATGTACAAATACTACTATTCAAGATAGAGCAAAGTTTTAATGAACTGAAACACTGTTTCTTTGTGAATTCAGTTAGTTCCCATTAGCAGTATCTCTTAATATGTGTACTTTTAAAGATTTATCACAATTTCTTGATTTGAATCTCAATACCTTTTTTAATTCAGTTAGTTCCAAATCGACCGCAATATTAATAAATAGAGTTTAGGAATATAGAAAAATTTTCACGAATGGAATCAAAATTTCTAGGTGAATTCAGTGAATTCCCAATGGGACATGCTTGTATGAGTGTGCTTTTCAAGATATATCAAAATTTTAACGAACGGAATCTATGTAACATGGTGAATTCATTAGATTAAAAATAGGATTCGATGGTAATAAGCTTGTTATTTAAGATAGAGCAACGAATTAACGAACTGAAACACTGTTTCTTTGTGAATTCAGTTAGTTCCCAGTAGCAGGCTCTTGTAATATGTGTACTTTTAAAGATTTCTCAGAATTTCGTGAGCCGAATCCCAGTAACTTGGTGAATTCAGTTAGTTCCCTATAGGCCGCTATAGTAATTAGTGGACTGTACGGGATATAGCAAAATTTTCACGAACGGAATCAGAATTTCTAGGCGAATTCAGTGAGTTCCCAATGGGACATGCTTGTATGAGTGTGATTTTCAAGATATAGCAACATTTTAAGGAACGGAATCTAAGTATCATGGTGAATTCAGCAGGTTCCCATTAGGATTCGCATGTAATAAGAGTACTATTCAAGATAGAGCAACGTTTTAACGAACTGAAACACTGTCTCTTTGTGAATTCAGTTAGTTCCAATTGTCAGGCTCTTGAATTATGTGTACTTTTAAAGATTTTTCACAATTTCCTGTGTCGAATCTCAATAATTTGTTTAATTCAGTTAGTTCCCAATAGACCGCAATAATAATAAAGAGAGTTTAGGGATATAGAAAAACATTAATGAATGGAATCAAAGTTTCTAGGCGAATTCCCAATGGGACATGCTTGTATGAGTGTGCTTTTCAAGATATAGCAACATTTTAAATAACAGAGTCTAAGTATCACGGTGAATTCAGTAGGTTCCCTGTAAAATTCGCATGTAATAAGAGCACTACAAAAGATAGAGCAATGTTTTAACGACCTGAAACACTGTTTAATGTGAATATTTTTAGTTCCCATTAACAGGCTCTTGTAATATGTGTACTTTTAAAGATTTATCAAAATTCCGTAAGCCGAATCTCAGTAACTTGGTGAATTCAGTTAGTTCGCCATAGGCCGCAAGACCAATAAGTAGACTTTCGGGATAGAGAAAAATTTACAGGAATGGAATCAAAATTTCTAGGCAAATTTAGTGAATTCCCAATGAGACATGCTTGTATGAGTTTGCTTTTCACGATATTTCAACATTTTTACAAACCGATCTAAGTATCATGGTGTATTCAGTAGGTTCCCAATAGGATTCGCATGTAATAAGAGTACTATTCAAGATAGAGCAAAGTTTTAACGAACTGAAACACTGTTTCTTTGTGAATTCAGTTAGTTCCCATTAGCAGGCTCTTGTAATATGTGTACTTTTCAAGATTTCTCATAATTTCGTGAGCCAATCTCAGTAACTTGGTTAATTCAGTTAGTTCCCAATAGCCCGCAATAGTAGTAAGTGGAGTGTTTGGGAATTAGAAAAATTTTCACAAATGGAATCAAAATTTCTAGGCGAATATAGTGAGTTTCCATTGGGACATACTTGTATGAGTTTGCTTTTCACTATATTTCAACATTTTTACAAACCGATCTAAGTATCATGGTGTTTTCTGTAGGTTCCCAATAGGATTCGCATGTGATAAGAGTACTATTCAAGACAGAGCAACCTTTTAACGAACTGAAACACTGTTTCTTTGTGAATTCAGTTAGTTCCCATTAGCAGGCTCTTGTAATATATGTACTTTTAAAGTATATCAAAATTTCGTGACCCGAATCTCAGTAACTTGGTGAATATAGTGAGTTCCCAAAGGGACATGCTTGTATGAGTGTGCTTTTCAAGATATAGCAACATTTTAACTTACGGAATCTAAGTATCATGGTGTATTCAGCAGGTTCCCAATAGGATTCGCATGTAATAAGAGTACTATTTAAGATAGGGTAAAGTTTTAGTGAACTGAAACACTGTTTCTTTGTAAATTCAGTTAGTTCCGATTAGCAGGCTCTTGTAATATGTGTACTTTTAAAGATTTAACCACAATTTCTTGTGTCGAATCTCAATAACTTGTTTAATTCAGTTAGTTCCCAATCGGCCGCAATAGTAATAAATAGAGTTTAGGGATATAGAAAAATTTTCACGAATGGAATCAAAATTTCTATGCGAATTCAGTGAGTTCGCAATGGGACATGCTTTTATGAGTGTGCTTTTCAAGATATAGCAACATTTTAACGAGAGGAATCTAAGTATCATTGTGAATTCAGTAGGTTCCCAATAGCATTCGCATGTAATAAGAGTACTATTCAAGATAGAGCAACGTTTTAACGAACTGAAACACTGTTCCTTTGTGAATTCAGTTAGTTCCCATTAGCAGGCTCTTGTAATATGTGTACTTTTAAAGATTTATCAAAATTTCGGGAGCCGAATCTCAGTTTCTTGGTGAATTCTGTTAGTTCCTAATAGGCCGCAATAGTAATAAGTGCACTGCTCGGGATATAGAAAAATTTTCAGGAATGGAATCAAAAATTCTAGGCGAATTCATTGAGTTCCCAATGGGACATGCTTGTATGATTGTGCTTTTCAAGATATAGCAACATTTTAACGAAGGGAATCTGAGTATCATGTTGAATTCAGGAGGTTCCCAATAGGATTCGCATGTAATGAGTACTATTCAAGATAGAGCAACGTTTTAACGAACTGAAACACTGTTTTTTGTGAATTCAGTTAGTTTCCATTAGCAGGCTCTTGTAATATGTGTACTTTTAAAGATTTATCAAAATTCCGTAAGCCGAATCTCAGTAACTTGGTGAATTCAGTTAGTTCGCCATAGGCCGCAATAGCAATAAGTAGACTTTCGGGATAGAGAAAAATTTACATGAATGGAATCAAAATATCTAGGCGAATTCAGCGAGTTCCCAATGGGACATGCTTGTATGAGTGTGCTTTTCAAGATATAGCAACATTTTAACGAACGGAATCTAAGTATTATGGTGAATTCGGCAGGTTCCCAATAGGATTCGCATGTAATAAGAGTACTATTCAAGATAGAGCAACGTTTTCAAGAACTGAAACACTGTTTCTTTGTGAATTCAGTTAGTTCCCATTAGCAGGCTCCTGTAATATGTTTACTTTTAAAGATTTCTCAAAATTTCGGGAGCCGAATCTCAGTAACTTGATGAATTCAGTTAGTTCCCAATAGGCCACAATACTAATAAGTGGACTGTTCGGGATATAGAAAAAATTTCATGAATGGAATCAAAATTTCTAGGCTAATTCAGTGAGTTCCCAATGGGACATGCTTGTATGAGTGTGCTTTTCAAGATATAGCAACATTTTAACTTATG
Source organism: Rattus norvegicus (assembly GCF_021556685.1). Classification (NCBI taxonomy): domain Eukaryota; kingdom Metazoa; phylum Chordata; class Mammalia; order Rodentia; family Muridae; genus Rattus; species Rattus norvegicus. The sequence continues at coordinate 47,515,526 of NC_141550.1, forward strand.
GAATCTAAGTATCATGTTGAATTCAGCAGGTTCCCATTAGGATTCGCATGTAATAAGAGTACTATTCAAGATAGAGCAACGTTTTAACGAACTGAAACACTGTTTCTTTGTGAATTCAGTTAGTTCCAATTGTCAGGCTCTTGAATTATGTGTACTTTTAAAGATTTATCTCAATTTCCTGTGTCGAATCTCAATAATTTGTTTAATTCAGTTAGTTCCCAATAGGCCGCAATAATAATAAAGAGAGTTTAGGGATATAGAAAAACATTAATGAATGGAATCAAAGTTTCTAGGCGAATTCCCAATGGGACGTGCTTGTATGAGTGTGCTTTTCAAGATATAGCAACATTTTAAATAACGGAGTCTAAGTATCACGGTGAATTCAGTAGGTTCCCAATAAAATTCGCATGTAATAAGAGCACTACAAAAGATAGAGCAATGTTTTAACGACCTGAAACACTGTTTAATGTGAATATTTTTAGTTCCCATTAACAGGCTCTTGTAATATGTGTACTTTTAAAGATTTATCAAAATTCCGTAAGCCGAATCTCAGTAACTTGGTGAATTCAGTTAGTTCGCCATAGGCCGCAAGACCAATAAGTAGACTTTCGGGATAGAGAAAAATTTACAGGAATGGAATCAAAATTTCTAGGCAAATTTAGTGAATTCCCAATGAGACGTGCTTGTATGAGTTTGCTTTTCACGATATTTCAACATTTTTACAAACCGATCTAAGTATCATGGTGTATTCAGTAGGTTCCCAATAGGATTCGCATGTAATAAGAGTACTATTCAAGATAGAGCAAAGTTTTAACGAACTGAAACACTGTTTCTTTGTGAATTCAGTTAGTTCCCATTAGCAGGCTCTTGTAATATGTGTACTTTTCAAGATTTCTCATAATTTCGTGAGCCAATCTCAGTAACTTGGTTAATTCAATTAGTTCCCAATAGCCCGCAATAGTAATAACTAGAGTGTTTGGGAATTAGAAAAATTTTCACAAATGGAATCAAAATTTCTAGGCGAATATAGTGAGTTTCCATTGGGACATACTTGTATGAGTTTGCTTTTCACTATATTTCAACATTTTTACAAACCGATCTAAGTATCATGGTGTTTTCTGTAGGTTCCCAATAGGATTCGCATGTGATAAGAGTACTATTCAAGACAGAGCAACCTTTTAACGAACTGAAACACTGTTTCTTTGTGAATTCAGTTAGTTCCCATTAGCAGGCTCTTGTAATATATGTACTTTTAAAGTATATCAAAATTTCGTGACCCGAATCTCAGTAACTTGGTGAATATAGTGAGTTCCCAAAGGGACATGCTTGTATGAGTGTGCTTTTCAAGATATAGCAACATTTTAACTTACGGAATCTAAGTATCATGGTGTATTCAGCAGGTTCCCAATAGGATTCGCATGTAATAAGAGTACTATTTAAGATAGGGTAAAGTTTTAGTGAACTGAAACACTGTTTCTTTGTAAATTCAGTTAGTTCCGATTAGCAGGCTCTTGTAATATGTGTACTTTTAAAGATTTAATCACAATTTCTTGTGTCGAATCTCAATAACTTGTTTAATTCAGTTAGTTCCCAATCGGCCGCAATAGTAATAAATAGAGTTTAGGGATATAGAAAAATTTTCACGAATGGAATCAAAATTTCTATGCGAATTCAGTGAGTTCGCAATGGGACATGCTTTTATGAGTGTGCTTTTCAAGATATAGCAACATTTTAACGAGAGGAATCTAAGTATCATTGTGAATTCAGTAGGTTCCCAATAGCATTCGCATGTAATAAGAGTACTATTCAAGATAGAGCAACGTTTTAACGAACTGAAACACTGTTCCTTTGTGAATTCAGTTAGTTCCCATTAGCAGGCTCTTGTAATATGTGTACTTTTAAAGATTTATCAAAATTTCGGGAGCCGAATCTCAGTTTCTTGGTGAATTCTGTTAGTTCCTAATAGGCCGCAATAGTAATAAGTGCACTGCTCGGGATATAGAAAAATTTTCAGGAATGGAATCAAAAATTCTAGGCGAATTCATTGAGTTCCCAATGGGACATGCTTGTATGATTGTGCTTTTCAAGATATAGCAACATTTTAACGAAGGGAATCTGAGTATCATGTTGAATTCAGGAGGTTCCCAATAGGATTCGCATGTAATGAGTACTATTCAAGATAGAGCAACGTTTTAACGAACTGAAACACTGTTTTTTGTGAATTCAGTTAGTTTCCATTAGCAGGCTCTTGTAATATGTGTACTTTTAAAGATTTATCAAAATTTCGGGAGCCGAATCTCAGTAACTTGGTGAATTCAGTTAGTTCGCCATAGGCCGCAATAGCAATAAGTAGACTTTCGGGATAGAGAAAAATTTACATGAATGGAATCAAAATATCTAGGCGAATTCAGCGAGTTCCCAATGGGACATGCTTGTATGAGTGTGCTTTTCAAGATATAGCAACATTTTAACGAACGGAATCTAAGTATTATGGTGAATTCGGCAGGTTCCCAATAGGATTCGCATGTAATAAGAGTACTATTCAAGATAGAGCAACGTTTTCAAGAACTGAAACACTGTTTCTTTGTGAATTCAGTTAGTTCCCATTAGCAGGCTCCTGTAATATGTTTACTTTTAAAGATTTCTCAAAATTTCGGGAGCCGAATCTCAGTAACTTGATGAATTCAGTTAGTTCCCAATAGGCCACAATACTAATAAGTGGACTGTTCGGGATATAGAAAAAATTTCATGAATGGAATCAAAATTTCTAGGCTAATTCAGTGAGTTCCCAATGGGACATGCTTGTATGAGTGTGCTTTTCAAGATATAGCAACATTTTAACTTATGGAATCTAAGTATCATGTTGAATTCAGCAGGTTCCCATTAGGATTCGCATGTAATAAGAGTACTATTCAAGATAGAGCAACGTTTTAACGAACTGAAACACTGTTTCTTTGTGAATTCAGTTAGTTCCAATTGTCAGGCTCTTGAATTATGTGTACTTTTAAAGATTTATCTCAATTTCCTGTGTCGAATCTCAATAATTTGTTTAATTCAGTTAGTTCCCAATAGGCCGCAATAATAATAAAGAGAGTTTAGGGATATAGAAAAACATTAATGAATGGAATCAAAGTTTCTAGGCGAATTCCCAATGGGACGTGCTTGTATGAGTGTGCTTTTCAAGATATAGCAACATTTTAAATAACGGAGTCTAAGTATCACGGTGAATTCAGTAGGTTCCCAATAAAATTCGCATGTAATAAGAGCACTACAAAAGATAGAGCAATGTTTTAACGACCTGAAACACTGTTTAATGTGAATATTTTTAGTTCCCATTAACAGGCTCTTGTAATATGTGTACTTTTAAAGATTTATCAAAATTCCGTAAGCCGAATCTCAGTAACTTGGTGAATTCAGTTAGTTCGCCATAGGCCGCAAGACCAATAAGTAGACTTTCGGGATAGAGAAAAATTTACAGGAATGGAATCAAAATTTCTAGGCAAATTTAGTGAATTCCCAATGAGACATGCTTGTATGAGTTTGCTTTTCACGATATTTCAACATTTTTACAAACCGATCTAAGTATCATGGTGTATTCAGTAGGTTCCCAATAGGATTCGCATGTAATAAGAGTACTATTCAAGATAGAGCAAAGTTTTAACGAACTGAAACACTGTTTCTTTGTGAATTCAGTTAGTTCCCATTAGCAGGCTCTTGTAATATGTGTACTTTTCAAGATTTCTCATAATTTCGTGAGCCAATCTCAGTAACTTGGTTAATTCAATTAGTTCCCAATAGCCCGCAATAGTAATAACTAGAGTGTTTGGGAATTAGAAAAATTTTCACAAATGGAATCAAAATTTCTAGGCGAATATAGTGAGTTTCCATTGGGACATACTTGTATGAGTTTGCTTTTCACTATATTTCAACATTTTTACAAACCGATCTAAGTATCATGGTGTTTTCTGTAGGTTCCCAATAGGATTCGCATGTGATAAGAGTACTATTCAAGACAGAGCAACCTTTTAACGAACTGAAACACTGTTTCTTTGTGAATTCAGTTAGTTCCCATTAGCAGGCTCTTGTAATATATGTACTTTTAAAGTATATCAAAATTTCGTGACCCGAATCTCAGTAACTTGGTGAATATAGTGAGTTCCCAAAGGGACATGCTTGTATGAGTGTGCTTTTCAAGATATAGCAACATTTTAACTTACGGAATCTAAGTATCATGGTGTATTCAGCAGGTTCCCAATAGGATTCGCATGTAATAAGAGTACTATTTAAGATAGGGTAAAGTTTTAGTGAACTGAAACACTGTTTCTTTGTAAATTCAGTTAGTTCCGATTAGCAGGCTCTTGTAATATGTGTACTTTTAAAGATTTAATCACAATTTCTTGTGTCGAATCTCAATAACTTGTTTAATTCAGTTAGTTCCCAATCGGCCGCAATAGTAATAAATAGAGTTTAGGGATATAGAAAAATTTTCACGAATGGAATCAAAATTTCTATGCGAATTCAGTGAGTTCGCAATGGGACATGCTTTTATGAGTGTGCTTTTCAAGATATAGCAACATTTTAACGAGAGGAATCTAAGTATCATTGTGAATTCAGTAGGTTCCCAATAGCATTCGCATGTAATAAGAGTACTATTCAAGATAGAGCAACGTTTTAACGAACTGAAACACTGTTCCTTTGTGAATTCAGTTAGTTCCCATTAGCAGGCTCTTGTAATATGTGTACTTTTAAAGATTTATCAAAATTTCGGGAGCCGAATCTCAGTTTCTTGGTGAATTCTGTTAGTTCCTAATAGGCCGCAATAGTAATAAGTGCACTGCTCGGGATATAGAAAAATTTTCAGGAATGGAATCAAAAATTCTAGGCGAATTCATTGAGTTCCCAATGGGACATGCTTGTATGATTGTGCTTTTCAAGATATAGCAACATTTTAACGAAGGGAATCTGAGTATCATGTTGAATTCAGGAGGTTCCCAATAGGATTCGCATGTAATGAGTACTATTCAAGATAGAGCAACGTTTTAACGAACTGAAACACTGTTTTTTGTGAATTCAGTTAGTTTCCATTAGCAGGCTCTTGTAATATGTGTACTTTTAAAGATTTATCAAAATTTCGGGAGCCGAATCTCAGTAACTTGGTGAATTCAGTTAGTTCGCCATAGGCCGCAATAGCAATAAGTAGACTTTCGGGATAGAGAAAAATTTACATGAATGGAATCAAAATATCTAGGCGAATTCAGCGAGTTCCCAATGGGACATGCTTGTATGAGTGTGCTTTTCAAGATATAGCAACATTTTAACGAACGGAATCTAAGTATTATGGTGAATTCGGCAGGTTCCCAATAGGATTCGCATGTAATAAGAGTACTATTCAAGATAGAGCAACGTTTTCAAGAACTGAAACACTGTTTCTTTGTGAATTCAGTTAGTTCCCATTAGCAGGCTCCTGTAATATGTTTACTTTTAAAGATTTCTCAAAATTTCGGGAGCCGAATCTCAGTAACTTGATGAATTCAGTTAGTTCCCAATAGGCCACAATACTAATAAGTGGACTGTTCGGGATATAGAAAAAATTTCATGAATGGAATCAAAATTTCTAGGCTAATTCAGTGAGTTCCCAATGGGACATGCTTGTATGAGTGTGCTTTTCAAGATATAGCAACATTTTAACTTATGGAATCTAAGTATCATGTTGAATTCAGCAGGTTCCCATTAGGATTCGCATGTAATAAGAGTACTATTCAAGATAGAGCAACGTTTTAACGAACTGAAACACTGTTTCTTTGTGAATTCAGTTAGTTCCAATTGTCAGGCTCTTGAATTATGTGTACTTTTAAAGATTTATCTCAATTTCCTGTGTCGAATCTCAATAATTTGTTTAATTCAGTTAGTTCCCAATAGGCCGCAATAATAATAAAGAGAGTTTAGGGATATAGAAAAACATTAATGAATGGAATCAAAGTTTCTAGGCGAATTCCCAATGGGACGTGCTTGTATGAGTGTGCTTTTCAAGATATAGCAACATTTTAAATAACGGAGTCTAAGTATCACGGTGAATTCAGTAGGTTCCCAATAAAATTCGCATGTAATAAGAGCACTACAAAAGATAGAGCAATGTTTTAACGACCTGAAACACTGTTTAATGTGAATATTTTTAGTTCCCATTAACAGGCTCTTGTAATATGTGTACTTTTAAAGATTTATCAAAATTCCGTAAGCCGAATCTCAGTAACTTGGTGAATTCAGTTAGTTCGCCATAGGCCGCAAGACCAATAAGTAGACTTTCGGGATAGAGAAAAATTTACAGGAATGGAATCAAAATTTCTAGGCAAATTTAGTGAATTCCCAATGAGACATGCTTGTATGAGTTTGCTTTTCACGATATTTCAACATTTTTACAAACCGATCTAAGTATCATGGTGTATTCAGTAGGTTCCCAATAGGATTCGCATGTAATAAGAGTACTATTCAAGATAGAGCAAAGTTTTAACGAACTGAAACACTGTTTCTTTGTGAATTCAGTTAGTTCCCATTAGCAGGCTCTTGTAATATGTGTACTTTTCAAGATTTCTCATAATTTCGTGAGCCAATCTCAGTAACTTGGTTAATTCAATTAGTTCCCAATAGCCCGCAATAGTAATAACTAGAGTGTTTGGGAATTAGAAAAATTTTCACAAATGGAATCAAAATTTCTAGGCGAATATAGTGAGTTTCCATTGGGACATACTTGTATGAGTTTGCTTTTCACTATATTTCAACATTTTTACAAACCGATCTAAGTATCATGGTGTTTTCTGTAGGTTCCCAATAGGATTCGCATGTGATAAGAGTACTATTCAAGACAGAGCAACCTTTTAACGAACTGAAACACTGTTTCTTTGTGAATTCAGTTAGTTCCCATTAGCAGGCTCTTGTAATATATGTACTTTTAAAGTATATCAAAATTTCGTGACCCGAATCTCAGTAACTTGGTGAATATAGTGAGTTCCCAAAGGGACATGCTTGTATGAGTGTGCTTTTCAAGATATAGCAACATTTTAACTTACGGAATCTAAGTATCATGGTGTATTCAGCAGGTTCCCAATAGGATTCGCATGTAATAAGAGTACTATTTAAGATAGGGTAAAGTTTTAGTGAACTGAAACACTGTTTCTTTGTAAATTCAGTTAGTTCCGATTAGCAGGCTCTTGTAATATGTGTACTTTTAAAGATTTAACCACAATTTCTTGTGTCGAATCTCAATAACTTGTTTAATTCAGTTAGTTCCCAATCGGCCGCAATAGTAATAAATAGAGTTTAGGGATATAGAAAAATTTTCACGAATGGAATCAAAATTTCTATGCGAATTCAGTGAGTTCGCAATGGGACATGCTTTTATGAGTGTGCTTTTCAAGATATAGCAACATTTTAACGAGAGGAATCTAAGTATCATTGTGAATTCAGTAGGTTCCCAATAGCATTCGCATGTAATAAGAGTACTATTCAAGATAGAGCAACGTTTTAACGAACTGAAACACTGTTCCTTTGTGAATTCAGTTAGTTCCCATTAGCAGGCTCTTGTAATATGTGTACTTTTAAAGATTTATCAAAATTTCGGGAGCCGAATCTCAGTTTCTTGGTGAATTCTGTTAGTTCCTAATAGGCCGCAATAGTAATAAGTGCACTGCTCGGGATATAGAAAAATTTTCAGGAATGGAATCAAAAATTCTAGGCGAATTCATTGAGTTCCCAATGGGACATGCTTGTATGATTGTGCTTTTCAAGATATAGCAACATTTTAACGAAGGGAATCTGAGTATCATGTTGAATTCAGGAGGTTCCCAATAGGATTCGCATGTAATGAGTACTATTCAAGATAGAGCAACGTTTTAACGAACTGAAACACTGTTTTTTGTGAATTCAGTTAGTTTCCATTAGCAGGCTCTTGTAATATGTGTACTTTTAAAGATTTATCAAAATTTCGGGAGCCGAATCTCAGTAACTTGGTGAATTCAGTTAGTTCGCCATAGGCCGCAATAGCAATAAGTAGACTTTCGGGATAGAGAAAAATTTACATGAATGGAATCAAAATATCTAGGCGAATTCAGCGAGTTCCCAATGGGACATGCTTGTATGAGTGTGCTTTTCAAGATATAGCAACATTTTAACGAACGGAATCTAAGTATTATGGTGAATTCGGCAGGTTCCCAATAGGATTCGCATGTAATAAGAGTACTATTCAAGATAGAGCAACGTTTTCAAGAACTGAAACACTGTTTCTTTGTGAATTCAGTTAGTTCCCATTAGCAGGCTCCTGTAATATGTTTACTTTTAAAGATTTCTCAAAATTTCGGGAGCCGAATCTCAGTAACTTGATGAATTCAGTTAGTTCCCAATAGGCCACAATACTAATAAGTGGACTGTTCGGGATATAGAAAAAATTTCATGAATGGAATCAAAATTTCTAGGCTAATTCAGTGAGTTCCCAATGGGACATGCTTGTATGAGTGTGCTTTTCAAGATATAGCAACATTTTAACTTATGGAATCTAAGTATCATGTTGAATTCAGCAGGTTCCCATTAGGATTCGCATGTAATAAGAGTACTATTCAAGATAGAGCAACGTTTTAACGAACTGAAACACTGTTTCTTTGTGAATTCAGTTAGTTCCAATTGTCAGGCTCTTGAATTATGTGTACTTTTAAAGATTTATCTCAATTTCCTGTGTCGAATCTCAATAATTTGTTTAATTCAGTTAGTTCCCAATAGGCCGCAATAATAATAAAGAGAGTTTAGGGATATAGAAAAACATTAATGAATGGAATCAAAGTTTCTAGGCGAATTCCCAATGGGACGTGCTTGTATGAGTGTGCTTTTCAAGATATAGCAACATTTTAAATAACGGAGTCTAAGTATCACGGTGAATTCAGTAGGTTCCCAATAAAATTCGCATGTAATAAGAGCACTACAAAAGATAGAGCAATGTTTTAACGACCTGAAACACTGTTTAATGTGAATATTTTTAGTTCCCATTAACAGGCTCTTGTAATATGTGTACTTTTAAAGATTTATCAAAATTCCGTAAGCCGAATCTCAGTAACTTGGTGAATTCAGTTAGTTCGCCATAGGCCGCAAGACCAATAAGTAGACTTTCGGGATAGAGAAAAATTTACAGGAATGGAATCAAAATTTCTAGGCAAATTTAGTGAATTCCCAATGAGACATGCTTGTATGAGTTTGCTTTTCACGATATTTCAACATTTTTACAAACCGATCTAAGTATCATGGTGTATTCAGTAGGTTCCCAATAGGATTCGCATGTAATAAGAGTACTATTCAAGATAGAGCAAAGTTTTAACGAACTGAAACACTGTTTCTTTGTGAATTCAGTTAGTTCCCATTAGCAGGCTCTTGTAATATATGTACTTTTAAAGTATATCAAAATTTCGTGACCCGAATCTCAGTAACTTGGTGAATATAGTGAGTTCCCAAAGGGACATGCTTGTATGAGTGTGCTTTTCAAGATATAGCAACATTTTAACTTACGGAATCTAAGTATCATGGTGTATTCAGCAGGTTCCCAATAGGATTCGCATGTAATAAGAGTACTATTTAAGATAGGGTAAAGTTTTAGTGAACTGAAACACTGTTTCTTTGTAAATTCAGTTAGTTCCGATTAGCAGGCTCTTGTAATATGTGTACTTTTAAAGATTTAATCACAATTTCTTGTGTCGAATCTCAATAACTTGTTTAATTCAGTTAGTTCCCAATCGGCCGCAATAGTAATAAATAGAGTTTAGGGATATAGAAAAATTTTCACGAATGGAATCAAAATTTCTATGCGAATTCAGTGAGTTCGCAATGGGACATGCTTTTATGAGTGTGCTTTTCAAGATATAGCAACATTTTAACGAGAGGAATCTAAGTATCATTGTGAATTCAGTAGGTTCCCAATAGCATTCGCATGTAATAAGAGTACTATTCAAGATAGAGCAACGTTTTAACGAACTGAAACACTGTTCCTTTGTGAATTCAGTTAGTTCCCATTAGCAGGCTCTTGTAATATGTGTACTTTTAAAGATTTATCAAAATTTCGGGAGCCGAATCTCAGTTTCTTGGTGAATTCTGTTAGTTCCTAATAGGCCGCAATAGTAATAAGTGCACTGCTCGGGATATAGAAAAATTTTCAGGAATGGAATCAAAAATTCTAGGCGAATTCATTGAGTTCCCAATGGGACATGCTTGTATGATTGTGCTTTTCAAGATATAGCAACATTTTAACGAAGGGAATCTGTGTATCATGTTGAATTCAGCCGCTTCCCAATAGGATTCGCATGTAATAAGAGTTCTATTCAAGATAGAGCAAAGATTTAATGAACTGAAGCACTGTTTCTTTATGAATTCAGTTAGTTCACATTACCAGGGTCTTGTAATATGTGTACTTTTAAAGATGTAATACAATTTCCTGTGTCAAATCTCAATAACTTGTTTAATTCAGTTAGTTCCCAATCGGCCACAATAGTAATAAATAGAGTTTAGGTATATAGAAAAATTTTCACGAATGGAATAAAAATTTCTAGGTGAATTCAGTGAGTTCACAATGGGACATGCTTGTATGAGTGTGCTTTTCAAGATATAGCAATATTTTAACTTATGGAATCTAAGTATCATTGTGAATTCAGCAGGTTCCCAATAGGATTCGCATGTAATAAGAGTACTATTCAAGATAGAGCAAAGTTTTAATGAACTGAAACACTGTTTCTTTGTGAATCCAGTTAGTTCACATTAGCAGGCCCTTGTAATATATGTACTTTTAAAGATTTATCACATTTTCTTGTGTCGAATCTCAATAACTTGTTTAATTCAGTTAGTTCCCAATCGGCCACAATAGTAATAAATAGAGTGTGCTTTTCAAGATATATAACCATTTTAACGAACGGAATCGAAGTATCATGGTGAATTCAGTAGGTTCCCCAGAGGATTCGCATGTAATAAGAGTAGTATTCAAGATAGAGCAACGTTTTAATGAACTGAAACACTGTTTCTTTCTGAATTCAGTTAGTTCCCATTAGCAGGCTCTTGCAATATGTGTACGTTTAAATATTTATCAAAATTTCGTGAGCCGAATCTCAGTACCTTGGTGAATTCAGTTAGTTCGCCATAGGCCGCAATAGCAATAAGTAGACTTTCGGGATATACAAAAATTTAAATGAATGGAATCAAAATTTCTAGGTGAATTCAGTGAGTTCCTAATGGGACATGCTTGTATGAGTGTGATTTTCAAGGTATAGCAACATTTTAACTTACGGAATCACAGTATCATGGTGAATTCGGCAGGTTCCCAATAGGATTCGCATGTAATAAGAGTACTATTCAAGGGTTGCGGATTTAGCTCAGTGGTAGAGCGCTTGCCTAGCGAGTGCAAGGCCCTGGGTTCGGTCCCAAGCTCCGAAAAAAAGAAAAGAAAGCAAAAAAAAAAACCCCAAAAAAAACAAAAAAAGTGTACTATTCAAGATAGACCAACGTTTTAACGAACTGAAACACTGTTTCTTTGTGAATTCATTTACTTCCCATTATCAGGCTCTTCTAATATGTGTACTTTTAAAGATTTCTCAAAATTTCCGGAGCCAAATCTCAGTAACTTGGTGAATTAAGTTAGTTCGCCATAGGACGCAATACCAATAAGTAGACTTTCAGGATATAGAAAAATATTTCATGAATGAAATCAAAATTTCTAGGCGAATTCAGTGAGTTCTCAATGGGACATGCTTGTATGTTGTGCTTTTCAAGATATGGCAACATTTTAACGAACGGTATCTAAGTATATTGGTGAATGCAGTAGGTTCCCAATAGGATTCGCATGTAATAAGAGTACTATTCAAGATAGAGCAACGTTTCACCGAACTGAAAGACTGTTTTTTTGTGAATTCAGTTAGTTCCCATTAGCAGGTTATTGTAATATGTGTACTTTTCAAGATTTTTCACAATTTCGTGAGCCGAATCTCAGTAACTTGGTGAATTCAGTTTGTTCCCAATAGCCCGCAATAGTAATAAGTGGAGTGTTCGGGAATTAGAAAAATTTTCACAAATGGAATCAAAATTTCTAGGCGAATTCAGTGAGTTTCCATTGGGACATGCTTGTATGAGTTTGCTTTTTACGATATTTCAAATTTTTACAAACCGATCTACGTATCATGGTGTATTCAGTAGGTTCCCAATAGGATTCGCATGTGATAAGAGTACTATTCAAGATAGAGCAACGTTTTAACGAAATGAAACACTGTTTCTTTGTGAATTCAGTTAGTTCCCAGTAGCAGGGTCTTGTAATATGTGTACTTTTAAAGATTTATCAAAATTTCGTGAGCTGAATCTCAGTAAATTGGTGAATTCACTTAGTTTGCCATAGGCCGCAATAGCAATAAGTAGACTTTCGGGATAGAGAAAAATTTACATGAATACAATCAAAATTTCTAGGCGAATTCAGCGAACTCCCAATGGGACAGGCTTGTATGAGTGTGCTTTTCAAGATATAGCAACCTTTTAATGAACGGAATCTAAGCATTATGGTGAAGTCGGCAGGATCCCAATAGGATTCGCATGTAATAAGAGTACTATTCAAGATAGAGCAACGTATTAAAGAACTGAAACACTGTTTCTTTGTGAATTCAGTTAGTTCCCATTAGCAGGCTCTTGTAATATGTCTACTTTTAAAGATTTCTCAAAATTCGTGAGCCGAATCTCAGTAACTTGATGAATTCAGTTAGTTCCCAATAGGCCGCAATACTAATAAGGTGACTGTTCGGGATATAGCAAAATTATCACGAATGGAATCAAAATTTCGAGGCGAATTCAGTGAGTTCCCAATGGGACATGCTTGTATGAGGGTGCTTTTCAAGATATAGCAACATTTTAACTTATGGAATCTAAGTATCATTGTGAATTCAGCCGCTTCCCAATAGGACTCGCATGTAATAAGAGTACTATTCAAGATAGAGCAACGTTTTAAAGAACTGAAACACTGTTTCTTTGTGAATCAGTTGGTTCCTATTAGCAGGCTCTTGTAAATGTGTACTTTTAAAGATTTCTCAAAATTTAGGGAGCCGAATCTCAGTAACTTGATGAATTCATTTAGTTCCAAGTAGGCCGCAATACTAATAAGTGGACTGTTCGGGATATAGAAAAATTTTCACGAATGGAATCAAAATTTCTAGGCGAATTCAGTGAGTTCACAATGGGACATGCTAGTATGAGTGTGCTTTTCAAGATATAGCAACATTTTAACTTATGGAATCTAAGTATCATTGTGAATTCAGCAGGTTCCCAATAGGATTCGCATGTAATAAGAGTACTATTCAATATAGAGCAAAGTTTTAATGAACTGAAACACTGTTTCTTTGTGAATTCAGTTAGTTCACATTAGCAGGCTCTTGTAATATGTGTACTTTTAAAGATTTATCACAATTTCTTGTGTCGAGTCTCAATAACTTGTTTAATTCAGTTAGTTCCCAAAGGCCACAATAGTAATAAAAAGAGTTTAGGTATAAAGAAAAATTTTCACGAATGGAATCAAAATTTCTAGGCGAATTCAGTGAGTTCACAATGGGACATGCTTGTATGAGTGGCTTTTCAAGATATATAACCATTTTAACGAACGGAATCGAAGTGTCATGGTGAATTCAGTAGATTCCCAATAGGATTCGCATGTAATAAGAGTACTATTCTAGATAGAGCAAAGTTTTAACGACCTGAAACACGGTTTCTTTGTGAATTCAGTTAGTTTCCATTAGCAGGCTCTTGGAATATGTATACTTTTAAAGATTTATCAAAATTTCGTGTGCGGAATCTCAGTGTCTTGGTGATTCAGTTAGTTGCTAATAGGCCACAATAGTAATAAGTGGACTGCTCGGGATATAGAAAAATTTTCACGAATGTAATCAAAATTTCTAGGCGAATTCATTGAGTGCCCAATGGGACATGCTTGCAGGAGTGTGCTTTTCAAGATAGAGCAACATTGTAACCAAGGGAATCTGAGTATCATGGTGAATTCAGGAGGTTCCCAATAGGATTCGTATGTAATGTATACTATTCAAGATAGAGCAACGTTTTAACGAACTGAAACACTGTTTCTTTGTGAATTCAGTTAGTTCCCATTATTAGGCTCTTGTAATATGTGTACTTTTAAGAATTTATCAAAATTTCGTGAGCCGAATCTCAGTTACTTGGTGAATTCAGTTAGTTCGCCATACACCGCAATAGCAATAAGAAGATTTTCGGGATATAGAAAAATTTACAGGAATGGAATCAAAATTTCTCGGTGAATTCAGTGAATTCCCAATGGGAGATGCTTGTATGAGTGTGCTTTTCAAGATATAGCAACACTTTAACGAAGGGAATCTAAGTAACAAGGTGAATTCAGTAGGTTCCAATAGGATTAACATGTAATAAGAGTACTATGCAAGATAGAGCAACGTTTTAACGAACTGAAACACTGTTTCTTTGTGAATTCACTTAGTTCCCATTAGCAGGCTCTTGTAATATGTGTACTTTTAAAGATTTCTCAAAATTTCGTGAGCCGAATCTCAGTTACTTGATGAATTCATTTAGTTCCAAGTAGGCCGCAATACTAATAAGTGGACTGTTCGGGATATAGAAAAATTTTCACGAATGGAATCAAAATTTCTAGGCGAATTCAGTGAGTTCACAATGGGACATGCTAGTATGAGTGTGCTTTTCAAGATATAGCAACATTTTAACTTATGGAATCTAAGTATCATTGTGAATTCAGCAGGTTCCCAATAGGATTCGCATGTAATAAGAGTACTATTCAATATAGAGCAAAGTTTTAATGAACTGAAACACTGTTTCTTTGTGAATTCAGTTAGTTCACATTAGCAGGCTCTTGTAATATGTGTACTTTTAAAGATTTATCACAATTTCTTGTGTCGAGTCTCAATAACTTGTTTAATTCAGTTAGTTCCCAAAGGCCACAATAGTAATAAAAAGAGTTTAGGTATAAAGAAAAATTTTCACGAATGGAATCAAAATTTCTAGGCGAATTCAGTGAGTTCACAATGGGACATGCTTGTATGAGTGGCTTTTCAAGATATATAACCATTTTAACGAACGGAATCGAAGTGTCATGGTGAATTCAGTAGATTCCCAATAGGATTCGCATGTAATAAGAGTACTATTCTAGATAGAGCAAAGTTTTAACGACCTGAAACACGGTTTCTTTGTGAATTCAGTTAGTTTCCATTAGCAGGCTCTTGGAATATGTATACTTTTAAAGATTTATCAAAATTTCGTGTGCGGAATCTCAGTGTCTTGGTGATTCAGTTAGTTGCTAATAGGCCACAATAGTAATAAGTGGACTGCTCGGGATATAGAAAAATTTTCACGAATGTAATCAAAATTTCTAGGCGAATTCATTGAGTGCCCAATGGGACATGCTTGCAGGAGTGTGCTTTTCAAGATAGAGCAACATTGTAACCAAGGGAATCTGAGTATCATGGTGAATTCAGGAGGTTCCCAATAGGATTCGTATGTAATGTATACTATTCAAGATAGAGCAACGTTTTAACGAACTGAAACACTGTTTCTTTGTGAATTCAGTTAGTTCCCATTATTAGGCTCTTGTAATATGTGTACTTTTAAGAATTTATCAAAATTTCGTGAGCCGAATCTCAGTTACTTGGTGAATTCAGTTAGTTCGCCATACACCGCAATAGCAATAAGAAGATTTTCGGGATATAGAAAAATTTACAGGAATGGAATCAAAATTTCTCGGTGAATTCAGTGAATTCCCAATGGGAGATGCTTGTATGAGTGTGCTTTTCAAGATATAGCAACACTTTAACGAAGGGAATCTAAGTAACAAGGTGAATTCAGTAGGTTCCAATAGGATTAACATGTAATAAGAGTACTATGCAAGATAGAGCAACGTTTTAACGAACTGAAACACTGTTTCTTTGTGAATTCACTTAGTTCCCATTAGCAGGCTCTTGTAATATGTGTACTTTTAAAGATTTATCAAAATTTGGTGAGACGAATCTCAGTAACTTGCTTAATTCAGTTAGTTCCCAATCGGCCGCAATAGTTATAAATAGAGTTTCAGGATATAGAAAAATTTGCACGATTGGAATCAAAATTTCTTGGCGAATTCAGTGAGTACCCAATGGGAGTTGCTTGTATGAGTGTCCTTTTGAAGATATAACAACATTTTAACGAATGGAATCTATGTAACATGGTGAATTCAGTAGGTTAACAATAGGATTCGCATGTAATAAGAATTTATTTAAGAAAGAGCAACAATTTAAGGAACTGAAACACTGTTTCTTTGTGAATTCAGTTAGTTACCATTAGCAGGCTCCTGTAATATGTGTACTTTTAAAGATTTCTCAGTATTTCATGAGCCGAATCCCAGTAACTTGGTGAATTCAGTTTGTTCCCAATAGGCCGCAATAGTAATAAGTGGACTGCTCGGGATATAGAAAAATTTTCACGAATGGAATCAAAATTTCTGTGGAATTCAGTGAGTTCCCAATGGGACATGCTTGTATGAGTGTTTTTTTCAAGATATAGCAATATTGTATCGAACGGTATCTAAGTATCCTGGTGAATTCAGCAGGTTCACAATAGCATTCTCATGTAATAAGAGTACTATGCAAGATAGAGCAACGTTTTAACGAACTGAAACACTGTTTCATTGAGATTTCAGTTAGTTCCCATTAGCAGGCTCTTGTAATATGTGTACTTTTAAAGATTTCTCATAATTTCGTTGGCCAAATCTCAGTAACTTGGTGAATTCAGTTAGTTCCCAATTGGCCGCAATTGTAATAAGTGGACTCTTCGGGATATAGAAAAATTTTCATGAATGGAATCAAAATTTCTTTGCGAATTCAGTGAGTTCCCAAAGGGACATGGTTGTATGGTTGTGCTTTTCAAGATGTAGCAACATTTTAACGAACGGAATCTGAGTATCATGGAGAATTCAGGAGGTTCACTTTAGGAATCACATGTAATAAGAGTACTATTCAAGATAGAGCAACGTTTTAACAAACTGAAACACTGTTTCTTTGTGAATTCAGTTAGTTCCCATTAGCATGCTCTTGTAACATGTGTACTTTTCAAGATTTCTCATAATTTCGTGAGCCGAATCTCAGTAACTTGTTTAATTCAGTTAGTTCCCAATAGGCCACAATAGTTATAAATAGAGATTCGGGATATAGAAAAATTTGCACGAATGGAATCAAAATTTCTATGCGAATTCAGTGAGTTCCCAATGGGAGATGCTTGTCTGATTGTGCTTTTGAAGATATATCAACATTTTAACGAATGTAATCTATGTAACATGGTGAATTCAGTAGGTTAACAATAGGATTCGCATGTAATAAGCTGGTTGTTTAAGACAGAGCAACAATTTAACGAACTGAAACACTGTTTCTTTATGAATTCAGTTAGTTCCCATAAGCAGGCTATTGTAATATGTGTACTTTTAAAGATTTCTCATAATTTGGTGAGGCGAATCTCAGTAACTTGGTGAATTCAGTTAGTTCCTAATAGGCCGCAATAGTGATAAGTGGACTGCTCTGGATATAGAAAAATTTTCACGAATGGAATCAAAATTTCTGGGGAATTCAGTGAGTTCCAATGGGACATGCTTGTATGAGTGTGATTTTCAAGATATAGCAACATTTTATCAAACGGTATCTAAGTATCCTGTTGAATTCAGCAGGTTCCCAAAAGGATTCGCATGTAATAAGAGTACTATGCAAGATAGAGCAACGTTTTAAAGAACTGAAACACTGTTTCTTTGTGATTTCAGTTAGTTTCCATTAGCAGGCTCTTGTAATATGTGTACTTTTAAAGATTTCTCATATTTTCGTGAGCCGAATCTCAGTAACTTGGTGAATTTAGTTACTTCCCAATAGGCCGCAATAGTAATAAGTGGACTGCTCGGGATATAGAAAAATTTTCATGAATGGAATCAAAATTTCTTTGCGAATTCAGTGAGTTCCCAATGGGACATGCTTGTATGAGTGTGCTTCTCAAGATATAGCAACATTTTAACGAAAGGAATCTAAGTATCATGGTGAATTCAGCAGGTTCCCAATAGGATTCGCATGTAATAAGAATACTATTCAAGATAGAGCAACGTTTTAATGAACTGAAACACTGTTTCTTTGTGAATTCAGTTAGTTCCCATTAGCAGGCTCTCTTAGTATGTGTACTTTTAAAGATTTATCACAATTTCTTGAGTCGAATCTCAAGAACTTGTTTAATTCAGTTAGTTACCAATCGGCCGCAATAGTTATTAATAGAGTTTTGGGATATAGAAAAATTTGCAGGAATGGAATCAAAATTTCTAGGTGAATTCAGTGAGTTCCCAATGGGAGATGCTGGTATGTTTGTGCTTTTGAAGATATATCAACATTTTAACGAATGTAATCTATGTAACATGGTGAATTCAGTAGGTTCCCAATAGCATTCGCATGTAATAAGAGTACTATTCAAGATAGAGGAACGTTTTAACGAACTGAAACACTGTTTCTTTGTGAATTCAGTTAGTTCCCATTAGCAGGCTCTTTAATATGTGTACTTTTAAAGATTTCTCAAATTTTCGTGAGCCTAATCTCAGTAACTTGGTGAACTTAGTTAGTTCACAATAGGCCGCAATAGTAATAAGTGGACTGTTCGGGATATAGTAAAATATATTCGAATGGATTCAAAATTTCTAGGCGAATTCAGTCAGTTCCCAATGGGACATGGTTGTATGATTGTGCTTTGCAAGATATAGCAACACTTTAACGAACGGAATCTGAGTATCATGGTGAATTCAGGAGGTTCAATTTAGGAATCACATGTAATAAGAGTACTATTCAAGATAGAGCAACGTTTTAACGAACTGAAACACTGTTTCTTTGTGAATTCAGTTAGTTCCCATTAGCAGGCTATTGTAATATGTGTACTTTTAAAGATTTCTCATAATTTGGTGAGGCGAATATCAGTAACTTGGTGAATTCAGTTAGTTCCTAATAGGCCGCAATAGTGATAAGTTGACTGCTCGGGATATAGATAAATTTTCACGAACGGAATCAAAATTTCTGGGGAATTCAGTGAGATCCAATGGGACATGATTGTATGAGTGTGCTTTTCAAGATATAGCAACATTTTATCGAACAGTATCTAAGTATCATGGTGAATTCAGCAGGTTCCCAATAGGATTCGCATGTAATAAGAGTTCTATGCAAGATAGAGCAATGATTTAAAGAACTGAAACACTGTTTCTTTGTGAATTCAGTTAGTTCCAATTAGCAGGCTCTTGTAATGTGTGTACTTTTAAAGATTTCTCAAAATTTCGTGAGCCGAATCTCAGTAATTGATGAATTCAGTTAGTTCCCAATAGGCCGCAATAGTAATAAGTGGACTTTTCGGGATATAGAAAAATTTTCACGAATGGAATCAAAATTTCTAGGCGATTTCAGGGAGTTCCCAATGGGACATTGTTGTATGATTTGCTTTTCAAGATATAGCAACATTTTAACGAACAGAATCTGAGTATCATGGTGAATTCAGGAGGTTCACTTTAGGAATCACATGTAATAAGAGTACTATTCAACAAAGAGCAACGTTTCAACGAACTGAAACACTGTTTCTTTGTGAATTCAGTTAGTTCCCATTAGCAGGCTCTTGAAATATGTGTACTTTTCAATATTTCTCATAATTTCGTGAGCCGAATCTCAGTAACTTTGTGAATTCAGTTAGTTACCAATTGCCCGCAATAGTAATAAGAGGAGTGTTCCGGATTAAAAAAAATTTTCACAAATGGAATCAAAATTTCTAGGCGAATACAGTGAGTTTCAATTGGGATATCCTTGTATGAGTGTGGTTTTTACGATATTTCAACATTTTTACAAACCGATCTAAGTATCATGGTGTATTCAGTAGGTTCCCAATAGGATTCGCATGTAATAAGAGTATTATACAAGATAGAGCAACGTTTTGACGAACTGAAACACTGTTTCTTTGTGATTTCAGTTAGTTGCCATTAGCAGGCTCTTGTAATATGTGTACTTTTCAAGATTTCTCATAATTTAGTGAGCCGAATCTCAGTAACTTGGTGAATTCAGTTAGTTCCCAATAGGCCGCTATAGTAATAAGTGGACTGCTCGGGATATAGAAAAATTTTCACGAATGGAATCAAAATATCTAGGAGAATTCAGTTTGTTCCCAATGGGACATGCTTGTATGAGTGTGCTTTTCAAGATAGAGCAACATTTTAACAACAGTGTCTAAATATCATGGTGAATTCGGCAGGTTCCCAGTAGGATTCTCATTTAGTAAGACTACTATTCAAGATAGAGCAACGTTATAACGAACTGAAACACTGTTTCATTGTGAATTCAGTTAGTTCCCATTATTAGGCTCTTGTAATATGTGTACTTTTAAGAATTTATCAAAATTTCGTGAGTCGAATCGCAGTAACTTGTTGAATTCAGTTAGTTCCCAGTAGGCCGCAATAGTAATAAATAGACTTTCGGGATATAGAAAAATGTTCACGAACGGAATCAAAATTTCTAGGTGAATTCAGTGAATTCCCAATGGGAGATGCTTGTATGAGTGTGCTTTTCAAGATATAGCAACACTTTAACGAAGGGAATCTAAGTAACATGGTGAATTCAGTAGGTTCCAATAGGATTCGCATGGAATAATAGTACTATGCAAGATAGAGCAAAGTTTTAACGAACTGAAACACTGTTTCTTTGTGAATTCAGTTAGTTCCCATTAGCAGGATCTCTTAATATGTGTACCTTTTAAGATTTCTCAGAATTTCGTGAGTCAAATCTCAGTAACTTGGTGAATTCAGTTAGTTCCCAATAGGCCGCAATAGTAATAAGTGGACTGCTCGGGATATAGAAAAATTTTCACGAATGGAATAAAAATTTCTTTGCGATTTCAGTGAGTTCCCAATGGGACATGCTTGAATGAGTGTGCTTTTCAAGATAATGCAACATTTTAACGAACACTGTCTACATATCATGGTGAATTCAGCAGGTTCCCAGTAGGACTCGCATTTAATAAGACTACTAGTCAAGATAGAGGAACGTTTTAACCAACTGAAACACTGTTTCATTGTGAATTCAGTTAGTTCCCATTATTAGGCTCTTGTAATATGTGTACTTTTAAGAATTTATTAAAATTTCGTGAGTCGAATCTCAGTAACTTGTTGAATTCGGTTAGTTTCCAATAATGGGCAATATTAATAAATAGACTTTCGGGATATAGAAAAATGTTCACGAACGGAATCAAAATTTCTAGGTGAATTCAGTGAATTCCCAATGGGAGATGCTTGTATGAGTGTGCTTTTCAAGATATAGCAACATTTTAATGAAGGGAATCTAAGTAACATGGTGAATTCAGTAGGTTCCTATAGGATTCGCATGTAATAATAGTACTATGCAAGATAGAGCAACGCATTAACGAACTGAAACACTGTTTCTTTGTGAATTCAGTTAGTTCTCATTAGCAGGCTATTGTAATATGTGTACTTTTAAAGCTTGATCAAAATTTCGTGAGCCGAATCTCAGTAACTTGGTGAAATCAGTCAGTTCCCAATAGGCCGCAATAGTAATAAGTGGACAGCTCGGGTTATAGAAAAATTTTCACGAATGGAATCAAAATTTCTAGAGGAATTCAGTGAGTTCCCAATGGGACATGCAAGTATGGGTGTGCTTTTCAAGATATAACAACATTTTAACGAACGGAATCTAAGTATCATTGTCAATTCAGCAGGTTCCCAATAGGATTTGCATGTAATAAGAGTACTATTCAAGATAGAGCAACGATTTAATGAACTGAAACCCTGTTTCTTTGTGAATTCAATTAGTTCCCATTAGCAGGCTCTCTTAATATGTGTACTTTTAAAGATTTATCACAATTTCTTGAGTCGAATCTCAATAACTTGTTTAATTCAGTTAGTTCCCAATTGGCCGCAATAGTTATAAATAGAGTTTCAGGATATAGAAAAATTTGCACGAATGGAATCAAAATTTCTAGGCGAATTCAGTGAGTTCCCAATGGGAGATGCTTTTATGATTGTGCTTTTCAAATATACCAACATTTAAACGAACGGAATCTAGGTAACATGGTGATTTCAGTAGGTTAACAAAAGGATTCGCATGTAATAAGCTTGTTATTTAAGATAGAGCAACAATTTAAGGAACTGAAACACTCTTTCTTAGTGAATTCACTTGGTTCCCATTGTAATATGTGTACTTTTAAAGATTTCACAAAATTTCGTGTGCCGAATCTCAGTAACTTGGTGAATTCAGTTAGTTCCCAATAGGCCGCAATAGTAATAAGTGGACTGCTCGGGATATAGAAAAATTTTCACGAATGGAATCAAAATTTCTTGGGAATTCAGTGAGTTCCCAATGGGACATGCTTGTATGAGTGTGCTTTTCAAGATATAGCAACAATTTATCGAACGGTATCTAAGTATCATGGTGAATTCAGCAGGTTCCCAATAGGATTCGCATGTAATTAGAGTTCTGTGTAAGATAGAGCAATGTTTTAAAGAACTGAAACATGTTTCTTTGTGAATTCAGCTAGTTTCCATTAGCAGGCTCTTGTAATATGTGTACTTTTAAAGATTTCTCAGAATTTCGTGAGTCGAATCTCAGTAACTTGGTGAATTCAGTTAGTTCCCAATAGTCCGCAATAGTAATAAGTGGACTGCTAGGGATATAGAAAAATTTTCACGAATGGAATAAAAATTTCTTTGCGATTTCAGTGAGTTCCCAATGGGAGATGCTTGTATGAATGTGCTTTTCAAGATAATGCAACATTTTAACGAACAGTGTCTAAATATCATGGTGAATTCAACAGGTTCCCAGTAGGATTCGCATTTAATAAGACTACTATTCAAGATAGAGCAACGTTTTAACGAACTGAAACACTGTTTCATTGTGAATTCAGTTAGTTCCCATTATTAGGCTCTTGTAATATGTGTACTTTTAAGAATTTATTAAAATTTCGTGAGTCGAATCTCAGTAACTTGTTGAATTCGGTTAGTTTCCAATAATGCGCAATAGTACTAAATAGACTTCGGGATATAGAAAAATGTTCACGAACGGAATCAAAATTTCTAGGTGAATTCAGTGAATTCCCAATGGGAGATGCTTGTATGAGTGTGCTTTTCAAGATATAGCAACATTTTAACGAAGGGAATCTAAGTAACATGGTGTATTCATTAGGTTCCAAAAGGATTCGCATGTAATAAAAGTACTATGCAAGATAGAGCAACTTATTAACGAACTGAAACACTATTTCTTTGTGAATTCAGTTAGTTCCCATTAGCAGGCTATTGTAATATGTGTACTTTATAGCTTGATCAAAATTTCGTGAGCCGAATCTCAGTAACTTGGTGAAATCAGTTAGTTCCCAATAGGCCGCAAAAGTAATAAGTGGACTGCTCGGGTTATAGAAAAATTTTCACGAACGGAATCAAAATTTCTAGAGGAATTCAGTGAGTTCCCAATGGGACATGCAAGTATTGGTGTGCTTTTCAATATAGCAACATTTTAACGAACGGAATCTAAGTATCATTGTGAATTCAGCAGGTTCCCAATAGGATTCGCATGTAATAGGAGTACTATTCAAGATAGAGCAACGATTTAATGAACTGAAACCATGTTTCTTTGTGAATTCAATTAGTTCCCATTAGCAGGCTCTCTTAATATGTGTACTTTTAAAGATTTATTACAATTTCTTGAGTCGAATCTCAATAACTTGTTTAATTCAGTTAGTTACCAATAGGCCGCAATAGTTATTAAAAGAGTTTTGGGATATAGAAAAATTTGCACGAATGGAATCAAAATTTTAGACGAATTCAGTGAGTTCCCAGTGGGAGATGCTTTTATTATTGTGCTTTTCAAGATATATCAACATTTTAACGAACCGAATGTATGTAACATGGTGATTTCAGTAGGTTAACAATAGGATTCGCATGTAATAAGCTTGTTATTTAAGATAGAGCAACAATTTAACGAACTGAAACACTGTTTCTTAGTGAATTCACTTAGTTCCCATTAGCAGGTTCTTGTAATATGTGTACTTTTAAAGATTTCACAAAATTTCGTGTGCCGAATCTCAGTAACTTGATGAATTCAGTTAGTTCCCAATAGGCCGCAAAATAATAAGTGGACTGCTCGGGATATAGAGAAATTTTCACGAATGGAATCAAAATTTCTGGGGAATTCAGTGAGTTCCCAATGGGACATGCTTGTATGAGTGTGCTTTTCAAGATATAGCAACATTTTATCGAACGGTATCTAAGTATCATGGTGAATTCAGCAGGTTCCCAATAGGATTCGCATGTAATAAGAGTTCTATGCAAGATAGAGCAACGTTTTAAAGAACTGAAACATGTTTCTTTGTGAATTCAGTTAGTTCCAATTAGCAGGCTCTTGTAATATGTGTACTTTTAAAGATTTCTCAAAATTTCGTGAGCCGAATCTCAGTAACTTGGTGAATTAAGTTAGTTCGCCATAGGCCGCAATAGCAATGAGTAGACTTTCGGGATATAGAAAAATTTTCGTGAATGGAATTAAAATTTCTAGGCGAATTCAGTGAGTTGCCAATGGGACATGCTTGTATGCTGTGCTTTTCAAGATATAGCAACATTTAACGAACGGAATGTAAGTATATTGGTGAATTCAGCAGGTACCCAATAGGATTCGCATGTAATAAGAGTACTATTCAAGATAGAGCAACGTTTTAACGAACTGAAACACTGTTTCTTTGTGAATTCAGTTAGTTGCCATTAGCAGGCTCTTGTAATATGTGTACTTTTAAAGATTTCTCATAATTTCGTGAGCCAAATCTCAGTAACTTGGTGAATTCAGTTAGTTCCCAATAGCCCGCAATAGTATTAAGTGGAGTGTTCGGGCATTAGAAAAATTTTCACGAATGGAATCAAAATTTCTCGGCGAATTCAGTGAGTTCCCAATGGGACATGGTTGTTTGATTGTGCTTTTCAAGATATAGCAACATTGAAACGAACGGAATCTGAGTATCATGGTGAATTCAGGAGGTTCACTTTAGGAATCACATGTAAAAAGAGTTCTACTCAAGATAGAGCAACGTTTTAACGAACTGAAACACTGTTTCTTCGTGAACTCAGTTAGTTCCCATTAGCAGGCTCTTGTAATATGTGTACATTTCAACATTTCTCATAATTTCGTGACCCGAATCTCAGTAACTTGGTGCATTCAGTTAGCCCCCAAGAGGCCGCTATAGTAATAAATGGACTGCTCGGGATAGAAAAATTTTCATGAATGGAATCAAAATTTCTTTGCAAATTCAGTGAGTTCCCAATGGGACATTCATGTATGAGTGTGCTTTTCAAGATAGACCAACATTTTAAGGAAGAGTGTCTAAATATCTTGGTGAATTCATTAGGTTCCCAGTAGGATTCGCATTTAATAAGACTACTATTCAAGATAGAGCAACGTTTTAACGAACTGATACACTGTTTCTTTGTGAATTCAGTTAGTTCCCATTAGCAGGCTCTTGTAATAAGTGTACTTTTAAGAATTTATCAAAATTTCGTGAGTCGAATCTCAGTAACTTGTTGAATTCAGTTAGTTCCCAATAGGCCGCAATAGTAATAAGTAGACTTTCGGGATATAGAAAAATGTTCACGAACGGAATCAAAATTTCTAGGTGAATTCAGTGAATTCCCAATGGGAGATGCTTGTATGAGTGTGGTTTTCAAGATATAGCAAAATTTTATTGAACGGTATCTAAGTATCATGGTGAATTCAGCAGGTTCCCAATAGGATTCACATGTAATAAGAGTTCTATGCAAGATAGAGCAACGTTTTAAAGAACTGAAACACTTTCTTTGTGAATTCAGTTAGTTCCCATTAGCAGGCTCTTGTAATATGTGTACTTTTAAAGATTTCTCAAAATTTCGTGAGCCGAATCTCAGTAAGTTGGTGAATTCAGTTAGTTCCCAATAGGCCGCAAAGTAATAAGTGGACAGTTCGGGATATAGAAAAATTTTCACGAATGGAATCAAAATTTCTACACGATTTCAGTGAGTTCCCAATGGGACATTGTTGTATGATTTGCTTTTCAAGATATAGCAACATTTTAACGAACGGAATCTGAGTATCATGGTGAATTCAGGAGGTTCACTTTAGAAATCACATGTAATAAGAGTACTATTCAAGATAGAGCTACGTTTTAATGAACTGAAGCACTGTTTCTTCGTGAATTCATTTAGTTCCCATTAGCACGACTTGTAATATGT
The DNA here is from genome assembly GCF_021556685.1 of Rattus norvegicus. Classification (NCBI taxonomy): domain Eukaryota; kingdom Metazoa; phylum Chordata; class Mammalia; order Rodentia; family Muridae; genus Rattus; species Rattus norvegicus. The sequence goes on from NC_141550.1 coordinate 47,541,840, forward strand.
GTACCTTTAAAGATTTATTGGTGAATACAGTTAGTTCGCCATAGGCCGCAATACCAATAAGTAGACTTTCGGGATATAGAAAAATTTTCATGAATGGAATCAAAATTTCTAGGCGAATTCAGTGACTTGCCAATGGGACATGCTTGTATGAGTGTGCTTTTCAAGATAGACCAACTTTTTACGAACAGTGTCTGAATATCATGGTGAATTCAGCAGGTTCCCAGTAGGATTCGCATTTAGTAAGACTACTATTCAAGATAGAGCAACGTTTTAATGAACTGAAACACTGTTTCATTGTGAATTCAGTTAGTTCCCATTATTAGGCTCTTGTAATATGTGTACTTTTAAGAATTTATCAAAATTTCGTGAGTCGAATCTCAGTAACATGGTGAATTCAGTTAGTTCCCAATAGGCCGCAATAATAATAAATAGACTTTCGGGATATAGAAAGATGTTCACGAACAGAATCAAAATTTCTAAGTGACTTCAGTGAATTCCCAATGGGAGATGCTTGTATGAGTGTGCTTTTCAAGATATAGCAACATTTTAACGAAGGGAATCTAAGTAACATGGTGAATTCAGTAGGTTCCAATAGGATTCGCATGTAATAAGAGTACTATGCAAGATAGAGAAACGTTTTAACGAACTGAAACACTGTTTCTTTGTGAATTCAGTTAGTGCCCATTATCAGGCTCTTGTCATATGTGTACTTTTAAAGCTTGATCAAAATTTCGTGAGCCGAATCTCAGTACCTTGGTGAAATCAGTTAGTTCCCAATAGGCAGCAATAATAATAAGTGGAGAGCTCGGGATATACAAAAATTTTCACGAGTGGAATCAAAATTTCTAGACGAATTCAGTGAGTTCCCAATGGGACATGCTTGTATGAGTGTGCTTTTTAAGATATAGCAACATTTTAACGAACGGAATCTAAGTATCATTGTCAATTCAGCAGGTTCCCAATAGGATTCGCATGTAATAAGAGTACTATTCAAGATAGAGCAACGTTTTAATGAACTGAAACACTGTTTCTTTGTGAATTCAGTTAGTTCCCCCTAGCTGGCTCTTTTAATATGTGTACTTTTATAGATTTATCACAATTTCTTGAGTCGAATCTCAATAATTTGTTTAATTCAGTTAGTTGCCAATCGGCCGCAATAGTTATAAATAGAGTTTTGGGATATAGAAAAACTTGCACGAATGGAATCAAAATTTCTAGACGAATTCAGTGAGTTCCCAATGGGAGATGCTTTTATGATTGTGCTTTTCAAGATATATCAACATTTTAACGAACGGAATCTATGTAACATGGTGAATTCAGTAGGTTAACAACAGCATTCGCATGTAATAAGCTTGTTATTTAAGATAGAGCAACAATTTAACGAACTGAAACACGGTTTCTTTGTGAATTCAGTTAGTTCCCATTAGCAGGCTCTTGTAATATGTGTACTTTTCAAGATTTCTCAGAAAATCGTGAGCCGAATCTCAGTAACTTGGTGAATTCAGTTAGGTCCCAATAGGCCGCAATAGTAATAAGTGGACTGCTCGGGTTATAGAAAAGTTTTCATGAATGGAATCAAAATTTCTGGGGAATTCAGTGAGTTCCCAATGGGACATGCTTGTATGAGTGTGCTTTTCAAGATATAGCAACATTTTATCGAACGGTATCTAAGTATCATGGTGAATTCAGCAGGTTCCCAATAGGATTCGCATGTAATAAGAATTCTATGCAAGATAGAGCAACGTATTAACGAACTGAAACACTGTTTCTTTGTGAATTCAGTTAGTTCCCATTAGCAGGCTCTTGTAATATGTGTACTTTTAAAGATTTCTCAAAATTTCGTGAGCCGAATCTCAGTTACTTGGTGAATTCAGTTAGTTCCCAATAGGCCGCAATGGTAATAAGGGGACAGTTTGGTATATAGAAAAATTTTCACGAATGGAATCAAAATTTCTAGGCGATTTCAGTGAGTTCCCAATGGGACATGGTTGTATTATTGTGCTTTTCAAGATAGCAACATTTTAATGAAGGAATCTGAGTATCATGGTGAATTCAAGGGTTCACTTTAGGAATCACATGTAATAAGAGTACTATTCAAGATAGAGCAACGTTTTAACGAACTGAAACACTGTTTCTTTGTGAATTCATTTGGTTCCCATTAGCACGCTCTTGTAATATGTGTACTTTTAAATATTTATCAAAATTACGTGAGCCGAATCTCAGTAACTTGTTGAATTCAGTTAGTTCGCCGTAGGCCGCAATACCAGTAAGTAGACTTTCGTGATATAGAAAAATTTTCATGAATGGAATCAAAATTTCTAGGGGAATTCAGTGAGTTCCCAATGGGACATGCTTGTTTGTTGTGCTTTTCAAGATATAGCAACGGAATCTAAGTATATTGGTGAATTCAGTAGGTTCCCAATAGGATTCGCATGTAATAAGAGTACTATTCAAGATAGAGCAAAGTTTTAACGAACTGAAACACTGTTTCTTTGTGAAGTCAGTTAGTTCCCATTAGCAGGCTCTTGTAATATGTGTACTTTTCAAGATTTCTCATAATTTCATGAGCCGAATCTCAGTAACTTGGTGAATTCAGTTAGTTCCCAGTAGCCCGCAATAGTAATAAGTGGAATGTTCAGGAAGGAGAAAAATTTTCACAAATGGAATCAAAATTTGTAGGCGAATACAGTGAGTTTCCATTGTGACATGTTTGTATGAGTGTGCTTTTTACGATATTTCAACATTTTTACAAACAGATCTAGGTTATGGTGAATTCAGTTAGGTTCCCAATAGGCCGCAATACTAATTCGTGGGCTGCTCGGGATATAGACAATTTTTCACGAATGGAATCAAATTTTCTAGGCGAATTCAGTGAGTTCCCAATGGGACATGCTTGTATGAGTGTGCTTTTAGGATATTTCTATATTTTTACGAACGGAATCTAAGTATCATGGTGAATACGTCAGGTTCTCAATAGGATTAGCATTTAATAAGAGTACTATTCAAGATAGAGCAACGTTTTAACGAACTGAAACCCTGTTTCTTTGTGAATTCAGTTAGTTCCCATTAGCAGGCTCTTGTAATATATTTACTTTTAAAGTTTTCTAAAAATTTCGTGAGCTGAATCTCAGTAAGTTGGTGAACTCATTTAGTTCCCAGTAGGCCTCAATAGTAATAATTGGACTGTTCGGGATATAGAAAACTTTTCGCGAATGGAATCAAAATTTGTAGCCGAATTCATTGAGTTCCCAATGGGACATGCTTGTATGAGTGTGCTTTTCAAGATATAGCAACATTTTAACGAACGGAATCTAAGTATCATGGTGAATTCAGTAGGTTCCCAATAGTATTCGCATGTAATAATCTTGTGATTTTAGATAGAGCAACGTTTTAACTAACTGAAACACTGTTTCTTTGTGAATTCAGTTAGTTCCCTTTAGCAGGCTCTTGTAATATGTGTACTTTTAAAGATTTATCAAAATTTCTTGTAACGAATCTCAGTTACTTGGTGAATCCAGTCAGTTCGCAATAGGCCGCAATATTAATAAGTGGACTGTTCGGGATATAGAAAAATTTTTACGAATGGAGTCAGAATTTCTAGGCGAATTCAGTGAGTTCTGAATGGGAGATGCTGGTATGAGTGTGCTTTTAAAGATATATCAACTTTTTAGCGAACGGAATCTAAGTATCATGGTAAATTGAGTAGGTTCACAATAGGATTCGCATGTAATAAGCTTGTTATCTAAGATAGAGCAACGATTTAAGGAACCGAAACACTGTGTCTTTGTGAATTCAGTTTGTTCCCATTCGCAGGCTCTTGTGATAGGTGTACTTTTAAAGATTTATCTAAATTTCGTGAGCCGGATCTCAGTAACTTGGTAAATTCACTAAGTTCCCAATAGGCCGTAATAGTAATAGATTGACTGTTCCGGATATAGAAAAATTTTCACGAATGGAATCAAAATTTCTAGGCGAATTCAGTGAGTTCCCAATGGGTTGCTTGTATGAGTGTGCCTCTCAAGATATAGCAACATTTTAACGAACGGAATCAAAGTATCATGGTGAATTGAGTAGGTACCCAATAGGATTCACATGTAATAAGAGTATTACTCAAGATAGAGCAACGTTTAAACGAACTGAAACACTGTTTCTTTGTGAATTCAGTTAGTTCCCATTAGCAGGCTCTTGTAATATGTGTACTTTTAAAGATTTATCAAAATTTCGTGAGCCGAATCTCAGTTACTTGGTGAATTCAGTTAGTTCCTAATAGTCCGCAATAGTAATAGATTGACTGTTGCGGATATAGAAAAATTTTCACGATGGAATCAAAAGTTCTAGGCGAATTCAGTGAGTTCCCAATGGGACATGCTTGTATGAGTGTCCTTTCCAGATATAGCAACATTTTAACGAATGGAACCTAAGTATCATGGTGAAGTCAGCAGGTTCCCAATAGGATTCGCATGTAATAAGAGTACTTCAAGATAGAGCAACGTTTTAACGAACTGAAACCCTGTTTCTTTGTGAATTCAGTTAGTGCCCATTATCAGGCTCTTGTAATATGTGTACTTTTAAAGATTTGTCAAAATTTCGTGAGCTGAATCTCAGTAACTTGGTGAATTAAGTTAATTCCCAAGCCACAATAGTAATAAGTGGTCTGTTCGGGGTATAGAAAAATTTTCACGAATGGAATCAAAATTTCTAGTCGAATTCATTGAGTTCCCACTGGGACAGGCTTGTATGAGTGTGCTTCTCAAGATATAGCAAAATTTAGACCAACATAATAAAAGTATCATGGTGAATTCAGTAGGTTCGCAATAGGATTCACATGTAATAAGAGTACTATTCAAGAAAGATCAACGTTTAAACGAACTTAAACACTGTTTCTTTGTGAATGCAGTTAGTTTCCATTAGCAGACTCTTGTAATCTGTGTACTTTTAAAGATTTATCAAAATTTCGTGAGCCGAATCTCAGTAACTTGGTCAAATCAGTTAGTTCCCAATAGGCCGCAATAGTAGTAAGTGGATTGTTCGGGATATAAAAAAATTTTCACGAGTGCAATCAAAATTTCTAGGCGAATTCAGTGAGTTCGCAATTGGACATGCTTGTATGAGTGTGCTTTTCAAGATATATCAACACTTTAACGAACGGAATCGAAGTATCATGGTGAATTCAGTAGGTTCCCAATAGTATTCGCATGTAATAATCTTGTTATTTTAGATAGAGCAACGTTTTAACAAACTGAAACACTGTTTCTTTGTGAATTCAGTTAGTTCCCTTTAGCAGGCTCTTGTAATATGTGTACTTTTAAAGATTTATCAAAATTTCTTGAAACGAATCTCAGTTACTTGGTAAATCCAGTCAGTTCGCAATAGGCCGCAATAGTAATCAGTGGACTGTTCGGGATATAGAAAAATTTTTACGAATGGAATCAGAATTTCTAGGCGAATTCAGTGAGTTCTGAATGGGAGATGCTTGTATGAGTGTGCTTTTAAAGATATATTAACTTTTTAACGAACGGAATCTAAGTATCATGGTGAATTGAGTAGGTTCACAATAGGATTCGCATGTAATAAGCTTGTTATCTAACATAGAGCAACGATTTAACGAACCGAAACACTGTGTCTTTGTGAATTCAGTTAGTTCCCATTCGCAGGCTCTTGTTATAGGTGTACTTTTAAAGATTTATCTAAATTTCGTGAGCCGAATCTCAGTAACTTGGTAAATTCAGTAAGTTCCCAATAGGCCGCAATAGTAATAGATTGACTGTTGCGGATATAGAAAAATTTTCACGATGGAATCAAAATTTCTAGGCGAATTCAGTGAGTTCCCAATGGGTTGCTTGTATGAGTGTGCCTCTCAAGATATAGCAACATTTTAACGAACGGAATCAAAGTATCATGGTGAATTGAGTAGGTACCCAATAGGATTCACATGTAATAAGAGTATTACTCAAGATAGAGCAACGTTTAAACGAACTGAAACACTGTTTCTTTGTGAATGCAGTTAGTTTCCATTAGCAGACTCTTGTAATCTGTGTACTTTTAAAGATTTATCAAAATTTCGTGAGCCGAATCTCAGTTACTTGGTGAATTCAGTTAGTTCCTAATAGTCCGCTATAGTAATATGTGGACTGTTCGGGATATAGAAAAAATTTCACGAATGGAATCAAAAGTTCTAGGCGAATTCAGTGAGTTCCCAGTGGGACATACTTGTATGAGTGTCCTTTCCAGATATAGCAACATTTTAACGAATGGAACCTAGGTATCATGGTGAAGTCAGCAGGTTCCCAATAGGATTCGCATGTAATAAGAGTACTTCAAGATAGAGCAATGTTTTAACGAACTGAAACCCTGTTTCTTTGTGAATTCAGTTAGTGCCCATTACCAGGCTCTTGTAATATGTGTACTTTTAAAGATTTGTCAAAATTTCGTGAGCTGAATCTCAGTAACTTGGTGAATTAAGTTAATTCCCAAGCCACAATAGTAATAAGTGGTCTGTTCGGGGTATAGAAAAATTTTCACGAATGGAATCAAAATTTCTAGTCGAATTCATTGAGTTCCCAATGGGACAGGCTTGTATGAGTGTGCTTCTCAAGATATAGCAAAATTTTGACGAACATAATCAAAGTATCATGGTGAATTCAGTAGGTTCGCAATAGGATTCACATGTAATAAGAGTACTATTCAAGAAAGATCAAAGTTTTAACGAACTTAAACACTGTTTCTTTGTGAATGCAGTTAGTTTCCATTAGCAGACTCTTGTAATCTGTGTACTTTTAAAGATTTATCAAAATTTCGTGAGCCGAATCTCAGTAACTTGGTCAAATCAGTTAGTTCCCAATAGGCCGCAAGAGTAGTAAGTGGATTGTTCAGGATATAGAAAAATTTTCACGAGTGGAATCAAAATTTCTAGGCGAATTCAGTGAGTTCGCAATTGGACATGCTTGTATGAGTGTGCTTTTCACGATATATCAACATTTTAACGAACGGAATCTAAGTATCATGGTGAATTGAGTAGATTCACAGTAGGATTCGCATGTAATAAGCTTGTTATTTAAGATAGAGCAACGTTTTAACGAACTAAAACACTGTTTCTTTGTGAATTCAGTCAGTTCCCACTAGCAGGCTCTTGTAATAGGTGTACTTTTAAAGATTTATCCAAGAGACCCTGTGGGAAAGAGACCTCACCGCCTGGTGGGCACTCCTGAGGCTGCCGAGCAGAGGAGACCACCAACACTGCCCACCCCTGCCCACATCCCTGGCCCAAGAGGAAACTGTATAAGGCCTCTGGGCTCCCGTGGGGGAGGGCCCAGGAGTGGCAGGACCCCTGCCTGAGACACCGCCGGAACCTGAAGGAAACAGACCGGATAAACAGTTCTCTGCACCCAAATTCCGTGGGAGGGAGAGCTAAACCTTCAGAGAGGCAGACCAGCCTGGGAAAACAAAAGAGACTGCTCTCTGCACACACATCTCGGACGCCAGAGGAAAACACCAGTGGCCATCTGGAACCCTGGTGCACTGAAGCTCCCGGAAGGGGTGGCACAGGTCTTCCTGGTTGCTGCTGCTGCAGAGAGCCCGTGGGCAGCACCTCATGAGCGAACTTGAGCCTCGGGACCACAGGTAAGACCAACTTTTCTGCTGCAAGAAAGCTGCCTGGTGAACTCAAGACACAGGCCCACAGGAACAGCTGAAGACCTGTAGAGAGGAAAAACTACACGCCCGAAAGCAGAACACTCTGTCCCCATAACTGACTGAAAGAGAGGAAAACAGGTCTACAGCATCCTGACACACAGGCTTATAGGACAGTCTAGCCACTGTCAGAAATCGCAGAACAAAGTAACACTAGAGATAATCTGATGGCGAGAGGCAAGCGCAGGAACCCAAGCAACAGAAACCAAGACTACATGGCATCATCGGAGCCCAATTGTCCCACCAAAATGAACATGGAATATCAAAACACACCAGAAAAGCAAGATCTAGTTTCAAAATCATATTTGATCATGATGCTGGAGGACTTCAAGAAAGACGTGAAGAACTCCCTTAAGGAAACTTGGAAAACATTAATAAACAAGTAGAAGCCTACAGAGAGGAATCGCAAAAATCCCTGAAAGAATTCCAGGAAAACACAATCAAACAGTTGAAGGAATTAAAAATGGAAATAGAAGCAATCAAGAAAGAACACATGGAAACAACCCTGGATATAAAAAACCAAAAGAAGAGACAAGGAGCTGTACATACAAGCTTCACCAACAGAATACAAGAGATGGAAGAGAGAATCTCAGGAGCAGAAGATTCCATAGAAATCATTGACTCAACTGTCAAAGATAATGTAAAGCAGAAAAAGCTACTGGTCCAAAACATACAGGAAATCCAGGACTCAATGAGAAGATCAAACCTAAGGATACTAGGTATAGAAGAGAGTGAAGACTCCCAGCTCAAAGGACCAGTAAATATCTTCAACAAAATCATAGAAGAAAACTTCCCTAATCTAAAAAAAGAGATACCCATAGGCATACAAGAAGCCTACAGAAGTCCAAATAGATTGGACCAGAAAAGAAACACCTCCCGTCACATAATTGTCAAAACACCAAACGCACAAAATAAAGAAAGAATATTAAAAGCAGTAAGGGAAAGAGGTCAAGTAACATATAAAGGCAGACCTATGAGAATCACACCAGACTTCTCGCCAGAAACTATGAAGGCCAGAAGATCCTGGACTGATATCATACAGACCCTAAAAGAACACAAATGCCAGCCCAGGTTACTGTATCCTGCAAAACTCTCAATTAACATAGATATTCCATGACAAAACCAAATTTACACAATATCTTTCTACAAATCCAGCACTACAAAGGATAATAAATGGTAAAGCCCAACATAAGGAGGCAAGCTATACCCTAGAAGAAGCAAGAAACTAATCGTCTTGGCAACAAAACAAAGAGAATGAAAGCACACAAACATAACCTCACATCCAAATATGAATATAACGGGAAGCAATAATCACTATTCCTTAATATCTCTCAACATCAATGGCCTCAACTCCCCAATAAAAAACATAGATTAACAAACTGGATACGCAATGAGGACCCTGCATTCTGCTGCCTACAGGAAACAAACCTCAGAGACAAAGACAGACATTACCTCAGAGCGAAAGGCTGGAAAACAATTTTCCAAGCAAATGGTCAGAAGAAGCAAGCTGGAGTAGCCATTCTAATATCAAATAAAATCAATTTTCATTTAACAGTCATCAAAAAAGATAAGGAAGGACACTTCATATTCATCAAAGGAAAAATCCACCAAGATGAACTCTCAATCCTAAATATCTATGCCCCAAATACAAGGGCACCTACATATGTAAAAGAAACCTTACTAAAGCTCAAAACACACATTGCACCTCACACAATAATAGTGGGAGATTTCAACAACCCACTCTCATCAATGGACAGATCATGGAAACAGAAATTAAATAGAGATGTAGACAGACTAAGAGAAGTCATGAGCCAAATGGACTTAACGGATATTTATAGAACATTCTATCCTAAAGCAAAAGGATATACCTTCTTCTCAGCTCCTCATGGTACTATTTCTTTGTGCATTCAGTTAGTTCCCATTAGCAGGCTCTAGTCATATGTGTACTTTTAAAGATTTCTCAAAATTTCGTGAGTCGAATCTAAGTAACTTGGTGAATTCAGTTAGTTCCCAATAGGCCGATATAGTAATAAGTGGACTGTTTGGGATATAGAAAAATTTTCATGAATAGAATCAAAATTTCTAGGCGAATTCAGTGAGTTCCCAATGGGACATGCTTGTATGAGTGTGCTTTACAAGATATAGCAACATTTTAACGAACGAAGTCTAAATATCATGGTGAATTCAGTAATTTCCCAATAGGATTCGCATGTAATTAGGGCACTATTCAAGATAGAGCAACATTTTAACGAACTGAAACACTGACTCTTTTGAATTCAATTAGTTCCCATTAGCAGGCACTTGTAATACTTGTACTTTTAAAGATTTATCAAAATTTCGTGAGCTGAATCCAAGTAACTTGGTGAATTCAGTTAGTTCCCAATTGGCCGCAATAGGAATAAGTGGACTGTTCGGGATATAGAAAATTTTCACGGATGGAATCAAAATTTCTAGGCGAATTCAGTGAGTTCCCAATGGGACATGCTTGTATGAGTGTGCTTTACAAGATATAGCAACATTTTGACAAACGGAGTCTAAGTATCATGGTGAATTCAGTAGTTTCCCAATAGGATTCGCATGTAATAAGGGGACTATTCAAGATGGAGCAACATTTTAACGAACTGAAACACTGACTCTTTTGAATTCAATTAGTTCCCATTAGCAGGCACTTGTAATACTTGTCCTTTTAAAGATTTATCAAAATTTCGTGAGCCGAATCTCAGTAACTTGGTGAGTTGAATTAGTTCCCAATAGGCCGCAATATTAATAAGCCGACTGTTCGGGATATAGAAAAATTTTCACGAATCGAATCAAAATTTCTAGGCGAATTCACTGAGTTCCCAATGGGACATCTTGTACGATTGTGCTTTTTAGGATATATCAACATTTTAACGAAAGGAATCTAAGTATCATGGTAAATTCAGTAGGTTCCCAATAGGATTTGCATGTAACAAGAGTACTATTCAAGATAGAGCAACGTTTTAACGAACTGAAACACTGTTTCTTTGTGAATTCAGTTAGTTCCCATTAGCAGGCTCTTGTAATATGTGTACTTTTAAAGATTTCTCTAAATTGCGTGAACCGAATCTCAGTAACTTGGTGAATTCAGTTAGTTCCCAATAGGCTGCAATAGTACTAAGCCGACTGTTCGGGATATAGAAAAATTTTCACGAATGGAAACAAAATTGTTGTTCAAGATAGAGCTAGGTTTTAACGAACTGAAACACTGTTTCTTTGTGAATTCAGTTAGTTACCATTAGCAGGCTCTTGTAATATGTGTACTTTTAAAGATTTATCAAAATTTCTTGAGCCGAATCTCAGTAACTTAATGAATTCAGTTAGTTCCCAATAGGCCGAAATAGTAATAAGTGGACTGTTCGGGATATAGAAAAATTTTCACGAATGGAATCAAAATATCTAGGCGACTTCAGTGAGTTCCCAATGGGACATGCTTGTATGAGTGTGCTTTTCAAGATATGGCAACATTTTAACGACCAGAAATTAAGTAGCATGGTGAATTCTGTGCGTTCCCAATAGGATTCGCATGTAATAAGGGTACTATTCAAGAGAGAACAACATTTTTACGAACTGAAACACTGTTTCTTTGTGAATTCAGTTAGTTCCCATTAGCAGGCTCTAGTAATATGTGTACATTTAAAAATCTATTAATATTTAGTGAGCCGAATCTAAGTAACTTGGTTAATTCAGTTAGTTCCCAATATCGCGCAAAAGTACTAAGTGGACTGTTCGGGTCATAGAAAAATTTTCACGAATGGAATTAAAATTTCTAAGCGAATTCAATGAGTTCCCCATCGGACATACTTGTATGAGTGTGCTTTTCAATGTATAGCAACATTTTAACGAACGGAATTAAGTATCATCGTGAATTCAGTAGGTTCCCCGTAGGATTCGCATGTAATAAGGGTACTCTTCAAGGTACAGCAACATTTTGACGAACTGAAAAACTGTTTCTTTGTGAATTCAGTAAGTTCCCATTAGCAGGCTCTAGTAATATGTGTACCTTTCAAGATTTATTAAAATTTCGTCAGCCACATCTAAGTAACTTGGTGCATTCAATTAGTACCCAATAGGCCCCAATAGTAATCAGTGGACTGTTCGTGATATAGAAAAATTTTCACGAGTGGAATAAATTTCTAGGCGATTTCAGTTAGTTCCCAATGGGACATGCTTGATTGAGTGTGCTTTTCCAGCTGTAGAAACATTTAAAAAAGCGGAATCTAAGTATCATGGTGAATTCAGTAGGTTTCCAATAGGATTCGCATGTAATCAGGGTACTATTCAAGATAGAGCAACATTTTGACGAACTGAAACACTGTTTCTTTGTAAATTCAGTTAGTTTCAATTAGCAGGCTCTTGTCATATGTGTACTTTTAAAGATTTATCAAAATTTCGTGAGCCGAATCCAAGTAACTTGGTGAATTCAGTTAGTTCCCAATATGCAGCCATTATAATAAGTGGACTGTTCAGGATATATTAAAATTTTTTCGAATGGAATCAAAATTTCTAGGCGAATTCATTGAGTTCCCAATGGGAAAGGCTTGTATGAGTGTGCTTTTCAAGATATAGCAACATTTTACGAACGGAATCTAAGTATCATCGTGAATTCAGTAGGTTCCCATTAGGATTCGCATGTAATAATACTACTATTTAATTTAGAGCAATATTTTAACGAACTGAAACACGGTTTCTTTGTGAATTCAGTTAGTTCCCATTAGCATGCTCTAGTCATATGTGTACTTTTAAAGATTTATCAACATTTCATGAGCCGAATCCAAGTAACGTGGTGAATTCATTTAGTTCCCAATAGGCCGCCATAATACTAAGTGGACTGTTCAGGATAGAGAAAAATTTTCACGAATGGAATCAAAATTTCTAGGCGAATTCAGTGAGTTCCCAATGGGACATGCTTGTCTGAGTGTGATTTTCAAGGTATAGCAACATTTTAACAAATGGAATCTAAGTATCATGGTGAATGCAGTAGGTTCCCCATAGGATTCGCATGTAATAAGCTTGTTATTCAAGATAGAGCAATGTTTTAACGAACTGAAACACTGTTTCTTTGTGAATTCAGTCAGTTTCCATTAGAAGGCTCTAGTCATATGTGTACTTTTAAAGATTTATACGAATTTCGTGAGTCGAATCTAAGGAATTGGTGAATTCAGGTAGTTCCCAATAGGCTGTCATAATAATAAGTGGACTGTTCGGGACTGAGAAAATTTTTACTAATGGAATCAAAATTTCTAGGCGAATTCACTGAATTTCCAATGGGACATGCTTGTATGAGTGTGCTTTTCAAGATATAGCAACATTTTAACGAACGGAATCTAAGTATCATCGTGAATTCAGTAGGTTCCCAATAGGATTCGCATGTAATTCAAGATAGAGCAACATTTTAACAAACTGAAACACTGTTTCTTTTTTAATTCAGTTAGTTCCCAATAGCAGGCTCTAGTAATATGTGTACATTTAAAAATCTATTAAAATTTAGTGAGCCGAATCTAAGTAACTTGGTGAATTCAGTTAGTTCCCAATAGGGCGCAAAAGTACTAAGTGGACTGTTCGGGATATAGAAAAATTTTCACCAATGGCATCAAAATTTCTAGGAAAATTCGGTGAGTTCCCAGTGGGACATGGTTGTATGATTGTGCTTTTCAAGATATAGGAATATTTTAACGAACGGAATCTAAGTATCATGGTGAATTCAGTAGGTTGCCAATAAGATTCGCATGTAATAAGGGTTCTATTCAAGATATAGCAATATTTTAACGAACTGAAAACTGTTTCTTTGTGCATCCCTTAGTTTACATTACAAGGCTCTAGTAATATGTGTACTTTTAAAGATTTATTAAAATTTCGTGACCCGAATCTAAGTAACTTGGTGAATTCAGTTAGTTCCCAGTAGGCCGCAATAGTTATAAGTGGATTGTTCGGGATATAGAAAAATTTTCACGAATGGAATCAAAATGTCTAGGTGAATTCAGTGAGTTCCCAATGGGACATGCTTGTATGAATGTGCTTTTCAAGATATAGCTACATTTTTAGGGACCGAATCTAAGTATCTTGGTAAATTCAGTAGGTTCACAATAGGATTCGCATGTAATAAGGGTACTATTCAAGATAGAGCAACATTTTATCGAACTGAAACACTGTTTATTTGTGAATTCACGTAGTTCCCATTAGCAGGCTCTAGTAATATGTGTACTTTTACAGATTTATCAAAATTTCGTGTGCCGAATCTCAGTAACATGGTGAATTCAGTTAGTTCCCAATAGGCCGCAATAGTAATAAGTGGACTATTCAGGATATAGAAAATTTTTCATGAATGGGGTCAAAATTTCTAGGCAAATTCAGTGAGTTCCCAATGGGACATGCTTGTATGAGTGGGCTTTTCAAGATATAGCAACATTTTAACGAACGGAATCTAAGTATCATGGTGAATTCAGTAGGTTCACAATAGGATTCGCATGAAATAAGGGTACTATTCAAGATAGAGCAACATTTTATCGAACTGAAACACTGTTTATTTGTGAATTCACGTAGTTCACATTAGCAGGCTCTAGTAATATGTGTACTTTTAAAGATTTATCAAATTTCATGAGCCGAATCTAAGTAACTTGGTGAATTCAGTTAGTTCCCAATAGGCCGCAATAGTAATAAGTGGACTATTCAAGATATAGAAAAATTTTCACGAATGGGGACAAAATTTCTAGGCAAATTCAGTGAGTACCCAATGGGACTTGCTTGTATAAGTGTAGTCTTCAAGATATAGCAGCATTTTCTTGGACTGAATCTAAGTATCATGGTGAATTCAGTAGTTTCCCAATAGTATTCGAATGTAATAAGGGTACTATCAAGATACAGCAACAGTTTAATGAACTGAAACACTGTTCCTTTGTGAATTCAGTTAGTTCCCATTAGCAGGCTCTAGTTATATGCGTACTTTTAAAGATTTATTAAAATTTCGCGTGACGAATCTAAGTAACTTGGTGAATTCATTAGTTCCCAATAGGCCGCAATAGTAATAAGTAGACTTATCGGGAAATAAAAAAATTTTCAAGAATTGAACCAAATTTCTAGGCGAAGTCCATGAGTTCCCAATGGGACATGCTTGTATGAGTGTACTTTTCAAGATATAGCAACATTTTCAAGAAAAGAAACCCATTTTCTCGGCAATTTCACTTATTTTCCAACAGTACGTGCTAGTGTCCACAGTACTTTTGAAGAGTCAGCAGCATTCTCAAGAACAGATTCCCAGGCTCATGGCGATTTCAATTAGTTCAAATAGGACACCCTTGTAGCATACTTTTCAAGATATAGTGACATTTCCATGAATGGAATCCCACTTTTTTGGCGAATTCCCTTAATTTTCAAAATGTCAGGTTAGAATCAATCCTAATTTTCAAGATATTGCAACATTTTAAAGAAATGAATACCAATTTCTTTGTAAATTGATTTAATTTCCATTAGGACACTATAGGATCAAGTATACCTTTCAAGATATAGCAATATTTTGAAGAAAAGAATCCCATTTTCTCGGCAATTTCACTTATTTTCCAACAGTACGTGGTAGTATCAACAGTACTTTTTAAGACACAGTAGCATTCTCATGAACGGATACCCAGATTCATGTCGATTTCAATTAGTCCAAATACAACACCCTTGTATCAAGCATACTTTTCAAGATGTAGCGATATTGTCACGAACTGAATCCCAGTTTCTTGGCGAATTCAGTTAGTTCCCAATAGGAGGAATTTTAAGGAGTCCACTTTTCAAGATATACTAACATTGTCACAAATGGAATCCCTTTTTCATGGTAAATTCTGTTACTTCGCAAGTGAACGCGCATGAAACAATCATACTTTTCAAAATATAGCAACACTTCCATGAACAGAATCCAAGGTACATGGCCAATTCATTAGTTCCCAAAAGGACGCCGTTAGATCAAACATTCTTTTCAACATGTAGCAACATTTTCACGAAAGGAATGCCAGTTTTGGTGATTTCACTTAGTTTTCAATAGTCAGACTAGAATCAAGCCTAATTTCAAGATATAGCAACATTTTAATTAATTGAATCCCAGTTTCTTTGTAAAATCATTTAGTTCCCAATAGTACAGAATAGTATCAAGTATACTTTTCAAGATATAGCAATATTTTCAAGAAAAGATTCCATTTTCTGGGCAATTTCACCTATTGTCCAACAGTACGTGCTCGTGTCAACACTACGTTTTAAGATACAGCAGCATTTTCATGAACGGATTCCCAGGTTCATGGCGATTTCAATTAGTCCAAATAGGACCCCCTTGTATCAAGCATACTTTTCATGATATAGTGACATTTCCACTATTGGAATCCCAGTCTCTTGGCGATTTCACTTAGGGTTCAATAGGTCAGGCTAGAATCAAGCCTAATTTTCAAGATATAGCAACATTTTAATGAAATGAATCCCAGTTACTTTGTAAATTCATTATGTTCCCTTTATGACACAATAGGATCAAGTATACTTTACAAGATATAGCGATATTTTTAAGAAAAGAATCCCACTTTCGTGGCAATTTCTCTTATTTTCCAACAGTACATGATAGGATCAACGGTAATTTTTAAGATATAGCAGCATTCTCATGAATGGATTCCCAGGTTCATGCCGATTTCAATTAGTCCAAATAGGACACCCTTGTATCAAGCATATTTTCAAGATGTAGCAATATTTTCAAAAACAGAATCCTATTTTCTTGGTGAATTCAGTTAGTTCCCAGTAGGAGGAATTTTAACGAGTCCACTTTTCAAGATATACTAACATTGTCACAAACGGAATCCCTTTTTCATGGCAAATTCTGTTACTTCGCAAGTGAACGCGCATGAAACAATCATACTTTTCAAAATATAGCAACACTTACAAGAACAGAATCCAAGTTACATGGCCAATTCAGTTAGTTCCCAAAAGGACGCCGTTAGATCAACCATTCTTTTCAACATATAGCAACATTTTCACGAAAGGAATGCCAGTTTCTTGGCGATTTCACTTAGTTTTCAATAGGTCAGGCTAGAATCAATCATAATTTTCAACATATAACAACATTTTAATGAATTGAATCCCATTTTCTTTGTAAATTCATTAAGTTCCCAATAGGACACAATACGATCAAGTTTACTTTTCTATATATAGCAATATTTTCAAGAAAAGAATCCCATTTTCTGGGCAATTTCACTTATTTTCCAACAGTACATGCTAGTACGAACAATACTTTTTAAGACACATCACCATTCTCAAGAACGGATTCCAAGGTGCATGGCGATTTCAATTAGTCCAAATAGGACAACCTCGTATCAAGCATATTTTTCAAGATGTAGCGATATTTTCACGAATGGAATCCTAGTTTCCTAGCGAATTCATTTAGTCCCCAATGGGAGGAATTTTAACCAGTCCACTTTTCAAGATATAGTAATATTGTTATGAACGGAATCCCTTTTTCTTGGCAAATTCTGTTAGTTCCCATGTGGACGAGCATGAAACAATCAACTTATTAAAATTTAGCAACACTTCCATGAACAGAATCCAAGTTACATGGCCAATTCAGTTAGTTCCCAAAAGGACGCATTCAGATCAACCATTCTTTTCAACATATAGCAACATTTTCACGAAAGGAATCCCAGTGTTGGTGATTTCACTTAATTTTCAATAGGACAGACTAGTATCAAACCTATTTTACAAGATATAGCAACATTTTAATGAAATGATTCCCAGTTTCTTTGTAAATTCATTTAGTTCCCATTAGGACACAGTAGCATCAAATATACTTTTCAAAATAAAGCAATATTTACAAGAAAAGAATCCCATTTTCTGGGCAATTTCACTTATTTTCCAACAGTACCTGGTAGTATCAACAGTACTTTTTAAGACACATCAGTATTCTCATGAACGGATTCCCAGGTTCATGGCGATTTCAATTAGTCCAAATAGGACAACCTTGTATCAAGCATACTTTTCAAGATATAGCGATATTTTCACGAACGGAATCCCAGTTTCTTGGCGATTTCACTTAGTTTTCAATAGGTTAGGCTTGAATCAAGCCATATTTTCAAGATATAGCAACATTTTAATGAAATGAATCCCAGTTTCTCTGTAAATTCGTTTAGTTCCCAGTAGGACACAATAGGATTAAGTATACTTTTCAAGATATAGCAATATTTTCAAGGAAAGAATCAAATTTTCTCTGCAATTTCACTTATTTTCCAACAGTACGTGCTAGTGTAAACAGTACGTTTTAAGATGCAGCAGCATTCTCATGAACGGATTCCCAGGTTCATGGCGATTTCAATTAGTCCAATTAGGACACCCTTGTATCAAGCACACTTTTCAAGATATAGTGACATTTCCACGAATGGAATCCCAGTTTCCTGGCGATTTCACTTAGTTTTCAATAGGTCAGGCTTGAATCAAGCCAAATTTTCAAGATATAGCAAGATTTTAATGAAATGAATCCCAGTTTCTTTGTAAATTCCTTTAGTTCCCAATAGGACACAATAGGATTAAGTATACTTTTCAAGATATAGCAATATTTTCAAGAAAAGAATCAAATTTTCTCGGCAATATCAATTATTTTCCAACAGTATGTGCTAGTGTTTAAAGTACGTTTTAAGTTGCAGCAGCATTCTCATGAATGGATTCCCAGGTTCATGGCGATTTCAATTAGTCCAAATAGGTCACCCTTGTATCAAGCATACTTTTCAAGATGTAGCGATATTAACACGAATAGATTCCCAATTTCATGGCGAATTCAGTTAGTTTCCAATGGGAGGAATTTTAACGAGTCCACTTTTCCAGATATAGCAACATTGTCACAAACTGAATCCCTTTTTCTTGTCAAATTCTGTTAGTTCCCAAGTGAACGCGAGGAAACAGTCATACTATTCAAAATATACCAAAACTTCCCCGTGAACAGAATCCAAGTTACATGTCCAATTCAGTTCCCAAAAAGACGTATCACGTCAACCATTCTTTTAAACATATAGCAATATTTTCACGAAAGGAAGCCCAGTTTCTTGGTGATTTCACTTTGTTTTCAGTAGGTCAGGCTAGAATCAAGCCTAATTTTCAAGGTATAGCAACATTTTAATGAAATGAATCCCAGTTTCTTTGTAAATTCATTTAGTTCCCATTGGGACACGGTAGCATCAAGTATACTTTTCAAAATATAGCAATATTTTTAAGAAAAGAATCCCATTTTCTGCGCAATTTCACTTATTTTCCAACAGTATGTGCAAGTATCAACAGGACTTTTTAAGACACATCAGCATTCTCATGAACAGATTCCCAGGTTCATGGCGATTTCAATTATTCCAAATAGGACAACCTTGTATCAAGCATATTTTTCAAGATGTAGCGATATTTTTCACAAACGAAATCCCAGTTTCTTGGCGAATTCATTTAGTTCCCAATGGGAGGAATTTTAACGAGTCCATTTTCCAAGATATAGTAACATTGTTACGAACGGAATCCTCTTTTCTTGGCGAATTCTGTTAGTTTCCATGTTGACGAGCATGAAACAATCATACTTATTAAAATTTAGCAACACTTCCATGAACAGAATCCAAGGTACATGGCCAATTCAGTTAGTTCCCAAAAGGACTCATTCAGATCAACCATTCTTTTCAACAAACAGCAACATTTTCACGAAAGGAATCCCAGTCTTGGCGATTTCACTTAGTTTTCAATAGGTCAGGCTAGAATCAAGCCTAATTTTCAAGATATAGCAACATTTTAATGAAATGAATCCCAGTTTCTTTGTAAATTCATTTAGTTAACAAGAGGGCACAATAGGATTAAGTATAGTTTTCAAGTGTAGCAATATTTTCAAGAAACGAATACCATTGTCTGGGCAATTTCACTTATTTTCCAACACTACGTGCTAGTATCAACAGTACGTTTTAAGATAAAGCAGCATTCTCATGAACAGATTCCCAGGTTCATGGCGATTTTAATTAGTCCAAATAGGACACCTTTGTATGAAGCATACTTTTCAAGATGCAGCAATATTTTCACGAACGGAATACCAGTTTCTCGGCGAATTCAGTTAGTTCCCAGTAGGAAGAATTTTAACGAGTCCACTTTTCAAGATATAATATCATGGTCACAAACGCAATTTCTTTTTCTTGGAAAATTCTGTTAGTTCCCACGTGAAAGCGCATGAAACAATCATACTTTTCTAAATATAGCAAAACTTCCATGAACAGAATCCAAGTTACATGGCCAATTAAGTTAGTTCCCAAAAGGGCGCCGTTGGAACAACAATTCTTTTCACCATAAAGCAACAGTTTCACGAAAGGACTCCCAGTTTCTTGGCGATTTCACTTAGTTTTCAATAGGTCAGGCTAGAATCAAGCCTAATTTTCAAGATATAGCAACATTTTAATGAAATGAATCCCAGTTTCTTTGTAAATTCATTTAGTTCCCAATAGGACACAATAGGATCAAGTATACGTTTCAAGATATAGCCATATTTTCAAGAAAAGAATTTCATTTTCTGGGCATTTTCACTTATTTTCCAACAGTTTGTGCTGGTATCAACAGTACGTTTTAACATACAGCAGCATTCTCATGAACGGATTCCCAGGTTCATGGCGATTTCAATTACCCCAATTAGGACACCTTTGTATCAAGCATACTTTTCAAGATATAGCGATATTTTCACGAACGTAATCCCAGTTCCGGGGAGAATTCAGTTAGTTCCTAATAGGAAGAATTTTAACGAGTCCACTTTTCAAGATATAGTAACATTGTCACAAACGGAATTTCTTCTTCTTGGCAAATTCTGTTAGTTCCCAAATGAACGCGCATGAAACAATCATACTTTTCAAAATATAGCAAAACTTCCATGAACAGAATCCAAGTTACAGGGCCACTTCAGTTAGTTCCCAAAAGGACGCCATTCATTTCAACATATAGCAACATTTTCACGAAAGGACTCCCAGTTTCTTGGCGATTTCACTTAGTTTTCAATAGGTCAGGCTAGAATCAAGCCTAATTTTCAAGATATAGCAACATTTTAATGAAATGAATCCCAGTTTCTTTGTAAATTCATTTAGTTCCCAATAGGACACAATAGGATTAAGTATACTTTTCAAGATATAGCAATATTTTCAAGGAAAGAATCAAATTTTCTCTGCAATTTCACTTATTTTCCAACAGTACGTGCTAGTGTAAACAGCACGCTTTAAGATGCAGCAGCATTCTCATGAACGGATTCCCAGGTTCATGGCGATTTCAATTAGTCCAAATAGGACACCCTTGTATCAAGCATACTTTTCAAGATATAGTGACATTTCCACGAATGGAATCCCAGTTTCCTGGCGATTTCACTTAGTTTTCAATAGGTCAGGCTTGAATCAAGCCAAATTTTCAAGATATAGCAAGATTTTAATGAAATGAATCCCAGTTTCTTTGTAAATTCCTTTAGTTCCCAATAGGACACAATAGGATTAAGTATACTTTTCAAGATATAGCAATATTTTCAAGAAAAGAATCAAATTTTCTCGGCAATATCAATAATTTTCCAACAGTATGTGCTAGTGTTTAAAGTACGTTTTAAGATGCAGCAGCATTCTCATGAACGGATTCCCAGGATCATGGTGATTTCAATTAGTCCAAATAGGTCATCCTTGTATCAAGCATAATTTTTAAGATGTAGCGATATTAACACGAATGCAATCCCAATTTCATGGCGAATTCAGTTAGTTTCCAATGGGAGGAATTTTAACGAGTCCACTTTTCCAGATATAACAACACTGTCACGAACGAAATCCCTTTTTCTTGTCAAATTCTGTTAGTTCCCAAGTGAACGCCCAGGAAACAATCATACTTTTCAAAATATACCAACACTTCCGTGAACAGAATCCAGTTACATGTCCAATTCAGTTAGTTCCCAAAAAGACGCATCAGGTCAACCATTTTTTTAAACGTATAGCAATATTTCACGAAAGGAAGCCCAGTTTCTTGGTGATTTCACTTAGTTTTCAGTAGGTCAGGCTAGAATCGAGCCTAATTTTCAAGATTTAGCAACATTTTAATGAAATGAATCCCAGTTTCTTTGTAAATTCATTTAGTTACCAAGAGGGCACAATAGGATCAAGTATACTTTTCAAGTGTAGCAATATTTTCAAGAAAAGAATACCATTGTCTGGGCAATTTCACTTATTTTCAAACATTGCGTGCTAGAATCAACAGTATGTTTGAAGATAAAGCAGCATTCTCATGAACGGATTCCCAGGTTCATGGCGATTTCAAATAGTCCAAATAGGACACCTTTGTATGAAGCATACTTTTCAAGATGTAGCAATATTTTCACGAACGGAATACCAGTTTCTTGGCGAATTCAATTAGTTCCCATTAGGAAGAATTTTAACGAGTCCACTTTCAAGATTAGTAACATTGTCACAAACGGAATTTCTTTTTCTTGGAAAATTCTGTTAGTTCCCAAATGAACGCGCATGAAACAATCATACTTTTCAAAATATAGCAAAACTTCCATGAACAGAATCCAAGTTACATGGCCAATTCAGTTAGTTCCCAAAAGGACGCCTTTAGAACAACAATTCTTTTCAACATATAACAACATTTTCATGAAAGGGATCCCAGTTTCTTTGCGATTTCACTTAGTTTTCAATAGGTCAGGCTAGAATCAAGCCTAATTTTTCAAGATATAGCAACATTTTAATGAAATGAATCCCAGTTTCTTTGTAAATTCATTTAGTTCCCAATAGGACACAATAGGGTCAAGTATACTTTTCAAGATATAGCCATATTTTCAAGAAAAGAATTTCATTTTCTGGGCATTTTCACTTATTTTCCAACAGTTTGTGCTGGTATCAACAGTACGTTTTAAGATACAGCAGCATTCTCATGAACGGATTCCCAGGTTCATGGCGATTTCAATTAGCCCAAATAGGACACCTTTGTATCAAACATACTTTTCAAAATATAGGCATATTTTCACGAATGTAATCCCAGTTCCTTGGAGAATTCAGTTAGTTCCCAATAGGATGAATTTTAACGAGTCCACTTTTCAAGACATAGTAACATTGTCACAAAAGGAATTTCTTTTTCTTGGCAAATTCTGTAGGTTCCCTAATGAACGCGCATGAAACAATCATACTTTTTAAAATATTGCAAAACTTCCATGAACAAAATCCAAGATACAGGGCCAATTTAGTTAGTTCCCAAAAGGACGCCATTCTTTTCAACATATAGCAACATTTTCACGAACGGACTCCCAGTTTCTTGGCGATTTCCCTTAGCGTTCATGGTCAGGCTAGAATCAAGCCTAATTTTTAACATATAGCAAATAAATATGAAATAAACCCCAGTTTCTCGGTAAATTCATTTAGTTCCCAGTAGGGCACAATAGGATCAAATATACTTGTCAAGATATAGCAATATTTTCAAGAAAAGAATCCCACTGTATGGGCAATTTCACTTATTTTCCAACAGTACGTGCTAGTATAAACAGTACGTTTTAAGATACAGCAGCATTCACATGAACGGATCCCAGGTTCATGGCGATTTCAATTAGTCCAAATAGGACACCCTTGTATCAAGCATACTTTTCAAGATATAGCGACATTTTCATGAAAGGAATACCGGTTTCTTGGCAAATTCAGTTAGTTCCCAATACGAGGAATTTCCCGAGTCCACTTTTCGAGATATAATAACATTGTCAGGAACGTAATCCCTTTTTCGTGGCGAATTCTGTTATTTACCAAGTGAACCCGCATGAAACAATCATACTTTTCAAAAAATAGCAACACTTCCATAAAAAGAATCTAAGTTACATGGCAATTCAGTTAGTTCCCAAAAGGACGCATCAGATCAACCATTCTTTTCAACATTTAGCAACATTTTCACCAAAGGAATCCCAGTTTCTTGTCGATTTCAGTTAGTTTTCAATATTCAGGCTAGAATCAAGGCTAATTTTCAAAATATAGCAACATTTTAATGAAATGAATCCCAGTTTCTTTGCAAATTCTTTTAGTTCCCAATAGAACACAATAGGATCAAGTATACTTTTCAAGATATAGCAATATTTTCAAGAAAAGAATCCCATTTTCTTGGCAATTTCACTTATTTTCCAACACTACGTGCTAGTATCAACACTACTTTCTAAGATATAGAAGCATTCTCATGAACGGATTCCCAGGTTCATGTCGATTTCAAATATTCCATATAGGACACTCCTGTATCAAGCATACCTTTCAAGATATAGTGACATTTCCAGGAATGGAATCCCAGTTTCTTGGCGATTTCACTTTGTTTTCAATAGTTCAGTCTAGAATCAAGTTTACTTTTCAAGATATAGCAACATTTTAATTAACTCAATCCCAGTTTCTTTGTAAATGCATTTAGTTCCGAATAGACTCAATAGAATCAAGTATACTTTTCAAGATATAGGAATATTTTCAAGAAAAGAATCCCATTATCTGGACATTTTAACTTATTTTCCAACAGTACGTGCTAGTATCAACAGAACTTTTTCAAATACAGTCGCATTTTCATGAACGGATTCCCAGGTTCATGGTGATTTCAATTAGTCCAAATAGGACATCCTTGTATCAAGCATACTTTTCAAGATGTAGCGATATTAACACGAATGGAATCCCAATTTCATGGAGAATTCAATTAGTTTCCAATGGGAGGAATTTTAACGAGTCTACTTTCCCTGATATAATAACATTGTCACAAACGGAATTCCTTTTTCTTGTCAAATTCTGTTAGTACCCAAGTGAACTCGCATGAAACAATCATACTTTTCATAATATACCAACACTTCCATGAATAGAATCCAAGTTACATGGCCAAATCAGTTAGTTCCCAATAGGACGCATCAGGTCAACGATTATTTTAAATGTATAGCAATATTTTTACGAAAGGAAGCCCAGTTTCTTGGCGATTTCACGTAGTTTTCAATATTCTGGCTAGAATCAAGCCTAATTTTCAAGATATAGCAACATTTTAATGAAGTGAATCCCAGTTTCTTTGTAAATTCATTTAGTTCCCAATAGGACTCAATAGGATCAAATATACTTGTCAAGTTATAGCAATATTTTCAAGAAAAGAATCGCATTTTCTGGGCATTTTCATTTATTTTCAAACAGTACGTGCTAGTATCAGCAGTACTTTTTAAGATACAGAAGCATTTTCATGAACGGATTCCCAGGTTCATGGCGATTTCAATTAGTCCAAATAGGACACCCTTGTATCAAGCATACCTTTCAAGATATAGTGACATTTCCAGGAATGGAATCCCAGTTTCTTGGCGATTTTACTTTGTTTTCAATAGTTCAGGCTAGATTCAAGCCTAATTTTCAAGATATAGCAATATTTTAATTAAATGAATCCCAGTTTCTTTATAAATTCATTCAGTTCCGAATAGGACTCAATTAAATCAAGTATACATTTCAAGATATAGCAATATTTTCAGGAAAAGAATCTCATTATCTGGACATTTTCACTTATTTTCCAACAGTACGTGCTAGTATCAACAGTAGTTTTAAGATACAGTCGCATTCTCATGAACAGATTCCCAGGTTCATGGTGATTTCAATTAGTCCAAATACGACACCCTTGTATCAAGCATACTTTTCAAGATATAGTAATATTTCCAGTCATAAAATCCCAGGTTTTTGGCGATTTCACTTTGTTTTCAATAGTTCAGGCTAGAATCAGGCTAATTTTCAAGATATAGCAATATTTTAATGAAATGAATCCCAGTTTCCTTGTAAATTCATTTAGTTCCCAATAGGACTGAATAGGATCAAGTATACTTTTCAAGATATAGGAATATTTTCAAGAAAAGAATCCCATTTTCTGGGAATTTTCACTTATTTTCCAACAGTACATGCTGGTATCAATAGTACTTTTTAAGATACAACAGCATTCTCATGAACGGATTCCCAGCTTCATGGCGATTTCAATTAGTCCAAATAGGACACCCTTGTATCAAGCATACATTTCAAGATGTAGCTATATTTACACGAATGGATTCCCAATATCTTGGCGAATTCAGTTAGTTCCCAATGGGAGAAATTTTAACGAGTCTACTTTTCAAGATATAGTAACATTGTCATGAACGGAATCCCTTTCCTTTTCAAATTCTGTTAGTTCCCAAGTGAACACGCATGAAACAATCATATTTCAAAATATAACAACACTTCCATGAACAGAATCCAAATTACATGGCCAATTCAGTCAGTACCCAAAAGGACGCATCAGGTCAACCATTCTTTTTATCATATAGCAACATTTTAACGAAAGGAATCCCAGTTTCTTGCCGATTTCATTTAGGTTTCAATAGGTCAGGCTAGAATCAAGACTAATGTTCAAGATATAGCAACATTTTAATGAAATGAATCCAAGTTTTTCTGTAAATTCATTTAGTTCCCAATAGGATCAAGTATACTTTTCAGGATATAGCAATGTTTTCAAGAAAAGAATCCCATTGTCTGGTCAATTTCACTTATTTTCCAACAGAACGTGCTAGTATCAACAGTATGTTTTAATATACAGCAGAATTCTCATGATCGGATTCCCAGGTTCATGGCGATTTCAATTAGTCCAAATAGGACACCCTTGTATCACGCATACTTTTCAAGATGTAGTGACATTTTCATGAACGGAATCCCAGTTTCTTGGCGAATTCAGTGAGTTCCTATTAGGAGGAATTTAACAAGTCCACTTTTCGAAATATTATAAAATTGTCAGGAACGTAATCCCTTTTTCGTAGCGAATCCTGTTATTTACCCAGTGAATGCGCATGAAACAATCATACTTTTCAAAATATACCAACACTTCCCTAAACACAATCTAAGTTACTTCGCCAATTCGGTTAGTTCCCAAAAGGACGCATCAGGTCAACCATTCTTTTCATTATATAGCAACATTTTCACGAAAGGAATCCCAGTTTCTTGGCGAGTTCAGTTAGTTCCCAATAGGAGGAATTTTAACGAGTCCACTTTGAAGATACAGTAACATTGTAACTAACAGAATCCCTTTTTCTTGGCAACTTCTGTTAGTTCCCAAGTGAACGCGCATGAAACAATCATACTTTTCAAAATATAGCAACACTTCCATGATCAGATCCAAGTTACATGGCCAATAAGTTCCCAAAAGTACGCCGTTAGATCAATCATTCTTTTCAACATATAGCAACATTTTCACGAAAGGAATCCCAGTTTCTTGGCGATTTCACTTAGTTTTCAATATTCAGGCTAGAATCAAGGCTAATTTTCAAGATATAGCAACATTTTAATGAAATGAATCCCAGCTTCTTTGTAAATTCATTTAGTTCCCAAAGGACTCAATAGGATGAAGTAAACTTTTCAAGATATAGCAATATTTTCAAGAAAAGAGTCCCATTTTCGGGGCAATTTCACTTATTTTCCAACAGAACATGCTAGTATCAACACTACTTTCTAAGATACAGAAGCATTCTCATGAACGGATTCCCAGGTTCATGGTGATTTCAGTTAGTCCAAATAGGACACCCTTGTATCAAGCATACCTTTCAAGATATAGTGACATTTCCAGGAATGGAATCCCAGTTTCTTGGCGATTTCACTTTGTTTTCAATAGTTCAGGCTAGAATCAAGCCTAATTTTCAAGATATAGCAACATTTTGATTGAATGATTCCCAGTTTCTTTGTAAATTCATTTAGTTCCAAATAGGACTCAATAGAATCAAGTATCCTTTCAAGATATAGCAATATTTTCAAGAAAAAATCCCATTATCTGGGCATTTTCACTTATTTTCCAACAGTACGTGCTGGTATCAATAGTACTTTTTAAGATACAGCAGCATTCTCATGAACAGTTTCCCAGCTTCATGGCGATTTCAATTAGTCCAAATAGGACACCCTTGTATCAAGCATACTTTTCAAGATGTAGCGATATTAACACGAATGGAATCCCAATTTCATGGCGAATTCAGTTAGTTTCCGATGGGAGGAATTTTAATGAGTCCACTTTTCCAGATATAGTAACATTGTCACGAATGGAATCCCTTTTTCTTGTCAAATTCTGTTAGTTCCCAAGTGAACACGAATGAAACAATCATACTTTTCAAAATATAGCAACACTTCCATGAACAGAATCCAAGTTACGTGGCCAATTCGGGTTAGTTCCCAAAAGTACGCCGTTAGATCTACCATTCTTTTCAACGTATAGCAACATTTTCACGAAAGGAATCCCAGTCTCTTGGAGATATCCCTTAGTTTTCAATAGGTCAGGCTAGAATTGAGCCTAATTTTCAAGATATAGCAACATTTTAATGAAATAAATCCCAGTTTCTATGTAAATTCATTTAGTTCCCATTAGGACACAGTAGCAACAAGTATACTTTATAAGATATAGCAATATTTTGAAGAAAAGAATCCCATTTTATCGGCAATTTCACTTATTTTCCAACAGTACGTGCTAGTATCAACAGTACTTATTAAGATACAGCAGCATTTTCATGAACGGATTCCCAGGTTTATGGCGATTTCAATTAGTCCAAATAGGACACCCTTGTATCAAGCATACTTTTCAAGATGTAGCGACATTTTCATGAAAGGAAAACCAGTTTCTTGGCAAATTCAGTTAGTTCCCAATAGGAGGAATTTTAACGAGTCCACTTTTGAAGATATAGTAACATTGTAACTAACAGAATCCCTTTTTCTTGGCAACTTCTGTTAGTTCCCAAGTGAACGGGCATGAAACAATCATACTTTTCAAAATATAGCAACACTTCCATGAACAGATCCAAGTTACATAGCCAATATAGTTAGTGACAAAAAGAACAACGTTAGATCGACCATTCTTTCCAACATATAGCAACATTTTCACGAAAGGAATCCCAGTTTCGTGGCGATTTCACTCAGTTTTCAATAGGTCAGGCTAGAATCAAGCCTAATGTTAAAGATATAGCAACATTTTAATGAAAGGAATCCCAGTTACTTTGAAAATTCATTTAGTTATCAGTAGGACAAAATAGGATCAAGTATACTTTTCAAGATATAGCAATATTTTTAAGAAAAAAAATGACATTTTCTGGGCAATTTCACATATTTTCCAACATTACGTGCTAGTACCAACAGTATTTTTTAAGATACAGCAGCATTCTCTTGAACAGATTCCAAGGTACATGGCGATTTCAATTAGTCCAAATAGGACACCATTATATCAAGCATACTTTTCAAGATATAGTGACATTTCCACAAATGGAATCCCAGTTTTTGGCGTTTTCACTTACTTTTCAATAGGTCAGGCTAGAATCATGCCTAATTTTCAAGATATAGAAACATTTTAATGAAATGAATCCCAGTTTCTTTGTAAATTCATTTAGTTCCCAATAGGACTGAATAGGATCAAGTATACTTTTCAAGATATAGCAATATTTTCAAGAAAAGAACCCCATTGTCTGGTCAATTTCACTTATTTTCCAAAAGTACGTGCTAGTATCAACAGGACGTTTTAAGATAGAGCAGCATTCTCATGAACGGATCCCAGCTTCATGGCGATTTCAATTAGTCCAAATAGGACACCCTTGAATCAAGCATACTTTTAAAGATGTAGCGACATTTTCAGGAAAGGAATACCAGTTTCTTGGCAAATTCAGTTAGTTCCCAATACGAGGAATTTACCGAGTCCACTTTTCGAGATATAATAATATTGTCAGGAACGTAATCCCTTTTTCGTGGCGAATTCTGTTATTTACCAAGTGAACCCGCATGAAACAATCATACTTTTCAAAAAATAGCAACACTTCCATAAACAGAATCTAAGTTACATGGCCAATTCAGTTAGTTCCCAAAAGGACGCATCAGATCAACCATTCTTTTCAACATATAGCAAAATTTTCACGAAAGGAATCCCAGTTTCTTGGCTATTTCACTTAGTTTTCAATATTCAGGCTAGAATCAAGCCTAATTTTCAAGATATACCAACATTTTAATAGAATGAATCCGAGTTTCTTTGTAAATTCATTTAGTTCCCAATAGGACTCAGTGGGATCAAGTATACTCTTCAAGATATAGCAATATTTTCAAGAAAAGAATTCCATTTTCTGGGCAATTTCACTTATTTTCCAACACTACGTGCTAGTATCAACACTACTTTCTAAGATACAGAAGCATTTTCATGAGCGGATTCCCAGGTTCATGGCGATTTCCATTAGTCCATATAAGACACCCTTGTATCAAGCATACCTCTCACGATATAGTGACATTTCCAGGAACGGAATCCCAGTTTCTTGGCGATTTCACTTTGTTTTCAATAGTTCAGGCTAGAATCAAGCCTAATTTTCAAGATATAGCAATATTTTAATGAAATGAATCCCAGTTTCTTTGTAAATACATTTAGTTCCCAGTAGGACTCAATTGGATCAAGTATACTTTTCAAGATATAGCAATATTTTCAAAAAAGAATCCCATTATCTGGACATTTTCACTTATTTTCCAACAGTACGTGCTGGTATCAATAGTACTTTTTAAGATACAGCAGCATTCTCATGAATGGATTCCCAGGTTCATGGCGATTTCAATTAGTTCAAATAGGACACCCTTGTATCAAGCATACATTTCAAGATATAGTGACATTTCCGGGAATGGAATCCCAGTTTCTTGGCCTTTTCACTTTGTTTTCAATAGTTCAGGCTACAATAAAGCCTATTTTTCAAGATATAGCAACATTTTAATGAAATGAATCCCAGTTCCTTTGTACATTCATTTAGTTCCCAATCGGACACAGTAGGATCAAGTATACTTTTCAAGATATAGCAATATTTTCAAGAAAAGAATCCCATTTTCTAGGCAATTTCACTAATTTTCCAACAATATGAGCTGGTATCAACAGTATGTTTTAAGATACAGCAGCATTCTCATGAAAGGAATGACAGGTTCAAGGCAATTTCAATTAGTCCAAATAGGACACCCTTGAATCAAGCATACTTTTAAAGATGTAGCGACATTTTCATGAACGGAATCCCAGTTTCTTGGCGAATGCAGTTAGTTCCCAATAGGAGGAATTTTAAGGAGTCCCGTTTTTGAGATATAATAACATTGTCACGAACATAATCCCTTTTCGTGGCAAATTCTGTTATTTACCAAGTGAACTCGCATGAAACAATCATTCTTTTCAAAAAATAGCAACACTTCCATAAAGAGAATCTAAGTTACATGGCCAATTCAGTTAGTTCCCAAAAGGACGCATCAGATCAACCATTCTTTTCAACATATAGCAACATTTTCACGAAAGGAAACCCATTTTCTTGGCGATTTCACTTAGTTTTCAATATTCAGGCTAGAATCAAGGCTAATTTTCAAGATATAGCAACATTTTAATGAAATGAATCCCACTTTCTTTGTAAATTCATTTAGTTCCCAATAGGACTCAGTAGGATCAAGTATACTTTTCAAGATATAACAATATTTTCATGAAAAGAATCCCATTTTCTGGGCAATTTCACTTATTTTCCAAAAGTACGTGCTAGTATCAAAAGTAATTTCTAAGATACAGCAGCATTCTCATGAGCGAATTCCCAGGTTCAAGGCGATTTCAATTAGTCCAAATAGGACACCCTTGTATCAAGCATACCTTTCAAGATATAGTTTCATTTCCACGAATGGAATCCCAGTTTCTTGGCGATTTCACTTAGTTTTCAATAGGTCAGGCTAGAAACAAGCCTAATTTTGAAGATATAGCAACATTTTAATGAAATGATTCCCAGTTTCTTTGTAAATTCATTTAGTTCTCAATAGGACACAATAGGATCTAGTATAATTTTCAAGATATAGCAATATTTTCAAGAAAAGAATCCCATTTTCTCGGTTATTTCACTTATTTTCCAACACTACGTGCTACCATCACCAGTACGTTTTAAGATACAGCAGCATTCTCATGAACCGATTTCCAGGTTCATGACGATTTCAATTAGTCCAAATAGGACAACCTTGTATCAACCATACTTTTCAAGATGTAGCTATATTTTCAGGAACAGAATCCCAGTTTCTTTGTGAATTCAGTTAGTTTCCAATAGGAAGAATTTTAATGAGTCCACTTTTCAAGATATAGTAACATTGTAAATAACAGAATCCCTTTTTCTGGCGAATTCTATTAGTTCCCAAGTGAACGCGCATGGAACAATCATACTTTTCAAAATATAGCAACACTTCCATGAACAGAATCCAAGTTACATGGACAATTCAGTTAGTTCCCAAAAGGACGCCATCACATCAACCATTCTTTTCAACATATAGCAACATTTCACAAAAGGAATCCCAGTTTCTTGGCGATTTCACTTAGTTTTCTATAGGTCAGGCTAGAATCAAGAGTAATTTTCAAGATATAGCAACATTTTAATGAAATGAATCCCAGTTTCTTTGTAAATTCATTAGTTCCCAGTAGACTCAATAGGATCAAGTATACTTTTCAACACTTAGCAATATTTTCAAGAAAAGAATCCCATTGTCTGGTCAATTTCACTTATTTTCCAACAGTGCGTGCTACTATCACAAATACGTTTAAAGATACAGCAGCATTTCCATGAACGGATTCCCAGGATCATGACGATTTCAATTAGTCCAAATAGGACACCGTTGTATCAAGCATACTATTCAAGATGTAGCTATATTTTCACGAACAGAATCCCAGTTTCTTGTCGAATTCAGTTAGTTCCCAAAAGAAGGAATTTTAACGAGTCCACTTTTCAAGATATAGTAACATTGTCACGAACAGAATCCCTTTTCCTTGGCGAATTCTGTTAATTCCAAGGTGAATGCTCAAGGAGGAATCATACTTTTCAAAATATCGCAACACTGCCAGGAACAGAATCCAAGTTACATGGCCAATTCAGTTAGTTCCCAAAAGGACGCCATCAGGTCAAACATTCTTTTCAACAAATAGCAACATTTTCACGAAAGGAATCCCAGTTTCTCAGCAATTTCACTTAGTTTTCAATAGGTTAGGCTGCAATCAAGCCTAATTTTCAAGATATAGCAACATTTTAATGAAGTGAATCCCAGTTTCATTGTAAATTTATTTAATTCCCCGTAGGACACAATAGGATCAAGTATGCATTTCAAAATATAGCAATATTTTCAAGAAAAGAATCACATTTTCTGGGCAATTTCACTTATTTTCCAACAGTACATGCTATTATCAACAGTACATTGTGTGTTACAGCAGCATTCTCATGAACAGATTCCCAGGTTCCTGGCGATTTCAACTACTCCAAATAGGACAGCATTGTATCAAGTATACTTTTCAAGATTTAGCAATATTTTCATGAAAGGAATAGCATTCTCTTGGCGAAATCTGTTAGTTCCCATTAGGAGGAATTTTAAAGAGTCTACTTTTCAAGATAGAGTAACATTGTCACGAACGGAATCCCTTTGACTTGGCGAATTCTGTTAGTTCCCAAGTGGACGCGCATGGAACAATCATACTTTTCAAAATATAGCAACACTTCCATAAACAGAATCCAAGTTACATGGCCAATTCAGTTAGTTCTAAAGAGGACGCCGTCAGAAAACCATTCTTTTCAAAATATAGCAACATTTTCACAAGAGGAATCCCAGTTTCTTGGCCATTTCACTTAGTTTTCAATAGGTCATGCTAGAATCAAGCCTAACTTTCAAGATATAGCAACATTTTAATGAAATGAATCACAGTTTCTTTGTAAATTCATTTAGTTCCCAATAGGACACAATTGGATGAAGTATACTTTTCAAGATATAGCAATATTTTCAAGAAAAGAATCCCATTTTCTGGGCAATTTCACTTATTTTCCAACAGTACATGCTAGTATCAACAGTACTTTTGTAGATACATCAGCATTCTCATGAACGGATTCCCAGGTTTATGGCGATTTCAATTAGTCCAAATAGGACACCCTTGAATCAAGCATACTTTTCAAGACGTAGCGATACTTACTTGAACGGATTCGCTTTTTCTTTCCGTATTCGGTTAGTTCCCAATAGGAGGAATTTTAACGAGTCCACTTTTCAAGATATAGTAACATTGTCACGAAAGGAATCCCTTTTTCTTGGCGAATTCTGTTAATTCCCAGCGGTCCCTCATGGAACAATAATACTTTTCAAAATATAGCAACACTTCCATGAACAGATTCCAAATTACATGGCCAATTCAGTTAGTGACAAAAAGGACGCCGTCAGATCAACCATTCTTTTCAACATATAGCAACATTTTCACGAAAGGAATCCCAGTTTCTGGGCGATTTCACTTAGTTTTCAATAGGTCAGGCTAGAATTAAGCCTAATTTTCAAGAAATAGCAACATTTTAATGAAATGAATCCCAGTTTCTTTGTAAATTCATTTAGTTCCCAGTAGACACAATAGAATCAAGTATACTTTTCAAGACTTAGCAATATTTTCAAGAAAGATTCCCATTTTCTGTTACACACGTATTTTCACGTTACACACGTTATTCACGTATTTTCCAACAGTACATGCTAGTATCAACAGTACTTTTTAAGATACAGCAGCATTCTCATGAACGGATTCCCAGGTTCATAGCGATTTCAATTAGTCCAAATAGGAAACCCTTGAATCAAATATACTTTTCACGATGTAGCGATATTTTGACAAACGGATTTCCTATTTCTTTCCGTATTCGGTTAGTTCCTAATAGGAATTTTAACGAGTCCACTTTTCAAGATATAGTAACATTGTCACGAAAGGAATCCCTTTTTCTTGGCGAATTCTGTTAATTCCCAAGTGGACAAGCATGGAGCAGGCATACTTTTCAAAATATCGCAACGCTTCCAAAACAGAATCCAAGTTACATGGCCAATTCAGATAGGTCCCACAAGAACGCCTCAGATCAAACATTCTTTCCAACACATAGCAACATTTTCACGAAAGGAGCCCAGTTTCTTAGTGATTTCACTTAGTTTTCAATAGGTCAGGCTAGAATCAAGCCTAATTATCAAGATATAGCAACATTTTAATGAAATGAATCCCAGTTTCTTTGTAAATTCATTTAGTTCCCCGTAGGACACAAAAGGATCAAGTATACTTTTCAAGATATAGCAATATTTTCAAGAAAAGAATCCAATTTTGTGGGCAATTTCACTTATTTTCCAACAGTACATGCTTATATCAACAGTACTTTTAAGACTCAGCAGCATTCTCATGAACGGATTCCCAGGTTCATGTCGACTTCAATTAGTTCAAAG
Source organism: Rattus norvegicus (assembly GCF_021556685.1). Taxonomy (NCBI): domain Eukaryota; kingdom Metazoa; phylum Chordata; class Mammalia; order Rodentia; family Muridae; genus Rattus; species Rattus norvegicus. Next base: position 47,576,774 of record NC_141550.1, read on the forward strand.
GACACCGTTGTATCAAGCATACTTTTCAAGATGTAGCGATATTTTCACGAATGTTATCCCAGTCTCCTGGCAAATTCAGTTAATTCCCCATAGGAGGAATTTTAACGAGTCTACTTTTCAAGATATAGTAACATTGTCATGGACGGAATCCCTTTTTCTTGGTGAATTCTGTTACTTCCCAAGTGAACACACATGGAACAATCATACTTTTCAAAATATAGCAACACTTCCATGAACAGAATCCAAGTTACATGGCCAATTCAGATAATTCCCAAAAGGACACCGTCAGATCTACCATTCTTTTCAACATATAGCAACAAATTCACGAAAGGAATTCCAGTTTCTTGGCGATTTCACTAGTTTTCAATAGGTCAGGCAAGAATCAAGCCTAATTTTCAAGATATAGCAGCATTTAATGAACGGAATCCCAGTTTCTTTGTAAATTCATTTAGTTCTCCATAGGACACAATAGGATCAAGTATACTTTTCAAGGTATAGCAATATTTTCAAGAAAAGAATCCCATTTTCTGTGCAATTTCACTTATTTTCCAACAGTACGTGCTACTATCAACAGTACGTTTTAAGGTACAGTAGCATGTCATGAACGGATTCCCAGGTTCATGGCGATTTCAATTACTCCAATTAGGACACACTTGACTAAGGCATACTTTTCAACATGTAGTGATATTTTCACAAATGGAATCCCAGGTTCTTGGCGAATTCAGTTAGTTCCCAATAGGAGGAATTTTAAGGAGTCCACTTTTCAAGATATAGTAACATTGTCACGAAAGGAATCCCTTTTTCTTGGCGAATTCTGTTAATTCCCAGCGGTCGCGCATGGAACAATCATACTTTTTAAAATATAGCAACACTTCCATGAACAGAATCCAAGTTACATGGCCAATTCAGTGAGTTCCAAAAAGGATGCCGTCAGATTAACCATTCTTTTCAACATATAGCAACATTTTCACGAAAGGAATCCCAGTTTCTTGCCGATTTCACTTAGTTTTCAATAGGTTAGGCTAGAATCAAGCCTAATTTTCAAGATATAGCAGCATTTAATGAACGGAATCCCAGTTTTTTTGTAAATTCATTTAGTTCCCTGTAGGACACAATAGGATCAAGTATACTTTTCAAGATATAGCAATATTTTCAAGAAAAGAATCCAATTTTCTGCGTAATTTCACTTATTTACCAACAGTACATGCTTGTATCAACAGTACATTTTAAATACACCAGCATTCTCATGAACGGATTCCCAGGTTCATAGCAATTTCAATTAGGCCAAAGGACACCTTTGTATCAAGCATACTTTTCAAGATGTAGCGATATTTTCACGAACGGAATCCCAGTTTCTTGGCGAATTCAGTTAGTTCCCAATAGGAGGAATTTTATCTAGTCCACTTTTCAAGATATAGTAACATTGTAACGAACAGAATCCCTTTTTCTTGTTGAATTCTGTTAGTTCCCAAGTGAAAGCGCATGCAACAATTATACTTTTCAAAATATAGCAACACTCCATGAACAGAACCCAAGTTACATGTCCAATTCAGTTAGTTCCCAAAAGGACGCCATCAGATCAACCATTCTATTCAACATATAGCAACATTTTCACGAAAGGAATCCCAGTTTCTTGGCGATTTCACTTAGTTTTCAGTAGGTCAGGCTAGAATCAAGCCTAATTTTCAAGATATAGCAACATTTTAATGAAATGAATCCGAGTTTCTTTGTAAATTCATTTAGCTCTCAATAGGACACAATAGAATCTAGTATACTTTCCAAGATATAGGAATATTTTCAAGAAAAGAATCCCATATTCTGGGCAATTTCACTTATTTTCCAAAAGTACGTGCTACTATCAACAGTACGTTTTAAGAAACAGCAGCATTGGACCAAACCGCCTGGTCAGGTGGGCACTCCTGAGGCTGCAGAGCGGAAGAGACCACCAACACTGCTCACCCCTGCCCACATCCCTGGCCCAAGAGGAAACTGTATAAGGCCTCTGGGCTCCCGTGGGGGAGGGCCCAGGAGCGGCAGGACCCCTGCCAGAGACACCGCCGGACCCTGAAGGAAACAGACCGGATAAACAGTTCTCTGCACCCAAATCCCGTGGGAGGGAGAGCTAAACTTTCAGAGAGGCAGACAAGCCTGGGAAACCAGAAGAGACTGCTCCCTGCACACACATCTCGGACGCCAGAGGAAAAAGCCAAAGACCATCTGGAACCCTGGTGCACTGAAGCTCCCAGAAGGGGCGGCACAGGTCTTCCAGGTTGCTGCCGCTGCAGAGAGCCCCTGGGCAGCACCCCACGAGCAAATCTGAGCCTCGGGACCACAGGTAAGACCAAATTTTCTGCTGCAAGAAAGCTGCCTGGTGAACTCAAGACACAGGCCCACAGGAACAGCTGAAGACCTGTAGAGAGGAAAAACTACACGCCCGAAAGCAGAACACTCTGTCCCCATAACTGACTGAAAGAGAGGAAAACAGGTCTACAGCACTCCTGACACACAGGCTTATAGGACAGTCTAGCCACTGTCAGAAATAGCAGAACAAAGTAACACTAGAGATAATCTGATGGCGAGAGGCAAGTGCAGGAACCCAAGCAACAGAAACCAAGACTACATGCCATCATTGGAGCCCAATTCTCCCACCAAAACAAACATGGAATATCCAAACACACCAGAAAAGCAAGATCTAGTTTCAAAATCATATTTGATCATGATGCTGGAGGACTTCAAGAAAGACATGAACACACTTAGGGAAACACAGGAAAACATTAATAAACAAGTAGAAGCCTACAGAGAGGAATCGCAAAAATCCCTGAAAGAATTCCAGGAAAACACAATCAAACAGTTGAAGGAATTAAAAATGGAAATAGAAGCAATCAAGAAAGAACACATGGAAACAACCCTGGATATAGAAAACCAAAAGAAGAGACAAGGAGCTGTAGATACAAGCTTCACCAACAGAATACAAGAGATGGAAGAGAGAATCTCAGGAGCAGAAGATTCCATAGAAATCATTGACTCAACTGTCAAAGATAATGTAAAGCGGAAAAAGCTAGTGGTCCAAAACATACAGGAAATCCAGGACTCAATGAGAAGATCAAACCTACGGATAATAGGTATAGAAGAGAGTGAAGACTCCCAGCTCAAAGGACCAGTAAATATCTTCAACAAAATCATAGAAGAAAACTTCCCTAACCTAAAAAGAGAGATACCCATAGACATACAAGAAGCCTACAGAACTCCAAATAGATTGGACCAGAAAAGAAACACCTCCCGTCACATAATTGTCAAAACACCAAACGCACAAAATAAAGAAAGAATATTAAAAGCAGTAAGGGAAAGAGGTCAAGTAACATATAAAGGGAGACCTATCAGAATCACACCAGACTTCTCGCCAGAAACTATGAAGGCCAGAAGATCCTGGACTGATGTTATACAGACCCTAAGAGAACACAAATGCCAGCCCAGGTTACTGTATCCAGCAAAACTCTCAATTAACATTGATGGAGAAACCAAGATATTCCATGACAAAACCAAATTTACACAATATCTTTCCACAAATCCAGCACTACAAAGGATAATAAATGGTAAAGCCCAACATAAGGAGGCAAGCTATACCCTAGAAGAAGCAAGAAACTAATCGTCTTGGCAACAAAACAAAGAGAATGAAAGCACACAAACATAACCTCACATCCAAATATGAATATAACGGGAAGCAATAATCACTATTCCTTAATATCTCTCAATATCAATGGCCTCAACTCCCCAACAAAAAGACATAAATTAACAAACTGGATACGCAACGAGGACCCTGCATTCTGCTGCCTACAGGAAACACACCTCAGAGACAAAGAGAGACACTACCTCAGAGTGAAAGGCTGGAAAACAAATTTCCAAGCAAATGGTCAGAAGAAGCAAGCTGGAGTAGCCATTCTAATATCAAATAAAATCAATTTTCAATTAAAAGTCATCAAAAAAGATAAGGAAGGACACTTCATATTCATCAAAGGAAAAATCAACCAAGATGAACTCTCAATCCTAAATATCTATGCCCCAAATACAAGGGCACCTACATACGTAAAAGAAACCTTACTAAAGCTCAAAACACACATTGCACCTCACACAATAATAGTGGGAGATTTCAACACCCCACTCTCATCAATGGACAGATCATGGAAACAGAAATTAAACAGTGATGTCGACAGACTAAGAGAAGTCATGAGCCAAATGGACTTAACGGATATTTATAGAACATTCTATCCTAAAGCAAAAGGATATACCTTCTTCTCAGCTCCTCATGGTACTTTCTCCAAAATTGACCATATAATTGGTCGAAAAACGGGCCTCAACAGGTACAGAAAGATAGAAATAATCCCATGCGTGCTATCGGACCACCACGGCCTAAAACTGGTCTTCAATAACAATAAGGGAAGAATGCCCACATATACGTGGAAATTGAACAATGCTCCACTCAATGATAACCTGGTCAAGGAAGAAATAAAGAAAGAAATTAAAAACTTTTTAGAATTTAATGAAAATGAAGATACAACATACTCAAACTTATGGGACACAATGAAAGCTGTGCTAAGAGGAAAACTCATAACTCTGAGTGCCTGCAGAAAGAAACAGGAAAGAGCATATGTCAGCAGCTTGACAGCACACCTAAAAGCTCTAGAACAAAAAGAAGCAAATACACCCAGGAGGAGAAGAAGGCAGGAAATAATCAAACTCAGAGCTGAAATCAACCAAGTAGAAACAAAAAGTACCATAGAAAGAATCAACAGAACCAAAAGTTGGTTCTTTGAGAAAATCAACAAGATAGATAAACCCTTAGCCAAACTAACGAGAGGACACAGAGAGTGAGTCCAAATTAACAAAATCAGAAATGAAAAGGGAGACATAACTACAGATTCGGAGGAAATTCAAAAAATCATCAGATCTTACTATAAAAACCTATATTCAACAAAATTTGAAAATCTTCAGGAAATGGACAATTTCCTAGACAGATACCAGGTATCGAAGTTAAATCAGGAACAGATAAACCAGTTAAACAACCCCATAACTCCTAAGGAAATAGAAGCAGTCATTAAAGGTCTCCCAACCAAAAAGAGCCCAGGTCCAGACGGGTTTAGTGCAGAATTCTATCAAACCTTCATAGAAGACCTCATACCAATATTATCCAAACTATTCCACAAAATTGAAACAGATGGAGCCCTACCGAATTCCTTCTACGAAGCCACAATTACTCTTATACCTAAACCACACAAAGACACAACAAAGAAAGAGAACTTCAGACCAATTTCCCTTATGAATATCGACGCAAAAATACTCAATAAAATTCTGGCAAACCGAATTCAAGAGCACATCAAAACAACCATCCACCATGATCAAGTAGGCTTCATCCCAAGGCATGCAGGGATGGTTTAATATACGGAAAACCATCAACGTGATCCATTATATAAACAAACTGAAAGAACAGAACCACATGATCATTTCATTAGATGCTGAGAAAGCATTTGACAAAATTCAACACCCCTTCATGATAAAAGTCCTGGAAAGAATAGGAATTCAAGGCCCATACCTAAACATAGTAAAAGCCATATACAGCAAACCAGTTGCTAACATTAAACTAAATGGAGAGAAACTTGAAGCAATCCCACTAAAATCAGGGACTAGACAAGGCTGCCCACTCTCTCCCTACTTATTCAATATAGTTCTTGAAGTTCTAGCCAGAGCAATCAGACAACAAAAGGAGATCAAAGGGATACAGATCGGAAAAGAAGAGGTCAAAATATCACTATTTGCAGATGACATGATAGTATATTTAAGTGATCCCAAAAGTTCCACCAGAGAACTACTAAAGCTGATAAACAACTTCAGCAAAGTGGCTGGGTATAAAATTAACTCAAATAAATCAGTTGCCTTCCTCTATACAAAAGAGAAACAAGCCGAGAAAGAAATTAGGGAAACGACACCCTTCATAATAGACCCAAATAATATAAAGTACCTCGGTGTGACTCTAACCAAGCAAGTAAAAGATCTGTACAATAAGAACTTCAAGACACTGAGAAAAGAAATTGAAGAAGACCTCAGAAGATGGAAAGATCTCCCATGCTCATGGATTGGCAGGATTAATATAGTAAAAATGGCCATTTTACCATTTTACCAAAGCAATCTACAGATTCAATGCAATCCCCATCAAAATACCAATCCAATTCTTCAAAGAGTTAGACAGAACAATTTGCAAATTCATCTGGAATAACAAAAAACCCAGGATAGCTAAAGCTATCCTCAACAATAAAAGGACTTCAGGGGGAATCACTATCCCTGAACTCAAGCAGTATTACAGAGCAATAGTGATAAAAACTGCATGGTATTGGTACAGAGACAGACAGATAGACCAATGGAATAGAATTGAAGACCCAGAAATGAACCCACACACCTATGGTCACTTGATTTTTGACAAAGGAGCCAAAACCATCCAATGGAAAAAAGATAGCATTTTCAGCAAATGGTGCTGGTTCAACTGGAGGGCAACATGTAGAAGAATGCAGATCGATCCATGCTTATCACTCTGTACAAAGCTTAAGTCCAAGTGGATCAAGGACCTCCACATCAAACCAGACACACTCAAACTAATAGAAGAAAAACTAGGGAAGCATCTGGAACACATGGACACTGGAAAAAATTTCTTGAACAAAACACCAATGGTTTATGCTCTAAGATCAAGAATCGACAAATGGGATCTCATAAAACTGCAAAGCTTCTGTAAGGCAAAGGACACTGTGGTTAGGACAAAACGGCAACCAACAGATTGGGAAAAGATCTTTACCAATCCTACAACAGATAGAGGCCTTATATCCAAAATATACAAAGAACTCAAGAAGTTAGACCGCAGGGAAACAAATAACCCTATTAAAAAATGGGGTTCAGAGCTAAACAAAGAATTCACAGCTGAGGAATGCCGAATGGCTGAGAAACACCTAAAGAAATGTTCAACATCTTTAGTCATAAGGGAAATGCAAATCAAAACAACCCTGAGATTTCACCTCACACCAGTGAGAATGGCTAAGATCAAAAACTCAGGTGACAGCAGATGCTGGCGAGGATGTGGAGAAAGAGGAACACTCCTCCATTGTTGGTGGGATTGCAGACTGGTAAAACCATTCTGGAAATCAGTCTGGAGGTTCCTCAGAAAATTGGACATTGAACTGCCTGAGGATCCAGATATACCTCTCTTGGGCATATACCCAAGAGATGCCTCAACATATAAAAGAGACACGTGCTCCACTATGTTCATAGCAGCCTTATTTATAATAGCCAGAAAATGGAAAGAACCCAGATGCCCTTCAACAGAGGAATGGATACAGAAAATGTGGTACATCTACACAATGGAATATTACTCAGCTATCAAAAACAACGAGTTTATGAAATTCGTAGGCAAATGGTTGGAACTGGAAAATATCATCCTGAGTGAGCTAACCCAATCACAGAAAGACATACATGGTATGCACTCATTGATAAGTGGCTATTAGCCCAAATGCTTGAATTACCCTAGATCCCTAGAACAAACGAAACTCAAGACGGATGATCAAAATGTGAATGCTTCACTCCTTCTTTAAATGAGGAACAAGAATACCCTTGGCAGGGAAGGGAGAGGCAAAGATTAAAACAGAGACTGAAGGAACACCCATTCAGAGCCTGCCCCACATGTGGCCCATACATATACAGCACCCAATTAGACAAGATGGATGAAGCAAAGAAGTGCAGACCGACAGGAGCCGGATGTAGATCACTCCTGAGAGACACAGCCAGAATACAGCAAATACAGAGGCGAATGCCAGCAGCAAACCACTGAACTGAGAATAGGTCCCCTATTGAAGGAATCAGAGATAGAACTGAAAGAGCTTGAAGGGGCTCGAGACCCCAAAAGTACAACAATGCCAAGCAACCAGAGCTTCCAGGGACTAAGCCACTACCTAAAGACTATACATGGACTGACCCTGGACTCTGACCCCATAGGTAGCAATGAATATCCTAGTAAGAGCACCAGTGGAAGGGGAAGCCCTGGGTCCTGCTAAGACTGAACCCCCAGCGAACTAGTCTATGGGGGGAGGGCGGCAATGGGGGGAGGGTTGGGAGGGGAACACCCATAAGGAAGGGGAGGGGGGAGGGGGATGTTTGCCCGGAAACCGAGAAAGGGAATAACACTCGAAATGTATATAAGAAATACTCAAGTTAATAAAAAAAAAAGAAATACTTACAAAGAAAAAAAAAAGAAAGAAAGAAACAGCAGCATTCTCTTGAACGGATTCCCAGTTTCATGGCGATTTCAATTACTCCAGATAGGACACCCTTATATCAAGCATACTTTTCAAGATGTAGCGATATTTTCACGAACGGAAAACAGGTTTCTTGGTGAATTCAGTTAGTTCCCAAAAGGAGGAATTTTAACGAGTCCACTTTTGAAGATATAGTGACATTGTCAGGAACGGAATCCCTTTTTCTTGGCGAATTCTGTTAATTCCCAAGCGGATCGGCATGGAACAATCATACTTTTCAAAATATAGCAACATGTCCATGAACAGAATCCAAATTACATGCACAACTCAGTTACTTCCCAAAAGGGTGCCATCAGATCAACCATTCTTTTCAACATATAGCAACATTTTCACGAAAGGAATCCCAGTTTCTTGCCGATTTCACTTAGTTTTCAGTAATTCAGGCTAGAATCAAGCCTAATTTTAAAGATATAGCAAAATTTTAATGAAATGAATCCCACTTTCTTTGCAAATTCATTTAGTTCCCATTAGGACACAATAGGATCAAGTATCCTTTTCAAGATATAGCGATATTTTCAAGAAAAGAATCCCATTTTCTGGGTAAATTCACTTATTTTCCAACAGTACATGCTAGTATCAACAGTACTTTTTAAGATACAGCAGTATTCTCATGAACGGATTCCCAGGTTCATGGCGATTTCAATTAGTCCAAATAGGGCACCCGTGTATCAAGCATACCTTTCAAGATGTAGCGATATTTTCAAAAGAGAATCCCAATTGCTTGGGGAATTCAGTTAGTTCTCAATAGGAGGAATGTTAACGAGTCCACTTTTCAAGATATAGTAACATTGTCACGAACGGAATCCCTTTTTCTTGGCGAATTCTGTTAATTCCCAAGTGGACGCGCATGGAACAATCATACTCTTCAAAATATAGCAACACTTACATGAACAGAAACCAAGTTACATGGCCAATTCAGTTAGTTCCCAAAAGGATGCCATCAGATCAACCATTCTTTTCAACATATAGCATCATTTTCACGAAAGGAATCCAAGTTTCTTGCCGATTTCACTTAGTTTTCTATAGGCCAGGCTAGAATCAAGCCTAATTTTCAAGATATAGCAACATTTTAATGAAAGAAATCCCAGTTTCTTTGTAATTCATTTAATCCTCAATAGGACACAATAGGATCTGCTATACTTTACAAGATAGAGCAATATTTTCAAGAAAAGAATCCCATTTTCTGGGCAATTTCACTTATTTTCCAACAGTACGTGCTACTATCAAGAGTAGGTTTTAAGATATAGCAGCATTCTCATGAACGGATTCCCAGGTTCATGGCGATTTCAATTAGTCCAAATAGGACACCCTTGATCAAGCATACTTTTCAAGATGTACCGATATTTTCACGAACGGAATCCCAGTTTCTTGGCGAATTCAGTTAGTCCCCAATAGGAGGAATGTTAACGAGTCCACTTTTCAAGATATAGTAACATTGTAACGAACGGAATCCCTTTTTCTTGGTGAATTCTGTTACTTCCCAAGTGGACACGCATGGAACAATCATACTTTTCAAAATATAGCAACACTTCCATGAACAGAATCCAAGTTACTTGGCCAATTCATATTGGTCCCAAAAGCATGCCGTCAGATCAACCATTCTCTTCAACAAATAGCATCATTTTCACAAAAGGAATCCCAGTTTCTTAGCGATTTCACTTAGTTTTCAATAGGTTAGGCTAGAATCAAGCCTAATTTTCAAAATATAGCATCATTTTAATGAAATGAATCCCAGTCTTTGTAAATTCATTTAGTTCCCAGTAGACACAATAGGATCTGGTATACTTTTCAAGATATAGCAATATTATCAAGAAAAGAATCCCATTTTTTGGGCAATTTCACTTATTTTCCAACAGTACGTGCTAGTATCAACAGTATGTTTTAAGATACAGCAGCATTCTCATGAATGGATTCCCAGGTTCATGGCGATTTCAATTAGTCCAAATAGGACACCCTTGAATCAAGCATACTTTTCAAGATGTAGCGATATTTTCACGAACGGAATCCCAGTTGCTTGGCGAATTTAGTTAGTTCCCAATAGGAGGAATTTTAACAAGTCCACTTTTCAAGATATACTAACATTGTCACGAACGGAATCCCAGTTTCTTGGCGAATACAGTTAGTTCCCTGTAGGAGGAATTTTAACGAGTCCACTTTTGAAGATATCGTAACATTGTCACAAACGGATCCCTTTTTCATGGCGAAATCTGTTAGCTCCCATGTGGAGGCGCATGAAACCATCATACTTTTCGAAATATAGCAACACTTCCATGAACAGAATCCAAGTTACATGGCCAATTCAGTTAGTTCCCAGAAGAACGCAGTCAGAGCAACCATTAATTTCAACATATAGCAACATTTTCACGAAAGGAATCCTAGTTTCTTGGCGATTTCACTTAGTTTTCAATAGGTGAGGCTAGAATCAAGCCTAATTTTCAAGATATAGCAACATTTTACTGAATTGAATCCCAGTTTCTTTGTAAATTCATTTAGTTCCCAATAGGACAAGTAGGATCAATTATACTTTTCAAGATATAGCGATATTTTCAAGAAAAGAATCCCATTTTCTGTGCAATTTCACTTATATTCCAACAGTACATGCTAGTTTCAACTTAGATTTTTAAGACACAGCAGCATTCTCATGAGCGGATTCCCAGGTTCATGGCGATTTCAAATAATCCATATAGGACACCCTTGAATCAAGCATACTTTTCAAGATGTAGAAATATTTTCACGAACTGATTCCCACTTTCTTGGCGATTTCAGTCAGTTCACAATACGAGGAATTTTAGCGATTCCACTTTTCAAGATATAGTAACATTGTCACGAACGGATCCCTTTTTCTTGGCGAATTCTGTTAGTTCCCATGTGGACGCGCATGGAACAATCATACTTTACAAAATATAGCAGCATTTCCATGAACAGTATCCAAGTCACATGGCCATTCAGTTACTTCCCAAAAGGACGCTGTCAGATCAACCATTCTTTTCAACATATAGCAACATTTTCACAAAAGGAATACCAGTTTCTTGGCTATTTCACTTAGTTTTCAATAGGTCAGGCTAGAATCAAGCCTAATTATCAAGATATAGCAACATTTTAATGAAATGAAGCCCAGTTTCATTGTAAATTCATTTAGTTCCCTTTAGGACACAATAGAATCAAGTATACTTTTCATGATATAGCGATATTTTGAAGAAAAGAATCCCATTTTCTAGTCAATGTCACTTATTTTCCAACAGTACATGCTACTATCAACAGCACGTTTTAAGATACAGCAGCATTCTCATGAACGGATTCCCAGCTTCATGGCGATTTCAATTACTCCAAATAGGACACCCTTGAATCAAGCATACTTTTCAAGTTGTAGCGATGTTTTCACGAATGGAATCCCAGTTTTTTGTCGAATTCAGTTAGGTCCCAATAGGAGGAATTTTAACGAGTCCACTTTTCAAGATATAGTAACATTGTCACGAACGGAATCCCTTTTTCTTGCATATTCTCTTAGCTCCCATGTGAACGCCCATGAAACAATCATACTTTTCAAAATATAGCAACACTTCCATGAACAGAATTCAAGTTACATGTCCAATTCAGTTAGTTCCCAAATGGGAGCCATCAGATCAACCATTCTTTTCAACATATAGCAACATTTTCACGAAAGGAATCCCAGTTTCTTGGCGATTTCACTTAGTTTTCAATAGGTCAGGCTAGAATCAAGCCTAATTTTCAAGATGTAGCAACATTTTAATGAACTGAATCCCAGTTTTGTTATAAATTCATCTAGTGCCCAATACGATACAATAGGATCTAGTATATTTTTCAAGATATAGGAATATTTTCAAGAAAAGAGTCCCATGTTCTGGGCAATTTCACTTATTTTCCAACAGTACATGCTAGTATCTACAGTACTTTTAAAGATACAACAGCATGCTCATGAACAGATTCCTATGTCCATGGTGATTTCAATTAATCCAAATGGGACATGGTTGTTTCAAGCATACTTTTCAAGATGTAGCGATATTTTCACGAATGGAATCCCAGTTTCTTGGCGAATTCAGTTAGTTCCCAATAGGAGGAATTTTAACGAGTCCATTTTTCAAGATACAGTAACATTGTCACGAATGGAATCCCTTTTTCTTGGCGATTTCTGTTAGTTCCCAAGTGGACGCGCATGGAACAATCATACTTTACAAAATATAGCAACATTTCCATGAACAGTATCCAAGTCACATGGCCATTCAGTTACTTCCCAAAAGGACGCTGTCAGATCAACCATTCTTTTCAACATATAGCAACATTTTCACAAAAGGAATACCAGTTTCTTGGCTATTTCACTTAGTTTTCAATAGGTCAGGCTAGAATCAAGCCTAATTATCAAGATACAGCAACATTTTAATGAAATGAAGCCCAGTTTCATTGTAAATTCATTTAGTTCCCTTTAGGACACAATAGAATCAAGTATACTTTTCATGATATAGCGATATTTTGAAGAAAAGAATCCCATTTTCTAGTCAATGTCACTTATTTTCCAACAGTACATGCTACTATCAACAGCACGTTTTAAGATACAGCAGCATTCTCATGAACAGATTCCCAGTTTCATGGCGATTTCAATTACTCCAAATAGGACACCCTTGAATCAAGCATACTTTTCAAGTTGTAGCGATGTTTTCACGAACGGAATCCCAGTTTTTTGTCGAATTCAGTTAGTTCCCAATAGGAGGAATTTTAACGAGTCCACTTTTCAAGATATAGTAACATTGTCACGAACGGAATCCCGTTTTATTGGCGAATTACGTAGCTCCCATGTGGAGGCACATGAAACCATCATGCTTTTCAAAATATAGCAACACTTCCATTAACAGAATCCAAGTTACATGGCCAATTCTTTTAGTTCTCAAAAGAATGCTGTCATATCAACCATTCTTTTCAAAATATATCAACATTTCCACAAAAGGAATCCCAGTTTCTTGGCGATTTCACTTAGTTTTCAATAGGTCAGGCTAGAATCAAGCGTAATTTTCAAGATATAGCAACATTTTAATGAAATGAATTCCAGTTTCGTTATAAATTCATCTAGTCCCCAATAGGACACAATAGGATCTAGTATACTTTTCAAGATATAGCAATATTTTCAAGAAAAGAATCCCATTTTCTGGGCAATTTCACTTATTTTCCAACAGTACATGCTAGTATCAACAGTACTTTTGAAGATACAGCAGCATGCTCATGAACAGATTCCCAGGTTCATGGCGATTTCAATTGATCCAAATAGGAGATGGTTGTTTCAAGCATACTTTTCAAGATGTAGCGATATATTCACGAATGGAATCCCAGTTTCTTGGCGAATTCAGTTAGTTCCCAAAAGGAGGAATTTTAACAGGTCCACTTTTCAAGATATAGTACCATTGTCACGAACGGAATCCCTTTTTCTTGGCGATTTCTGTTAGTTCCCAAGTGGACGCGCATGGAACAATCATACTTTTCAAAATATCGCAACACTTCCATGAACAGAATCCAAGTTACATGGCCAATTAAGTTAGTTCCCAAAAGGACGAGGTCAGATCAACCATTCTTTTCAACATATAGCAACATTTTCACGAACGGAATCCCAGTTTCTTGGCAATTTCACTTAGTTTTCAATAGGTCAGTCTAGAATATTTCCCTGCCCATATGTTGAGAATTATGGCATCTACAAATGAGTCCTGCTTTGAAAAAAGAGAATTCAATTAGAAATAGCATCTCCTTTGGCAAAAATTTGCCCTTCCTATATCTTGAAAACTACTCCTGCTTCAAGTTAGTCCCATGTGGAACGAGGAGAATTCGTTTAGAAACTGCACCTCCTTTCGCGAAAATATTCCCTGTCTATATCTTCATAACTACGCCTCCTACAAAGTTGTTCCCATTTGGATCAAAGAGAATTTGCTTAGAAACTGCAGCTCCATTCATAAAAACTTGCCCTGCCTGTATCTTGAAAATGACGCCTTCTAGAAGTGAGTCCCGCTTAAAACGAAGAGAATTCGCTTAGAAACTGCAGCTCCATTTGTTGAAACTTGCCCTGCCTCTATCTTGCAAACTTCGCCTGCTACAAGTGGTTCCCATTGGAATGAGGAGAATACACTTAGAACCTGCAGCTCCATTGGTAAAATTTGCTCTGCCTATATCTTGACAACTACGACTACTACAAGAGAGTCCCGCTTGGAACCAAGAGAATTTGCTTAGAAACTGCATCTCCATTCGGGAAACCTTTCCCTGCCCATATGTTGGGAACTATGCCTCCTACAAGTGAGTCCTGCTTTGAAAACAGAGAATTCGATTTGAAATAGCATCTCAAACCGGCAGATCCCTGCCCGCAGCAGCTCTCTGCTCCCAAACCCTGTGGGAGAGAGCCCTCACCGCCTGGACAGGTGGGCACTCCTGAGACTGCAGAGCGGAAGAGACCACCAACAATGCCCACCCCTGCCCACATCCCTGGCCCAAGAGGAAACTGTATACAGCCTCTGGGTTCCCTTGGACAAGGGTACAGCAGCAGCGGGTCCCCTGTGTTTGAGACACCGCCAGAACCTGAATGGACCGACCAGATAAACAGTTCTCTGCACCCAAATCCCATGGGAGGGAGAGCTAAACCTTCAGAGAGGCAGACATGCCTGGGAAACCAGAAGAGACTGCACTCTGCACATATCTCTGACGCCAGAGGAAAACACCAAATGCCATCTGGAACCCCGGTGCACGGAAGCTCCCAGAAACGGCGGCGCAGATCTTCCTGGTTGCTGCCACTGCGCAGAGCTCGTAGGCAGCACACCACGAGCAAACTTGAGCCTTGGGACCACAGGTAAGACCAATTTTCTGATGCAAGTGACCTGCCTGGTGAACTCAAGACACAGGCCCACAGGAACAGCTGAAGACCTGTAGAGAGGAAAAACTACACGCCTGAAGGCAGAACACTCTGTCCCCGTAACTGGCTGAAAGAAAACAGGAAAACAGGTCTACAGCACTCCTGACACACAGGCTTATAGGACAGTCTAGCCACTGTCAGAAATAGCAGAACAAAGTAACACTAGAGATAATCTGATGGCGAGAGGCAAGCGCAGGGACCCAAGCAACAGAAACCAAGACTACATGGCATCATCGTAGCCCAATTCTCCCACCAAAGCAAACACGGAATATCCAAACACACCAGAAAAGCAAGATCTAGTTTCAAAATCATATTTGATCATGATGCTGGAGGACTTCAAGAAAGTCCTTCTCCCTTAGAGAAACACAGGAAAACATTAATAAAGAAGTAGAAGCCTACAGAGAGGAATCGCAAAAATCCCTGATGATGCTGGAGGAATTAGAAAGACATGAAGAACTCCCTTAGAGAACAAGTAGAAGCCTACAAAGAGGAATCGCAAAAATCCCTGAAATAATTCCAGGAAAACATAAATAAACAAGTAGAAGCCGATAGAGAAGAGTCACAAAAATCCCTGAAAGAATTCCAGGAAAACATAAATAAACAAGTAGATGCCCATAGAGAGGAGTCACAAAAACCCTGAGAGAACTCCAGGAAAACACAATGAAACAGTTGAAGGAATTAAAAATGGAAATAGAAGCAATCAAGAAAGAACACATAGAAATAACCCTGGATATAGAAAACCAAAAGAAGAGACAAGGAGCTGTAGATATGAGCTTCACCGACAGAATACAAGAGATGGAAGAGAGAATCTCAGTAGCAGAAGATTCCATAGAAATCATTGACTCAACTGTCAAAGATAATGTAAAGCAGAAAAAGCTACTGGTCCAAAACATACAGGAAATCCAGGACTCAATGAGAAGATCAAACCTAAGGATAATAGGTATAGAAGAGAGTGAAGACTCCCAGCTCAAAAGAAAAGTAAATATCTTCAACAAAATCATAGAAGAAAACTTCCCTTACCTAAAAAAAGAGATACCCATAGGCATACAAGAAGCCTACAGAACTCTAAATAGATTGGACCAGAAAAGAAACACCTCCCGTCACATAATAGTCAAAACACCAAACACACAAAATAAAGAAAGATATTAAAAGCCGTAAGGGAGAAAGGTCAAGTAACATATAAAGGCAGACCTATCAGAATCACACCAGACTTTTCGCCAGAAACTATGAAAGCCAGAAGATCCTGAACAGATGTCATACAGACTCTAAGAGAACACAAATGCCAGCCCAAGTTACTGTATCCTGCAAAACTCTCAATTAACATAGAAGGAGAAACCAAGATATTCCATGACAAAACCAAATTTACACAATATCTTTCTACAAATCCAGCACTACAAAGGATAATAAATGGTAAAGCCCAAAATAAGGAGGCAATGTATACCCTAGAAGAAGCAAGAAACTAATCGTCTTGGCAATAAAACATAGAGAAGAAAAGCACACAAACATAACCTCATATCCAAATATGAATATAACAGGAAGCAATAATCACTATTCCTTAATATCTCTCAACATCAATGGCTCAACTCCCCAATAAAAAGACATAGATTAACAAACTGGATACGCAACGAGGATCCTGCATTCTGCTGCCTACAGGAAACACACCTCAGAGACAAAGACAGACACTACCTCAGAGTGAAAGGCTGGAAAACAACTTTCCAAGCAAATAGTCAGAAGAAGCAAGCTGGAGTAGCCATTCTAATGTCAAATAAAATCAATTTTCAACTAAAAGTCATCAAAAAAGATAAGGACAGACACTTTATATTCATCAAAGGAAAAATCCACCAAGATGAACTCTCAATCCTAAATATCTCTGCCCCAAATACAAGGGCACCTACATACGTAAAAGAAACCTTACTAAAGCTCAAAACACACATTGCACCTCACACAATAATAGTAGGAGATTTCAACACCCCACTCTCATCAATGGACAGCTCATGGAAACAGAAATTAAACAAAGACGTAGACAGACTAAGAGAAGTCATGGGCCAAATGGACTTAACAGATATTTATAGAACATTCTATCCTAAAGCAAAAGGATATACCTTCTTCTCAGCTCCTCATGGTATTTTCTCCAAAATTGACCATACAATTGGTCAAAAAACGGGCCTCAACAGGTACAGAAAGATAGAAATAATCCCATGCGTGCTATCAGACCACCACGGCCTAAAACTGGTCTTCAATAATAATAAGGGAAGAACGTCCACATACACGTGGAAATTGAACAATGCTCTACTCAATGATAACCTGGTCAAGGAAGAAATGAAGAAAGAAATTAAAGACTTTTTAGAATTTAATGAAAATGAAGGTACAAAATACCCAAACTTATGGGACACAATGAAAGGTGTGCTAAGAGGAAAACTCATAGCTCTGAGTGACTGCAGAAAGAAACAGGAGAGAGCATATGTCAGCAGCTTGACAGCACACCTAAAAGCTCTAGAACAAAAAGAAGCAGATACACCCAGGAGGAGTAGAAGGCAGGATATAATCAAACTCAGAGCTGAAATCAACCAAGTAGAAACAAAAGGGACCATAGAAAGATTCAACAGAACCAAAAGTTTGTTCTTTGAGAAAATCAACAAGATAGATAAACCCTTAGCCAGACTAATGAGAGGACACAGAGAGTGTGTCCAAATTAACAAAATCAGAAATGAAAAGGGAGACATAACTACAGATTCAGAGGAAACTCAAAAACTCATCAGATCTTACTATAAAAGCCTATATTCAACAAAACTTGAAAATCTACAGGAAATGGACAATTTCCTAGACAGATACAAGGTACCGAAGTTAAATCAGGAACAGATAAACCAGTTAAACAACCCCATAACTCCTAAGGAAATAGAAGCAGTCATTAAAGGTCTCCCAACCAAAAAGAGCCCAGGTCCAGACGGGTTTAGTGCAGAATTCTATCAGCCCTTCATAGAAGACCTCATACCAATATTATCCAAACTATTCCACAAAATTGAAACAGATGGAGCACTACTGAATTCCTTCTATGAAGCCACAATTACTCTTACACCTAAACCACACAAAGACCCAACAAGGAACGAGAACTTCAGACCAATTTCCCTTATGAATATCGACGCAAAAATACTCAGTAAAATTCTTGCAAACCGAATCCAAGAGCACATCAAAACAATCATCCACCATGATCAAGTAGGCTTCATCCCAGGCATGAAGGGATGGTTTAATATATGGAAAACCATCAATGTAATCCATTATATAAACAAACTGAAAGAACAAAACCACATGGTTATTTCATTAGATGCTGAGAAAGCATTTGACAAAATTCAACACCCCTTCATGATAAAAGTCCTGGAAAGAATTGGAATTCAAGGCCCATACCTAAACATAGTAAAAGCCATATACAGCAAACCAGTTGCTAACATTAAACTAAATGGAGAGAAACTTGAAGCAATCCCACTAAAATCAGGGACTAGACAAGGCTGCCCACTCTCTCCCTACTTATTCAATATAGTTCTTGAAGTTCTAGCCAAAGCAATCAGACAACAAAAGGAGGTCAAGGGGATACAGATCGGAAAAGAAGTCAAAATATCACTATTTGCAGATGATATGATAGTATATTTAAGTGATCCCAAAAGCTCCACCAGAGAACTACTAAAGCTGATAAACAACATCAGCAAAGTGGCTGGGTATAAAATTAACTCAAATAAATCAGTAGCCTTCCTCTACACAAAAGAGAAACAAGCCGAGAAAGAAATTAGGGAAACGACACTGTTCATAATAGACCCAAATAATATAAAGTACCTCGGTGTGACTTTAACCAAGCAAGTAAAAGATCTGTACAATAAGAACTTCAAGACTCTGAAGAAAGAAATTGAAGAAGACCTCAGAAGATGGAAAGATCTCCCATGCTCATGGATTGGCAGGATTTATATAATAAAAATGGCCATTTTGCCAAAAGCGATCTACAGATTCAGTGCAATCCCCCATCAAAATACCAATCCAATTCTTCAAAGAGCTAGACATAACAATTTGCAAATTCATCTGGAATAACAAAAAACTATCTAAAACTAAAACTATCCTCAACAATAAAAGGACTTCTGGGGGAATCACTATCCCTGAACTCAAGCAGTATTACAGAGCAATAGTGATAAAAACTGCATAGTATTGGTACAGAGACAGACACATAGACCAATGGAACATAATTGAAGACCCAGAAATGAACCCACACACCTATGGTCACTTGATTTTTGACAAAGGAGCCAAAACCATCCAGTGGAAAAAAAGATAGCATTTTCAGCAAATGGTGCTGGTTCAACTGTAGATCAACATGTAGAAGAATGCAGATCGATCCATGCTTATCACCCTGTACAAAGCTTAAGTCCAAGTGGATCAAGGACCTCCACATCAAACCAGATACACTCAAACTAATAGAAGAAAAACTAGGGAAGCATCTGGAACACATGGGCACTGGAAAAAATTTCCTGAACAAAACACCAATGGCTTATGCTCTAAGATCAAGAATCGACAAATGGGATCTCATAAAACTGCAAAGCTTCTGTAAGGCAAAGGACACTGTGCTTTGGACAAAACGGCAACCAACAGATTGGGAAAGGATCTTTATCAATCCTACAACAGATAGAGGCCTTATATCCAAAATATACAAAGAACTCAAGAAGTTAGACCGCAGGGAGACAAATAACCCTATTATAAAATGGGGTTCAGAGCTAAACAAAGAATTCACAGCTGAGGAATGCCGAATGGCTGAGAAACACCTAAAGAAATGTTCAACATCTTTAGTCATAAGGGAAATGCAAATCAAAACAACCCTGAGATTTCACCTCACACCAGTGAGAATGGCTAAGATCAAAAACTCAGGTGACAGCAGATGCTGGCGAGGATGCGGAGAAAGAGGAACACTCCTCCATTGTTGGTGGGATTGCAGACTGGTACAACCATTCTGGAAATCAGTCTGGAGGTTCCTCAGAAAATTGGACATTGAACTACCTGAGGACCCAGTTATACCTCTCTTGGGCATATACCCAAAAGATGCCCCAACATATAACAAAGACACGTGCTCCACTATGTTCATAGCAGCCTTATTTATAATAGCCAGAGGCTGAAAAGAACCCAGATGCCCCTCAACAGAGGAATGGATACAGAAAATGTGGTACATCCACACTATGAAATATTACTCAGCTATCCAAAACAATGACGTTATGAAATTCGTAGGCAAATGGTTGGAACTGGAAAATATCATCCTGAGTGAGGTAACCCAATCACAGAAAAACATACATGGTATGCACTCATTGATAAGTGGCTATTAGCTCGAATGCTTGAATTACCCTAGATGCCTAGAACACATGAAACTCAAGACGGATGATCACAATGTGAATGCTTCACTCCTTCTTTAAAAGGGGAATAAGAATACCTGTGGCAGGGAATAGAGAGTCAAAGATTAAAACAGAGACAGAAGGAACACCCATTCAGAGCCTGCCCCACATGTGGCCCACACATATACAGCCATCCAATTTGACAAGATAGATGAAGCAAAGAAGTGCCGGTTTACAGGAGCCAGATGTAGATCGCTCCTGAGAGACACAGCCAGAACACAGCAAATACAGAGGCGAATGCCAGCAGCAAACCACTGAACTGAGAAAAGGACCCCCGTTGAAGGAATCAGAGAAAGAACTGGAAGAGCTTCAAGGGGCTCGAGACCCCATATGTACAACAATGCCAAGCAACCAGAGCTTCCAGGGACTAAGCTACTACCCAAAGACTATACATGAACTGACCGTGGACTCTGACCTCATAGGTAGCAATGAATATCCTAGTAAGAGCACCAGTGGAAGGGGAAGCCCTGGGTCCTGCTAAGACTGAACCCCCAGTGAACTAGATTGTTGGGGGGAGGGCGGCAATGGGGGGAGGATTGGGAGGGGAACACCCATAAGGAAGGGGAGGGGGGATTAGGGGGATGTTTTCCCGGAAACCGGGAAAGGGAATAACACTCGAAATGTATATAAGAAATACTCAAGTTAATTAAAAAAAAAAGGAAAGAAATAGCATCTCCGTTGGCAAAAATTTGCCCTTCCTATATCTTGAAAACTATGCCTGCTACAAGTGAGTCCCATGTGGAACGAAGAGAATTTGCTTAGAAACTGCACCTCCTTTCTCGAAAACTTTCCCTGCCTATATCTTCAAAACTATGCCTCCTACAAAGTTGTTCCCACCTGGACCAAAGAGAATTTGCTTAGAAACTGCAGCTCCATTCGCATCAACTTGCCCTGCCTATATCTTGAAAACTACGCTTGCTACAAGAGAGTCCTGCTTGGAAACAACAGAATTCGCTTAGACACTGCAGGTCCATTCTCAAACACGTTCCCTTCCTATATCTTGAAAACTACGCCTGATACAAGGAGTCCCTCATGAAACAAAGAGAATTCGCTTAGAAACTGCAGCTCCATTCGTAAAAACTTGCCCTGCCTATATCTTGAAAACGACGCCTGCTAGAAGTGAGTCCCGCTTGGAAGGAAGAGAATTTGCTTAGAAACTGCAGCTCCATAGGGGAAAACTTTCCCTGCCTATATTTTGAAAACTACGCCTGCTACAAGTGGTCCCACTTGGAACCAACAGAATTCGCTTAGAAACTGCAGTTCTGTTCGCGAAAACTTTTCCTGCTTATATATTGAAAACCATGCCTGGTATAAAAGAGTTCCGCTTGGAACGAAGAGAATTCCTTAGAATCTGCAACTCCATACCTGAAAACTTCCCTGGGTATCTTTTGAAAACTACACCTGATACAAGTGAGTCCCGCCTAGAACAAAGAGAATTCGCTTAAAAACTGCAGCTCCATACGCGAAAACGTTCCCTGTCTATATCTTGAAAACTATGCCTGCTACAAGTGGTTCCTACTTGGAACGAAGAGAATTCGCTTAGAAACTGCAGCTCTATTCACGGAAACTTGCCCTGCACATATCGTGAGAACTACGCCTGCTACAAGTGAGTCCTGCTTTGAAAAACGAGAATTTGATTAGAAACTCCATCTCCACTGGCAAAAACTTGCCCTTCCTATATCTTGAAAACTACACCTGCTACAAGTGGTTCCCACTTGGAACGAAGAGAATTTGCTTAGAAACTGCAGCTCCATTCGGGAAAACTTTCCCTCCCCATATGTTGAGGATTATGCCTGCTACAAGTGAGTCCTGCTTTGAAAAACGAGAATTCAATTAGAAACTCCATCTCCACTGGCAAAAACTTGCCTTTCCTATATCTTGAAAACTACGTCTGCTATAAGTGAGTCCCACTTGGAAAAAAGAGAATTCGCTTAGAAACTTCAGCACCATTTGGGAAAATTACCCTGCCTATATCTTTAAAACTAAGCTTGCTACATATTAGACCCACTTGGATCGAAGAGAATTTGCTTAGAAATTGCAACTCCATAAGCGAAAACATTCCCTGCCTATATTATGAATACTACGCCTGATACAAGTGAATCCCTTTTGGAACGCAGAGAATATGCTTAGAAACTGCAGCTCCATACTCGAAAACTTTCCCTGTCTATATCTTGAAAACTACGCCTGCTACAAGTGTTTCCCACTTGGAACAAAGAGAATTCACTTAGAAACTGCAGCTCCATTTGCGGAAACTTGCCCTGCCTCTATCTTGCGAACTTCGCCTGCTACAAGTGGTTCCCACTTGGAACGAGGAGAATACGCTTAGAACCTGCAGCTCCATTGGTAAAAATTGCTCTACCTATATCTTGACAACTACGCCTACTACAAGAGAGTCACGCTTGGAACGAAGAGAATTCACTTAGAAACTGCATCTCCATTCGGGAAACCTTTCCCTGCCCATATGTTGAGAATTATGCCTGCTACAAGTGAGTTCTGCTTTGAAAAAAGAGAATTCGATTAGAAATAGCTTCTCCATTGGCAAAAATTTGCCCTTCCTATATCTTGAAAACTACGCCTGCTACAAGTGAGTCCCATGTGGAACAAAGAGAATTTGCTTAGAAACTGCACCTCCTTTCTCGAAAACTTTCCCTGCCTATATCTTCAAAACTATGCCTCCTACAAAGTTGTTCCCACCTGGACCAAAGAGAATTTGCTTAGAAACTGCAGCTCCATTCGCATCAACTTGCCCTGCCTATATCTTGAAAACTACGCTTGCTACAAGAGAGTCCTGCTTGGAAACAAAAGAATTTGCTTAGACACTGCAGGTCCATTCTCGAATTCGTTCCCTTCCTATATCTTGAAAACTATGCCTGATACAAGGAGTCCCTCGTGAAACGAAGAGAATTCGCTTAGAAACTGCAGCTCCGTACACGAAAATATTCCCTGCCTATATCTTCACAGCTATGCTTTTTACATGGGAGTTCCGATGGAACAGAGAAAATTTGCTTAGAAACTGCAGCTCCATTCGTAAAAACTTGCCCTGCCTATATCTTGAAAAGTACGCCTAATACAAGAGAGTCCCGCTTGGAACGAAGAGAATTCGCTTAGAAAATGCAGCTCCATTCGCGAAAAATTTCCCTGTCCATATCATGAGAACTATGCGTGCAACAAGTGAGTCCCACTTTGAACAAAGAGAATTCGATTAGAAACTTCAGCTCCATTCGTGAAAACTTTCCCTTCCTATATCTTGGAAACTACGCCTGATACAAGTGAGTCCTGCGTGGAACCAAGAGAATTCGCCAAGAAACTGCAGCTGCATACACGAAATCTTGCCCCGCCTATATCTTGAAAACCACGCTTGCTACAAATGAGTCCAGCTTGGAAAGAAGAGAATTCACTTAGAAACTGCAGCTCCGTACGAGAAAACTTTCCCTGCCTATATCTTGAAAACTATGCCTATTACAAGAGAATCCCTCTTGGAAGGAAGAGAATTCGCTTAGAAACTGCAGCTCCATGCATGAAAATTTGCCCTGCTTATATCTTGAAAACTAGGCTTGCTACAAGTGAGCCCCGCTCGGAACGAAGAGAATTCGCTTAGAAACTGCAGCTCCATTCGCAAAAACTTTCCTTGCCTATATTCTGAAAACTATGCCTGCTGCAAGTGGTTCCCAATTGTAACAAGGAGAATTCGCTTAGAAACTGCAGCTCCATTTGGGAAAACTTTCCCTGCCTATATCCTGAAAACTATGCCTGCTACAATTGGTTCCCACTTGGAATGAAGAGAATTCGATAGAAACTGCAGCTCCATTCGCGGAAACTTGCCCTGCCTGTATCTTGAAAACTACACCTGCTACAAGAGAGTCCTGCTTGGAACGAAGAGAATTCGCTTAGAAAATGCAGCTCCATTCGTGAAAAATTTCCCTGCCCATATCATGAGAACCACGCCTGCAACAAGTGAGTCCCGCTTTGAACAAAGAGAATTCGATTAGAAACTGCATCTCAATTTGCAAAAACTTGCCCATTCCTATATCTTGAAAACTATGCCTGCTACAAGTGAGTCCTGCATGGAACGATGAGAATTCGCCAAGAAACTGCAGCTCCATACATGAAAATATTCCCTGCCTATATCTTCAAAACTATGCTTTCTACAAGGAAGTCCCACTTGGAACCGAGAGAATTCGCGTAGAAACTGCAGCTCCATTTGTGAAACCTTGCCCTGCCTATATCTTGAAAACCACGCTTGCTACAAGTGAGTCCAGCTTGGAAAGAAGAGAATTTGCTTAGAAACTGCAGCTCCATTTGTGAAAACTTGCCCTGCCTATATCTTGAAAACTATGCTTTCTACAAGTGAGTCCAGCTTGGAACGAAGAGAATTCACTTAGAAAATGCAACTCCATTTGCGAAAACTTTCCCTTGCCTATATTGAAAACCACGCCTGCTACAAATGAGTCTAGCTTGGAACCAAGAGAATTCGCTTAGAAACTGCACTTCCACTGGTGCTCTTACTAGGCTATTCACTGCTACCTATGAGGTCGGAGCCCAGGGTCAGTCCATGTATAGTCTTTGGGTAATGGCTTAGTCCCTGGAAGCTCTGGTTCTTTGACATTGTTGTTCATATGGGGTCTTGAGCCCCTTCAAGCTCTTCCAGTTCTTTCTCTGATTCCTTCAACGGGAATCCTGTTTTCAGTTTAGTGTTTTGCTGCTGGCATTCGCCTATGTATTTGCTGTATTCTGGCTGTGTCTCTCAGGAGAGATCTACATGAGGTTCCTGTCAGCCTGCACTTCTTTGCTTCATCCATCTCATCTAGTTTGGTGCCTGTATATGTGTGGGCCACATGTGGGGGAGACTCGGAATGGGTGTTCCTTTCTGCCTCTGTTCTAAACTTAGCCTCCCTATTGTCTGCCAAGGGTATTCTTGTTCCCCTTTTAAAGAAGGAGTGAAGCATTCACATTTTGATCATCCATCTTGAGTTTCATGTGTTCTGTGCATCTGGGGTAATTCAAGCATTTGGGCTAATATCCACTTATCAATGAGTGCATACCATGTGTGTTTTTCTGTAATTGAGTTACTTCACTCAGGATGATATTTTCCAGTTCCAACCATTTGCCTACGAATTTCATAAAGTCATTGTTTTGGATAGCTGAGTAATATTCCATTGTGTAGATGTACCACGTTGTCTGTATCCATTCCTCTGTTGAGGGGCATCTGGGTTCTTTTCAGCTACTGGCTGTTATAAATAAGGCTGCTATGAACATAGTGGAGCACGTGTCTTTGTTATATGTTGAGGCATCTTTTGGGTATATGCCCAAGAGAGGTATAGCTGGGTCCTCAGGTAGTTCAATGTCCAATTTTCTGAGGAACCTAACTTCTTGAGTTCTTTGTATGTTTTGGATATAAGCCCTCTATCTGTGGGTGGCTGCTTTTGAGTTCTTGGTGAGGGCAGCAACCAGGAAGTTCTGCGCTGCTTTTTCCCAGAGCCACTGTGTGCCAGGGTCCCAGGTGGCGGTAGGTGTTTTCCTCTGATGACAGAAATGTGGGCAGAGTGTAGTCTCTTCTGGCTTCCCAGGCGTCTCTGCCCCTCTGAAGGTTTAGCTCTCCCTCCCACGGGTGTTGGGTGCAGAGAACTGTTGACCTGTTCCCTTCAGGTCTAGACAGTGCCTGGACTGCGGGGATCTGCTGCTCCATTGCCCCTATCTTCCGGTTCCCAGAGGCTGTATACAGTTTCCTCTTGGGCCAGGGATGTGGGCAGTGGTGGGCAGTATTGGTGGTCTCTCCCACTTTGCAGTCTCAAGAGTGCCCACTCATCGGGTGGTGAGCTCTCTCTCCCAAGGGGTTTGGGAACAGTCTCTGGTATTCCTTCAAGGGAGTTATTCCTTCTCTCTGTAAGGTCCTTCATAATTGTCATAAAATAGGATTTTAGGCTGTAATTTTGCTTTTCATGTGTATTTGTGCATCTAGGGCTTGCCATGGTGAGAGAATTGAGCTCTGAAGGTACCAAGTGGCATCTATTTCTGTTGCATATTTTCTTATGCTTGCTTCTTGTCATATGGTAACTCTGGTGTTAACTGGCCATGTTGTCTCTGACTAGAGCCTACTTCTTCTTGTAAGCAGGTGGAGTTCTGTGATCTATATTAGAACAGGGTTCTGGAAGGCAAACAGTGCTGTTCATAGTTAGGGAGGCCTCATGTGTCCCTGGATAGGGCCAGCCCTCTCTGATTCTGATTATGGCAGATCTCCTGGGAGATATCTGTGTCTGGGTGTGGAAGAGAGGTTGCTCCCAGCAGGAGTCAGAGACCAGAAGGAAAATGTCTCTAGAGCAGGGTAGATATTTCCAAAGTCCACTGGCCTCCACTGGGTTCCCTCCTAGGGCAGGTATGGAGCCATCTCACCTGTGAGTCTAGTTATGATAGAACTTTTGGAAAATAGTCCATGTCTGCATGTGTGTGTGTGTGTGTGTGTGTGTGTGTGTGTGTGTGTGTGTGTGTGTGTGTAGCATTTGATCTGTCCCTGGCAAAAAAGCCAAAAGGAAGGACACAATAGAAGATATTATGTACAATATTAGGAAATGCATTGCCATGCAGATGAATGGATTTCTTGCCACATACCTGTGATCTTGGCACTTGAGAAGCTGAGGAAAATGGACTATTTTTGCTACATAATTTAAGTACAATCATAGGAACATAGGTGAATAAGAAATGTAAATGTGAACTTATCAAGATAGTAATTTCTTGTTCCCAGAAGACAAAGAGATACCCATTTAAACAGGACTTACAGGGAAAAGTAGAGAGTCTATAAAATACCCAAACCAATTTTCATTTTGAGGATTCCCATCCTGAGGACCTATCACTGAAGAAATCTGGCAGTTATATTAGTTTTCCTTCTACCTTCATGGTTTATGTTCTAAAATCTTGAATTCTTTGTCCAAAAGGAACAAGCTTGAAAAAAAGCTTGAAAAACTGCCAGTAAGCCAGTTACATAATGAGATCCTGACTCAAGTAGATGAAGAACAACACCAATATAACAATCTGGGCTACATAAAAGAGAACCCAATTCAGAAAATAAACAACAAAAGGAGAATGAAGCGGAAGAAATCACAGACAGGTAAATGGATGTAGCCTGCTACAAAAGGACAATGAGATTTCATTCCGTTACATGTTGTCTCATGAGAATGTAAAGTATAGAGAGAGAAATCAGAGAAGAAAGGGTGGAAACTAGAGCAGAAGATATTGGGATACTGTAGTTAGTTAGGAGATGCTTGGAATGAGGAAAATATTCTAGAAGTGAAGAGTGGTTTGTACAAAGTATTGAATTTTCTTAGCACCACTTGACAAATGTAAAATTCCAAATTGTTGAATAACCAGAAGGGCAAAGTTTGTATCATGTGTATAAAACTACAAAAAGAAAAAATCACTTTTAAAAAAGTGGTCTAAGAAAAGAGTCACCTATGTACAGGTGAGTTTTCAAACAAAGGGAAGAAATTATACTGAAATAAACAAGGGATTGAGTGTCCTGTAAGGAGGGATCTAGAAAGGTTGACAAGACTCTGTCTTTCCTCTAATCAAGCATGACACAATTTGAAAGTTAAGGAGAGGGAATAGGGTATGTTGGAGAATTTGGAAGGTGCCGGGGAAGAGAGAAATGTAATTAAATTATAATTTCCAAAAGGAAATTCAAAAGTGACTCTCATTTCAAATAATTAATAATGTAATTTACTTTGAATACAGACCATGTGAAGGACAATATTCCAAATGTCAATGTAAATGACCTTGTCAAATATCCATCAGAGGAAACAAAATGTTGGAGTCAGACTTATAGTCAGGAAGAGCTGAGCTGTGGCACACAGAGAACACAGCTTTAGCATAAAGCCAATGTCTGGAGAGGCAGAAAGGACTCACTCCATTATTCCTCCAACTCCAAGTCACACAGATTAGGTAATCTAGAAAATAGGGAAGATTAGTAAAGATTACCTTTCAAACATTCCTTCAACTTGGAATATCATTTGATGTTTATAAAATTCAAATGACTTAGTCACAGCTGCTTCTGGGATCAAAATAGAACAGAGGGCAGGACAATAAAATTACTTGTATTGCAGTTTCTGTTTATCTACTTTGTAGTGATTGGTCACTTCTATACTGTATCTCTTCCAGATTAACTATCTGAATAGTCTGGATTCTATTGTCTGTTTTCATAGAAAAGTCTATTCAGGAGAACAAACAGATTGTCTGGAAACAGTGACAACTGACAAAAGTAAGGTGGGAGGAAGAACAGACAGATAAGTTTTCTGTGTCAGAAGCTGTCAACTTTATTACAAAGGCATATTGTCATTGGAACATAAAAATATGACTGTTGGTCTAGAAGAGATACAGTAATTCACTTGGAAAATATCATGACTCAATGAGTTTTGGGTTTTTTTCCCTCTACAGGTAGCAGGTGGTCAGTCCCAAAGTTAGAGTTGGGGATCAAACTGAAGCTCTACATGGAGCACAACAGACCATCCTTTCAAAAAGGTACACCGAGGATCATAATAATACAAAGGTAAGATTTGAATTTTTCAGGTATCCCTATAACCATAAAGAGGACCCAGTGTCTTTGAATTCCATGTAAGCTAGTTTTCTCATTGCTCTAATCAAATACCTGATAGAAAGTATCTCAAGGCAGGAAGAGTTTATTTCTGTTCAAGGTCTGAAGGCACAGTCCATCATGGTGGTTAAGGCATAGTTACAGAAGTAAGGCAACTGCTCACATAGCATCCACGGTAAAGAAAAAAAGTGAGATGGATGCTGGATGCTGCTGCAAAGCTTGTCCTCCCCACCCAGAACCCTAAACAGTGGAGTAGTTTGATCAATACTTGAGGTGTGTCCTTGTACCTCACACGATGTAATCTAATACAGAAAAATGCAACACATATATGCCCACAGACAGGTCTTGTCGGTAATACTAGATCCCATCAATTTAATCCAAATAGTAAACACCAGTGTTATTTAACCTCAGGAATTTATAAAGACCTATGAGCAAATGAGTATTTTACCTCTTCTGGAAGAAAAATCAGTTGACATATATGGCCATGGAAAAAGCAATCACTATCTCAGTTAATAGAGGGAAAGAGAAAGATCCTTGAGAGTAGAAACAAGGGAGTAGAAAAGCCACTTGCCTTCTAGGAGCAAAGGAACTAGAGCCATAAATGGAAGCCAGTCTTGTATATTGATTCTTATGTGTAGCTGAAAGAAATTTTCCTGATTAATATCAGGATTTTTATCTATAAAATCATTGATAACATAAGTTGCTTCTTAAACACTCAGTTATAGTTATATTTCCCAATTTTAATGGTTAAAGTTTAGGTCTCTGTGTGTGTGAGACACATGATCTAAATACTTTCATTTTTCTATTTATAATTTTATTTGGCTGTTAATAGTATCACTTGTATGATGCAGACAATGTGTGGGACACTCCTTCCCTTATAGCTGTACTTCAGCTCCTCCTTTCTCTAAGAGTAAAAAAGGTGCTGCTGTGAACAACAAGAATATATACCCTCTATTTCCAATGAAGCCTTGTGCCTAGAACGCAAGTGTCCAGTAGCAGGCATGACTTAAGCTCAAACCTTAATGCAATTAGCATATGGGAAAGTGCCAATATGGTTGATCAAATATGCACTTATTCTTCTAATTGGTATTTAAAGGAGTTGGTAGGCACAGCACTTGTGTTCAAGCAGATTTTTGCAGAATGATGTGACTTCAAACTCCTGACTTTGATGTGATGTTGATGTGTGGCATTGTCACCATTTTAACCAAAAGAAGTTCATTGGATTCTATTTTACCCATGTAATTAATGGTTTTACTCCTATCACATCTGTATGAAAATATTTCCTTTCTCCCAGTCCCAAAGTTTGTAAGCACCATTTATTTCCCCAGTATGTGTAGACACTTGGAGGGATGTATGTGTATGAATCACAGCAGAACCCACTAAATGAGATACTGAATGAATTGTTATTTAATTAAAAATCAAATCAAGGCTGAAGATAAAATGAATGTCTGATCACTTGGATGGTCCCTGTATGAACAAATTTGACTAATGATATACAAACATTACAAAACACTTGATTGAAACATAGGCTGCCATGAAGGTGACAAGCCCCAAGTAGTGACTATATTAAGATCAAGGAATAATCTGATGGTGGCTTCCTGGCAGTAGGAAGGTAAAATGGTTTGAAAATAATTTCCAACACTGGCCAAGGTGAAGTCAGATGAATTGTTGCTAAGGTGTCTTGAAAGACACTTTTGCAAATTTGACCTTGATTTTCCTCATCTTGGTCACCAAGTGTCTCGGTTTTAGATAAAATGCTGAATGTTAAGCAGTGGTTGTACATGTAGGCCTAACATGGACTTGTAGGACTTGTAGGCAAATATATGTGATCTTTGTATGTAAGGGGGTAGTGAGTACTTGTGCATGCAGTAGCAAGAACTAAACCTAAAGTCTCAGCTATCATCTGCAATCTAAGCATTGCTATTTACTTTCAAAATGATCTCTAGAACTGACTTCAAGTTTCCTGTTTTTCAATAATTTCAATAGATACATATTTGTATTGTAAATTCACACAGATACATGTACACTCACACACACACACACACACACACACACACACACACACGATGATGACATGTTATTTTGGGATACCTTTATGAGGTTGTTTATAAAATCTCTGGAATTATATCATAACATGTGTATGATGGATTAGGCTCTACATAAACAGTAGTGTTGATTACAGTCATGCCTATGAATAATTTTGCTAAATTCTTCATAGTTATAAAACAGTCACAATATTCTGTTACACTAATGAAATTTTCTGTTACATTAACAATCAAAGAGTGAGAAGTTTGCTTGGAATATCTCCTAGGGCAGCCTTAGTGTACCTTAGTGAAAACCATTTAACATGTGCTGTGACTATGTTATTTCACTTCTATTACATATTTTATTAAGTAAATTTTTATAATAATTTTTCACAGACCAAGAAACAATGAAAGATCATCTTTATGCACAGACACATCCCCTTTAATTTTATATTTTTAAAATTCTTTGCAGAACTGAGCATCATCATGTTGTCTCTTCAGCAACCCTGTTGGTTACAGATGCCACAACAGGCTTTTATCACTATGCACCAAGTTTAATTCTACTTTTATATTATTGATAATGATAACATAAATAATCATATGACATTTTATTCTAAAGAAAATACCATATATCTCAGGCTGGTCTCATTCTTGCTATGTAGTTGAGGATGACCTTGAATATATGATATCCTGACTTCACATGTGAAGTTATGAGATTATAGGCATTAATTACCACCTTATTGTATGTGCTGTTGGGGTCTATGATGCTTCTCACACACCTAGTGCTAGGCAATCACTGTACCAGCTGAATCACAGCCATGGTCATCTCATGATTTTCTAAAACTTAAATCTGTGTTGGAACGTATAAATGTGAAATAGCATGAAAGAAAACGAAGATTTAAAAGTCTTGAAGACTCTCACTCTTGAAACACATGAAAATATGGACAGTGGGATCCCTGTTCTTCACAAAGATGCCCTTCTTCTCAAACCTTCATCTTTACTGTGCTGGATGCCTGTATCCACACCTTCTTGGTTTCTACCTCTCCTTTACATTACACCTTAGTTCCAAGTCCACACTTACAACCAAAGAACTTTTTCATTCATTTATATTAAAGACATTTTCAACATTAATTTTTAAGTTATCAATGTCTTATCAGATGTTTTAATATTTTTAATTTACGTATTTATTCACTTTACATCCCAATATCAGTCCCTCTCTCCTCCCAGTTCTTCCTCACAAAGATCTTCCCCAAAATTCCCCCTCCTCTTCTCACACACTTCATTCCAACCCATTTCTCTGTGACACATCAAGCCACTGCAGTAGTAGGTTCATATCTCCCTGTGAAGTCAGATAAGGTAGTACAATTGTGTTGAGTGCAGTTTTAAAATCACTCCCATCTTTGCTTGGGTTCAGACCATGCTCTGGCCTCTCCCGGTTTCCCTTATGTTCTTCTCAGCCTAAGATCCTGGAGGTGACTTTCTGTGACCAGCTCACTCCAGCGTCCCTTGAATCCTTTGATAAAAGACACATATACAGCTTGTCAATTCACAGCTTGACTTCTGTGGTAGAATTCCTGAGCCCAGATAGGAGACTGCCTAAACAAGCCTTCCTTAACCAAATTACCTGTTTCTCACTTTCCCTAAACTCACTGGCTAGTCAAACCCAGGTCCCATCAAACACCCTTGGCCACCCACCTACAGTAGAGGCCACAGGCCATAGCTCTCTTCCTCTCCCATGAAGGCCTTCAGTGACTGCTCCCTTCTTCATCTGAAGCATGACAGAACAGCCCTCTCTCCTTGCCTGCCTCTCCTTTCTCCCTGAGACCAGGAAGTCCTGTCTGTACATTCTGCCCTGCAATTGACTCCCAGCCTTCTTTATTGAAAAACCAAGAACCAATTAGGGTACAAGACTTTAACAACAGAACCTCCATTACACAGTTGGGGAATGGGATCTGCAGGTAGGAATGCAACAGTTTCAGAGACAGCACCAGCCACAGTTCTTGGGATACCCACATGAAGAGCAAGCTGCATATCTGTTTCTTATGGTTGGTAATTAAGTCTCCAGTAGTTCTCAAGGGTCCAGGTTACTTGATTCTGTTGGTCTTATTGTTGAAGCCCCGTCCTCCTGTGTCCCTCAATCCTTCCCTCAGTTCTTCTGCCAGACTTCTTGAGCTCCATCTGTTTGTCTGTGATTCTCTGCATCACTTTCCACTGGCAACTGACTAGAGGCCCTCAGAAGACAGGTTTTCTAGTCTCCTGTCTGAAAGCATAATACAGTATCATTAATACTGTCAAGGATTGCTTCTTGTTTTTTGCCCATGGGATGGGACTCAGTTTGGAGCAGTCATTGGTTGTCCATTCCCTCAGAAACTGCTCTTTGTCCCTGCATATCTTGTAGGCAAGACACCTTTTAGGTCAAATGTTTTGTAGGGGGTTGCTATCTTTATTCCTCCACTGGGAGTCATTCCTAGTTACATCCAAACGCCACTGCTATGTCCACATTACCTACTATTAAAAGTATTAATTAGTGTGCCCTCTGTAGGCCCCCAAGGGCCTCCTTTTATCATAGGTCGCTGACTTGTCCTAGCAGTTGCTCCCAACTCACTGCTTATTTCCATTCTGTCTGCCTTGCTCTCCCCACATTGGATTATCCTGCATCCTGCTCCTTTCCCTATCACCCCTACAACTCCCATCCCTCCCTCCATCCACCTCTTATATCTATTTTGTTTCCCCTTCTGAGGAAGATTCAGCCTTCCTTCCTTCGGCTTATTTGGGTCTTTTGATTATAGTATGGTTCTTTTGTATTTATGACTAATATCCACTTGTCCTACTCATGGATTGGCAAGATTAATATTGTTAAAATGGCCATTTTGCCAAAAGCAATCTATAGATTCAATGCAATCTCCATCAATATTCCTACTCAATTCTCTATAGAGATAAAAAGAGCAATTTGTAAAACCCAGGATAGCGAAAACTATACTGAACAACAAAAGAACTTCTGCGAGAATCACCTTCCCTGACTTCAAGCAGTATTACAGAGGAATAGTCATAAAAACTGTATGGGATTGGTACAGAGACAGACAGATAGATCAATGGAATAGAATTGAAGACCCAGAAGTAAACCCACACACCTATAGTCACTTGGTCTTTGACAAAGGAGCTAAAACCATCCGATGGCAGAAAGATAGCATTTTCAACAAATGGTGCTGGTACACTTGGAGGTCAGCATGTAGAAGAATGCAAATCGATCCGTTCTGATAGACATGTACAAAGCGTAAATCCAGGTAGATCATCGACCTCCACATAAAACCAGATACACTCAAAGTAATAGAAGAAAAAGTGGTAAAGAACCTAGAACATATGGGCACTGGAGAAAATTTCCTGAACAAAACACCAATGGCTTATGCTCTAAGACCAAGATTCAACAAATGGGACCTCATATAATTGCAAAGCTTCTATAAGGCAAACAACACTGTCATTTGAAAAAATGGCAACCAACAGATTGGGGAAAGATCTTTACCAATCCTACATCTGATAGAGGGATATAAATATATCTATTCTAACTATTCGATATACATATATCGAATAGTTAGATTCCAGAGAATCAAATAACCCTATTTAAAAATGGGGTACAGAGCTGAACAAAGAATTCTCAGGTGAGTAATATCAAATGGCTGATAACTACCTAAAGAAATGTTCAACATCCTTAGTCATCAGCAAAATGCAAATGAAAACAACCCTGAGATTCCACCTGACACCAGTCATAATGGCTACGATCAAAAATATAGGTGACAAGAGTTGATGGCAAGGAAATAGAGAAAGAGGAACACTCTTCCATTGTTGGTCGGATGCAAATTGTACACTCACTCAGGAAATCAGTCTGGAAGTTCCTCAGAAAATTAGACATATTACTACCTGAGGACCCAGTTATACCTCTCCTGGGCATATACCCAAAAGATGTTCCAACATATAACAAAGACACATGTTTCAGTGTGATCATAGCAGCCTTATTAACAATAGTCAGAAGCTGGAAAGAACCCATATGTCCTTCAACAGAGGAATGGATACAGAAAATGTGGTACATATATGCCCCGACCCGCAGGGCAGTCTACCAGGGTCTGGGGTCCACCTAGGAGAGAATGGGGGACAAGAGACGCAAAGAACGGACAGCAAGTCAAGAAGTCTGATCAAGCTGACAATTTTTAATTTTTCTCAGGCTGAAGATATACTGGTAGAAGCAAAATGGGGTTGGGTGACCACAAAGAATGGGCCTGGCTTGATAACCAGGATATTGGCTGGGTAAATCGGCCAAGTGGGGGAACAGCAGGGTGGGTTGCTTAGTGACCTGACCATCAGTGCCTGACCACTGGTACTCAGTGATCTGACACCTAGATTTATGCTAACTATTGAATTTATGTAGAGCTGCAGGTGCTGCTTTGATCTAACCTAAGGCTATTGCTTTTTGTTCTATCATAAGGCTAAAATATAATTGCTTTTTAACCTGAAGAATATTGTTTATTATTCTAGCATAAGGCTAGAACACAATTGCTTTTTAACTTGAAGGCTGCTTTCTCCATCACGAGGCTGCTCCCAACATCTCCCCCTTTTTCTTTACTTAGAAGGACCATGGTGGTAACAAATTTTCTTTTTTCTTTCTTTTTGCTAAGGTAGGGATAGAGGCCTGACTTCTGGTATTTTGGGCTGGTGTTAACTCTCACATATGTTGTCTGGATACAGAGGCCCATGAGGCAAACAACACTTAGCTCAGGCAAGGGAAGGCACAAGCAGGCAGGGTGGTCCCGGGCAGGACTTTAAGCCATGAGAGAGCCCCTCAGGAACTGCACCTGTCTTAGGTTGGAGCAAACCATTCTTATGTCTCTAGGCCCATCATTGGATAAGGCAGCAGTTTATGGCGGCCCTCCTGTCTTAGGCCTCAAATGGTCAGAGAATGTTGCTCTCTTACCCGTCATTGACTGTCCAGTTCAGCTCACAGGGGGAGGTGGTTGATAGCAAGGCACACACCTCGATCATTCATCTCATGGTGATGACAATGGACCTGCATATGCCTAGCTTGAGTGGTTTCGGGTTGTTGCTTACATGCCATGAGCGTGTTGAAAATCACAGGTCCCCGTAACCACAGGCAAAGTATTAATTAGGAATCTTATAAAGAGCATCAAAAGAGCCAGGCTTGTCTCTCAGGGGGCCCAGGAGCTTTGTACAAAGGCATCCCCTTGTAGTGTCTCATCTCGCCTCCCTTAGCAAAGGTAGAGGGAACTTTGTCACCAAGAGGGGGAGGGACACTTCCCCTTATTAGGTCCTGGGGCAGAAATGCCCTTTCTTAGGTTGGGTGGAGATGGGAGTGGGAAGTGCCTGAGGTGGGATAATATTTTTGTCTTGTGTTTGCTGATCCTCCATAGCCAACCTATGATAATGAATCTGTATAGGTTTAGCCATTAAATCATCTATTTGTCGCTTTATAAAGCCTGTAAGTTTACTAAGAGCCCAAGGGCCAAACGAAATAAGCAAAATTAATCCCACCAGTGGTCCTAAAATGGAGGGCAATAAGGTGGTAAGCCATGGGGAGGTTGAAAACCAGTTCTGATACCAGCTTTCATCTTTTTCTCTCTTTCTCTTTTCTAAGCCTTCTCTAACCTTTTTCACTCTCTTTTACCATGCCTGTTTTGTCTACATAGAAGCAGCACTCTTCTCTGAGTGCTGCACAGAGTCCTCCTTGTTGTAAAAAGAGCAGATCAAGCCCTCTGCGATTCTGAAGGACCACTTCTTCGGGGGAAGACAGAGAGTCAGACAGGTCGTCAACCCCTTGCTGGAGTCTTTGGACGTCAGCATCGATGGTAGCGCTGAGTTCTTGGTACCTGGATTTAGAGAGAACGAGTGAAGAGATACCTGTTCCTGCTCCCACGGCACCAAGGCCAAGGAGCACTGATATGATGATGGCAGAAATAGGTTCTCGTCGCTGACGGACCAAAGTGGGGGATAGATCAGAAGACTGATCCCAGAGATGAAAAAATTCCTCTGAACGATAATAAATTAATCGAGGAACTAATTGTACAAGAATACAAAAATCTGACTTTATGGGGGAAAAGGTCTCAGTTGAAAGGCATGGAGTAAGGCCATCGAGGCAAACCCACCAGGCATCATTAGGGGGCAACAGGTATTGACTGTTTTTACCAGGGGCAAGGGTGAGATTACAAAGGTGGGCATACTGTAAGGGGGGAGTTATAAGGGTAACACAAAGGCCCAATCCAGAGACCTGGGAGAGGGACAAACCATTCCATTCTCCAGGTTGCCAGCGGCAATGTCTAGAATCATTGGTGGGAAAAAACGTGCCAGGAATAGCAATTCCCTCATAAAAGGGTGGCTGAGAGTGATAACATAGCCAGCAATTGTCCACAAGATCGGGGGAAGTAGCATTAAGCGTAAGAAAGGTTTGATTTACTAGGGTAAGGACGAGGTTCTGGGGAGAAGAAACTAACAATGTGGGAACATGACTAGCAGAAGTAGGGGACTGTGGTTCTGAAGGAGATTGGAGTGGAGGTACTAAAATGGGATTAGGCCCAATTGGTATTGGCTTGGAAGCATAGACAGGTTCTTTGAGAAGTTTTATGGTGAAAGTGAGACCTGTGTCTGACCCAACCTGATATAGACGGAGGTCCCATGAGAAGCCATGTGCCCAATCCTTGCCCTTTGTGTGATTGGTAAATTTAATATCTAGGGGAAGACACCAACCTTGGGTGGATGGTTCACTGCCCTTACAGAGGGGGTTTCGATGGAGATAGTTAGAGGGGGGAGAAAAATTTCTAGATACTGTGATGTAATCCGAGGAAGAAGTTGGTTCCCAATAAGTTGTTCCAGTGGTCTCACATCCCCAGGAGGCACAATAGTGATCTGACTCGCCACCACACTTATTGTGGAATGCACGACCTTTGTGATATCCAGGGCATACGTAAAAGTCAGTGGCCTGAAGCAAGGTGCGTCTGATTGCATTATCGCAGCCAGGCTGGGCAGATCTGTGGGTAACTTGTAACTTAAGCTGATGTTCAAGGCCCCAAGGGGCCCCAGCCCCAAGGGCTAATTTACAGAGGTCTGGGTGGAGTGATGTAGGCAGCTTGAGTTACAAGTAGCACCAGAGGATAACATGCCCCACACTCAGAGCCATCAAACCCACAATTTGTTCATTTCGACCCACAGACTCTTCTAGATTAGGCATGCCCTTGGTTAAAAAGAAGACATGAACAATGACATATTATTAACAAGCTCAAAGCCATATCTCCAGAATGACCCTAACACTTTCAAATGACTTCATGGGGAAACTCAACCAAAGTTGCCAAAAGATGGAGTCAGTCTTTCAACCTGTCAATCTGTGAGTTTAGGGCTCCTCTTTCAGGTGGATAACTTAGGTTAGGCCATGTTCCTCAGCCTAATGTTTTATCTTCCCTCCGGCAACTCCCACCACTTATCCAGAGGTCACACAGGTCAGCATGGATCTCAGCCCGTGTCACTGCATTTATAGAAGTCCAGCTGTGGTTATTTATTCTGCACAGAACCATGTTTATTAGTTTTATCCATGTACGATATGTAAAGACAATTATCAGGATTCTCTTAACCTGCTTTATGGATTCAAATGACTGAGGTTAAAGCTATTCCTAATGTGGTTCTTTCTGCCTGTTGCTTTTCTCATTAGCTTTTCAGAAGGAATCCTTTTCTATTCATGAGTAATGTGATCAAACTATGTTAGTAGTTTGTTTGTATATCAGTAACCTGATCTGAGAAGGGATCCCACAGCATGGCCGCTGCATCTTCTCTGAGGAAAAGCCTGATTCTCCTCTTTGAAAGGAAGGGTGGGCATGTGTGGATCACTGTGGGGTGGATACATAGTTATTCTCTTTTGTAATTGGGACCACCTCTCTGTCTGGAAGGACTTCTGAGACCTGACAACAGAAACTGTCTTAAGAGCAATGTCTTCTTTGGCATCTTGTCATCTACGTATCACACTGATATCACAGTTTTTTATCCTAAGATCTGGGATTTGGCATACGGTTCTTTTCTTGTTCATTTGCTTACTAGCTCCACCCACCCACTCTTTCCACTAGAAGTTAAATACCTTGGGAGTTGGATTTGGTGGATGGGATATTTTGAAATGGGGGTAGAACATTTTAATCACTTAAGTGTTCTGGGTTCTAGAGCAGTGTCTGGCACTGTGTATCTGTGCTAGGTGGTTTTATGTCAGCCTAACACAAGCCACAGTCATTGGAGAAGAGGGAGCCTTGATTGAGAAAATGCTTCCAAAAGATTGGGCTGTAGGCAAGCCTGTAGGGCATTTTCTTAACTAGTGACTGATTCCGGAGGACTGAGCCCTTTGTGTGTGTGGCCACCCCTCCACTGGTGGCCCTGGGGTCTATAAGACAGAAGGCTGAGCAAACCATGGGAAGCAAGCCAGTAAGCAGCACCCATCCATAGCCTCTGCATCAGCTCTGTCTCATTATGATGTAGAAGTGTAAGCCAAATTAACCCTCTCCTCCCCAGCTTGCTTTATCATAGCAATAATAACCCCATTAAGGCAATATAATCTAGATAATTTAATGAAGTAATTATTCTTTGCTTTACTGTTGCCAAAAAAGAGCCCCCAAAAAGTTTATTCCACTTAAAATGGCTCCTCTGAGTGCTTCTAATTCAATGTCAAGTTTTCCCACTTGCCAAAAACAAAAAAAGCTTCAATTTTGCAAAGATGCAGATTTCTTCATTTTTCTAAATGTTTTTCATTAATGGTTACTGGCAATTACAGAACCTTATTTTCTTTTAAAATACTAAAAAAGGTAGCTATAAATCTTGTATCTCTCTGTGGTTGGAACTTAGAACCTCCAGACTGATTTCCAGAATGGTTGTACCAGTCTGCAATCCCACCAACAATGGAGGAGTGTTCCTCTTTCTCCACATCCTCGCCAGCATTTGCTGTCACCTGAGTTTTTGATCTTAGCCAAAAAAGATCTCTCACTGGTGTGAGGTGAACTCTCAGGGTTGTTTTGATTTGCATTTCCCTTATGACTAAAGATGTTGAACATTTCTTTAGGTGTTTCTCAGCCATTCGGCATTCCTCAGCTGTGAATTCTTTGTTTAGCTCTGAACCCCATTTTTAATAGGGTTATTTGTCTCCCTGCGGTCTAACTTCTTGAGTTCTTTGTATATTTTGGATATAAGGCCTCTATCTGTTGTAGGATTGGTAAAGATCTTTTCCCAATCTGTTGGTTGCCGTTTTGTCCTAGGCACACTGTCCTTTGCCTTACAGAAGCTTTGCAGTTTTATGAGATCCCATTTGTCGATTCTTGATCTTAGAGCATAAGCCATTTGTGTTTTGTTCAGGAAATTTTGTCCAGAGCCCACGTGTTCCAGATGCTTCCCTAGTTTTTCTTCTATTAGTTTGAGTGTATCTGGTTTGATGTGGAGGTCCTTGATCCACTTGGACTTAAGCTTTGTACAGGGTGATAAGCATGGATCGATCTGCATTCTTCTACATGTTGATCTACAGTTGAACCAGCACCATTTGCTGAAAAATGCTATCTTTTTTCCATTGGATGGTTTTGGCACCTTTGTCAAAAATCAAGTGCCCATAGGTCTGTGCTTTCATTTCTGGGTCTTCAATTCTGTTCCATTGGTCTGTCTGTCTCTGTACCAATACCATGCAGTTTTTATCACTATTGCTCTGTAATACTTCTTGAGTTCAGGGATAGTGATTCCCCCTGAAGTCCTTTTATTGTTGAGGATTGTTTTAGCTATCCTGGGTTTTTTTTTAATTCCAGATGAATTTGCAAATTGTTCTGTCTAACTCTTTGAAGAAATGGATTGGTATTTTGATGGGGATTGCATTGAATCTGTAGATCGCTTTTGGTAAAATGGCCATTTTTACTATATTAATCCTGCCAATCCATGAGCATGGGGGATCTTTCCATCTTCTGAGGTCTTCTTCAATTTCTTTCTTCAGAGTCTTGAAGTTCTTATTGTACACATCTTTTACTTGCTTGGTTAAAGTCACACCGAGGTACTTTATATTATTTGGGTCTATTATGAAGGGTGTCATTTCCCTAATTTCTTTCTCGGTTTGTTTCTCTTTTGTGTAGAGGAAGGCTACTGATTTATTTGAGTTAATTTTATACCCAGCCACTTTGTTGAAGTTGTTTATAAGCTTAAGTAGTTCTCTGGTGGAACTTTTGGGATCACTTAAATATACTATCATATCATCTGCAAATAGTGATATTTTGACTTCTTTTCCGATCTGTATCCCCTTGACCTCCTTTTGTTGTCTGATTGCTTTGGCTAGAACTTCAAGAACTATATTGAATAAGTAGGGAGAGAGTGGGCAGCCTTGTCTAGTCCCTGACTTTAGTGGGATTGCTTCAAGTTTCTCTCCATTTAGTTTAATGTTAGCAACTGGTTTGCTGTATATGGCTTTTACTGTGTTTAGGTATGGGCCTTGAATTCCTATTCTTTCCAGGACTTTTATCATGAAGGGGTGTTGAATTTTGTCAAATGCTTTCTCAGGATCTAATGAAATGATCATGTGGTTTTGTTCTTTCAGTTTGTTTATATAATGGATCACGTTGATGGTTTTCCGTCCCTGCATGCCTGGGATGAAGCCTACTTGATCATGGTGGATGATTGTTTTGATGTGCTCTTGGATTCGGTTTGCCAGAATTTTATTG
This sequence comes from Rattus norvegicus, assembly GCF_021556685.1. Lineage (NCBI taxonomy): Eukaryota > Metazoa > Chordata > Mammalia > Rodentia > Muridae > Rattus > Rattus norvegicus. The sequence goes on from NC_141550.1 coordinate 47,618,754, forward strand.
AGTATTTTTGCATCGACATTCATAAGGGAAATTGGTCTGAAGTTCTCTTTCTTTGTTGTGTCTTTGTGTGGTTTAGGTATAAGAGTAATTGTGGCTTCATAGAAGGAATTCGGTAGTGCTCCATCTGTTTCAATTTTGTGGAATAGTTTGGATAGTATTGGTATGAGGTCTTCTATGAAGGGCTGATAGAATTCTGCACTAAACCCCTCTGGACCTGGGCTCTTTTTGGTTGGGAGACCTTTAATGACTGCTTCTATTTCCTTAGGAGTTATGGGGTTGTTTAACTGGTTTATCTGTTCCTGATTTAACTTCAGTACCTGGTATCTGTCTAGGAAATTGTCCATTTCCTGCAGATTTTCAAGTTTTCTTGAACATAGGCTATTATAGTAAGATCTGATGGTTTTTGAATTTCCTCTGAATCTGTAGTTATGTCTCCCTTTTCATTTCTGATTTTGTTAATTTGGACACACACTCTGTGTCCTCTCATTAGTCTGGCTAAGGGTTTATCTATCTTGTTGATTTTCTCAAAGAACCAACTTTTGGTTCTGTTGATTCTTTCTATGGTCCTTTTTGTTTCTACTTGGATGATTTCAGCTCTGAGTTTGACTATTTCCTACCTTGTAGTCCTCCAGGGTGTATTTGCTTCTTTTTGTTCTAGAACTTTTAGGTGTGCTGTCAAGCTGCTGACATATGCTCTTTCCTGTTTCTTTCTGCAGGAACTCAGAGTTATGAGTTTTCCTCTTAGCACAGCTTTCATTGTGTCCCATAAGTTTGGGTATGATGTACCTTCATTTTCATTAAATTCTAAAAAGTCTTTAATTTCTTTCTTTATTTCTTCCTTGACAACATTATCATTGAATAGAGCATTGTTCAATTTCCACGTGTATGTGGGCGTTCTTCCCTTATTGTTATTGAAGACCAGCTTTAGGCCTTGGTGGTCTGATATCACGCATGGGATTATTTCTATCTTTCTGTACCTGTTGAGGCCCGTTTTTTGACCAATTATATGGTCAATTTTGGTGAAAGTACCATGAGGAGCTGAGAAGAAGGTATATCCTTTTGCTTTAGGGTAGAATGTTCTATAAATATCTATTAAGTCCATTTGGTTCATGATTTCTCTTAGTCTGTGTATGCCTCTGTTTAATTTCTGTTTCCATGATCTGTCCATTGATGAGAGTGGGGTGTTGAAATCTCCTACTATTATTGTGTGAGGTGCAATGTGTGCTTTGAGCTTTAATAAAGTTTCTTTTTTTGTATGTAGGTGCCCTTGTATTTGGAGCATAGATATTTAGGATTGAGAGTTCATCTTGGTGGATTTTTCCTTTGATGAATATGAAGTGTTCTTCCTTATCTTTTTTTGATGACTTTTTAGTTGAAAATCGATTTTATTTGATATTATTAGAATGGCTACTTGAGCTTGCTTCTTCCGACTATTTGCTTGGAAAGTTGTTTTCCAGCCTTTCACTCTGAGGTAGTGTCTGTCTTTGTCTCTGAGGTGTGTTTCCTGTAGGCAGCAGAATGCAGGGTCCTCGTTGTGTATCCAGTTTGTTAATCTATGTCTTTTTATTGGAGAGTTGAGACCATTGATGTTGAGAGATATTAAGGAATAGTGATTATTGCTTCCTGTTATATTCATATTTGGATGTGAGGTTATTTTTTTTGTGCTTTTCTTCTCTTTGTTTTGTTGCCAAGACCATTAGTTTCTTGCTTTTTCTAGGGTATAGCTTGCCTCCTTATGTTGGGCTTTACCATTTATTATCCTTTGTAGTGCTGGATTTGTAGAAAGATATTGTGTAAATTTGGTTTTGTCATGGAATATCTTGGTTTCTCCATCTATGTTAATTGATAGTTTTGCAGGATACAGTAACCTGGCCTGGCATTTGTGTTCTCTTAGGGTCTGTATGACATCTGTTCAGGATCTTCTGGCTTTCATAGACTCTGGCGAAAAGTCTGGTGTGATTCTGATAGGTCTGCCTTTATATGTTACTTGACCTTTCTCCCTTACTGCTTTTAATATTCTTTCTTTATTTTGTGCATTTGGTGTTTTGACTATTATGTGATGGGAGGAGTTTCTTTTCTGGTCCAATCTATTTGGAGTTCTGTAGGCTTCTTGTATGGGTATCTCTTTCTTTAGGTTAGGGAAGTTTTCTTCTATGATTTTGTTGAAGATATTTACTGGTCCTTTGAGCTGGGAGTCTTCACTCTCTTCTATACCTATTATCCTTAGGTTTGATCTTCTCATTCAGTCCTGGATTTCCTGTATGCTTTGGACCAGTAGCTTTTTCCGCTTTATATTATCTTTGACAGTTGAGTCAATGATTTCTATGGAATCTTCTGCTCCTGAAATTCTCTCTTCCATCTCTTGTATTCTGTTGGTGAAGCTCATACCTACGGCTCCTTGTCTCTTCTTTTGGTTTTCTATATCCAGGATTGTTTCCATGTGTTCTTTCTGTATTGCTTCTATTTCCATTTTTAATTCCTTCAACTGTTTGATTGTGTTTTCCTGGAATTCTTTCAGGGATTTTTGCGATCCTCTCTGTAGGCTTCTACTTCTTTATTAATGTTTTCCTGTGTTTCTCTAAGGGAGAAGGACTTTCTTGAAGTCCTCCAGCATCATGATCAAATATGATTTTGAAACTAGATCTTGCTTTTCTGGTGTGTTTGGATATTCCATGTTTGCTTTGGTGGGAGAATTGGGCTACGATGATGCCATGTAGTCTTGGTTTCTGTTGCTTGGATTCCTGCATTTGCCTCTCGCCATCAGATTATCTCTAGTGTTACTTTGTTCTTCTATTTCTGACAGTGGCTAGACTGTCCTATAAGCCTGTGTGTCAGGGGTGCTGTAGACCTGTTTTCCTGTTTTCTTTCAGCCAGTTATGGGAACCGAGTGTTCTGCTTTTGGGCTTGTAATTTTTCCCTATCTACAGGTCTTCAGCTGTTCCTGTGGGCCTATGTCTTGAGTTCACCAGGCAGGTCGCTTGGAGCAGAAAAGTTGGTCTTACCTGTGGTCCCGAGGCTCAAGTTTGCTCGTGGGGTGCTGCCTACGAGCTCTCCATGGGGGTAGCAACCAGGAAGATCTGTGCTGCCCTTTCCGGGAGCTTCAGTGCACCAGGGTTCCAGATGGCGTTTGGTGTTTTCCTCTGGCGTCAGAGATGTGTGCAGAGTGCAGTCTCTTCTGGTTTTCCAGGCATGTCTGCCTCTCTGAAGGTTTAGCTCTCCCTCCCACAGGATTTGGGTGCAGAGAACTGTTTATCCGGTCGGTCCATTCAGGTTCTGGCGGTGTCTCAGATGCAGGGGACCCACTGCTGCTGTGCCCTTGTCCAAGGGAACCCAGAGGCTGTATACAGTTTCCTCTTGGGCCAGGGATGTGGGCAGGGGTGGGCATTGTTGGTGGTCTCTTCCGCTCTGCAGTCTCAGGAGTGCCCACCTGTCCAGGCAGTGAGGGCTCTCTCCCACGGGGTTTGGGAGCAGAGAGCTGCTGCGGGCAGGAATCCAAGGGTTTGGGACTCCTGCTACAAACGTCAACTGAGTTTTTTTATCTTAGCCTTTCTGAATGGTGTTAGGTACAATTTCAGAGTTGTTTTGATTTGCATTTCCCTAATGATTAAGGATGTTGAACATTTCTTTAGCTGTTTTTGGCCATTCGATAATCTTCAGCTGAGAATGATTTGTTTAGCTCTGTACCCCATTTTTAATAGGGTTATTTCGCTCTCTGGATTCTAACATCTTGAGGTCTTTGTATGTTTTAGATATTAGCCCTGTATCAGATGTAGGATTGGTAAAGATGTTTTCCCAACCTGTTGGTTGCCATTTTCTCCTATTGACAGTGTCTTTTGCTTTACAAAAGCTTTGCAGTTTTATGAGGTCCCATTTGTCAATTCTTGATATTAGAGCATGAGCCATTGGCGCTTTGTTCAGGAAATTTTGCCCAGTGCCCATGTGTTCGAGACTCTTCCCCACTTTTTCTTCTCTTAGTGTGAATGTATCTGGTTTGATGTAGAGGGCCTTGATCCACTTGGACTTAAGCTTTGTACACGGTAATAAGAATGGATCTATTTGCATGCTAACCTCCAATTGTACCAGCACCATTTATTGAAAAATGCTATCTTTCTTCCATTGGATGGTTTTAACTTCCTTGTCAAAGATCAAATGACTATAGGTGTGTGGGTTTATTTCTGGGTCTTCAATTCTATTCCACTGATCTATCTTTCTGTCTCTGTACCAATCCCATACAGTTTTTATGACTATTCCTCTGTAATACTGCTTGAAGTCAGGGATGGTGATTCTCGCAGAAGTTCTTTTATTGTTCAGTATAGTTTTCGCTATCCTGGGTTTTGCAAATTGCTCTTTTTATCTCTATAGAGAATTGAGTAGGAATATTGATGGAGATTGCATTGAATCTATAGATTGCTTTTGGCAAAATGACCATCTTTACTATATTAATCCTGCCAATCCATGAGCATGGAAGATCTTTCCATCTTCTCAGTTCTTCTTCAATTTCTTTCTTAGAGACTTGAAGTTCTTGTCATACAGATCTTTGATTTGCTTGGTTAAAGTCACACCAAGATATTTTATGTTACTTGGGAATATTGTGAAATAGGTCATTTCCTTAATTTCTTTCTCAGACTGTTTATCCTTTGAGTAGAAGAAGGCTACTGAACTGTTTGAATTAATTTTATACCCCGGCACTTTGCTGAAGTTGTTTATCACGTTAAGTAGTTCTCTGGTGGAACTTTTGGGGGTCACTTAAGTATATCATCTGCAAATAGTGATAATTTGATTTCTTCCCTTCCAATTTGTATCCCTTTGACCTTTTTTCGCTGTCTGATTGCTCTGACTATGACTTCGACTATTAGATTAAATAAGTAGGGAGAGAGTGGGCAGTCTTGTTTAGTTCCTGATTTTAGTCGGGTTACTTCAATTTTCTCTCCATTCAGATTGATGTTAGCTACTGGTTTGCTGTATATTGCTTTTACTATGTACAGATGTGGGTCTTGAATTCCTGATTTTTCCAGAACTTTTATAATGAAGGGGTGTTGAATTTTGTCAAATGTTTTTCAGCATCTAATTAAATGGCCATGTCATTCTTATCTTTGGGTTTGTTTATATAGTGGATTACATTGATGGATTTTCGTATATTAAACCATGCCTGTATCCCTGGGATGAAGCCTATTTGATTATGATGGATGATCATTTCGATGTGTTCTTGGATTCGGTTTGTAAGAAGTTTATGAGTATTTTTCATCAATATTCATAAGGGAAATTGGTCTGAACTTCTTTTTCTTTGTTGGGTCTTTGTGTGGTTTCAGTATAAGATTATTTGTGGCTTCATAGAAGGAATTTGGTAGTGTTCCATCTGTTTCAATTTTATAGAATAGTTTGAACAGTATTGGTATTAGGTCTTCTATGAAGGTCTGATAGAATTCAGTCCTGAACCCATCTGGTCCTGGGCTCCTTTTGGTTGGGAGACTCTTAATAACAATAACTGCTTCTATTTCTTTAGGAGTTATGGGGTTGTTTAGATGGTTTATTTGATCCTGATTTAGCTTTGATACCTGGTATCTGTCTAGGAAATTGTCCATTTCCTTCAGATTTTCCAGTTTTGTTGAATATATGCTTTTGTAGTAGGATCTGATTTTTTTTTAATTTCTTCAGATTCTGTTGTTATGCCTCCCTATTCATTTTTTATTTTGTTAATTGTGATACACTCTCTGTGACCTCTGGTTAATCTGGCTAAGGGTTTATCTATCATGTTGATTTTCTCAAAGAACCAGCTCCTGGTTTTGCTGATTCTTTGTATACTCATTTTTGTTTGTACTTGGTTGATTTCTGCTCTGACTTTGATTATTTCCTGCCTTCTACTCCTCTTGGGTTTATTTATTTCTTTTTGTTCTAGGGGTGCTGTCAAGTTTCTGACATATGCTTTCTCCTGTTTCTTTTTGCAAACACTCAGAGCTATGAGTTTTCCTCTTAGTACTTCTTTCATTGTGTCCCATAAGTTTGGAAATGTTGTTTCTTCATTTTCATTAAATTCTAAGAAGTCTTTAATTTTTTCTTTATTTCTTCCTTGACAAAGTTGTCATTGAGTACATTGTTAAACTTCCATGTATATGTGGGCTTTCTGTCATTGTTGTTATTGAAAACAAGTCTTTGTGCCTGGTGATCTGATAGTATGCATGGGATTATTTCTATCTTCCTGTATCTGTTGAGGCCTGTTTTGTGATCAAATATGTGGTCAATTGTAGAGAAGGTTCCATGAGGTGCTGAGAAGAAGGTATATCCTTTTGTTTTAGGGTAGAATGTTCTATAAATATCTGTTAAATCCATTTGGAACATAACTTCTGTTAGTTTCTCTACATCTCTGTTTACTTTCTGTTTCCATGATCTGTTCAGTAATGAGAGTGGGTTGTTGAAATCTCCTACTATTGTCATGTGAGCTGCAATGTGTGCTTGGAGCTTTAGTAAGGTTTCTTTTATGAATGTAGGTGCCCTTGTATTTGGAGCATAGATATTTAGGATTGAGAGTTCATCTTGGTGGATTTTTCCTTTTATGAATATGAAGTGACCTTCCTTATCTTTTTTAATGACTTTTGGTTGAAAGTCAATTTTATTTGATATTAGAATGGCAACTTCAGCTTGTTTCTTCTGGCAATTTGCTTGGAAAGTTGTTTTCCAGTCAGAGGTACTGTCTGTTTTTGTCTCTGAGGTGTGATTCCTTCATGCAGCAAACTGCTGGGTCCCCTTTACGTATCCATTGTGTTAGTCTATGTCTTTTTATTGGGGAATTGAATCCCCAATATTAAGGAATAGTGGTTGTTGCTTCCTGTTATTTTCATTGTTAGAGGTGGGATTATGTTTGTTTGTCCTTCTTTTGCTTTCATTGCAAGTAAATTATATTCTTGCTTTCTGTAATGTGTAATTTCTCTCCTTTTGTGGAGTTTTCCATCTATTATTCTTTGTAGGGCTGGATTTGTAGAAAGATACTGCATACATTTGGTTTTGTCATGGAATATCTTGGTTTCTCCATGTATGTTAATTGAAAGTTTTGTTGGATACAGTAACTTGGGCTGTCATTTGTGTTCCCTTAGGGTCTGCATGACATCTGTCCAGGATCTTCTCCTTTCATAGTTTCTGGTGAGAAGTCTGGTGTAATTCTTATACGTCTGCCTTTATATGTCACTTGACCTTTTTCCTTTACTGCTTTTAATATTCTTTCTTTGTTTTGTGCATTTGGTGTTTTAACTATTATTTGACAGAGTAATTTCTCTTCTGGTACAATCTATTTGGAGTTCTGTAGGCTTCTTGTATGTTTATGGACATCACTTTCTTTAGGTTAGGGAAGTTCTCTTCTATAATTTTGTTGAATATATTTACTGGCCCCTTAAGTTGGGAGTTTTCAATTTCTTCAATACCTATTATCCTTGGGTTTGATCTTCTCATTGTGTCCTGGATTTCCTGTATATTTTGAACTAGGAGCTTTTTGCATTTTTACATTACCTTTGACAGTTGCATCAGTGTTTTCTATGGCATTTTCTCCCCCTGAGGTTCTCTCTTTTATCTCTTATATTCTGTTGGTGATGTTTGTATCTATGGCTCCTTGTCTCTTCTTTGGTTTTCTATATCCAAGGTTGTCTCCCTTTGTGCTTTCTTTATGGTTTCTATTTCCATTTTCTATTTGTTCACCTGTTAGGTCGTGTTTTCCTATAATTATTTCAGGGATTTTTGTGTTTCCTTTCTAACTGCTTCTACCTGTTTACTTGTGTTTTCCTGCATTTCTCTAAGTGAGTTTTTTATGTCTTTCTTAAAGTCCTCCATTATTTTTAAAAAATGTGATGTTAAATCTAGATCTTGCTTTTCTGGTGTATTTATTAGATAGCCAGTATTTTCTTTGGTGGGAGAACTGGGCTCTGATGATGCCAAATGGTCTTGGTTTCTTTTGCTTAGGTTCCTGAGCTTGCCTCTAGCCATTGGTTTTTCTCTGGTGTTTGCTTGTCTTGCTGTTTCTGAGAGTGACTTGACCCTCCTTGTAGGCCTCTGTGTCAGCACTCCTGTAGAACTGTTTTCCTGTTTTCTTTCAGCCTTTCCTGAGAACAGGTATTCTGATTTCAAGTGTGTTGGTGCTCCTAGAGACTGTCTTCCAGCTCTAGGCACGAGCAGGAATCAAAGGGTCCTGCCACTGGTTGCTCGTGTAGGTTCTTGCACCCTGCAGGCAGAGATGGCACTATGTGATTCCCTCTTGTGTCTGGACTGTTGGCAGAGGGCATTATCCTCTGACTTCTCTGGAGTATCTAAACCCCTGAGGGTCTAGCTTTCTCCCCCATGGGATTTGGGTGCAGGGAACTATGGGATGGTATCAGTTCACTTCCTGGCAGGCCAGAAACAGGAAGTGCCCTGACCCAGAGGGCTTCTGCCTCTGTATATCCTGAATCCACCAGGCAGGTCACTTGGTAGCAGAAAAGTGGGTCTTATTTTTTTTCTCTCAGCTGTGGCAGTGCTTCTGGAGACTGTCTTCCAGCTCTACACACAGACAGGAATCAAAGGATCCTGCCTCTGATTGTTCATGTAAGTCCTTGCACCCTGTGGGCACAGATGGGTTTATGTGATTCCCTCTTGTGTCTGGACTGTTGGCAGAGGGTCTTCTCCTCTGACTTCTCCTGAGTATTCACACTCCTGTGGGTCCAGCTCTCTCCTCCATGGGATTTGGGTGCAAGGAGCTGTTTGGCCGTTCTGTGCGGTCCTGGGTGCAGACTAGAACTGTGGTACTGGTAGCTGTCTGTTCCTATATCTCTGTGTCCAAAGGCACTGTGCAGTTTCCCCTTTGACCAGGGATGTAGACCAAGGTGTGCAGAGGTGGCCATCTGTCATGTATCCTCAGGATGTCTGCATTCCTGGGTGGTCAGCTCTCTTCCCCTAAAATTCAATCTTTAAAAATCTGGAAAGCATGTTTTTAGCCTACAAGCAGAAATATCAGAGCACAGGTGATTGAAGCAGTGTATGGGACTCAGAGTAAAAATTTGCAGATAAAGTATAACTCACCAGATTTCTTCATTGTGCAGTTTCTCAGCCTCCTCCTACCCTACTTTTAAATATATTGCCATGAAAATTAATGGAAATCTGAAATTGATGAGGTTGAGGATGGAGGGCATCTCCAGAATGAGACATAGGTCTGAGACAAGGGAGGCACCCTAGCATTGGGAATATGAAATCTGAAGAGGCCACCTTCTGTATCCCTACAGGAATCCCAGGGACACAGTAGGAAAAACAGTCAGACAGCAAAACTTTGAACTCAAAATGTATCATATCTATAAGTAATATAATCATGCAGCACAGAGCAGAGACTGAGGAAATGGACCCATTCCCTGGGCAAGTACTAATTCCTAATCAATGATTCTCTATTTTACTTGCAAGACAAGAACATGTTTTCCTCTGAGAGGCTCCAGACAGCAGCTGACTCAGTCAGATACAGACACTGAGAGTGAATGGAACTAGGGGATTCTTGGAAGAATAAGAGGAAGGACTGTGGCTTCTTAAGAAGATAGCAACTCCACAGGATGACCAACAGAACTTATCAACATGAACTCTTGGGATTTTACAGTCTGAACCAACAGCCAAAGAACAAACAAAGGCTGGACCTAGGCTTCACCACTCATGCAGCAGATGCACAGCATGACCTTCATGTGGGTCCTGATCAACTGGAGCAGGGGTTATCCAAAAAGATGTTACCTGTTATATTACCCAAATATTATCCTAGACAATGCTATGAAAGATGAAATGCCCTATTGCATTGTAAAGACTCATCTTCTTCAGTCAGAGGGCAGAAAGTACTAGAAATTAAAATAAGTTCAACCACAAGGATGGCAAAAAACAGAAACCTAGCATGACTGTCATGAAACAGAAACCTAGCGGCTTTACCAGCAGTTGACCATGATAGATATAGATACTGACAGCCAATGATTGGACTGAGGCCGGGGACCCCTGTTAAAGAGTTAGGGAAAGATTAAAGATGCTGGAAATAGTAACCCCATAGCAGACCTAGAGCATCAACTAAGTCAGACTCCTAGGAGCTCCCAGAAACTGAGCCACAAAGCAAAGAGCATATGCAGGTTGGTCTGTAGCCTCTGGCACATATGTGACAGAGGATTGCCTTGGACAAGGATACTAATTGGGACAAGGATTAGAGTCATTGGGAGCAGATACTAATACTGTAGAGAAGTCATGCCCCAGGGAAGGGTGTATGGGTGTGAGGTGGGAGTGGATGGATGGGTGACAGGTTGCATGTGGGAGTTCCCCCTTAGAGGCAAAGAGAAGGAAGGAGATGAGATGAAGAAATCTTGGAGAGGAGATTGGGAAGAAAGGCAACATTTGAAATGTAAATAAATAAAACTATTTTTAAAAACATATAGGGTGTGTGTGTGTGTGTGTGTGTGTGTGTGTGTGTGTGTGTGTGTGCATTTTAAATACCCTGGATCTGGAGTTGTAAGATATTGGGAACCACTTGATGAGGCTGCTAGTAATCAAACCCTGGTCCCATCAAGACCAGAAATCAGTCTTAATTGCTGAACCTTTTCTCTAGTCTTATGAGAGTCTAACTCTTCTCATCATCATTCATGAAGAACATTACGTTTTCCAAACTGTTAATACACAGAACCATGTTTTCTAAACATGGTTTTAGAGTTTATTGTTTCATCAAATTATTATCAGGAAATACTAAAATAAGTAGGACTTTATAAACAAATACAAGTTTTGAAGTCCAATATTAATCTATTGGTTCGAGGAAATTGGTAAAGACCATGCTTATGTAAAATTAGGCACAATAGTGTACAGTCTGTAACCCAATATTTCCATGGCAATAACAGAGACAAAGGCAGATGTATTTCCAGATGTTTATTGGCCAGCTGGCCTGGGCACACTGCAGAGAAGACCAAGAGACACTTTCTAGAGTAAGGCAGATTGTAAGAGCCTGAGTGGAGACGACAAGATTGTTTTCTGGCCTACACACACACACACACACACACACACACACACACACACACACACACACACACTGGCACTGGCATATGCTGCTTACTGCCATCATGCACACACTTGAATTTTTAAAAACACATTAATGATATAATTATATCATAATTTAAGTGAGGAATATATTGTATGACATCTTCAAAGAATTAATAAAACACATTATTAAAAGTGTATTAAAATCTCAAAGCACCAGACATAACAATTCGAATATCTCATAAAGAAAAAAAATTAGCAACATTAGGTTTCCCTGAAGCTTCATTTTCAGAAAAGCTATTCAACCATTTGTGAATGTTGAAATAAATTAAGTTTCTCAAAAATACTCTCCCAAGCCTAGCTGTCACTCATATGAATAAGTTACATGAGAACATAATCAGATCTAAGTATCTTTAGCACATCACTCATCTACTGTTCCATATGTTTTTCTCATCTATGGATGATAAGCACACCTCATTCCAGATAATCAAATAAGGTCTTTATACAGAAGAATAACTGCATGGTATATGTGGTGATTTGATTGAAAATGGTCCACATAGGCTCTTTGGGAGTGTCACTTGTAGGACTTGTCCCTATTTTTCAGAGTTGTGGGCTTGTTGGAGTAGATAGTGAAGTAAGTGTATCACTGGGAATAGCCTTTCAGGTTTCAAATGATCAAGCCTCTCTTAGTGGGGGACGCTCTCTTCCTGCTGCCGGTTGTTCCAAATGTAGAAGTTTCTGCTCTATTTACAGCATCATGTTTTCCTGAGTGCTGTCATGCTTTCTGCCATAATGAAAATGGATGAAACCTCTAAAACTTTAAGCCAGACACAAATAAATGTTTTCCCTATTAGAAGTTGTCATGGTTATGGTCTCCCTTCACAGCAATAGAAACACTAATTAAGAGAATATAGGATGCTATTATTAGTTACTTTTCTCATTGCCCTGATAAAATATTCAACAAAACACCAGAAACAAGGAAGAACTTATTTGGGCTTAGAGTAAGAGGATATACAGTGCATTGTAGTATTCATCTGCAGTTGCAATGGAGGTTCATGGTATAATATTATGAATCATTTTGATTGCATCTGCACTTATGAAGGAGAATGTGAACAGAAAATTTAAATGGAGTATAAAAGAAGGCCTATCCCAGTGACTCATTTTCTGAAGCAAGAGTCCATCTCCTTATTGTTTCACAACCTCTCTAGACAGCATTCCTGAAATGCCCTAGCAGTTCCAGGTCCTGGCAAACATGGTAGTGGCAGGCCTTGCCCTTTGAACTCCCTTGTAAACCCTAAAGATAGTTATCAATGTTTAATCCTTTATTTGGACAATTTGTTATGCCAAACTCATTCCTGAGACTGACTACCAAAGTCTACCAATCAAAAGACCCCTTGGATTCACCTAATTAGCATGCCCAATCAGAATATACCACCACACCTTAGCCTATTCTAACACAAAACTACCCTCTTACCCTTCTTAAAAATTACACCTGCAGGGTCATTTGTTGCTGTTCTGCCTGTCAGAAAGCAATCACTTTTATGTTTCTTCCCTAGTTACTAAAGTATCTCTCTGTGAAAATAGATGATTGGGTATGGCTTGAACTTAATTTGGGATGCAGAAGGGAATCCCCACTTCTATTAGCATATAGAGATTAAGTTATCAAACATGTGAGAAGAGTTCACATTTAAACAATTGATATGATTTTTATGTATATACATACCATATCCCTATTTCCTCTTTAAGAGCATAATCATAATCATTTTCCATATCTTTTGCTCCTGTTTATATAATATTGAAGATCACCTGAACATATAAACTGGAGTTTTACCAATGAATATTTCAGGCACATATTCCCAAGTTCCCAAGACCTTTTAAATTTGAAGTGAATTTGAGCTTACATAGAAATATTACAGCTATGTTTCTATTTTAATGACATTTTACATTATCTTAAATGTTATGGAAATGCATGGAGATATTTTAAATTAATAAAACAACATGCTTGCAAGCTCTAAAATGTCAGTTAGTAAGCAAATGGTTAGAGTACTATTCTGATTTCTACTTAGCACTTGGTTTTAGAATCTCCTGACCATATTCAGTTAGACCCCCAGAACTCTGTTTTTATCCTTTTTCGGGAAGAGAGATAGTCATAACATACATGTGTACTCAAATGGCTTCATCAAATTCATGATTGACTGTTAATTAAGTTAGGTCCAATCTGGTATTATCAACCAGAACAAAAGTTGGTGTTATCTGGGATGCTTGGCTATAAGATGTGTATAAGTAATTCCTTTTCACTACTTGAATTGCATTTAATTAGGAATTTGACTTCATTCTGTCCTCTGATTTGAATAACAGTGCTATTATATATTAAGATCATTCGGCATAGGGATACAATAGTATATTAAAATTGAAACATTTCAAAATTCACATATAGGTTATATTTGTGAATTTTTGCATACATGGTAAGATATTACTCAATACTGCAATTTTCAGAATAAAAACTAAAATATACAAGGCAAAGGAAATGGTTCAGCAGGTAAAGTGCTTGATGTACAAGTGTAAGGGTCTATGTTTGGATTCCTAGACCCCCAGAAAAGCCAAACAAAGCAGTAATCTGAGCACTCCTGTGGTGAGAAGGGAGGTGGAGGCAAGAGAATTCCAGAAGCTCACAGGTGGTATACCCTTATGTACACAGTAGCAAACAAGAGAACTTGTATCAATCAATGTGGAAGACAACGATAGAAATCCAAGGTTGTCCTCAGTCTGTACAAAGTGTGATATGTGTCTAATCTCTCTCCCCTTTTCTCTTGTTCTCCCTCTACCCACATCATATGTGCATACACACACACACACACACACACACACACACACACACACACACTGCATGCACAAATTAAAATGAACAAAATAAAATGCAAACATGTTCATGGTATGTAGATGGACAAGCTGAGATGGTAATGTTTCCAAGAAAGTGATACCTGGGGAAAGTAGAAAGAGCTGCAGTTTTTGGTTTTCAAAACATTGTGTAATGGTTGTATTTTTCTGCTACCTTTAGGAAACCTTTTATCATATTCATGAGTATATACATACCTCTAAGTCAGCAGAGATGCAGAAATACATTAGTGCCTGCAGGCAGGAACAGCTTGCCTAAATAATATTCTACAATTTAAGATATTTTCTGTCTGTCTGTCTGTCTGTCTATCTATCTATTTATCTTGTGTGTGTTTGTGTGTGTGTGTGTGTGTGTGTGTGTGTGTGTGTGTGTGAATATATGTTCTATGACTCATATGTGGAAGTCAGAAAAAAGACTTGCAGGACTGAGGTTTTCTGTTCCCCATTGTAAGTTGCTGAAATCAAAATCAAACCTTTAAGCTTCATGGTAAGAGTTTTTAAGCATGCAGCTATCTTTTTGACCCATGTTCTACCTTTGTTCTCAGTGTTTCTTTCAGCTACTCAGCAGTCTATGAATCTTTTCTGCTCCATAAAAAGCAAACAAACAAAAAAACTAAGAAACCTCTCACCCATTTTCCTGCAAGTAACTCCAAAACAACATATTGTTTCACCAAGTAGAGCTCAGCTGGTGACCCTATTTTTTTGTTTTTTCATGGCTCTCTACCAGGGGTTAGTAAATATTTGTATACATGTACATGATTTAAATGTAGGTCATGACAACTCTAGAATTCAGTTTCCCATTTAGCATCTGTTCACAGACTTGGAGTCAATTATTCTTATCTCTTTACAATGTTCATAATCATTGTTTGAGAATCATGTTCACAATCCTGTTTGTATACTACACTTCTGAGTTTCACAGGAGTTTGACATTGATTTATTAAAATAGTAAGCATTCATATGTAACTTCCATGTTGTTCTTTAGGATATACTTCAACCTTTATGCCTGTGAATATAATTCTACACTTAACACATGTTACCATAAGTTGACAATTACAGGCATGTGTGTATATGTGTATATGTATATACCATACATAAATGCACAAGGGTTTGCTTACATGTGGAGGTCATAGTATATTTAGATTTTATTAACATTTATTAAATATATACAATATTCAATTTCATCATGACTTTTCCCAACATGTATATTCCTATGATATATTCCCTAATATATTATATTATATCACAGTCAGTCTTGGTGATCCTTTTCCCATATACTCTGTTTCTGCTTTTATACCTTTTTTCCATTATTTTTAATATTTATTTTTATAAAAACCAGAGTTTTATTAGAGTTGCTTATATGAAGTATTTATTCATTTATACAAACATGGACAGTTAACCAAAGTATACACTCATGCAGAATGTGTCTTTCTCTCCTTGTTATATGATACTATTCCTGGGGAGTATTGAATATTTACTCATACCCAGTAAAGATCCATGAAAAATAAAATATATAGCTACCACCTGAATCCAACTTAATGAAACAATATGTTTTATTAGAGATACTAAGAAGAAAATGGATGTGAGTTTCTTTATGAAGCAGAAAAGACTCATAGACTGCTGAGTCATCAATACCCACCCTAGAATCATTCAAGGCCCTTGAAACCTGGAACACTGGATTTCACTGCACAAGGAAGTTTGATAGGTTAAAGCATGCTGCTTCCAGACAGTTCAGCTGATCTGAAAGTGTCTTTCAAAGACATTTCTTCTTTTATATGCTTGAGAGTAAGGGAGGACTAACAAATCTTGTCAGTTTCAGGGAATTCTAAGACTTTAAATTGTTTATTTCCTGAACCTAAGACATTTTCTGTGACATGGAATGTATTACCTTGGAGGAAATGATGATAGAATACCTTCCAGTCACTAATCACTGCATTTAGAACTGTAGAAGTGTGAAGAGCATGTGAGATCCTCCTCAGCAAATGTTAATTCTTTGTCAACTCTCAGGGAGGGATGGGCCTCATAAGTCCTCTTCCTGCTATGGTGGAATGTTGAAAGGTGCAAACTCATGCTGTCCTTGCTGTAGTCAACTGCAGAAAAGCCAAAAGAGCTATGACTATGTACAAATCCAGTGTTTAAGAAGTTAAATAGATATTTCTTTCTCATGTTTAGTCATCAAAGTAATATTGATTTCCAAAGGAATTACAAACTAGATAAATTTGTAACAACTGATTTTAAAATGCATAAAATCCCAAGACTATTCTTCTCTAAGCTCTCTGAGAGAACCTCTGGATGCTGAGGGAAGACACAGGAGCAAACATGATGCAAAATAAGAGAATTGGTTTCAAGTGCATGTAAGGTGTCTAAAGAGAAGCAGGGAAATGTCCACCACTTTCTCAAGAATACCATGTAATTCAGAAGAGTTACTTTGTTGACATTGGTGTCAGTCTGAATAAAAGAGATAGATGCTTTAAAAGGAAAACAAAATAAAGTAAGAACAAAATAATTTTGGTTCTCTTTATTTTCCAATCAAAGGGATACAGTCTAATATCAGGTTGAGAGAATGTTGAAGCAGTAAACATAGGCTGTTTTCAAATAATGAAAGATGATGTCTTTAAAAGAAGAATTGGTATTAAAGAGAATAACAGAAAGAGCCTTTTAGACTAACGTATGAGGAAAGAAATTCCTGGAAATAAAGGAGCAACTGTATTGACTTTCCAGCCACCCTACTGAGATCCTGTCTGATGGACCAGTGATCTGAGAAACTCAAAGAACAGGGTGGACTACAGTCTAATGCTGCCAAGACTGAACCCCCAGTGAATGTGATTGTTGGGTGGAGGGTGGTAATTGGGGAAGGATGGGGAGGGGTACATCAATATGGAAGAGGAGGGGGAGGAGTTAGGGGGATGTTGGCCTGGAAACCAGGAAAGGGGATAACAATTGAAATGTAAATAAGAAATACCCAATTTAATAAAAATAGAGAAATAAAGAAATATTCAACATCTTTAGTCATAAGGGAAATGCAGATCAAAACAATCCTGAGATTCTACCTCACACCAATCAGAATGGCTAAGATCAAAAACTCTTGTGACAGCAGATGCTGGTGAGGATGTGGAAAAAGAGGAACTCTCCTCCACTGTTGGTGGGATTGCAGAGTGGTACAACCATTCTAGAAATGGGTCCGGAGGTTCCTCAGAAAATTGGATATTGAACTACCTGAGGACCCAGCTATACCTCTCTTGGGCATATACCCAAAAGATGCCCCAACATATAACAAAGACACATGCACCACTATGTTCATAGCAGCCTTATTTATAATAGCCAGAAGCTGGAAAGAACCCAGATGCCCTTCAACAGACGAATGGATTCAGAAAATGTGGTACATCTACACAATGGAATATTACTCAGCTATCAAAAACAATAACTTTAAGCAAATGGATGAAACTAGAAAACATCATCCTGAGTGAAATAACCCAATCACAGAAAAACACACATGGTATGCACTCATTGATAAGTGGATATTAGCCCAAATGCTTGAATTGCCCTAGATGCGCAGAACACATGAAACTCAAGAGGGATGACCAAAATGCGAATGCTTCACTCCTTCTTTAAAAGCGGAACAAGAATACCCTTGGGAGGGAATAGGGAGGCAAAGTTTAGAACAGAGGCTGAAGAAATGCCCATTCAGAGCCTGCCTCACTTGTGGCCCATACATATACAACCACCAAACTAGATAAGATGGATGTAGCAAAGAAGTGCAGGCTGACAGGAAATGGATGTAGATCTCTCCTGAGAGACACAGTCAGAATATGGCAAAATCATGGGCAAATGCCAGCAGCAACTGAGAATGAACTGAGAATGGGACCCCAGTTGAAGGATTCAGAGAAAGGACTGAAAAAGCTTGAAGGGGCTTGAGACCCCATATGAACAACAATGCCAACCAACCAGAACTTCCAGGAACTAAGCCACTACCCAAAGACTATACATGGACTGACCCTGGGCTCCAACTGCATAGGTAGCAATAAATAGGCACCAATGGAAGGGGGAGCCCTTGGTCCTGCCAAGGCTGGAACCCCAGTGAACTGAATTCTTGTGGGGAGGGCTGTAATGGGGGGGAGAATGGGATGATACACCCATATAGAAGGGGAGTGGAAGGATGTAGGAGAATATTGGCATGGAAACCAGAAAAGGGAATAACAATCGAATGTAAATAAGAAATACCCAATTTAATAATGATGGGGAAAAAAATCCCAATAGGAAAAAGAAAAAAAATAATTTGATTAAGAGTATAAAAAAGGAGGGGCTAGAGAGATGGCTCAGCAGTTAAGAGCACCCAACTACTCTTCCAGAGGTCCTGAGTTCAATTCCCAGCAACCACATGGTGGCTCATAACCATCTGTAAAGAGATCCAATGCCCTCTTCTGGTGTATCTGAAGACAGCTACCGTGTACTTATATGAATAAATCTTTAAATATATATATAATGCTTTTCAAAAGATTAAAAAAAGTATTCAAATGACCAAAAAAAAAGTGAACATACCACAGATTAAACACTTTCAAGATTTCTCCAGAGACAGCTACAAACACTCTTGGATTTGTATGATGGTTTGAAGGAGGGCCTTTTGTGGAGGGTCCCAGCACAGTGCGGGCCAGAGCTGCCCCAACCCACCTGGCAGAGTTAGGGAGGGTGGGGGGAGTAATGTCCTGTATCCTAGTAAAATGAGCTATATTCCTGTGGTGGCTGTGGGGCTAGCACATTCTTTTGAGGATAAGAAGGAGTGGTGGATTATGTTGGTCTAACAAAGTGGTGCTAATAGATTCTTTTCTAAGGTTCACATCCTGAGTATTCCCTCAAAGTTGTGGTTTGCTCTGAAATTATCTGTATTCTGATGCTAATTCCACTGCCCAAAGGACAGCTGCCTAGTCACTACTCAGGAATCAGGTGACTTTACCAGATCCTTCTCCCCATTGAATTTGTAAAGTACAGGTGAGGGGCAGGTACAGGATAGATGGAGGCCTGTCATTGGAGGAGAAGGAAGGATGGGTGGGAGAGAAGTTTGAAGAAAGAGGAGGAGACTGGAGAGAGGAGAGGAGACAGGAGGGAGAGAAAGAGAGAGAAGCCATGGCAGGACAATATGGCGGGTGACGTTAAGATTCCACGCTGTACCTTTACAGGTTGTTACAAATGTTCCTAAGGGATGGATGGTACTGTGCTTTGTATGTTTAGGTGGGCAATTATATCTTATCAATTGGGTCAAAGATTATTGTGTTGTGTGTTCTTTTATGTGAGGTTTGAGTGTAGGAAAGTGTGTGGCGGCAGGAGACTCTGGGCCACCGAGGAGTTGGGATGTTTTCCGCCAAGATACCTAGCAGATAGGGCACCGCGGTGCTGGACCTTACGGGATAAAAGAAACCGATGCTTTTTATTTTTTATATTTTTACAACACCATCCTGGGAAGCTATGTATGTAGCACGAGTCATGGTTTCCCTCCTGTTGACTAGGACTTAATTCCAATTAGGTAGCTGTTGGTGGCCACTGAGTGCGAGTGTCATTTATTGCACCTTTATGCATAGTGTAGGTAGTTTTATGTCAGCGTGGCATAAAGTAGAGTCATCTGAAAGGAGGGAACCTCAATTGAGAAAATGTCTCCATAAGACCCAGCTGTAGGACATTTTCTTAATTACTGATTGATGAGGGAGGGCTGGACTCATTGTGGGTGGTGCTATCCCTGGGCTGCTGGTCCTGGATTCTATAAGAAAGCAGGCTGAGTAGGCACTGAGGAGTAAGCCAGTAAGCAACACCCTCCATGGCATCTACATCAGCTCCTGTTTCCAGGTTCCTGCCCTGCAGTTCCTTTCCTCATGCTTTGGTGATGAACCATTACATGGAACTGGGAGTGTAATAAATCTTTTCCTCCACAAGTTGCTTCTGATCACAGTGTTTCATCACAGCAGTAGTGGCCCCAACTAAGACACTACATAGATATTGGGGGTGGTCCCTTCTCAAGGAGAGGAGCAGACTTTACAGTTTCCAGAGAAGATGGGTCAAGCAGCTTAGTTTAACTATGTTGTTTTAGGATAGAGCTCTTGCGTTTTGTTTTCTTATTCCTACTATTTTCTAAGTAAGTTTCTTAGGAATTTTATTCTACTTCCATCTGATTAAGAACTTGCTGATATTTTTCTCCTTACTAGTAATTGCAAATACTTAACATGTGTCTAAGTTCTAGGGTAGACTTCTTCCTCCTATATCTCTAGATATCCTGTGATATCTCTAGCTATCACAATGCCTCAGATCTATGGTAATGGCAAAACTTCCTTGTACAGGGTAGGCTTGGAATTGGCAAAGCTGTTCTTCTGATCTGTGAAGGAGCATTGACAATGTGTGCAAGTTTGAGTATTTATGGATGATTGACTAGTGTGTGCAAAAACAAGCAACTACTGCAGGATGTTTCTCTTCCTTGATGCTTGTAATTGCAGACTAACCACAGAGACTTCTTACTTCCTATGAGTCTAGCTAGTCCTCCCTCCTGCATTGCACATTAAAATATGTTTAGGTTTCAGGTTGCTGTATAGTTTGAGCCACTCAATAGAGTGCTCACAACCCATCCTAGCTATTCTGTCTGTGAGTCTGTGTGTCTGTCCTTTATCCCATTGATGGCCTCAGTCAGGTTTCCAGGACCGAGGTGTGCAGGAGGTGACAGAAGAGAGTGTCAGATAAGCTAGACTGGAGTTACAGATATTTGTGAAGCTGGGACTCAAACTCAGGTCCTCTGAAAGAGCAGCCTCTGCTTTACACTACCAAACCATCTCTCCAGCCTGCAATATTAAACCTTAATAAAAATGTACGGTTTACAAATATGTTCTTCTAACCACTAGGATATGTTGATTTTTCATTGTCTCTTTTTACTGAGTAAATTTATATATTTACTGACAGAAGCTCCTGCTAGATAACTCAGGCTGGCCTCAAACTTGTGACCTTTTATCTTAGCCTCCAAATAATGCAAGTGTGTGTTACCAAGCCCAGCTGTTTTGAAAGATGACTACAAAATTGGATAGCTAACTCCAATCATGAATGGAGGCATTATCTGACATACTTTGCATTTTTTTTCCGTAGTAGGAACACTTAAAATATACTAAGCAATTGCCAAGAATACAGTGAGTTATGGGGCTAGAAAAAATGGCTTAGGGTTAAGAAAATGTATTGCTTTTCCATGAAACACACATTCAGCTTTTAATACACATATAGCAGTCCCTAATCATCTGCAACTCCAGTTCCAGGGGAACCAGTGCCCTCTTCTGACCTCTGTGGGCAGCAGACATGCACACGGATCACATACATACATGCCAGTAAAACAATCATACACACAAAATACATATATAATACATTGCTATTAATGGTAGTAATCAATCACAGTGTTGCTTTATTGATGTCTTGAGTACATTTCTCTTGTCTAACAATTTTCCCCTTGTTTTTGAGGTTGAACTCAGAGCCTTATGGACTGTAAGCAAGTACTGTGCCTCTGACCTTTGACCCAGTCCTTTGACCAGTATCTCCCAAAACCTGTGAGTCTCCAGCCTTCCTGGTTCTTCACATTGCTCCAAATGCCAGGGTTGTTGTTGCTTCTTCATCTCCTCACTGTCCTCCCCCTCTCCCTCCTCATCTTTCTTTTCCACTCCTTTTCCCTCTCATCCTTCTCTTTCTCTTCCCTCTTCTACTTCCACCTTCTCCTCTCCCTCCACTCCTCTTCTTCCCCTGTCTCCTCTTCCTCTTCCTCTGTCTCCTTCTCTTCTTACTCCTTTTTCTTCTTTTTTTCCTCCTCCTCCTCCCTGTCTTCCTCTCCAACCACCTTGTTATTAAGAGGTGGGGAATATCCATATGGGGGAAGGGGTGGGGATGTGGGTTTATGGACAGGAAACGGGGAAAGGGAATACCATTTGAAATGTAAGTAAAGAAATAGAGCTAATAAAAAAATTTTAAAAAGAGCTGTTTTTATGATTTCGCTGCTTTGCTTTTTCTTCATGTTATAAATTCTCTCCTTTTTATATCTGACAGTTTGTTTACTGATCTGTTGACAGATACTTAGGTTGAATCCATGTGAACAGTGAATGTTTTTGTGAGAATGTCTCTAACTTTCTGATTTCCTTTCCCATCCTAGTGGGATTGTAGGATCATAAAGAAGACTATATATACTTATCTTAAATGTAGTCAGAAACAGTACATATCTACATAACCACACCCAAATCTTTACAATAATCCAGAAACCCTTCCATGATCCTCTCCAGCTACCTCCTCAACAGAACAGGGAATTCCCTTTCCTGAAAGACCTACCCTATTTCTTCCCCACCTTTACCAGTTTGACACACTATTCTGTCAGTAGAAGCATTGACCAGTGCCATTCCTGCATCTCTCATAGTTTCAACAAAGCCATCAAAATACAGTTGAACCAGGTATGGTGGCACATATCTCCAATTCCAACAGTTGGAAAGTAGGGGCAAGAAGATCAGGAGTTCAAGGCCAGCCTCTGCTTTAAAGCAAGCTTGAGGCCAATATGGGTTACATGAGACCATGTCTTAAAAAGAAAAATTAAAAAAAAAACCTTCAATAGCCAAAATGTTTATTTTTATTTATGTGTATACACATACATTTGTATAACTAAGTGCAGGTTTCCAAGAAGACCAGAGGTACCAGAACCCACTGGTCCTGGAGTTATAAGCTGCTGGGAACTACTTGATGTATTGGAAATCAAACTTGGGTCCTTCTCAAGAGCAGTATGTACTCTTGACTGCTGACCCCTCTCTTCAGCTTCATCACACTTTTTGAAAATAAAGTCAGAGAGGTAAAAAGAACAACTTCTTAAACTTTTGTTTACCTAGTTTTCCTCGAACATAATTCTTACAGATTTTTATAATTGCAAATGATTGAGAGAAAAGTCTAATTGAAAATTTTACTACATTCTATTATTTTCACATTTTATTAAATTAAAATGCCCTTCAGTATCATTCCGTATCAATACATTTTGAGCTCCTTCACTACTTCATAAATACAATACAGAAATCTTTAAAAATTTTAATATTCAAAACCATTTCTAACTTCATGGGCAGAAAATTTGGGATCTTGCAAGTAGAATTTGAGGGAAATAAGAGAAATGGAATGTATCTGTAAAGCATATTTTACACCCCAGTTTTTTTCTGGTATATAAAAGACATCCCTGATCTATATAAGGGAACAGGTTTTCTTTTCTATCCATTCCATTTTTTTCTTCGTTAATGGGACACCTTGTACATTAAGTGATATGTGTGGGAGAAGATAAATATTTGAAATTACCAAACAGATTTATTCCCCTGACTTCCATATTAGTAAAATTAAATTACATGTTCAAATGTATATCTATTTTATGTATTTTGAATCTCAGCATGTGTTGAAATGAGTTGAATAGCTCCATGCACTTTCTATTTATTTTGTTAACATTTCTGTCAGTAAATTCTTCAAACCTTCACCTTCCTTAGCCTCTCCCCATCTTGCATATCTGGTATATAATTATTAAAATAATTGTGTCAAGAATGGTAGCTCATGACCATCTCTAAACAGATCTGATGCCATCTTCTGGCATGTAAGTGTACACGCAGACAGAGCACTTGTACATATAAATAATTAATAAATAAATGATAACCAGAAATGGTGGGTCACATCTTTAATCCCCAGAACATGAAGGGTGAGGCAGGAGGATTACTGTGACTTCACTACCAGCTTGGGCTACATAGTGAGTTTTAGGTTGGTCATGATCCCATAAGGAGACCCTGATTAAACCCCAACCCAATAAAATTCTAGAATACTCCAAAAGCAAAACAAAAATCAGTACGAATCAAAACAACCCCATCTTAACTACATTATCATTAGCATCTTTCAGAGCTAGAGACCATTCTTCTGCAATGCCTTTTGTAACTGTGATTTTTCTTTTATAATGAATATAGCAAAGACCTGTTTTATGACTTGTCTCTAGGTCCTTGATCCACATATTTTTATACTCCAGAGGTGTCCCTTTAAAACTCAAGTTATTCTGATAATTTCACTGCTTACAAAGTTCCTGAGGGTTATTCACCTTAACACCAAACCCACCCTAACAGTGCTTCACTCTTGGTGCCGATGATAATACTGACCCAAAGACTCAAAGAGCCTATGGTCTGAACAAAGTGTGTACACCAACTGGATGCAGTCAGACTGTACTCTAGAGCAACTATGGGATGATATCTAGAACGGTTCAGGAGAGGGCTACCTTCCCACCAAGTGTCCTCAGGGCCTCTGAGGAAACTGGGAATAGATCTGGATGAACTGCTGTTGATCCAGAAGTCTTCCTGGGCATTACATGAGACCATAGGTAATTGCAGTTTATGAGTTTGGAATCTCTAGTAATGCCTACTCAATGCACTGGGGCTCTAAGCTAAGGACAATGTCAACCCTCACACCAGTTATGGTACTGCAGCTGCCATGTCACCGCATTCCTCATTGTCATGGCAGCTAGATTTACCCATGCCTGTTTTCTCAGTCTTTTAACACATTAAAGTTGCTTTGATTTTTATCAGAGTTGATTTTCTTATATTTTTTGTTGAGTAGTAATTTTTAACTAATGTGCAAAGACAAATACATTTGTGGAGTGCAGTGTGATGTCTCAACACATTGTTTACTGATCAAATTAGAATAATCACTGCCACGGAGTCTTGGGTGAGGCTGGTCATTTAGGGGGACCACTGTCATTACTGCTTTAACCTTCTTGTAAGTCTTCAGGCTCCTCCTTTCAAGCTCTTGATACAAGGTCCTGTTATTATGAAGTCCCACTCTTTGTCTGAGGTGCTGAGGGATGCTAGATCTTTCTTTTCTATGACTGCCTTTGGGAGATTGCTGACTTCCCTCTACTTACAACCATAGCCCTTCCCCCAGCCTTCAGCTTTCAGAGTTCTGTGTTAAGTTTGCACACTTTCAGCATTGACAGGATTTTACACTGTCACAGTTAACTACTCCAACCTCAGTACTCGCCCATAGGCTATATATCAAACTGCACAGGTGCACAACTAGCTCTCATTGCTAAGCTAAACTCCTGATAAAGGAGTAGAAGGGAGAAAGGGCTCATTTTGTCTCCCACCTTGAACTTAGTCCAGCTCATCAGGAAGCATGGCAGCTGTATAGTGGGAGAGTTGGTCACATTCATCAGCAGACAGGATGCAGAGACGGTGATACTCAGCTCCTTTTTCCTTTTTATTCTGTTGCTACCCACATCCAGGCAGGTCCTGCCCCCCTCAATTAAAACCCACTGGAAACTCTCACTGAGCACCCAGAGATGTGTCTCTTCCATGACTGTAAGTTAGGTAGGCTGATAATGAAGATTAACCTTCACTCAGAACTAAAGCAATCAGGACTGACCCGTGAACTTGAAATGCTTTATACCCCTCTTCCCTTTCTCTGCTTCCTATCAGCAGTCATCTTTGCCGTGTGTGTGTGTGTGTGTGTGTGTGTGTGTGTGTGTGTGTGTGTGTGTGTGTGTTTCTTTTGGAACAGTCTCATGTAATGGAGGTTGGCCTGGCCTCAAACACATTTTACAATTGAGAGGGATTTGAAGTCTTCCAGCTTTTACTTCTGGAACAGAAGTTTGAGGGTTACGGGTGTGTGCCACTGTGCCTATCTTTGGCTTTTTATTTGTTTGTTTTTGTTTTGTTTTGTTTTCTTCAAGATTACTGGCAGAAACTCTGTGTGAACATTGGCTTGTACCCAAGCCTGGGATGATGCAGCCTCATGAGTAGGTACATTAGGTACTACCTTTCAGCCTCAGTTTGCTGCACTGCAAAATGAATGATTACTATTTGTGCCCATGCATTACATATGGTATGAACTGGAATTCACAACCCATAGTGTAATAAAGCACCAGGCATATCAATAAGCATGAACAACTCTAACTAATATTTTCAAATAAGTGTTGATTAAAAACGTAGTTAGAGATCCAGAATCTGCGTGGTTTTGTTTTTGTTTTTAATGAATGTTTGCTGGTTCAGCAGTTAAGAGTGCTGACTGCTCTTGCAGAGGACCCGGGGTCAATTCCTGGCACTCACATGGCAGTTTGAAACTAACTATTACTCCAAGATTTGACGCTGTCACACAGACATACTTGCAGGCAAAATACCAATGCACATAAAACAAAAAGTAAATAGATGTTCAGATGTTCTTCAAAACCTTCATTTAAAGAACAAACACTTTTATGGGTTTCTGGCTTGGGTCTAGGGTTTCCTATCTTCCTGGGATCTCTGCCTTAATGTTATTGAGGACCCAAATCAGATTTGTGGTAAGCTTTGTGATACCTATTGAAAGAATAAAAAATGCAGCTAAGAAGTCAGAAGTTTAAAAATGCTATCTCACCCCTAAGAAGCCCTAAATACTTCAAATTCCAGACCCTGCCCTCTATCTGTAAGTAGGTAAAAGGTCACATTTCTTGAGCCTGCTCTCCCAGGAACTAGATAAAAGGACTTAAGATAAGGCCCTTAGATATGTGATTCCCGACCTAGTAAAGATAATAGAAAGCTTCTCCCAGGAACTAACTGACCATAAAGTTAAATTAGAATCCTAAGAGAACAACCCTGAGAAGCAGGAAACTTCTCCTAGGAACTAAAGGGAACACAAAGTTAAATAATCTTGAGAGACAGGAAGCTTCTTGTGATTTTCCAATGACACCACCCCTGCCCCCTTGGGTTGTGGTTTCTCCCTTTAAATACCTTTTCTCCCAGCCTCTCAGGGTGGAACTCCACTGCCCCTGCATGGGATACGAGTCTCGACCCCAGTGTAGAGATAAACTTCATGTGATTACAGCAAGGATGGTCTTGTGTGAATTCTTGGGGGGTTGCATCATCCCGAGACTTGAGTGAGGGTATTCCCATTCGGGGGGGGTCTTTCACTATTATAATAATTTAATTATTTTTGACTATAAATTTAAACTGTAGCAGGGGATGAAGGAGGTGACCTTCCTGAGTAGATTTCGAGTCATCACTGGAAACTACTTTAAAGGGCATGCTTTACATGGAGCTATGTAACAACTCAGGCAGGCAACCATGTCCATTTCAGACAGTTTTTCAACTAAAAGTGGCACCAGTGCTTGATGCTTTATAAAATGAAGTCAGATTATTTTCAGTGGATTATATTACCTTATAACCTGGTGTCGGCGCCAGCACCGACACGGTACTGAGAATCGGGCGAAAGCCTACGGGATGAAAGAAACACACACACACACACACACACACACACACACACACACACACAGGTTATCGTGTCAAGCCAGGAGAGAAGGAGAGGAAGAGAGAGAGAGAGAGAGAGAGAGAGAGGAAGAGTGAGAGAGCAGAAGGAAGAGTGAGGAAGAAGAGTGAGAGTCTTCTGTAGCTTTATTCACCATTTATATACCCAAGTCTCCAGGTAGAAAATAACTGGGAAGCACAGTGGGAAACCCTGGCTCGTGACTACCTGGCTCGTGACTACCTGGCTCGTAACTTCAGTGACAAAAGACCAACTATGAGACCTGAATTAATTAGGGAGAAATCCGAGAAGACCAGCCTAAATCTCAAGGATAAAGGCTGAGGAAGCAAAAGGCAGAAGTAAATTGACCACCACCCAGGTGTGGTCCAGGTGTGTCAGTTCCACCTGCATCAGCCGGGCTCAGCAGAGGTCATGCAGTGGAGACACTGGGTGTTCATTACTTGGTCTTTTCTTCCTGTGCCGTAAATACATGGGAGACGCCTCTGTCCAACAATCCCTTGACTTTTACTGTGGCCATGCAGTTACAAAGCGGTTCACTACAATGGTTCAACCTGGCTCCCCATAAGAACAACTATAATTTTCAATACTGTTAATGGTTTTGTTCATAAGTCTAGTATATAATGATGCATGTTTTATATATAATTAACAGTCTGCTGAGAATGCCAGAGGAGGTACCTCCTTCCCTCATACCTCACCATACCTCCACCAGAACGTATTTCCCCTCTCTTTATTATTTTTAAATTTATTTATTTATTATCTATAAGTACACTGTAACTGTCTTCAGACACTAGAAGAGGGCATCAGATTTCATTACAGATGGTTGTGAGCCACCATGTGGTTGCTGGGATTTGAACTCAGGACCTCTGGAAGAGCAGTCAGTGCCCTTAACCACTGAGCCATCTCTCCAGCCCTCCCCTCTCTTTATATAAACACATCATATGGTGCTGAGACTCAGATTGAGAAACTGCAGGTTTGCATCCCTCTGCTACCACATGGAGATCCAATGCTTGCTAGCCCAAACTTTGGAGAACTGGTAAGCCCCCCTCCCTTTGTTGGTCAGAGCACACTTCGCCATGATCCCAGGGGAGGGTTAACCTCTTCCTTCACAACAACCCTGTGGCATGCCTTGGATTCTGTGTAATTTTCAATAGGGCATAATATATGTTTTTTTTTAACTCAGTATCAAGCAAGGGGCACACCATTTTCGAAAACATGGCTTGCTTATTTATAATAGCCAGAAGCTGGAAAGAACCCAGATGCCCTTCAAAAGAGGAATGGACACAGAAAATATGGCACATCTACACAATGGAATATTACTCAGCTATCAAAAACAATGACTTTATGAAATTCATAGGCAAATGGAAGGAACTGGAAAATATCATCCTGAGTGAAGTAACCCAATCACAGAAAAACACACATGGTATGCACTCATTGATAAGTGGATATTAGCCCAAATGCTTGAATTACCCTAGATGCACAGAACACATGAAACTCAAGAGGGATGACCGAAATGCGAATGCTTCACTCCTTCTTTAAAAGGGGAACAAGAATACCCTTGGCAGGGAATAGGGAGGCAAAGATTAAAACAGAGGCAGAAGAAACACCCATTCAGAGCCTGCCCCACATGTGGCCCATACATATACAGCCACCCAATTAGACAAGATGGATGAAGCAAAGAAGTACAAGCTGACAGGAACCGAATGTAGATCTCTCCTGAGAGACACAGCCAGAATACAGCAAAATCATAGGCGAATGCCAGCAGCAAACCACTGAACTGAGAACGGGACCCCTGTTGAAAGAATCAGAGAAAGGACTGGAAGAGCTTGAAGGGGCTCAAGACCCCATATGAACAACAATGCCAACAAACCAGAGCTTCCAGGGACTAAACCACTACCCAAAGACTATACATGGACTGACCCTGGGCTCCAACCTCATAGGTAGCAATGAATAGCCTAGTAAGAGCACCAGTGGAAGGGGAAGCCCTTGGTCCTGCTAAGACTGAACCCCCAGTGAACGTGATTGTTGGGGGGAGGGCAATAATGGGAGAAGGATGGGGAGGAGAACACCCATATAGAAGGGGAAGGGGAGGGGTTAGGGGGATAACAATGGAAATGTAAATAAGAAATACTCAAGTTAATAAAAAAAAAAAAAAGGAAAACATGGCTTGTCCTAAATTCACCTGGTATGTTGGCTTCTTATATAAATGCACTACCTCTACTATAGTGAGCCATATTGGATTTGGGCCTGGGCGCTTTGTAACTGTATGGCCACAGTTGAGATTACTGCCATAAAGTCATGGGATTGTTGGACAGAGGCCTCTCCCATGTATTTATGGCACAGGAAGAAAAGACCAAGTAGTAAACACCCGGTGTCTCCACTGCATGACCTCTGCTGAGCCCGGCTGATGCAGGTGGAACTGACACACCTGGACCACACCTGGGTGGTGGTCAATTTACTTCTGCCTTTTGCTTCCTCAGCCTTTATCCTTGAGATTTAGGCTGGTCTTCTCGGATTTCTCCCTAATTAATTCAGGTCTCATAGTTGGTCTTTGTCACCGAAGTCATGAGCCAGGGTTTCCCACTGTGCTTCCCAGATATTTTCTACCTGGAGACTTGGGTATATAAGTGGTGAATAAAGCTACAGGAGTCTCTTCTGCTCTCCTTCCTCTCTCTCTCTCTCTCTCTCTCTCTCTCTCTTCCTCTCTTGGCTTGACACAATAACCTGTGTGTGTGTGTGTGTGTGTGTGTGTGTGTGTGTGTGTGTGTGTGTGTGTTTCTTTCATCCCGCAGGCTTTCGCCCGATTCTCGGTACCGTGTCGGTGCAGGCGCCGACGCTCTACAAATAAATAAATAAATAAATAGATAAATAAATAAATAAATAAATAAATAAAATCTTATCTTTATATCCACAGGTCAGCGCAAGTAACACCTTTCATCAAAGAAGCCTCTCTTTATAGCAAATAGGAACAATCACAAAACAAAACAAACAAACAAAAAACAAAAACAATGCAGAGATCAAGGGTTGTGGGGAGTCCAGCCCCACCTGATAACATCATATAGATCCCAGCTTCTGCATCTGGTCTCAGTGGAAGAAAAGGCAGATAGCAGCTCAACAAATAATAAATACCAACAAGAAGTGTGGTGGGGATCAGTTGGCCAGATGGCTCATTAGTAAACTGCTTGCCTCAAGCATCAGGACCTGAGTAGAGTCCAGAGCCCTTGCTTGGAGTTTTAGTTGTCGTGGTTGTTGCTTTGTTTTGTTTTTGTCAAGCATTCAACAAGTGCTTGTAATCCTAGTACTTTTCCATAGGACTCGAGTGCAGTTCCCAGCACCCACGTCATGTGGCCTGTAACTCTAACTCCAGAGGATCCCACACCTCCTTTCCCCCCTTTTTTTGCTTTCTCAGGTATCCACACGTATATACATATATACCCCCATATTTACACTCACAAAAATAAACAAGTGAATAAACAAATAAATAAATGTAAATAAATCTTAAAAAGAAGGGAAGGAAAGGAGGGAGAGGAAGGAGGGAGAGGAAGGAGGGAGGGAGGAAGGAAGGAAGTGAAAGATCCTCAAAGGGAGACCCTCACTCAAGTCTCGGGAAGTTGCGGACCCCAGACACACAAGAGACCAGTCTTGATGTAATACGTAGAGGCAAGGTATATTTCGGAGCTCCGGGTCGACACATATCCCACACAGGAGACAGAGGGGTCGACCCTGAGCAGCTGGGAGAAGAGCTATTTAAAGGAAGAAGTCACAAGCCCCAGGAGATGAGGGGACGTCAAAAGGAAATACCAAAAATGTCATAAGGGGAAACTCTCAAAGCCACAGGACTGTTCTTAAGACTCTAGGGTTTAAATCAGGGGAAAGGTCAAGCCTTCATTCTCCTGAGCACAGATCTTGATTCCTGTCCTTTAGGGTAAATGTTTGTCAGAGTTGACAAAGCATCTGCATCTGATACACATCTGGTTAGGCTTTGGCCCTGGTTTCTTGAAATATTATCTGCAGGACACAATGGCTGGAACATTATCTGTAGGGCACAATGGGGGCTTGAACAAACATCACAGGGGCAGAACAGAACAGGTCACTCATTTACTCACGTCTGGTGACATCCGGAGGGTCAGTGAGTCAGCACCAGTCCTCCTGCATTTTTAACCATCTGTCTTCCTGAGTCAGATCCTGTTGCTGAGTTTTGGGCTAATTTAAAACTCTCTCTCTCAGAAGGAAGGAAGGAAGGAAGGGAGGGAGGGAGGAAGGAAGGAAGGAAGGAAGGAAGGAAGGAAGGAAGGAAGGAAGGAAACACCAGGGAGTAGTTCAGTGGCTCCAGCACTGGGAAGCGAGAGGGCTGTAATGAGTTTGAGTTCAGTCCAGGCTACATCCTGTCTCAACAAAACAAAAAGCAATACAAAAAACAATTTGCTTTTAACTCATTTTCAAGGGGACATTTACGGTTTGGATTAGTCAGTAATCCCTATCCATGTTTATCTATCTCTACTCTATTTATTATTCAATTCCTATCACAAACAAAAACATCGAAAATAGTAATATCCACGTCTTTCCTTTCCAGAATCATCCCTCCTTTCATCTCCTTCCCCTGCCGGTTCCTCTCTTCATGCACGCGTGCATGTGTGCATCTGTGTGCATGTGAGTGCCCATGCTTTCTCAAGCACCACGTTCCTTGTAAAATCAAAGCGAGCTAGACAAGCCAGAAATCTCTAGTGCCAACAGCCTGGGAGAAGAGCCCAGGGATCAAGTCCTAGTAAGCAGAAAATAGAGAGGATGCTGAGTACGGTCTACTCTGATCCAGGGACCACTTTCCCAGGAACTAGCTCCCAGAGATACGTGCTGAGTCATCTGGGTGGAAACCAGCACACGTCATGGGCTCCAGGGGGCGCCGTCTGCCAGCGAGGCCTGGGCCCACCTCTGTCACGACCACCCTTGTCACACCCACCATAGTCTCCTGTACGGCCACATCCTCCGACCTCTACTGGGAGGGACCGCCTAGGATGTTCCTGCCGGATGTTCCAGGTCAGAGGACTACTTTTTCGGAATACAGCGAAAGCAAGCACATCCCAGTTCCTTGTTGTTGTTGTTTCTGTTGTTGGGGCTTTTCGCCCCTCACATTTTCTTCCCGTCTAGGTCATTCCTCTACACACAAGCCATATGTCCACACTGCCCCCAGTGAGCGCTACATTGTGGCCAGGTGCCTCAAAACTCTGGCCGAGCCACGTGATAGATACCTTGGTATGCTTTGACAAGGTGGCCGAGTGGTTAAGGTGATGGACTGCTAATCCATTGTGCTCTGCATGTATGGGTTCAAATCCCATCCTCATCAGTCTGCCTTTTATTTAAATATGAAGGTACTATACGTAGTTGTGAATTCAAGTCTAGCTTCTTTATATGTAACTAAGTCTCATTTGCTTAGTCCATGGGCGTGGTTCCAGCATATTAAATCTTACTAAGCTCTATTTGACTTCACTGTAGTTGGCTTGGCACCCCCTGTTGCTAGGGTGTGAGCGAAGTGCCTGGTTTGATTGGTTTAATGCAATTTCTCCTGGGGAATTCCTTCCTGGCCACTGTAAGAAAAACTAAAAAATCAAGAATAGATAGAAAAGAAGTAAGGAGAAGAAAAGGAGATCCTGATAAAGTTGAAGTCCTTTCTTTACTTCATTTTATGACTTTAATTTCATTTTGATATTCCCATTCATACGTGTATACCAGTCCCTCTTTTAGAAATCAACATTACCATGAGTGCTGAAAAATAAAAGGTCAAAGTGCACACACACGAGAACCGTCATACCAGACTGGAATCATTACTGCTTACATACTGTGTACATCATGAAACAGGCTAATTTTCACATGTATTTTGGCTCTACTAAGAATGGCTAGAATCTTGCAAACTCCATTTTCTAATTATGCTTTCATTTACTATTAACTTATCAGTCTTAGGATTACTAACTTCCCTTCCTCCAGGCTGAGCAAACATCTTGTTAGAACAGTCAAAAAGAATGTAAGAATAGATGATAAGGTGGGGGGAGGAGCTGCTATGAAACACAGTCTTCTGGCCACAGCATGGATGCTTAGCAGTTGTGGTTACCTGCGCAAGATCAAGGCACTTAAAAATACCAGCACAGATTGGGGAGGGGACTGCAGAGGCTGCAATCCCAGCTGATGACTGACTGCTGGGGGAGAGTCACATTTTTTTGGATGGAGTGATCACTAGGTTGCCCATTCCCCAGCGGATGACTCACAACCACGTGTATATAGGGAACAAATTAAATCAAAGGGTAAATAAATAATATTTTTTAAAAATCATGAAGATGGAAGGCACGTGCATTAGGGGAAGGGCATTTCCGAGGAGATTTAGATGGGGGCGGGGGTTAAGATCAAGATACAGTGCATGCATGTATAAAATTTCAAAAAAAATCGGTTTTTTTTGTTTTTTTTATTTTTTTTATTACTTGTTTTTATTAACTTAAGTATTTCTTATTTACATTTCGAGTGTTATTCCCTTACCCAGTTTCCGGGCCAACAACCCCCTAACCCTTCCCCCTCCCCAAAATATCGTTTTTAAAAACTACTAACTGCAAAATTATTAAATAATCATAAACTTTTAAAAATACACTGAAATTTATGCTAATATAAAATAGCCATGTATTATCTCAGAACTTCTATTTTTTGAATTTATGAAATTCCCATTTTATAAAATAGGTTTATACTTATTTTTTCAGAGATTTCATTGTTGTTTGTTTGTTTGTCTGTTTTTTGAGACTGGCTCGCTCTACATAGCCCCTGCAGTCCTAGAACTCACTGTGGTAGGCCAACTTTGCCTTGAATTCTGCCTCCAGCTTAAAGGTGAGAGCAACCACACACAGTAAACTTTTCTTTTTAAGTTTTGGTTTTAAAACACCACAAAAGCCAAACAGTTCACAAGTAGAGACTAAGCAATCTCAAGGCAAGCATAACCTTCACAGAGGCATCAAGATCCTCCTCAAATCCAGCCACTAACCCAACTTAACTTCCATCACTTTTTACAGTTTCTTTTTGCTTCTTGTTTTCTGAGACAGGTTCTGTGGCCCTGGAATTCTATAGACCAGGCTGACCTCATCGCAGAGATTTGCCTGCCTCTGCCTCCTCAGTGCTGACATGAAAGGCATGTGCCACCCTCAGCCATCTCTTTACATTTTCTTATCACCAATTCATCATTCTTAAACATTAATGCTACCCATCTGAATAATTTATATAACTAAAACCTCACTGTTTAAAATATTTATTATCTTTCGATTTCTGAGGGCCAGAATGCTAAAAACAGGGTGGCCTAGCCAGTCCCTTACTTTCAGCTTCCCTCTGGAAGCTACACGTGCCACACCAGCAGAAGGGTTAGCTGTTGTTATGGCTGGAGTATGAAAGGATCGGCTTTGTCATAATCGCTGAACTGGGTTTGACAAGATGTTGGGTATTCTAGCAGCTGTGGTCTGGAGTGGAGGTTCCACTGAGATCGGGAAGACAAGGTCCCCTGATGGGACATCCCGGGAAGCTGGCGAAGAAGCAGGGATGTATTGGGGTAAGATGGGCTAGAAAAGGCCTCGATGATTTGGGCTAGTGTGGGTAAAACTTGTAATAAGAAAGGGACAAGGTAATGGTAAAGTGTTTTTGTGTATGCGTTCTTTTAGAGTTATGTTTTAGTCTTTGAACCCTGACTAGAGATAGTTTACACCCTAGACATGAGAAAGAATGGGTTTGGGAAAAACAGTCCTCCCAGACTCTCTGCAGATGCTTTGGAGAAAGAGAAAAACTTTTTCAGAGCTCTCCTAGGAACAGAGGGAAGGCAGAAGAAGTCCTACCTCTCTGCTGGCTCCTATTGGAGAAATGTTTATTTCTGGTTCTGGGTTCCATAGGTAGGATATCTGGGTCCCTTCGGTGGGACACCATCTAGTTTTTTCCCTCTATGTCTATTGTCTGTCCTTGGTGCACCAAGTCATCCATGTCTGTCAGTTTATGTCTGTGGTTTTTGTTTCTCGTTGCCTAAGTGTTTTATGTTTCACATTCAAAAGAAAAAATGGTAAAAACTTTATCTGCTGGTCATTCACACCTTGACTTGGTTTTAACTCGTTTCAAAAAAGGAACAAATGAATAAAAAGCAGTTTCAATCAGTCTTTGGAGCCCTGCACCTGTAGCTAGGAGCTAGGTCAGCTGGAGAAGCTGCCTGGGGGCTGAGCGTCTGCACAAGCTGATCTTAAAGGCACCAGTAGCTCCTCAGCTTCTATGGTAAAGCAGCTGATGGCTGTTTCTCTTAGAAAAATCCCTGACTTATTACTAGACTTAGCAGGTGACAAGGTGCTTCTCTTAAAATCACAGCTAGAAAAAGTAAAAATGGTGTTTGGTCTAAATATTAAAGATATGTGTAGCCACTTCAATTTTGTTTCTAGTTGGTTTTAAATGTATAAATATGCTCTACATGCCTTGGTTATGGACTATTGGCTTTTAAGTTATTGGATATGGTTAAAAAATTATAACATTGGTAACAGAAAGTTGGCATAAAACTGGTAATTTGGACGGAGTCATTCTAGACAGCATGTGGCAAGAGCCAACCTAGGGAAACAGGTCTAAATTGAGATAATATTTTTATGGAATTCTTATCCTAGAAACCAGGCTTCTAAAAGATTTTAAGGCAATGTCTCACTGTGGAAATATTGGAGACTGCGCCATTGTGTGTTCATATGTGGGAATTGGCAGTCAAACCTTGTAGCATGAAGGATAAACTCGGCGTTTTGGAGACTGGATTTTGGAGGCTAGATTGTTTGGAGGTTGAGTTTTGCTTTCCAAAGTTGTGGTTATGCTCTGGTGTTACAAGGAGAACTTAAAGATTGTGGTTAAGGATTGCCAGTGTTACATTGACTAACTCAAACTTATTTGTAATTTTTAAAAAAGGCAGAGATTGTTACAGGATTTATAAAGGATTGATGAGGTTTTAGAACTTGTGAGAGCATTACAGCCTGTTTGCTTACTCCAACTGCCATTTCAAGATAGATTTAGAAGATTGTTTTTATGCAATTGTTTATGTCCTGGCAATTGTAGGACATGAAAATATTTTAAAAAGAAACCTGGTGAAACATACCTTATTCCAAACAGCAATTAAATTGGTTATTACAAAATACTAATATTTGGCCTATCACATATACAAATTTTTCAGGCAAAATTGATAATTTTACTCTTTGCATGCTTTTGTATTTCCAGTAAATTTGTGCATGCAACCCAAAAGAAATGCGCTTACTGTATTTATAGGTGGTTTATCTAATGAAAAGGCTACATATATGATTGGATCATTTGTTTATTCTCTTGAGTTTCCCCTTGTTCAGCACAGATTATTGAATTATGTGCTGTAGCTGCTGTTTTTTAAATGTTAAAAAATCAAGCTTTCAATTCACATACCAATAGCCAATGTGTGGCTTATGGTTTAGAATTGAAAGTTTTCCTTTTTTTTAGATACTACTAACCCTTAAGTTTTACAACTACTTAATGCTTTATCAGAGGCAAGTTTTCTACATGAAATCAGTGAGTGATGATTTCAGTGTGAATGTCTGACAACTCACTATCCTTTTAGAGCTCTGGCTCAGGCAACTAAACAAAACCATAGAATCATACCTAGCTCTTTGGAAATGGTAATGGAATTGATAGCACACCCTCACGAAAAGAGGAAGACTCCATTTGCTTATGCTCAACTCCCAGCCTCGCCCTGCCAGCTCAGGGATTTCTAGTAAGGCTGAATCTGGACAATATTTACAGGATTTGACATTTCTAATTAATGCTTATGTTTAGGTGAATAAAGCTTGTGAGGGGCTTGAGAGATGGCTTAGTGGTTAAGAGCACTAAATACTGTTCCTTTATAGGCCTTTTAAGAACTCAAACTGAATTGCCTGAACCCTCAAGTGAGGGCAATGCCACAATAAATTTATTACCAGGCAGATTATACGCCTTATATAAGAACAATTAGTCAAACAATTTCATTCTTTTTATCACCAAAACAACAATGCTAGAGAAAATAATTTGCACGGAGCCATATTGGATTTGGGCCTAGCCGCTTTTTGACTGCATGGCTCAAAGTGACTAGGTGACTCTGGGCTGTTTGGCCACAGAGACTCACCCCTAAGATGACTGCCATAAGTCTTAAGATTGTTGAATGAAAGCCTCTCCCATGAATTTACGGCACGGGAAGATAACATTCAAAGGATGCTTCAGCTCGAACAGATATCAGTTATCTCCTCAGTCTACACCCGGTGTCTCCACCACCTGACCTCATCGCCTGACCTCTTTGCCTCCAGCTATCACTGCCTATACCCTCCTCTCCCCCTCCTTCATGTTTCACAAAGGTCACTCCCCCTACCTGAAAGCCTTAAAAGCTGTAACGTTCATCCCAATAGACGAGACCTTGACAATAGAATCTTGCTTGGTCTCCTTCTTCTCTCGCCCCCCATTTAGGCCCAAGGGTAGCGCCCCTTCAGGACCCTGAATAACTGGGTCCCCGCTGGCAGGGACAATAATTTGGTATAAAAATCAAATTATAAATACAAGTGCTCAGTGACCTCAATTTCTTTCTGTATCACATAATGGTGTTAATTCTTGAGGATTTATCTTAATAAATAATATCTTAACAATATCTTAAAACATAAAAAGGGGAAGTTATATCCCTGTATGCTATACAATTATTTAAATAATGCTCTTTTTATTTCAATTTTAAAATTTGGATGCCAAGGAACACTCTGAGTGTTTATGGTACCCTACAACTAGGCCTAGGTGAAATAGAAAGACCCACATATTGGCATGATCCTGTCCAGGTATTTTATATGGGGAAGAGCGCATGTTTGTGTTTTTCCTACAGGATGCTGCAGGAGTGTGCCAGCTGCCAGAGTGGCTGGTGAGACATGCTGATCCTGGGAGCATGAAGATTCAGCTCTCCTGGTTCGGGTCCCTGGAGTCATTCCTGTGCCCTTGGAGGAAGATAGAGGATTCCCCCTCATCTTTTGTCATCACAGAGATTTTGGCGTTGCTGCAGTTATTGTTACCATCTCGAGTGTCCTGTCCCACCGCAGCCTGAGCTCCAACCCTCTGTGCACTGCTGCTTGCTGGAGAAGACTGGACTCCAGTTGTTACCCCTGCCCCCCTCATTTCCCTGGAGGCTGTTGCCACTGTGACTGGTGTTGCCATTTTGCAGTCTGTAGCTTCACAGGAATGCCATCTGCATGAAGCTGCTGGAGACTGGGGAACTCTGCCCTGGTTGTGTGGATCTCAGACAAGGTTCCATTGCCTGCCGGTTGTTCCAGAGAAGAATGACCGATCCTGAACTGTCCTGGGAAAGACTTTGGCATTTTTGCTGCTATTGTAGCAGTCATTGCTACTGCAGCCATTGTGTCTGCAGTGTCTAGAGTTACCCTCCTCCCAATCTATTGTTAGGCAAGCACAGTGGTGAACTTTCTGGAGTAGTTGCTGATGATTGGGAATTCTAAATTTTATTACAGGAACGGCTTGACAATGGCCCTTGGTGTTATGGCCCTCTGAGTTTCAGCCCTAGGGCCCTTGTGCTTCTTATCACATGCACAACAGCACTTCTAGTCCTGGGCAGCAACTAAGCAGGTGTTGTTCTCCTTGGTAGGAGACAAACCTTCTGCCCAAATTGGGCTCAGCCTTCACGAGAAGCAGTTAGCTGAGGATGGGCAACTCTTTGGGACCAGGCCTCACCTAAGGCAGGAAATTCTGAGAGTGGCAGAATTTTCCAGAGACGGGAAAGAGGCTTGATATATCAAAGTGTTTCAGGCACTGCTGAAATTAATATAGGGAGACTTGCTTAATAAAAAAAATAAAATGAAATAGGGGACTTGTCAGAGCCTCCTGGGTTCCCTGCAATGTTTCAGCCCCCTTGTCAGACCCATCTGGGTCTTTTGCAGGGTTTGACCCCTGCTGAGCCCTGCTGATGCATGTGGAAGACTTTTGTTCCTAACAAAGGAGCAGTTTGGCCCGGTAATGACACACCTGGGCGGTGGTCAATTCTTTCCTGTCTTTTGTCTTCCCAGTCTTTTGTTTTGGAGATTTAGGCTGGTCTTCCTGGATTTCTCCCTAGTAAATTCAGGACACATAGTGGGTCTTTTGTTACCAAAGTCTCCAGGTGGGGTTTCCCACTGTGCTTCCCAGAATTATTCTACCTGGTTAACTTGGGATATATATTTGGTGGATAAAGCTACAGGAGCCCCTTCCTTTTCTTGCTTAACACGAATAACTTGTGTGTATCTTTAATCCCGCAGGCTTTTGCCCGATTCTCGATTCTCGGTGCGGGCACTGACACTGGAAGCCACCCCTATTGATGGTCATTTGAGTTCTATGTGGGCAGCTTACAATGTAGTGGCTTGTTTCACAAGAGCAAGCAA
Source organism: Rattus norvegicus (assembly GCF_021556685.1). Taxonomy (NCBI): domain Eukaryota; kingdom Metazoa; phylum Chordata; class Mammalia; order Rodentia; family Muridae; genus Rattus; species Rattus norvegicus. Next base: position 47,658,347 of record NC_141550.1, read on the forward strand.
GCTGTAAGACACAGACAGAGGGACAAAAAGTGCTTTCACTTATGACCCAACTTAGGAAGTAACAGGCTGTAAGGATCCATGATTCGCCAAAGAATGATACCCCAGACTCAAATAATATGCAATAACAAAGAGCGTTTATTTAGCAGAAATTCCTGCATGCAAGAGTCTCCCCATTGAGAATAGAGACCCCTGATAGGCTCTCAGGTCCAGCTTTTATTGTCAGTTATGGGAATTCCAGTGAGTTGTATGTATGTCCCATTTACCTTGATCCATCAGCTCTGTCTCTAAGGGTCTGACTGATTTTACAACTGCTTAGGCTCTGGAGACTTCCCAGAGTAGTTACTTACTCATTCTAGCTACCTATGCTTGCTTCAGGATTAACTGCCCAAGGCTGTGGCTGGCTGGCCACAGGTTCCTAGATCCAGGTTCTCATTTCTGGAAAACAGAAGCTTAGGTCTAGTCTCCCAAACTGCCCGTTTGCAGCTTGTATGTAGTCAGCCTGGCTCTGGCTAACTCAGTCCTCTCAAGGCCATGATATCCAGTACATTTTATTCCTTGGAAGTGCTTAAGGCTGTCTAATCCCAACTTGTACAGCGGTTCTCAACTGTCCTAATGTTATGGGGTTCACTTGGTCCAACACAACTCAAATACCAGGTCAATGCAGAAAAGAAAGGTTTGTTGTAATCAAGCCAATATTGATGGATCAGAGCCACAGAACAGACTTTGGAGCTGAACTAAGACACCTCCCACCCGCCTCTGACCCCACTCCTGGAGCCAGAATGTCACAGAATGTTGTGGTGAAAAGCTGTAAATATCTGTGCAAAGTTACAACTACATTTTTTTCACCAATCAGGATTCAGGAATAGGGGACTTTCCTGGGAACATTTCTTTGTGATTCGTTTATCCCGTTTGCCCTGGTTGGTTTACTCAGCTTTGGTGGGGCAGACTTGACTAGCATTTATGTTTCAACTTGCCCACCAGGATTCAGTTACCCAGGGAGATTGTGGGAACTTGAACTTTTATTTGATCCCTGTCTAAAACAGAAGATTTATTCAAAATGGCTTCGGTTTGTTTCCCCATACACTAATGCTAAGTTCCTTGTGTTGTGATGACCTCTAACCATAAAATTATCTTTACTGTACTTTGTAATTTTGCTACTGCTATGAGTGGCAATGTTAATATCTGATATGCAGTATGTCTAATAGACCACCCCTACCAAAGGGCTGTTAACTCCCAAAGGGGTTGCAATCCACATGTTGAAACCCAGTAACGAAAGATGAAATCAAGGGATGCCTGCTTTGAAGCATTCTTCACACTTGAGGAGTCTCCATTTCCTCAAGAGTTACAAAATTTATTGTTTTGACCTTATAATATATGAGCTGGGGGAAAAGGGATTACCACCTTTTCTGACTACAGAATAGCTCATACAGCCAAGGCTAGCATCAAATGTTAAGTAAGGAAATGTACCCATGATTTACTGGTTCTCATGCCTTCACCTCCCCAATGCTGGAATTACAAATGTGTGCCACCTTGGTTTGTGTCTGGATGCAGGGGATCAAACCTAGGGCTTTGTTTAAACTCGGGAAGCAGGATGCAACTTGGGTACATCCTCAGGCCCTTGGAATACTGATGAAGAGACTGGTAGCAAAACCATTTCAGTTTTACATAATAGAAATATTTTCCAGTTCATCATTTGTTTTCTAGCCTTATTTTTGATTTGTTAAACACTTCAAATGTGTGCATATTAATATTTCTTTATTGTGTTTGTATGTTCTAAATGAAATATTATAGGACAAATAAAAAAATACCACTTTGAGACTAAGATTATGACCACCGCACAAATCACCAGTCACCTGCTTCAACCCTGGCACTTGCCATGATACAGGAGTTTGAGACAAAAAAACAGAAAGGCTTATTTCCTACAAGATTTGGCACTATTGCCCCTGTTTTGGAAGGGCTGCTGGCACAGCAAGAGAGGCTGTCTTAGTAGAACTAGAATGTGTGTCCCCACATAGTTCTAAGTCTACCAAAAACAATTTGTCCAAATGTTTGATATTGCTTCTTATTAAAACAGCCTCCAGATGGTACTGCATATTTAATTGAATTCAGCCCCCCCGCAAAAGTTCTGGTTGTTGGATACAATTGGGCATAACATGAAACTGGGGCTAACATGCAGAGTTTGGAACTACCTAAATGGCTTTAAAATCTTTCTACCAGCCAGTCAGGGTAATACATGCCTCGAACCCAAGTACTCAGGAGGAAGAAGCTCAAAGCTAGCATCAGCTACTTAGCATGTTAGAGGCCAACATAGATTACATGAGAACATGTCTCAAAAAAAAAAATAAAAAATAAAAAAAACCACCAGCAACACACACACAAAGATAAGAAACTCTGTAACCATGTAGCTTTAGGGAATTAATTCACTGCTCTCCATATCCTTCATAAATCCTCTTCTGTACAAAGAGACTATGGGAATGTCAAGTGTCAAAGGATCTTTTCAAAATCAAATATGTTACTGTGCTTGCAGTGGTTGAAACCAATGATGGATTTCTTTCATGTTTTACTCTTATTGTCAATGTCATCGTCACGCTTTGGTTCTTTACATAATTACACCTCGCACTGTCATTCTTTCACAGTAAAAGGAGCAGCTCAGCTCTAGCCATTGCTGTGCTCTGAGCATCTAGTGCTGGTACAGGTGACACTCTGTTGCTTCTGCCCTGGGCTCAGCACTTCACAGCTAGCTTCCACTGTGGCAGTAGAAGTGAGAGGGGCAGCACAATGACTACTGAGTACAAGACGTATCCGAGTACCACCAATGTTCTCTCTCTCCTGGTGTCTTGAGGTCATAACTCTTGGTGTAAGACATTGTCATGGCCTGAGTCAGGAAAGCCGCCATAAATAAAAGTTATGAATTGTCTGTTTTCTCCCAGCATTGATGATCCCGATCTTTTCAGGAAGAATCAACAAACTCTGAAGTTTGCATGCTCAGTTCAACTTTGCACTTAGATTACGTGACCAGGAAGACGATGACTGAGACAGAGACTCTTATTCCTGTGTTGCTGCAGAAGCCTAGAGAAAAGACAGCAGGTCAGATCAAAGGGGTGGGAACAAATGGGCCTCAAAGGAAGAAAATAAAGAGCAACAGAGGGTGGAGGCCATAAGCACACAAGTAGAGACTTCTCTGACAAAGAAGGACAATCTACTCATTAGGCATTCAGGGAGAAAGAACTGGATATCACTAGGAAAGGGTGTGTGATGAAGAGCAATCATCTGAAATCCAAGTTAGGAGGGCAGGAGCTCATCTGAAGGACTTGGCAGAGTTACACGAACAAATGAACTCTGCAGTCGACTTCCTTCACTGGTATAGGAAGGCTTAAGATGATAAAAGATCAAAAATCTAGAACTCTCTCTAGAAGGAAAATGCTCAGAAATCTGGGACATTCCATTCCACCAGGCTGGGTCACTGATGTGACACAGCAGCTCTTCACAGGACTGCCACCATGAATGAAAGTATGAGTGAAAAAGAAGGAAGGGCAGGGACAATGGAGATGTGTCAGGTTGTTGAAGATGAGGATGAAGGACATGGAGGAAACATTTGCCAAAATGGAAGAATGCATACAAACAAACTGTTTGTTTTCACTACCGAATGTTGCCACTAAACTATGTTTATTTAAGAGGGTAATTCTCTCTCTTCGGTTTCCACTTCCTTTCTGCAATGAAGATAGTTAGGCTGAGGAGGCAGCTCAGTGGGCCTCAGTTTCATCTGTGAACACATTTTTTTTAAAGAAAGAAGAAAGGTAAGGTTGGTAGTGAGAGCAGTTGAAGATAGGTAGACCATTGGGCTCACTGGCCAGACAGCTAGCCCAAAGGACTTGGCAAGTCCCACAACAATGAAAGATCCTTTTACAAAACAAGGTGGGGATTACTGAGGAATGACACCTAAGATTGTCCTCTGGACCCTACACACAGTCACACATGCACTTACAGATATGTATACCTGCATGAACATACACATACAATAAAATAAAAAATAAATACATAAAGATAATGATTTGTGCTTGTAAAAGAAAATAGATTGGATTAAGTAAAACAACATGACCAATATTTTATTGTTCCCAACACATTCTGCTGAAGAGATTGAGCCAATGACTGTTGTGAGAGAACTCTTTTAGAGAGAATATCAGAGGCATATCTCAGCCCAGATGGCTAAAAGCGGCTAAAGAAAGAAGTCAGCTGAACAAGGTGCTTGCCCTAAATGACAGAGAAAACTGGATAACTCAAATATGGTTCTAAAGACACAAGGACAATCAGAACAAAAGAAAGAAAACAACACAACAACAGATTAGGCAAAAGACAAGCAAAACTAACCTTTTCTGGCATTTGGACCTGAAAGTCTATCCATTCAGTGTAGTGGTCCCAACCCAGACAAAAATAGCTATTTAGCCGCCCAACCCTGGGTAAGGATGGGGTAATGTCCACAACACTGTCCTCCAGTATTGAATCTAACTAAACACAGGGGTGTTAGCCATATGGATAAGTCTTTATAAACTATTGGGGTCACCCTCCTACCTCCCACCAGTTGCACAGCTAATTTAACCTTAGGTATGCTGAGTAAGTGCTCTAAAAGTTGAACAAACTTCAAGCCCTTCTGTTATCTTGAGACAAAGTATCATTAAGTTGTGTGTGCCAGTCATTCCTAACCTAACCAGAGTCATAAATTCTGGGGCCAGATAGATAACTCAGCAGTAAAGAGCACTTCTGATCTTGCAGGGGACCTAAATCCAGTTCCTAGCACCTACACTGAGCTTCTCACAACAACCTGTAATTCCAGATCTGACATCTTCTTTTAGACTCCATAGGCACCTGCACTCACATGCACAAACCCATATGCATGAACACACATAATTAAAATAATAATAAAAAATACACAGGAATGGTCTGTATTTTTACACACCATTTAATCCCAGAAGTTTAGAGGCAGAGGTAAGAAGAGCTCTGTGAGTTCCAGGCCAGCCAAGGCTATGCAGTAAGATCTTGTCTATAAATATGTTTAAATTAACTCTATTAAAAGTTCTAAGTTCCAACCACAGAGAGATACAAGATTTATAGCTACCTTTTTTAGTATTTTAAAAGAAAATAAGGTTCTGTAATTGCCAGTAACCATTAATGAAAAACATTTAGAAAAATGAAGAAATCTGCATCTTTGCAAAATTGAAGCTTTTTTTGTTTTTGGCAAGTGGGAAAACTTGACATTGAATTAGAAGCACTCAGAGGAGCCATTTTAAGTGGAATAAACTTTTTGGGGGCTCTTTTTTGGCAACAGTAAAGCAAAGAATAATTACTTCATTAATTTATCTAGATTATATTGCCTTAATGGGGTTATTATTGCTATGATAAAGCAAGCTGGGGAGGAGAGGGTTAATTTGGCTTACACTTCTACATCATAATGAGACAGAGCTGATGCAGAGGCTATGGATGGGTGCTGCTTACTGGCTTGCTTCCCATGGTTTGCTCAGCCTTCTGTCTTATAGACCCCAGGGCCACCAGCAGAGGGGTGGCCACACACACAAAGGGCTCAGTCCTCCGGAATCAGTCACTAGTTAAGAAAATGCCCTACAGGCTTGCCTACAGCCCAATCTTTTGGAAGCATTTTCTCAATCAAGGCTCCCTCTTCTCCAATGACTGTGGCTTGTGTTAGGCTGACATAAAACCACCTAGCACAGATACACAGTGCCAGACACTGCTCTAGAACCCAGAACACTTAAGTGATTAAAATGTTCTACCCCCATTTCAAAATATCCCATCCACCAAATCCAACTCCCAAGGTATTTAACTTCTAGTGGAAAGAGTGGGTGGGTGGAGCTAGTAAGCAAATGAACAAGAAAAGAACCGTATGCCAAATCCCAGATCTTAGGATAAAAAACTGTGATATCAGTGTGATACGTAGATGACAAAGAAGACATTGCTCTTAAGACAGTTTCTGTTGTCAGGTCTCAGAAGTCCTTCCAGACAGAGAGGTGGTCCCAATTACAAAAGAGAATAACTATGTATCCACCCCACAGTGATCCACACATGCCCACCCTTCCTTTCAAAGAGGAGAATCAGGCTTTTCCTCAGAGAAGATGCAGCGGCCATGCTGTGGGATCCCTTCTCAGATCAGGTTACTGATATACAAACAAACTACTAACATAGTTTGGTCACATTACTCATGAATAGAAAAGGATTCCTTCTGAAAAGCTAATGAGAAAAGCAAAAGGCAGAAAGAACCACATTAGGAATAGCTTTAACCTCAGTCATTTGAATCCATAAAGCAGGTTAAGAGAATCCTGATAATTGTCTTTACATATCGTACATGGATAAAACTAATAAACATGGTTCTGTGCAGAATAAATAACCACAGCTGGACTTCCATAAATGCAGTGACACGGGCTGAGATCCATGCTGACCTGTGTGACCTCTGGATAAGTGGTGGGAGTTGCCGGAGGGAAGATAAAACATTAGGCTGAGGAACATGGCCTAACCTAAGTTATCCACCTAAAAGAGGAGCCCTAAACTCACAGATTGACAGGTTGAAAGACTGACTCCATCTTTTGGCAACTTTGGTTGAGTTTCCCCATGAAGTCATTTGAAAGTGTTAGGGTCATTCTGGAGATATGGCTTTGAGCTTGTTAATAGTATGTCATTGTTCATGTCTTCTTTTTAACCAAGGGCATGCCTAATCTAGAAGAGTCTGACTAGCGTTTAGTATAGAAGTTGAAAAACCTAAATGACTTAAGTATTCCCTACCCAAATAGGTAAGGATTGGGACTTTGGAGACTGCTGGGAACAGGCTCACATATGCTATTAGACCCTAGCTAAAATCCTCAGCTGTTATCCTAAATGGCCACAAGAGGTAGACATATCTTCTCAACTAATCTTCGAAATGGAAGAATCTAGCTCAGACAACTCTTCCTTAGGGCCAACAGTTCCTTCTAGCTCTCCTCTTTTTTCTGATATCCAGACACTGAACTACAAGATTTGGGGTTACCGTGCTGGACTTAACCTAGAACACTGAGCAGTTATTTAACACGGAATTCTTTAGGAATGTGCTTATTGACAAAAAGGGGTCATGTTCATTACTGAGACGGTATTTCTTTCACTTTGAAAGGATAGGGTTGTCTGGGGATGGGGTGGGGATGAACTAATTGAAGTATAACTTGTGCAAAAGTGTCAGTGGTGCCCTTCCTTTCAAATTTCCATTATACACCCTTCAGCAATTACCAACATCTTCCTCACGTTGTACTATATATAATGCATTACTGAATCAGAAAGGAGTCTAAAGACACTCCAGACACTGGCAGCAGTCACGAGTTAAATGAAACCTTAAAAAGCACCTGAAATTCATTTAGCTTCGTATTCAGTTTATGGTTAGCACAAGCGTATCCCTTTCAGGAATGAACGGAATACTTTGTTTCAGGGTGCAGGGAGTAACATCCCAAACAACAGAGGTGAGAGGACAAAGAGAACAGACCAGTAACTCTGCCCTCCGGTCTTACGCCAATCTAACCAAATGACTGTGTAACCTTACTATCCTTGTATTCCAGTATTCAGATACAAAGCTGGCGGTAGACGCACTCTTAAAACTTCAAGCTGGCAATATGCATGCAGCAGCTCCTTAAAATTGTGCGTGGCTCTGAAAAGAGCCTTTGGATTACTGTGTTAGAGGAACTCACTTGGAGCTGGTGTACTTGGTGACGGCCTTGGTGCCCTCGGACACCGCGTGCTTGGCCAGCTCCCCGGGAAGCAGCAGGCGCACAGCCGTCTGGACCTCCCGGGACGTGATGGTCGAGCGCTTGTTGTAATGCGCCAGGCGCGACGCCTCGCCCGCGATGCGCTCGAAGATGTCGTTCACGAACGAGTTCATGATGCCCATGGCCTTGGAAGAGATGCCCGTGTCCGGGTGTACTTGCTTCAGCACCTTGTACACGTACACCGAGTAGCTCTCCTTGCGGCTGCGCTTGCGCTTCTTGCCGTCCTTCTTCTGCGCCTTGGTCACGGCCTTCTTGGAGCCCTTCTTCGGGGCGGGAACAGACTTGGCAGGCTCCGGCATGTTGAGACTGTAGCTCAGGAACTCTAGGGCGGAAACTACCCGCTCTTCCTTTTTAAAGAGGCCTTATTCAAATGAGGGCTAAGAAAACACAATTCCGATTGGATATTTCTCAAATACGTCATATAAGTTCTTGCCCAACCAAAATTTTTGTTGGTATAAACGCTTCCCATTGGTCTACATAAAAAAGGAGACAGCCAATCCCATAGGTGTTTTTTCGCGCCCAGAGAAAACTATAAGAGACAGAGAACCCTTCTCTGATCACTTTCTATACAGTTTTCAGAAGTTTATTTTTGATTATGTCTGGACGCGGCAAGCAGGGCGGCAAGGCTCGCGCCAAGGCCAAGACCCGCTCCTCCCGGGCCGGCCTGCAATTCCCGGTGGGTCGCGTGCACCGGCTGCTCCGCAAGGGCAACTACTCCGAGCGGGTGGGCGCCGGCGCCCCAGTGTATCTGGCGGCCGTGCTGGAGTACCTGACGGCCGAGATCCTGGAGCTGGCGGGCAACGCGGCGAGGGACAACAAGAAGACGCGCATCATCCCGCGCCACCTGCAGCTGGCCATCCGCAACGACGAGGAGCTCAACAAGCTGCTGGGCCGCGTGACCATCGCGCAGGGCGGTGTCCTGCCTAATATCCAGGCGGTGCTGCTGCCCAAGAAAACGGAAAGCCACCACAAGGCCAAGGGAAAGTAAGACCAGCTATTCACTCACTCATCCGAAATCAAAGGCTCTTTTCAGAGCCACCTACCTTTTTAACAAGGGCTTAACATTTACCTCTTGGTAAAAGAACTGAACAGAGTCCTAGATGGCACCGCAAGTCTCCTTAGTAGGTTAGGCTCAACTCCAGTTTCTCACTAGTAACTTTGTTTTGCGGCTTTCAAATAAAGTCCCGACTCTGAGTGGAAAGGGATTAAAGTGAAAACATTCGTGGCTTCTAGTTTCTGGGTTAGTGCACGAAGAAAATGTACAGAGCAAGACGTTGCTTTGTAGGAATAAAGACTGCAGGCCCCTTCTGTGGCACTAGCTTGAGCGGCCTATGCCTAGGGATTCACGATTAAGTCACTTTAAGTGATCATAGAATTAGGCCTTTGGTTTCTTAGAGGAGCTTGTATGGTGTCCATTTCAGCAAGTAGAGCCACTCTCTTCTAGTGGCCTGTAATGCTACCTTATACCTCCCATGTGAAATGTAAGCCTTGACCATAAGTAAACCTCAGGTAAAAAACACTGTAAAATCTGGTTTCCTTGAGACTTCTAAATGGAGCTCCTTCAGCATTTATAATCTCTTGTTACCTTAAGTATATAATTTTGCTTAGTTTTCCTGTGCTTAAATTATTTCAGGACCTGTTTAACTTAAGTATTGAACCCCGTGTTTAATCCTAACAAGCATTCGGGAGGCAGAGCCAGACAATCTGGAAGTTCGAGACCAGCCTGGTCTACATAGCAACTATCAGATACAGTAAGGCACTTGTCCCAAAATAAGTGAGGAAAAACAGCAGTAACGCAGATTAAATAGTTCCCATACTAAAACGTTCTATAGAACTTTTTAGCTGTGATCCAATTAGTGAGTTTTCTCGCTATTTCATTGACTGATTAAAAGATATTCCAAGTAAAATAACATCGTCCTATACAAAGTGCTAAAAGGAAGAACGTAAATAAGGAGAGAAGGACGAGATTTGCTTCCTTTCCACTTATATACTATACTGTTTAATTTTTCTTGTTTAAGAATGTGCCACATTTAAAAAGGAGGAAGAGACTTGCTCTTACATGAACTGAAAGAGCCGCTGGGCTCCTGCGCCACCTCCCCCGGCCGCAGGCACTTCCGCCTGACGCTCCCTGTTTTCACTCCGGTCCGCAAGTTCCATATAAGACGGAACTGCTTTTCCCGGGAAGCCAGCTGTTTCTCTGTAGAGCAGCCTACATAATAATATGTCTGGCCGAGGCAAAGGCGGGAAAGGCTTGGGCAAAGGCGGCGCTAAGCGCCACCGCAAAGTCCTGCGCGACAACATCCAGGGCATCACCAAGCCCGCCATTCGCCGCCTGGCCCGGCGCGGAGGAGTGAAGCGCATCTCCGGCCTCATCTACGAGGAGACCCGCGGTGTGCTGAAGGTGTTCCTGGAGAACGTGATCCGCGACGCCGTCACCTACACGGAGCACGCCAAGCGCAAGACCGTCACCGCCATGGACGTGGTCTACGCACTCAAACGCCAGGGCCGTACCCTCTATGGCTTCGGCGGCTAAGGTACTCAGGTTCTTGCTACTGTTTTAAAAAGGCCCTTTTTAGGGCCACCACAAGATCAACAGGAGAGCTAAACTAAGCCGCTTTTCAACGTTTTGAGGGCTTGTTTTTAAAACCCAATTTTTGTTTAGGGACTGGACCTCCCAAAGGACTGCATCTTTGAACTACTGCCGATTTTTAAAAGAATCCCAACAAAGTAGATTAGGGAGCCCTCTTGCAACCACTACTTCCGTTTGACAGTGTAGGCACACTCTAAAGCAGCCAGGAGGGCTACACTGAGAGACTACTGTCTGTAGAATAATTAAATAGGAGTAGTTGGGATTACAGGGACTTTGATCACCACCACACATTATTTATTTTTCATTAACAATATAAATCATCAAAGAGCTAGTAATGGTAGTTTTTAGAACGGAGGATTTGGAACAGTTGGCTGTCACTGAGCCAGTTGAAATTGTTTTTTTGTTTGGTTTTTTTTTCCCGTCTTTCCGGGTTTTGAGGAGCTTACCTGAAAAAGATGTTTATCCTTTATGTATATTTATTTGTTAAAACACTTTATCCTTCCCTACCCCATTTTTCATGTTAGATCCCATTTCACTGACCACTCAATTCCTTAGGAATGTGTAGCTGATTATTTCAGAAGAAATTTGAATCCTGCGCTAATATTTTGAAGTCACCTCGGCACTTTGGATGTCAAATAATACTAGTCTTTGGTTTTGTTTACCCTGGCTGTCCTGTAACTCTCAATGTAGGTAGACCTCCCAAGGGATTAAAGGTGTGTGCCAAGACACCTGGCAGTGGCTTTTTAAACAAAGACAACGCAGCATGTGACTGAGAAAGTGAATGCTTAGTTGTGCTTTATTTTCGATAGTTTTTACTTAAATGCTGGATTCAATCAACCGATTGATGTTAATCTTCAGAGCAGTTTAGTTACATAATCGGAATCTCGTTGGAGAACTTGTAAGACCCCCTTACCTCAAGAGCGCAACCTACAGAGCACAGATTGACAAAGTGACCGTTGCAATAACATGAGGGTATAAGGTTTTTTAATCCAGGTACGTGGGGTAGCTCATCCACTCAGGGAGAGGGAACCCGGAACCCAAAAAGCACAAAACTTTTATTAATTACAGAGGGCAGACTTTAGTAACAGGGTTAGCTGGCTTATTCTCATTGATGGTACGCAGGACAAAGGATCTGGTCAGGTATTGGCTGGCCTGCTCAAGGGGCTGTTCTTGGCTTAGTTAGATATTTTCTTCTTCCTGCCCTTCACCTGGCCTTGGGAAAAGTTCTGGGAAAGGGCTAAATTGGCACTTCCCTTAGAGAGGGGGCGAACTGGGTGGTTGGGCAGGGTCAGGATGACATCTTGCGGTTGTTCTCGGAATTTACCACAGAGAGGCGTATGGGGTCTTTCCTAGAACAGTTGTTTTTGTTTTGTCTTAATTAGCTTAGTCAGAATCTTGATCACCAAAACTTTACCATATCACTGGGCATCCTGACATCAGATGTATCTCTCAAAAAGGTCACAAGTTTGTCATAGACATCCTGACGTCGGATGGATTTCTCAAAGCCTTGTTTTTACAGCTTTGTTTTTCACATCTATGAAACTTTATTTCTTCAAACTCAAAAGAGTTCAAAACAAATCACACTGGGCTTGAACCTTTAGGGCTTGAACCTTTAATCTCAATGCTCAAGAAGTAGAGGACAGTCAGTATTGACCTTGTCTCAAACAATACAAAACAAAATAATCAAAATACAGATCTAGAAACTTGATGTACTATAAAAGTATAATATTGACACTATATCTCAAACATTTGAAAAAAGTGCAAGATCTACTTACATGGTTTACTTACTGAAAACATTCTTTATACAGTGGCTCATGTGGAACCTATTAAAATTATTGTCACTTCTTTTTTTTGCCTTGTTGAAAATGTGCCTGCTAACTAATCAGAAACTACATGAGCAGTGAATTTAGAGTAACGGGAATTGTGCTCTTAGATGCAAATATAGGAACAATTCAAAGAAAATCCTGGGAGAATGAACACATTTAACTTTACTTACATTCATAAAACAGATAAAAGTCTGTTCTATTCATGTCTCACGTTGAGGCAGGACAGAGAAGCAGAAAAGTTTGGAGACATGGGAGTGGCACAGAGCTCCTCACTCTAAATTGGAATCTTCACCAGATGAGAATTTCAACCTAGCAAATTTCGCTAAAGACCTTTCTCCCATTTCAGCTACAAAATTTGCAGTTTTCTACAAAATCTCCCAGAAACTTCATTTACAGTTTAAAAAAAAAAAAAAAAAGAGTAGTAGTGGGGATGGGGGGGGGGGGGTGTCCTAGCCTATAACCCTGTGTCGGACCACGGAGTGTAACTATTTCATTTCACTTCCAGACTCACCCTATAATCTCATCATCTAAGAAAAAAGTAACAGAGGCAGAGGTGGAAAAAGTACTCTTCCAACCCTGTAGAGCAATAAAATTCCAAAGAGCTTCAAAAATCCTATAGACAGCCACCATTAGGGCACTTGAAATGAGACTCTTTCCTCAGGATGGGGACTGAAACACTGACCAGACTGTCCAAATGTCACCTGAGGAAACTAGAGCAAAGCAACAATTGTCCTGGGACATAAACTCCTCAATAAAAATCAAATTATTTGGTGGTGGTGGTGGTGGTGGTGGTGGTGGTGGTGGTGGTGGTTTGGGGTTTTGATTTGATTTTTGATTTTCTGAGACAGGATTTCTCTGTGTAGCCCTGGCTGTCCCAGAACTCACTCTATAGACTAGGCTGGCCTAAAGATCCACCTACCTGTGTCTCCCAAGTGCTGGGATTAAAGGCATGTGCCACTACCACCCAAAATCAGTTCTTTTAAGGGGCATTGATGTAGCAAATCCAACTTTTTAATAATTCATTTAAAAGAATACAATTAAAATCTTGCTTTATCCAAAGTTAAGTGAAACTAATATATGTGGCTGAGGACAGAGGAAATGACACACAGGGATAAGGAAAAGAAGGGATTCTATCCTGGAACTTTGTACTGGAAATCTTGTCCTGCCTTTTGTAATTTTGACCAAATTATTTAAGTTTTGTGCATTACTTTTGCTGTTTCTGAGCATTGATCTTACCTCCGATTCACCCCAACTAATTCTGTTCTCTCCATAGAAACAAAGTGAAATTACATGAAAGGAGAGAAACGACAATCAAAGGCTTTGCTTCCACCCAACTTTTCTATTAAAACAGTGTATCTTCAGAATTTCAGAGAAGAATAAAACAAACTTTGTAAAGTCAAAAATGATATAGTTTTGAAAACCGGCTTACTAACCTATTGTTAATAACATTGGCACTTTATTGAGAGTTTGGGAGTTAGAAAGCTTACTCCAAGACTAATAAAATAAACCTGAAGGTAGAATCCATCATCACTCTAAACAAAAGAAAAGAAAGAGAAAAAAGTCCTGTTTATAAGGGGCTCGATGGGTGGTGCAGGTTTATAATCCAGAATTTCAAATAGCTGAGGCAGGAGCCCAGAGTTTGTTACACAACGAATCCCAGCTACATAACAAGAAAGAGCCTGTCTCAAAAACAAACAAAACCCTGGATAGTAGAAACCTAGAATACCTACTGAAGAAACATGCAAATATTGTTTCTTTTTAGTGTCTCATGAAATTGAAATGGGTAGTATACTGCACCGGTGGTTTTTCCCACCAGCTACCTGATTTCTGCCTAAGGGTTATAAAGTCTGCTGTGGTTAAAAGTGAAGGGCCAGAAGAGAGAAAATTGTACTTGTTGGGAAACACTAGAAAGCTCTCTTTACACCATCCCGCCTTTACTTGTGATAAATGCCTTCTCCAATTACCTCCACCTTTGCTCTTTGCTTTGAAAACCGTTTTCTTTACATCCTTCTAGATTGCTCCCAGCATTTAAAAACAAAAAAATACATAGTAATTATTACCTCATAGCTTTGTGTAAAGATTAAAAATGGGTTCAGATACTACAGGCATGTCTATATAAGTGCTTGATAATCACTCAAGAAGTGTTTAAAATCATTTTATATTTTTTAAGAATATTAATGTAAAAAAAAGAATATTAATGTAACAAGCAATGTTCTAATAAAGACTTGGATGGATAGAAAACTTGTTCGGCGTGTTGAAATATTCCAGTCTGACCTTGCTCACCTCTAAGTACACTTCCAGGAGAAAGCAATCCATTCTGTGTGCTCGGTATTTGTATCGTCAAAGCCTAGACAGGCGAGAGGCAAAAATGTTTACGTTTCAGTAAATTGTTCCCTAGAGGTGCCCTCTGTCTCCATGCCACACGCAAGGGTTTTACTGTACAGCCCTAGCTGTTCAAACTCACTCTGTAGATTAGACCGCTCTTGAACAGACATCCAACTGGGCCTGCCTTCAGAGTGCTGGAATCAAATAAAGGCAGGAACAACGACAGACAGGTTTAAATCCAGCTGGGTTGGGTTGGGTTGGGTTGGGTTGGGTTGGGTTGGGTTGGGTTGGGTTGGTTTGGTTTGGTTTTAGCATGAGACACGATCCTGCAAGCCCGAATTTCTAACACAGGATCACGACCTTGAAATCGTGACCTTACTTCTACTTACCAGAACGCAAGCATTATAGATGTGGTCCACCAGACCAGTGGGGAAGGATTTATTTAGCTTAGGGCTTTAGGTATGCCAAACACTCTACCAGCTGAGTTTGCATCCTTAGCCGTAGTCTGATTTCAAATAAATTAGGCCAAGACACAATATAGCTCCTAAATACTTCCATTTTGCTCAAAGTTCGTTGTGGCTTACGCAGTACTCAAAACTGGGCCACCCTGACCGAGACAAGCAATTCCTTGTATTATCCTAGTGTATTAAACACTGCACCGGCCACGGGAATTATCTGTGGAAGTTCTAAAAAGGTTTACAGCTCTAATACTGGTAAGTTTAGTGGCTCTTAAAAGAGCCTTTGGTGTTAACCCTGCTGAAAAGTTTACTTAGCGCTGGTGTATTTGGTGACGGCCTTGGTGCCCTCGGACACCGCGTGCTTGGCCAGCTCCCCAGGAAGCAACAGGCGCACGGCCGTCTGGATCTCCCGGGACGTGATGGTCGAGCGCTTGTTGTAGTGCGCCAGGCGCGACGCCTCGCCCGCGATGCGCTCAAAGATGTCGTTCACGAACGAGTTCATGATGCCCATGGCCTTGGAAGAGATGCCCGTGTCCGGGTGTACTTGCTTCAGCACCTTGTACACGTACACCGAGTAGCTCTCCTTACGGCTGCGCTTGCGCTTCTTGCCGTCCTTCTTCTGCGCCTTGGTCACGGCCTTCTTGGAGCCCTTCTTCGGTGCGGGGGCGGACTTGGCAGGTTCAGGCATACTGTAGAAGTAGACAGAACACCGAACAAGAAAACCAGGTAGTGAAGCCGCGGGTACTCTTTATCTAGAGTTTCGCATGCAAATAAGATGAAGTGCTCTGTATCTTTTTAGTGGTCATTCAGAGAAAAGGCTGAGTCTGCTTTTACCCAATAAGAATACACAAATCCCAAAACCGCGTTTCCATTGGTTAAAATTAACTCAGAATGCTAACCAATGACGGGTCTCCTTTTTCGCGCCTTGGCTTAACTATAAAAATCAAGAGCGTGTTCCTTCTTCATGTTTTTGTAGCGAGCGTTAAAGGCAAGAGGGACAAGTTCTTTATTATGTCTGGACGCGGCAAGCAGGGCAGCAAGGCTCGCGCCAAGGCCAAGACCCGCTCCTTCCGGGCCGGCCTGCAATTCCCGGTGGGTCGCGTGCACCGGCTGCTCCGCAAGGGCAACTACTCCGAGCGGGTGGGCGCCGGCGCCCCAGTGTATCTGGCGGCCGTGCTGGAGTACCTGACGGCCGAGATCCTGGAGCTGGCGGGCAACGCGGCGAGGGACAACAAGAAGACGCGCATCATCCCGCGCCACCTGCAGCTGGCCATCCGCAACGACGAGGAGCTCAACAAGCTGCTGGGCCGCGTGACCATCGCGCAGGGCGGCGTCCTGCCCAACATCCAGGCGGTGCTGCTGCCCAAGAAGACGGAGAGCCACCACAAGGTTAAGTGAAGCAGGTTTCCATACTTCCCAAAGGCTCTTTTCAGAGCCATTCACATAATCCAAAAAGAAGCTGATGCGTGCAAACCTAAGGTCTCAATCTTGAAAATATACAAGCCTTTAGTTTATCCAGTTTAAAGCACAATAGCTGGACTGGTTGCGATTTCGCGATGAATAAGCTGCAGTTCAGTGTATATGTGCTCCGTCAGCGTGGGACTTAAGATACTGCTCTCCCCTCTCCCCCTTTATAAAGCTTGTTTTTCAGACAAGATCTCACTGGAACCCCCTGTAGAACAAGCTTGTCTGCCGCTCCCTAGGATATTGGGACGAATCCAAGTTGGCAGGCCTAGTTAACCTCATCAGATGGTGGAATTTTTTTTTTCACTCCCACTGCAGCAGAACATGTTTACTAAATTACATCTTTTTCCAAGTCATGGTTAACTCTTGACCACGTGGTTCACCTCATTAGAGGATAACTGATTAATGTAGCCTATTCATGTGGAAATTGCTTCCAGCTAAGGAAACAGGTGTGGGGTGTCAGGCAGTAGATAGCCCAATTTAGAGAAGTTTAGACAGAGGTATACAAAGACTTCATTGAAGGTGTTATTTGGTCAAATTGAAAAGACATGAGAGTTTAGCATAAAATGTACCAAGTACACTACAAATGGAAAATCAAATGTCAGCTCTGAAACTTACCGCCGGCACAGCCAAAGTGCAAGGACTGAAAGTCTGAACAAGAGGGACAGGTATGGCTCGGGAGGGGAGCCTGCCTAGCATAGATTGCAGCCATGATACCACCAGAACAAATATATACATAAATATTAAATAATTTAGTCATAGATTTAAATACAATAAAATGAACAAAATAATGCAAAGGAAAAGTAATTAAAAATAGAAACAAATGGATTATAAATGTAATTAGCATAATTATAAGTAAAAGTTGTTATTAATGAAATACAAGTAATGCTAAATTAATGAAACATGTAGTGCCAGGGCAGAAGTCAATCCGATTTCCCCAGTGCCATGTCTTCAGTCACACATCAGTCAGAAAACGCAGCACCTCGTCTCTCATGAGAGGCACGTGTGAGTTGTTAGAGATAATATGTGTGCATACAAAGACCGTTTTCTGACTTTGTATCTTTATTTGAAGCTTTAATTCTTCAAAGAAACACTCAATTCTTGGGGCTAAAATAGCCCTGACGTATGTGTTCATCAGATTCACAGGCTTTATCTCAGAATTCTGAGAGTCAAAAGCTGCAGGTGATCTTCTACATGACTGGGTGGAGAAGGGGGCAGTCTAAGTCCCAGATTATTCATTAGGGAAAACGCTGAGTCCCAAACCTATAGGGGAGGGAGTTTGGGAAGAGACAAGTCCTGGACAGGAGACTTTGCTGACCAGGGAACTTTAAAAACCACTGTCTTGCTCCAGATCAGCACATCAGCTGATTTTTGTCTTTTCTCTATGTTGTGTTATACAGAATAAATTGTGTATTAAAAACTGACTTGCTTTCACTAGTCTCCTGAATTTGTTATCTAATTTCCAACAGTATTCATATCAATTCCACTACTCTTTCTTTTTCATGTTTTCTTCTTGCTACTTGATTATATGTGCATACAGACCTGAAAGTACTGGTCCTGAAAGTACTGGTCGTGTGTGTGTGTGTGTGTGTGTGTGTGTGTGTGTGTGTATGTACATATGTGTAAGTATGCATGTATGTGTGTGTGCATGCCCACCTACCAGCCAGAAGTAAATGGTAAATTTTAAGTTACTTCATTTTTTTTTAATTCCCACAATATTTTCACAAATCTTAACTACTCAAAATATCAGAAACTCAGGGATAGGAGCCTATCTGGGGGATAAAGTCCTCAGTTTGACACAAGAGTAAAGTTTACAGAGCCAGGTGAATGAAAGGTCAGCATAAAGAATGAATGTGCTCTGCAGTTCATTTTTAAAATAGAGCCTAATTATCAGTGTGTTGAAATAATGAAGATTCCGGGTTCAGTGTAGTTGATCTGAGAGGCCACAAAATTGTAAGCAGTCGGTGTGACCTAGGGAGGGTCACTACTGAGAAGAAGGACTTCAAGGGTTATCTTGTCTTTCAATAACGCCAGCCACTTGCGATGAGAGAAGCTAGAAAAGGAGATCCAACAGCAGCCCACGAAACAAAGGAAATTCTATACATTGATGGACTTGAGGAAAGAGGATTCTGAGTTTAGAGAAGAGTTTCTGAGGTTAGCAGGTCAGGGACTGACAGTATTGGAATATAAGACAGTAATTTAGTAAGCTAATCCTATTGTCCCACTGTGTGTGTGTGTGTGTGTGTGTGTGTGTGTGTGTGTGTGTGTGTGTGTTCATGAACTGTAGGGCTGTAACATGTTTAGCAGTTTTAGAAAGGCACTGGACGGGACATAAGGTCTAGATAATCCTCCTTCCTCGGGAGCAGCTCTGTGCTGTACTGCTCAGTGAGCAACAAATGATGGAACAAAGTATGTGCTTAGGTTACATTTGTCAGGTATGGAAATACATTTAAAAGTATGACTGTAAAAAGATAACTGTTACCTAATAGACCTTAAGTCTCTAAAAAGTCACTATAGTGACTATAGTGAGTATGTCACTAGGAGTGTCAGTGTGTCACTATGAGTGTGAGTATGTCACTATGGATGTGAGTGTGTCACTATGAGTGTGAGTGTGTCACTATGAGTGTGAGTGTGTCACTATGAGTGAGTGTGTCATTATGGATGTATGTCACTATGAGTGTGTCACTATGGATGTGAGTGTGTCACTATGAGTGTGAGTGTGTCACTATGGATGTGAGCATGTCACTATAGATGTGAGTATATCACTATAAGTGTGAGTATGTCAGCTGCCCCAGGGTGGATCTCATTAGTATTTTACCATTTATTGTTCTAAAAACTTACCTAGCAAGAATGAGGCCCTGGCTGCAATCCCCAATACTGAATAAAAAAAGAGAAAAACCTATCTATGGTGTTGGTTTTCTTTTTAATATAAAAAGAACCTAAGGCATTTATCTATATGACTCAATATCTTAAAAATTAAAACCTAGATATTCTTTTTTCAAGATAACATTTCTTTAACCTCACAATATAAAAAACAACAGTCCTTTTATATGGAGTTATGACATTAAAAACTCAGAGACCACTCAGAATGACCAAAGTTCAAATTGAGAGTCTGTATGAAGCCAGCCAGCAACTGCCTGGAGAAAAAATCTTCCACAGAGCAGCCCTGAATGCATAGTCCAAAGAATTTTAAAGACAACAAGAAAAACTACATCCTACTTGGCAGTTACATGGGAAACAAGTAAGAAGTTTAACAAGAATCAAGAACGTGCGGTTAGCTGGGCGTTTGGATCCTGAGTTTCTAGAACAGGTTTGAGTGCTTTCCTGGGGACTTTTCAGGGAAGAGAGTAGAAACCAATGATGGTGTCCGGTCCCTGATACAGGATGGAGAAACCTATACACTGCTACAATAACTTCAAAGGTACAACTAAGAGGAAGAAAAAAATGAATTTGATCATCACAAAGCCAAGGATCTGATGCTCAGTTCATTGTTAACAAAAGTCAGCAGAGTAGTAGCAAGCACACAAATGTGAAATCCACAGTCACTAGACTATAACATGGAAACGTACCTCCTGTTCCTCATCATGAAAAAAAAAAAATGTCAGCCTCACAAAGAACATAGACAAACAATAAGAAAACTTCATGTGTAAGAGGCAAGCTGTAGTGGCTTGAATAGGAATGACCCCCATAGACTTGTGGTTTTGAATGCTTGACCCATAGGGAGTGGCACTGTTGGGAGATGTGGCTTTGTTGGAGGAAGTGTGTCACTGGGGGCAAGCTTTGAGGTCTCTTATGCTCAAGATAGGCCCAGTATGGCAGTGTCCTTCTGCTCCCTTGGGATCCAAATGTAGAATTTTCAGCTCCTTCTCCAGCATCAGATTGGCCTGCGTGCTGCCATGCTTCCTGCCACAATGATAATGGACTCAACCCCAATTAAGTATTTTACTTTATAAGAGTTGCCAGGGTCGTAGTATCTCTTCACAGCAATAAAGCCCTGAAACATAAGGCAAATGACTGGGAGCATGGTCCAGTTGACAGAATGTTTGCCTTGCATGCATGAGACCCTGAGTCCAGTCCCCAGCACTACAAAAAGGAAATCCAACTCTAGTGTCTAACGTTTAAGTAGACGACCAAAATCCTTTTAAATATATCTTTAAATAAATAAATAAAAATAGGTTTTTATGAATGAGCTTTTTCAGTCTATGCACTATTTGTCACTATACACATCACCCTAAACATTTCAAAGTAGATGGCTGGATTTAAGAGTTGACAGGAATAAACAGTACAAAGTCCTGGTGGGAATGAAGCCCTTTAAAAACAAACTGGGTAAGTCAGCCAACCTGTTTCTAGTTATCACAGTAAGATACCTGCATAGGAGCACGGAGGGAGCTAGGAGACAGTGAGAACAAGCTTTAGTGTCCCTCCCCCTCCCCAACAGACAATGAGCAGGGTATGGTGAGCACCCATGGGGAGGCAGGTGACTTTATGATGCTATTAGAAATGATTTAGGTGCACACAAGGGACTGCCAGTGGTTCTTAAAATTAAAAAAAAAAAAATCACCATACTCTGGTTGATCCCAGAACTCAAGAGGCAGAGGCAAGTGGATCTCTGTGAGTTCCAGGACATCCTGGTCTACAAATCAACTTCCAAGAGAGTCAGCAGCTGTTACACAGAGAAACCCTGTCTCGAAAATAAGAAGAAAAGAAAGAAGGGGGCGGGGGAAGATGGCAGCAGGATGTGGGGACAAAGGAGATCCCATCCAGCTTGTCACAGGAAGGAACACATTGATGGGGCTGGACTTCTGTGCTAAGCTGCCTTTCTATTAAGTTTGCCTCCATCTCTCTATACACATCAACTAGACATCCATGTCAGCTGACAACCTGCAATGAGAGGTCTGTGTCTGCTCTGATGCCCTCCACAGTGTCCCGGTTAGACACTCTGATTGGTCATTCTGAAGGGGTGGTCACATTGCACCTCACTTCTCTATTTCTCCACATCCTCCATTCAGTTTATAATCCACACAACAGAGAATTAGTCCTGCCTTATCATCATGGCAAAGCATCAAACAAGACTGTGGGAGGTGCACAGAGCTTCCAACATCAGCACAATGACCAGGATGTCTTTGAAAGGCTGCAGTACATCTAGGGACCGGGCAAATGCCAGAACAGAGCAAGTGGGAGAACACTGTCTACCAAAGTCCTCATCAATCTGCTTTCTTCTGGCAGATTAAAGTAGGAGAGCTGGTTAAAGTGGCCCACACATTTAATCCCAGTACTTTAGTCCCAGATCTCTGAATTTGAGGCCAGCCTGGTCTACATAGCAAGTTCCAGGCTAGTCAAGGCTACACATCAAGACCCTATCTCGAAAGGAAAGAAAGAAAGAGAGATAGAGACAGAGACAGAGACAGAGAGGCAGAAAGAGACACAGAGAGAGACAGAGAGAAAGAAAGAAAGGAAGGAAGGAAGAAAGGAAGGAAGGAAGGAAGGAAGGAAGGAAAGTAGGAAGGAAGGAAGGAAGGACAAGCAAGTGAGGAGAGGGAATGGAACATGATGAGTTTTCTCAGGTACAGTAAGTTGGCAGACCAGCAAAAGATCATTTCTGATATCTCCTGTTTGTTTAAGGGTTTTGCTTTATTTGTTTGACTGGCCTGAGTAGCTAGCTTTTTAAAACTTGCCTTTTAATCTCCTAGTAAAATGAAGACACTATAGTGAAATATATTTTTGGTGTTTTGTTCATTGTTTTACCTCCAATACCTGGAAAAGACGAACTGAAACCGAATGGAGAACAACTCTCGTGAACAAAAGAAAATGGAGAAATTGTTAAAATATACTGGATATTTTCGCTAGGGGGCGCAAAAAGCCATGAAATAAAATATTCAGCCTTGTTTGTTTTTTGAAATCAATTTTAAACCTTACATTTTAGAAAATATTTCTTAAATGCTGGAATTTATCTTTTTATATAAAGTTGGAAACAATACGTGGGCTTTTCTTTAGTGTGCAAAGTTAGGTAAACATGGGGAAAGGCTGTATTTCAAATAAGCTTTAAATATACCATAGAATTGGACTTAATGTCAGAGGAGGCCTTGTGGCTTAGCGGGTCAAAGCGCCTGTCTAGTAAACAGGAGATCCTGGGTTCGAGTCCCAGCAGGGCCTTTAGTGCTGGTTTTGTTTTCGTACTTTGAATAATTCACCCTCTCTAAATGTATAGAGAATGCTTCAGCGCACATACAGTTGGCCACACTCTGTATTGAGTTCTCATCTTGGAGAGTCTCTGAGTTGAGCTCTGCTGCCATAGGGCAAATTCCTCAGACACAGAGCGTGAGACAAAGGGGAAAATGAAGAGTTAGTAAACGGGGAAGATTTTGCTGATAGTTTGAATGGTTGAGTACGAGAATTGTTTTGTAGCAAAGTGGTATTTCAAGCTCTGTCCTGGAAATTCAGGCTGCAATCCTTAGCCTGTGCCAACAAGCATTCTCGGTCAAATGATGACTTTGACTACCAATGCCTAATAAAAATTAATAAGTCATGCCATTTGGTTTGGAGTAGGACTCATTTTGAGAGCAAGGAATTAGTTACGCTGATGCTTAATACCCTGTGCCTTAAGAATCCCGAGGAATCCGGGTTGTCTTTATTATTTTGTGTGTCTCAGAAAAACTAGGTCTCTTAGTGTCATCATTCTTCCTGGATTCTGATCTCCCTGGCGTCACTCCCCAGACTTGAGGACCATGCATCTCCATCCACACCTATTGTCCTCATTCTTATGAAATCACATCAGATCTTTCGTGTTTGAAAATAAAAATAAATACAGCTGTATTGTGGTTTTTGTCTAGAGTTTTGTTTTTTGAGGTTCCCTGAGAGCCTTGGAGCCCTGAGAGTTACTGATATTATGTATCAGTAATTACCACAAAGCCTAACCAAGAGTCCCTATATAAGATATTCTGGACTGGATTTTAAGATATAGAGAGGGATAGTTCTGATATGTCAAGATTTACGGAATGAGCATCTCAAGATTAATATAGTTTGTGGTTTGGCTGAAAGCAACAACTGAAAAGACAAAAAGCTCCTTCTGGCCCGTACGGGGATCGAACCCGCGACCTTGGCGTTATTAGCACCACGCTCTAACCTACTGAGCTAACCGGCCACTTCACAAGAAGGGGAGCGTGTTAGATATACTTAAAGGTATGATAATAGTGTTTACTTTCTAATAAAATGTGACTTTTTTTTATTGCCGTTATGTAAAAACACAGATAAATAAAAGAACCAACAGCCACTCTTGGTGCCTATATGAACACAACGCTGCTTCTCCACAGGAAACGGAATCTCTCAGACTGCAAATCTGATCTGGAAAACCTCCAAGAGCTTGCGTATGGGAATTGCTCGTTTCCCAGCCCGTCACGGGGTCTCGTGGCCCCGCGCTGCACCTTCACGGTTGCACCCAAGACTTAAGACTCAGCTGACGGAAATCAGCCGGTAGTTGCAGTACCACATGTGGACGCACGGTGGCGCCCAAATAATGTAATAATTGTTCTGTCCGCTGCCCAAACGCAGGCCTGTAGCCATCCAAGATAGCCAGCAACCCAGGCAATGGAATTTCTGTTTTGACATCCTCCGCCTTCTGTAGAAACTTGAGAAAGGAAGGGCCCAGCACCTGCCTCAGATTCACGGTGACTTTGATGATGCATCGAGGCCCTTCTCAGGCGGGTTCTGCGACTTTATTGTCAGATGGCATTCATTTTCCAAACTGTGTAAATATAAATTTTTCAGTTTTTTACTTTATTACTCAGAGAAATGAAGGTATTTTAATCCTATTAACTGGATAATCTAAGGACTTGGTGTTGACTCACCCACTTCCCAAAGGAAACGTGTAAACTTTTTGTGTTTTATTTGTTTGGTTGGGTAGTTTAGAGTTTTTGTTTTTGGAGTTTAAGTTTTATTTGCTTTGACTTTTAGCTTTGTTCTGGTTTGGCTTGTGGTTTTTTTGAAAGCCTCCTGTGTCCTAGGCTGGTCTTGAACTGGCAACGTGTCCAAAGAATACCTTGAACTTCTGATCTTGCTTCGTGATTATCACAGATGCTGTTGACATGGCTACTCTCTGTGTGTAATTTTAAGGAGCTGAATTATTTAAAATAATAGTGATTTGGTTAGAGTTTTCTAGAGAAACAGAACAATGAAGTGTGCACATACCCAGAAAGACTTTTGTTTTAAGGAACTAGCTCACATGGTTGTGGAGGTTGGCAAAGATTCTTTGGTCACACAGTAACCAAACTCCTAAAACTATTTTCCTGGCTCATTTCTGTGTTTCTTTGCAAAATTCATTTCCAGTAAAGAAGTCTACAAAGTCACTTCATCAAGAGAATGTGGATGTCCTAAAACTGATCACCTCAATATCAATATCGTATAGAGTTCCTTATCTCCCACTCTCCTGTGCACAAATTTGGCTCTCCCTGGCTTGTCACCATGAAGATGCATATGAAACCAGTTTAGTGAGAAATACCTTGACTGTGGTGTTTACCTATGATCCCCACACTGTCTACTAGCCCCACACTCTGTCCACTAGCCCCATTAACCTGATACTGTTCCTCACTCCATTCCTCACCATGGCTTTAACACTGTCATTCAATAATATTTTAAACAAGATTTGTCAAATCCAAATTCTAATGAAGGATGCTGGCAGGCTATAGATTCAACCAGTGGTTTTATTTCAGTGCAAAGAAAGTTGCTGAGAATCCCCCTTGATGTTCACATCTGCTGTTGTCTACATAATGTCTATACACTTACTGTTTACTAAAGATCCACCAATTTAAATGTGTCCCATCCAAAAGCCACCCAAGCAGGAGCATCTAGTATGATGTTTGACTAAGTATCTGAAGACCACAATGCAGTTAAGTTGATACATAAAATTAATAAGCACAACTGGTTCCTGGTTTTGTTCTGTAGACAGATTTTAGACAAGGTTACAACACTTAGGTTATGAGTCTTATAGGAGTTCCCATAGTTTCATTACACCAATGGACACCATGAGTCAGGATGGTACAGGCTTGGAATGGCAGAGTTGATTGCGTTCACTATGAGGCTAAGGATGTGTCTCCCAATGAGGATGTTTCCCTAATATAGGCAAGGCTGTGGTTTTGATTCCCCAGCATCCCCCACCCCCATAAAAGAAAAAAAAAAAAACAGGGAAAATTTGTCTTAATGCCTGAATAGAATACAACTTGAGGGAAATTATTATGTGAAAAGAAAACAGCTGGTAAAAAAATGTTTTTAGTACATCATGAGACAAATGTCAGCATTTCTTATATTAAATACAATAACCAGGTTAATCGGTCTGTTGTATATGTTAGCATTTTTTTAGATCAAGCACTGTGTATCTTAAGAATAATATAAGCTACAAAATTTTAATAAAATTAAAATGATTTCTTAGCAGATCATGGTGATTCTTACCCTGAATTCCAGCACTCAGAAGGCTGAAGCAGAGAATTTCTGTGTATTTGAGGATGGACTGGGCTGCGTAGGTGATTCTAAACTACAGTGTGAAATAACAGTAGGGGGGGGGCAAACCTGAGATATGCAGATATACATCTTTAATCCCAATATTCCAGAGGCAGAGGTAGTTGTATATCTGTAAGTACCAAGCCAGCCTGGTCCACATGGTGAGTTCTAGGCCACCCGAGGCTATATAACGAAACTCTGCCTTAAAAATAAATAGTTAATTGATTCTTAATCAGAAGACAGAAATATTGACATTTTCTGTATCCTCCTATGCTCAATTAGCTCTATATTAATTACTGTCATTTTTATACTAGTAGTCCTTTTGGGTTAAAAGATAGCAGATATGTAACTGATTACCAAATAGAGTAATTTCAACTAAATGCCTTTTTATAACGTTAAAAAACAAACAAACAAACAAAAAAACACTAGTACTAGTTAAGATTCTGTATTTTGTATTTGGTGCTGCGTGGTTGTGTTACTTGGTATCCCGCCCCACCTTCACTCCAAGACCACTCTTCCATCTCCCAATTCCCACGCGCTGACTTGACCTGTAACATTCTACTTTGCACCTTGGTCCAGGTGCAAAACCATCGACCCAGAGAATCGCGGGTAGACTCTTCTTCGGCAGTAGAGGGCACCGTGCTAAACAGGATGAAGAGCAAGTCTCAGAGCACCCGGCCACCGGAGAATGTATTTTCATGATCTAAACAAAATTTGATTCAGGGGTGAAAAAAAACAAAAAAACAAAAAAACAAGAAGGGAGAATCCCAGTTGCTTCAGGTCGGTTTCGATCCGAGGACCTTTCACGTGGAAGCCAAACGTGTTAACCACTAAACTACAGAAACAACACACTAGTGGGTTTGTCTGGTGGTTACATCCATGTATAAGTGAGAAAGCTTCCTACAACCGTAGGTTTAAGATTTCATTATGGGCCAGTCAAAAAATGTTCACCATTAATAGGCAATAGGATTCTCTCACTCTTCTATGTTTATAAATAACAATCAACCAAAGGTTCTATCCAACTCCGAAGGAGCAAGCAAAGCTAAGGACACATTCTGCAAAGAGAATTTCCAGACTCCGCACACTGTCTACATAGCTAACTTCCGTACGTTCAACGCACCTAAATGCTCATTCCTGGTGACAGAAAAATGACTCTTAAAGAATCTGAAGTGCACACTATGAGCCCAGGAGAGAGTCAGGGGCCCTCTGCATTGCTTGCAACTATAAGCATTATTTCCTCTGCAGGCAATCAACTCGACAAACTCACTTGTGCCAGTTTTCTGGAAAATTCAGAGACACAAACAAAACCAAGAATGCCACTGTCTACAACAAAATTAAGATACAGAAAGGCATGATCTTTTCCCTCAAAGAAACATGTGTCTTCTTATGAGGCCTTTGTAAAATCATGATAGTGTCATATTTCTGTTTTATTAATCAAAGCAAAGGACTCAAGAACACAGAAAATAATCTGTACCAACCTTAATCAAGTGTCCACCCCACCCCAGCTTATTATCATCTGATCATAATTCTTATATAAATAATTAGCCTGTCTTCGTCAAACCTAACATGGTTTGCCTGTTTCTTTGGGACTGCCAATCCTAAAAGTCTGTCTGTCTTTCTTTCTTTCTGTCTGTCTCTTTTTCTTTCTGTCTGTCTGTCTGTCTTTCTTTCTTTCTTTCTTATTTTGGTAATGGTATTACACTTGTGCACCCTATTCAAGACCATATAAATCTTGGTGGGATTTTCTGTTGTTGTCTTTAGGGTTTTTGTTTGATTGGTCGGTTTTTGGTTTTTCAAGACATTTCTCTGTATAATCCTGACTGCCCCAGACCTCACACTGTAGACCAGGCGGGCCTTGAAATCATATATCTGCCTGCCTATGCCTCCCAAGTGCTGGGATCAAAGACATGCACCACCAATACCCAATTTAAATCTTGTTTTAATACAACTAATAAAATGTCTCTTGTCCATCTGTTGTCTCTTTTACAAGCCTGAGCCATGATTTTTCTAGTGGCGAGCAAGCAAAGACATACCCCACAAGGCATGGATGTAGTAGAACAGACAGGTAAAATGGGGAACTTTAGTAGGTAAGAGATGCTTGTCTGAGTTGGAGCACCGATGAAATTTAGGAAGTTTTATCTGTAATAAAATAAGATTGGAAGGTGGGAACTATGATCTTCCTGAACCACATCTTCTGAAATGATTCTCTGGTTCCAGCTTTTGACTCCTCTTGATAGCTGGTAGCAGCTGGAGCTGTCCTTTGAGACTCTCTGGATGTCCTCAGGATGTCCCTGACCCTTGAAGGTAAAGTCAAAGTGTGACCTTGAGGAGGTGTGATACATACCAGAAGAATTGTGTCATTGTAGTCATCATACATACATACATACACGCATACATATATACACATACGTGTATACATACATACACATACATATATACACATACATGTATACATACTATATAAACACATATGCACACATACATATACATACATACACATATACACATACATACACACATATACATACACATACATATACATACACATACACACATATACACACATACATACACACACATACATACATACACACATATAGATACATACATACATACATACATACATACACACTACAGCTCAAGGGCAATGGTTGTAAGTATTCCTAGTTGATTAATACATGAGCTACAGTTAGAATGACTCAACATAATGAAATGAAGTATCTCTGTAGAGCAAAATACTTACAGGCTGAGGAGGTTTAAAGACTAACATGAGATTTATATCAGATCTAGGACCTTCTTGAAAATGGTGAGCTTCACCAGAGGACCTTTCATTGATGTTGTGAGGAAAAACTCATACATACAGCTCTGGTACATTCTTGGTACATCACAGTGAACCCTGCAAGCACTGAGACAAGTGCAACTCAGAGTAATAGGACCAATGTGGGCACTAAATTACCAAAGACATGCAGGGTCTTCTTATGGGGCTGATTGTGTCTTCGTGGAGATTCATTCCTTTGAAGCCCACATTCATTCCAGTTCGATGGCATTGAGAGATGGACGTTTTAGATGGTAATTAAAGTCAAATAGGATCTCAAAATGAGGCTGTAATCCAGTGCAGCATGTGTTCTTAGGAGACCAAGTAAAAGACATCATAGACTGCCCTCCGTGTATACACAGAGGAAAGCTCTCACAAGAGCATAGGAAGAAATGCCTTTTTGGACTTCTAGCCTCAGAATTCTGGGAAATCCATGTTGCTATACAAGCCTTCCGGTTTTGGCATCCTGATAGAAATCCTGAGCTGATTACACTGTAACAGCTGAGCAACGCCTCCCAGCAAGAACTCACCCCCAAGAACCCAGAGATTAATAAAGGAGAAACTCTTCAATAATGATACCATGCAACAGATCCTAATTAATGCTCAAAAGGGCACTGGCCTCAAGTAGAAAGTTGTCTTAGACTACACAGGGTGCATTTTACCATTTTAATACCACAAAATTTTCAAACCCATTGAAGGAATCATCTTGTCTCAGTTGTTCCTTAATCATGTATTGTTGAGACTTTTTTTTCCCCAGACAGTTTCTCTGCATATACCACTGGCTGTCCTAGAACTCTCTATGTAGACCAGGCTGCCCTCAAACTCAGAGATTTGCTTACTGTGGCCTCCCAAGTACTGAGATTAAAGGTATGTGCCATCGTGCCCAGCTCTCTTATATTTATAAAAATACAGGGGCTGGGGATTTAGCTCAGTGATAGAGTGCTTGCCTAGGAAGCGCAAGGCCCTGGGTTCGGTCCCCAGCTCCCGGAAAAAAAAAAAAAAACCAAAAAAGAAAAAAAAATATATATATATATACATATATATATATATAAGTCTGATCTCCCATGTAAATACATGTATATACTCCTGTGGTAGTACTCGAAACACTTCGATCTCAACGTTGATTTCATATTAAAGATATCTATCTTGTGTGGACACACACACACACATCTCATAGTATCATTTTTCTCTTTTCTTTCTTTGAGACAGGGTCTCATGTAACCCATATTGGCCTCCAACTTACTATGTAATGGAGGATTGCCTAAAATTTAAGCTTTTCCTGCCTCCACCTCTCAAGTGCTAGAATTTCAGGTGTGTAACCACAGACAACTCTTAAATATGCATATTTAGATCTGCGTGTGTGTGTGTGTGTGTGTGTGTGTGTGTGTGTGTGTGTGTGTGTGTTGCCAAAAATCTACCAGGTTAAATTATTTTAAATTGTTTAACACTAACAAGAGAATTATTTTTAAAAACACATATTGCTGATGTTTTCCTCAACACTGCATATTCAGAAGAGAATGATCTTGACCCCAGCAAAACCACTCATGTGTGCAAACATATCTTGCACATTTGTAGAAATATTGCCTCAGAAGGCACATAAATTTTGAGTATAGATAGAACTTACCAAATTGTCTCCCTCGAGAGCAGTGCTTCTCGAGTTGTGTGGGGAAAGCAATCTTATTTAAGATTATAGTTGTACACACAACTAGCTCAAACGCGATTCCCTGCCACATCTATGAAGAAAAACTCGGTAAGCCGTGAAAACCGGAAGTGGGGAAAAGAAGACTAAAACCAGAGATTCTGGTATGCTGGAATATTGTTCTCCCTTTAAAAAGCCTACAGGGATAGGGTTGAGTAAGACTTGAGGAAGAGATCTGATTAGTGATTGCTTTCTGTGTATTGCTGAAAGGAAATTTCCTAATAGTTGGGAGTGTCTGGCATTGATGCGATTATAGCATTCAGTGCCTTCAGAGTATGTAATTTGCTTTCAGAGAATTTTTTAAATTTTTTTTTAATATACAAATGACATAACATACATGCAGCTCGAGTGAGCTGTGATGGCCGAGTGGTTAAGGCGTTGGACTCGAAATCCAATGGGTTCTTCCCGCGCAGGTTCAAATCCTGCTCACAGCGTATGAGAGGTTAAGATGGTTTTTCGACACACTAGTTTGTGGAAGCCTGATCAGTTTGTTAATTCACAAACTTAAGCAGAGGAAAAGTAAGTTTTATTCTGCGCTTGCTTTTTTTTTTTTCTTTTCTTTTTCCGGAGCTAGGCAAGCGCTCTACCGCTGAGCTAAATCCCCAAACCTTTTTTTTTTTTTTTTAACTTTCCGTACTTACATTAGAAATGCAACCGGATACTTTTAATCCCAGAATTTGGAAGGCAGAAGCAAGAGGCCTGCCTAGTCTATGAAACGAGTTCCCAGACAGCCAGAACGACACAGAGAAACGCTTTCTCGAAAAACAAAATAAAACAAAAACGAAAGAAAAAAAAAAAAAGGAGGGGAGAGGAGGGGAGAGAAGGGGAGAGAGAAGGGCGAATTACTTTTAATAGTTACAGTTCTGTGGCGTTTAAAGAGAAGGGGGTGGGGGGGCAGGATACAAAACCAAAGACAAAAAAGCTGTTGGGAACCAAAACCGAGTAGAATTACAGAGCTTGTCTGATTCGCCAGGCAGGTGAAAATGAGTAAAGAGACACCACACAAAGCGGTTTAGACGTTACACAGTAGCCCTGCGCCGCACTCAGCATACAGGCTGACCCCGCAGCCGCACCAGGAAACGTTTGTCTCTTCTTACAAGTACATTTTTAAATGGTTTCATTCACATTGAACACTTAAGTAATATTCAGTCAAACTTTCTTTTAGATTTTAAAGACAACTCTCTAGGTAAATCCGGAATGCAGGGATTTAAAGGCTTGTTCACCGCGTCTGGCTCAGCTTAATTTTCAACTGCACCCTGAACTTCTAAATTGCTGCGTGAATTGAGATTGTAAAACGTAAAATACTTAACTTTGTGATGCACGCCTGTAATTCCAGAACTCCAGGAGACTGAGACAGAAGAATTGCCAGTCAGGGCTACAGAATGATATTGTTTCTAAACATCTAAAAGTAAAAGCAGGAGATGGGGAAAGAAGAAAAAGGAGGAAAGAGTGAGTTTTGTTTTACGTTTTCATTCTGTCAGCGGGTTGGCGGTAGGGGTTTTCAATGTCAGAGGAACTAACCGTATGTATTAACAAAACGGAAACCGCAAAGACGGAAAAACGAGCTTCTGTAATACAAATGGTGTAAATTATGCAAATTAAACATTTGTTACATTTACTGAGACCAGGACTATAATTTAAGGTTGCAGCTATTAATAAGTAGAGTAGACCACCTACTTATCGTGGCGGGCCAGTGGCGCAATGGATAACGCGTCTGACTACGGATCAGAAGATTCTAGGTTCGACTCCTGGCTGGCTCGGCCTTGCGTTTTAATAATACTGTTTAGAAATTTTCTGTTCATGTATTGAGATTGGCAAGAAAAACAGGTTTGTTCTGAAAAAACCTGATCTGGCTCTTACTTCATCTTAACTTACATTACCCAGCAATATACTATTACTAACAAACAGGAAAGGGCTTGAAACAGCATCAAATTCGTGAAACTGGAATGCACTGTATTGAGAAAAAGAAGTCAATACAAAAGGTACATACTGCATGCTGTCGTTGAAATAAATTGTCCAGACCACCAAACCTGGTGTTAGGAAGTATCACCGGTTGCCAGGTGTTGAGGAAAGATAATCTTGAAGTCAGAAAACAACGACGGTGTTGTAATACGGGTACACGAATAACCACTGAATTGAAAAGTGTAAAAGGCTGAACTGTATTTTGAAAATCATAGTAACAGAGGAAAAAACTAAAAATTGATCAATATTTTATTGGCTCATTCCCAACCACTCGTCCCCGCCCTGGGCTATACTTCTGAGCACCTCCGGGGTTGGTGAGAGTAGGAGCAGAGACTGACTCGATAAAGTAGGCTAAGAAATTTTCATACTTGAAAGTGATCCCAGATAAAATTAAGAGTCAGAGAGTATAGGAAAACCGGGAAGTGCAGCTTTGGGGCAGTGTCTGAGGCAAGTGGATCTACCTTCTAAAATTTTCCGGGACGTGAGGCTTGAGGCAAGGAGAAGGGAAGAGGGGTTTGAAAAGGGTGTCTAGGCGAAACCGGGAAGGAACAAAGATTAAATTAAATTAAAATTAAATTGCGATATGCACCCTATTCTTTATATCTTATCCATATCGAATAGTTTGAATTTCAAGCTATGCTGGGATTAAAAAATGACGTTACGCCGCGCCCAGACTGCGACTACTCCATACAGTTGAGAGAGAGACGGCGTGAAAAGAGAAAGGGTTTGGAGCGTCTCGGATTTTCTCGTTTTTCTCATGAAGAACCACCGCTAACCCACAGATTCCACGGCGAGTGTAGTTTGTGCGTAGCGTCGCTGAATGCAGCTATTCTGGCCTCCTCAAGGCACTTTGGCTATTTCGGGGTGGCTCGCTCATCGCCTCCCCTTCCATGTCCGTTTTCTTCAGGCTAAGGTGCCTGTAAATCCTTCAAAATGACCAGGCCAACTGAACTTGAAACTGGGAGAATTTTCCTATGCCTCGTTATCCATTGCACGTATGCAGCACTGTGTTGAAACCTGGAGTTCCCAATTAACTTAAAGAGTGCAGATAATTGAGTGATACATAATTAATTTCTTGAACCATATATGAGCTGATGTATCCTAGTAACCAATATACTCTGAAATCTAAGGAAAGAAAAGGGACCTGAACATATGAACATGCGATTTCACCCACACTCGGAAAATAAAGATGAGCTCCCCAGAACAGAGGACAGGACAGCTTCTAAGGGAGATACAACTCTGTATTTTATAATTATAGTGACTTGCTGACTCTAACAGG
Organism: Rattus norvegicus; assembly: GCF_021556685.1. Lineage (NCBI taxonomy): Eukaryota > Metazoa > Chordata > Mammalia > Rodentia > Muridae > Rattus > Rattus norvegicus. The sequence continues at coordinate 47,692,044 of NC_141550.1, forward strand.
CAGGAGCATGACAAACATGGTGCCAGCAGGTTTTGCCCTTTCCCTCTCCCTTCCTAAACTGTTAGATTACATTCCTAAAGCCAGCCCCTAATGTCAATTCCTTTATATGGCTACTGACTCATCCCTGAGACTAAATACCAAGATCCAGCAATCAAAAGTCATTATTTGGCTTGACTCTGGCTGAAAATAGAAAAAGAAGAAAAACCTCTCTTACAGATTAACCTGACTCTCAAGAGAACTTGATGAACTGGGCCCTCTATGAATGACAAGACATGCATGTTTTATAATTAGAAGAAGTGTTTGCAAAATGTGTATCTGATGACTGAGATGCATTGGAGAATATATGAAGAACTGTCAACACTCTGTAATAGGAATACATAATGCTAGGCTGTAACTCCAGCATTTGAGAATCAAGAGAAAAGGATCTGGAATTCACAATCATCCCAGAACTTGTCTCAAAAAATAAAAATAAAAATAAGCAAATATTTTAGCACACACAAAAGTATGAATACAAGTACTAAATAAACACAGGAAAAGATGCTTAAATCTTTAGAAATACAAATTAAAGTCAAAGAAATGCCTGGGTGTTTACAGTAGCTTAAAATAGCAAAGGTCAGTGAAGGGGTAATGTAAATACTCACTCGATGCTGGTGTGTGCCTTTCAGGAACACCTAAGCAGATTCTCCATAAGTCTGCAATGCAAGGTGATAACAGGACATTAAGAATACACCCCGGGCTGGAGAGATGGCTCAGCCATTAAAGGCTAGGCTCACAACCAAAAATATAAGAATACACCCCATTGTGGAGACGGACAGGCACAGATCCTAAAAACAACAGGAGCCAAATAGCATCCAGCTACAGCCACCAGGCCCAAGGACAGTATCGTTATTTACAGAGATGCTCCAATTACATTTTTCTCTTCTCAAACAGTAATCAAACCACGAACATTTGTCCCCCTGCCCTCTCTCTCCCTCCATCTTCCCTCCCCATCTCCCTCTTCCTCTCCCCCTCGCCCCCACATTATCTTTGATCATTGGACTGTCTCCTAATCATTTAAGTACATTGAAAACTCCCTTATTTGTTGATGGATGCTGTCCTAAACTCTCCTGTGAAGAATGATCTGACAGCCTGCTCTGAGGCTCCTGAAGGATCCCAGTAGAGACTTGAGTTTCTTTCCTCATTGTCCCAGAAGAGGGAGGGCAAGTGGGTTTCATTTCCTTTCACCTGTCTCAACACTTAGATGGTTTCCACAGTGTCTTCTCCTGGAGTAAGTTGTCTGCAGAATCCAAGTCTCTCTAGATGTAAATAGACTTCACCTGCCCATTCCCCATCCCATTAGCCTAGGAGTTCCAAAAGTGCCTGCTTGATACTGCTTGTCTGAGAGGCAAGATGAAACATTCAAAAACTCTAAGTTTGCATAAGGAACTCTTGTCCCTCAGGAGTTTTAGCAAGGAGAGTAAAAGTTGAATACACAAACTTGTATCTATTTGATTTTAAGTCCACTAAGCTAGGCAGCAGTAGAAATACTGTATTCTGTTTAAACTGTTCCAGATTGTAAATGTACACTAAGTGGTAATGAAGTTGCATTTATAAAATCCAGAGTTAAGTTTAAGAGCATATACAAAGGAAACAAAGCCTTGTAGCGCTGCTTAAAAAGTAAAAAAGAAAAGCCCTCATATCTGATTAGAACAATTAGAACTCTGTATATTAAGTGAAATCCTGGCCTGTCAAGGCTGGGACCAGAGAACTAGTGTATAAAAAAGGACAACATCAAAAATGAGTCCCACCTACACTGATGTACAGAAGAGGGTTTTAAAATATACTATTCTGTTGTGATTCTTGCACTATACAGTAGAATCATTTGTGGATTTTACTTTTTTAAAGCTTGTCTAAAGAGTTTAAATCACTGACGCGATGGCTTGGTGCTTAAGAGTGCTTGCGGCGCTTGAGTCTCAGCACCCATTTTGGGTGGCTCACGAGCACCTTTAACTCTAGGCACAGAGTGTCCAGTGCTTCCCTCTGGCCTTCCATGGGCACTCCACTCAGACATGCATACATGTATACAAAAATAAAAAACCGTTTTAAAAATAATATGTTTATAATTTAAATGCATATATATAATATATATAAAACCTTATATAGGTTCATATATGTAAGAAGTTTAGAAATAGAAACTTGGATATGTGAATAATAACAGGAACAAAGCAGATATAACAACTCTCTCATCTCTGCTGGTGGGAGCTACACTGATGCAATCATTCATGAAAGCACCCCAAACTTTATAACCAAGTTTGGAATATCAATATCTAATGATTGTGCCCACCTGTAATCCCAGCACCAAATTAGAAGCATCAAGAGTTCAAGGCCAGCCTTGGCTACATGATACCCTGTCTCAAAGGGAAAAAGTTCCTTACATAGTTATCTAGATATTCTTCTAGTTAGGTATGACTCTTACACCCAATATACAAAGAAACAGAGTCATAGGCAGATAGATATTAATGGTAGCATTAATATTGACCTTTATAAATTGAATTCAACCTTGGCGCCATCACTGGATAAGGAAATAGCTAAAGAGTGATAAATACTATGCAGCCATGAAAAGTAGTGGAGCACATGTTACTTAGAAAGTCCAAAAACAACGTCACATAGTAAGAGCCCCCCTTCCTAACGATCTCTGGGCTTCCCATGCTTTTACTCCTACTTTGTCATCCTTCGGTCTTTGCGCGTTGACAATTTTCAACACTTCTAATGTTCCACATACTGCAGTGTGGCACCAAGATTACAGCGAAGGCTCTATTCAATTTGCCATCATTATAGTTAGATTTAGCTCTGCTTTACCGTGTGATTATCCATCACTGGGGAACAAAGATGTGACCAAATGGTCCTGTGATAGACATATATTATCAGAGCACAGATATCTATCTGCTCGTTGATAATTACTCAAACTGAATAAAGTTTTCCTGTCCTGGTGTTAAGACTTCTCAAACACTTCCCAAGACTTCCCAAGCCACTTATCCCTTACATCCGCTTTGCGAACAATACCTTGGCCTTTCGTGTCGATCGCAACCTGAGCAGTTTCTGAAAATGTTGGAATGAAAACTCAGTCTGGTGTTTTATTTACCCTAAGGATGGGAAAGTAAGATAGGCTCACTCAAGCGGAGAAAGGAGCATATAATGCATGAGGAGATTCCATTAGGTAAAATTTGCCAAGAGTTGACCTGAGTTTCTCCGCCTGGAGTCCGTGTAGAAGGAATTGCAGCTGTATAGGAGCTTTACCTGTTTCACAGTTAGTCTTTGGGCTTTAATTTACGCTGTTGAATTTAAGAATCAAATGTAGATAAATAGTAGGGTCTATTTTTAACTAGCACAGAAAAGCAAGACAAGCACTAGGGGTGTTTCCGTAGTGTAGTGGTTATCACATTCGCCTAACACGCGAAAGGTCCCCGGTTCGAAACCGGGCGGGAACACTATGTTTTTTGCAAATTCGAAATCCCTACACAGAAGTTTTATTCTTCAACCAAAGACTGCCAAATAAAATGACAGCTGAAACGCAGCTAAGTGTTAAACTACTCCGCGCAGAGAGCTTACCTCATTCGCAAAGATGAGCAGTCTCCTCTAGTTCTGAGACAGATGCCCGGAGGCGAGAGGCCATTTCGAGTAGACTCTAATGGTCTTCCACTCTTTAAGGAACGCTGGTGGCAAGTGAGCTTTCTGCAGATTTCTTCCAGCCATTTCAGGCTTCTTTCCATTCTCAGGCCTCCATGCCCTCTGTTGTAAGCCTCAAAACAGTCTGGCCTGGAATTCACTCTGTAGTACAGGGGAGCCTTAAATGAACCCCAAGCTTCCTGCCTCAGCTCCCTAAAGTGCTAAGCTTACATGGGAGTAACCACGCCAGATTCCCGAGCAGTTTTGTTGTTTTCTATTTTATTTATTTATTTATTTATTGCTTTGTTTTGCTTTGTTTTTTGTTTCGGTGGCTGTTGTTTGAGAGGGCCCAGCCGCCTACTCTGCCTAAGCACTTAGGATGCATTACCTTGCTTTGGTCTCGGAGGCTGTTCCAGTAGAAACAAAATTAAAACAATCGATGCAAAACTGAGCTTAGTCATTTTACCCTGAACTGAGTTGAGCCCTTAGGCTTCAAATATCGTCCCCTCCCTAATTTTTAAAAGGTTTGTAGTTTTCATACACACTTTCCCTAACTAGTTTATTTTTATTCTGAGATTGAACAATAACTGCTTTTCCTTGAAGGATAACCGCTGACATTTTTTTAAGGGTGAAGAAATGGTTCTTGCCTGCCAGTGTTGTGCACGTGTATTTGTGCATACGTGAGGGGTAGGAAATAGATAATAATGATCACACCAACTGAAGTGGGGGGCTATCAAGAGAGCAACCAGTCAGGGGCAGACAAACCTCTCATCAAAGCTCACAGGAACGGACGTTAAGAACATGAGGTAAGCTTCTCCCATTTGCTCTTTACCATCGCACCAAAGAAAGAAGGCATCCTGGACCCCAGTCCAGTAGCATACACAAAGGAAAAGTAAGCAGGCAGTAGCAGAACATCGTGGCCTTGAGCCGCCGCGGAGAGGGGGTGACTCTGATGACTCCCCCGGGGAATCTTGATAAACTAGCAGTCTACCAAAAATCAAGTCAGTGCACTGGGGAAAGCGAGAAGAGTGCCCAACTGCAAACCAATTACCTACCGACAGCACGACAACCGCTCTGTGCCAGTGCCCAAGCAGCGCGCCCTCCGCCTTCTCCCAGGATTTTGAGGGATCCCGGACTACTGCTCCGGAGCCGGAAGAGTACCAGTCAGGAAGAATCTCCTGGTAAAGTCCCACCGGCGGAGCAGGTCAACAGGAAAAACTGTCACTTGGTTGTCTCATTGGATGTTCATCGCTACAACCTTCAGACTATTTATGTAGAGTCTACCAAGCTGATTTCTGAAAACACCTTGTCTGGTCCAATCCTCTCCCCAACTAGAGAACGTCCAACAGTCTCTGGTCCCGGTCCCGGCTAACCTGTTCGCTAGCCTTTGTGAATCTTAACTGTTTCATTTTGAAGATGCCCTTGTTAAAGTAATAAAAATCTCCAGATGACTGGCCCGGTCTTCGTCTCTCGGTTCATGTCCTATCCTTCCCTGACAACCCCCCCCACCCGCCACACACACACACACACACACACACACACACACACACACACACACCCCTTTCCCCTGCACACCCCTAACCTCCTCTGGGATTGTTTTTGAAGGCTATATATTGCTCCCGTTTGAAACAAAACGAAACAGATTTTTGTAGACTTAGGGTGTGAAAACAAAGTGTGGACAGACTTTCAGAGTCCTTGGTGTGTTTCGTCTAAGTAGCTTTAAGCTAGTCGTATTTGCAGGAGGCATTGGAGTCTGAAAAAGGGACAACTACTAGTATGGAGAGGGACAGTGCAGGTAGGACTGTGAGGGAGACGTGGTGGTTGAGGTAATGGTTTTGTGAAATTTACAATCTGCTCTACTGAATGTAATCAGAATCTGAGTGAGTTTTTTTTTTCTATTTTGATAATGTCGATATTGCAGATAGTAAGTAACGATCAACTCTTCTTTCTGTGTATATGTCTAAGAAATATATCTGGTTTGTATGTAAATACCTCCAGGAATTTACCTACAATTTACCTACCTAATGTTGACTCTGCTTGTAGTCCCTTTCCAGCACCACTTACTTTGCTCTGGTCCTAGAACTGTGTGATCCAGTACTTGTACTGACTCCTGTCAACAGATCGCATGGAAAAGTTTCCTATGTTCAGTCCTCATTTCATCTTCAAAGTCTTTTCCCTGCATTGTTGATTTCTAGTGTATATCTTTCGGTCTTAGTCCTTGATTCCATTCCATGGAAATAAAAGTATGCTGTAAAATTCTCCTGTAAGATTGTCTTGAAAGTTAGGCTTCCTCTTTACTGTAAATATAAAATTATTTTCCTTATAAAAGTAAACTATTGCATCATCTTGAAATTATTGAGCAGATTATAAATTCTGAATAATTTGATACGATCATTGTGCGAATTTTTTTTTGTTTTTTTATAACTTTTCTTTAAAAAAAAAACAAAAAAACAAAACACGGCAGTCACTTTATTCTTAGGTTTGTACTTTACAAAACTTCAAGGAAGAAGTCCTTGAGGGAGAGGTGTGGAGATGGTACAAGGGAAAGGGGACAAGGAACAAGCCTGCTCGTCTGCGTCATCAGGCAGATGCTAAGTCCAGGCAAGCACAGTAAGGCCTTGCATACTGGCTGCACAAAGCTGGGCTGAGTGGCCTGAGAGTGTTTCAGCCCTGAGACTGTTGTCATTTGATAGGCAGCCTCTGGCCAAGGCTTCAGAGGAAGTGGACTTCTGCCAGGCCAGGAAGATGGCCAGCAACAGGTAAGGCTACCCATCTAGGAGCTTCAGGATCCTCTTCCGATCCTTCAGGGTCTTCCAGGCCTAGTCCTTTTCCTTCTTTGTGGGGGTGCGCTTCTTCTGCCATGCAGCCATGATCTTGCGGAAGGCATCCATGACCTCATTGTCTGCCATGCGGACCCGCTGCCTCAGCTCCTCCAGGCTCACCTCCTTCTTTGCCAACCTCAGCAGGTCGTGCTTCTTGGTACGGTTGTGTGCACTGAGCGCCTTCAGCTCAGCCTGCCGTTTGCGCAGCTCAGCGAGGACCTCATCCTCTGAGTCCTCAGCAGGCCGGTCCTCGGACTCCAGTAGGCCCTGGGCAATCAGTTCCTCCTTGATGCGGCTCTCCAAGGACTTTGTATGTGGCACAATGAAAGGTTTGTTCTGATTGCGGGGTGAGGGGGGTGTCGCTCCATCAGCCCCTGATTCTTTCCCAGACATGTCAGGAATTGGAGAGTCCTCCATAGAGGAAATAATATTTTCCTCCACGAGGACCTGCAGCAGGCGCTGTGTCAGGGCACCAAAGGGACACCTGTCTTCTGGCTGTTCATGCTGGGCCTCAGACTTCTTCAGCAGGGCATCCACATCTTTTGTGTCCAGTTCTGTCAGCAGTTCTATGAGGCCTTTCTTCTTGTCAGCCACAGCTGCTGCTTGAGTCACATCTTTCTGCTCCTCTAGCAGATCCTCCTGGGACCAGCGTTGGGAGTAATGTTTCCCTAGTGGGGGAATCTTATAATGTTCAGCTTCATCTTTAGGGGGCTTCAGGAGCTCCTCTAGTGTTCGTACCTCCTCACTAGTGATGTTGGCACAATAGGGCTCCACAGAGGCCCAGAACCTGTTGGGAGCATCGTTCTTGGGGATCCGAGGCACATCAATTGGGTCATCAGTAAATTAATATTTCTGGATCTTGGGTTGAACATTTTTGGATTTGGGTCGTCCTGGGCCAGGGCTTGGCCCATGTCCTGTCTTCCCTTACAGTTTCTGCTTCTTGTGCTTCCCATGTTTTGGGGGGACACCAAGCTCATGGTCTCGACCAAGCTTCAAAAATCACCTGTCACCTTTCTTATCCTGCCAGTTAGTAAGGATCTGGGTTTCAGCTTCCAGTACACGCAGTCGCCTGCTTGCAGAGGATAGCAGGGTCTCAAGCTCCAGCTGCAGGGTGTCCAGCTACTCGATGCCAATGCCATCATCCTCGGAGTGGGCCAGCACTGCCGTGTACCTGGGACAGACCTTCAGGTGGTCCACAGACTTGAAGTCATGAAACTGCAATGGGCAGTCCTTCAATTCACTCATGGCCCAGGAGATGGGACCCTCCCTGGAATGTTCTGAGGATTAAGAAGTGAAGCTCGTCAAGTGCCTAGCTCAGTGCCTGGCACAGAAGTGGGCCATTGTGTGAATTTAAATGCAAGACAAAAACATTTATTTTATTAAAAGATTTATTTTTATCTTAATTTATTTTAATTGTGTGTATGTGTATGTATGTGTATGCATGTGCACATGTGAGTTCAGGTGCTTGTGGAGCCCAAAGTCATCAGATCCCCTTGAATCTCCATTTAAACTCCTTTTGTGTGTGTGTGTGTGTGTGTGTGTGTGTAACTAAGAAAACTCATCCAAAGCTTTGTGTGGTGGTACACACTTTTAATCCCAGAATTCCAGAGGCAAAGGCAGGCTGATATCTGTGAGCTCTAGGCCAGTCTGCTACAAAGGGGGATCAAGGACAGCCAGGGCTGTTTTACAGAGAAACAGAGAAACCCTATCTCATAAAACAAAAACAAAACAAACAAACAAAAAGACTCTATACGCCATAGGAATTCATGTGAGGCCAAGGAAGTCAGATTTACCCAGAACACTGTGAGCTATAGATTTTAAGCAGAGAGACCTGATCCTTTTTGAAACCACTTATTCTCTAGGGTCTTTAATGTTAGATATCCTTCCCCATACTCCTTCCTCTACCTTGCCTCCTCCAGCCCCTTCATTTAGCCCTTTCTGTTCTTTATTTCTAGATTCAGTATGGCAGGAGCAATGAGCCCGAGGGCAAGGGGCTTGTCCTGGAACTGTGAAGGTAACAGTGGTTGCACATGTGCAGTTTCAAAGGCCACTTTAAATGCTCTGTGATTTACTTTGAGTAAGATAGGGAGTCAGGAGTGTGTCCTGAACCATGGAGGGAAAGACTGGTCTCATATTTAATGGAAACTCCTGTCTGCTAAGTGGAAATGACCTTGTGGCAGAAAGAGGCAAACCTTTAAGAGGATTTTTAGACAAGTCAGTGAAACGGTAATCAGACCTGAGAGCACTGAAGTATGAAAAGTCAATAAATCTTTGATACAGTTTTAAAGAAGATCTAACAAAATTAATTGAAGAATTCTTGTCACAAATAATTACAATGTGCATGATTAGTGGAATTTAGTGTTTAGCAAAGGAAGAGAGAAGAATCCCAACCTGACTGGAGCTGATTTCTAGTTAGAGGGACAGCAAACTATATATTCATGAAAATAGGTATAATACTTCTCATACTGAAGGGATGACTCAGCAGTTTAGAACATTTGTTGCTCTTGGAGAAGAGCCAAATTTGCTTCACCTACATGGTGGCTTACCATCATCTGTAGCTCTAGTTCTAGGGCTTCTCACATCTTCCTTTGACCTTGGGTACTAGGCACAAACATAGTTCATATATGTACACATAGGCAAAGCACTCAGACACATAATTTTAAAAATCTAAATTCTCTCACAGTGACTTGAAAGGAAAAAATATCAAGCTAAAAGAGAAATAAAGATAATTATCTTTGACAATTATTTTTTTCTTCTGTGTCTCATGCTGCCCTCCAACTTGCTATGTGTAGCTGAAGATGACTGAACTTCTGTTCCTCACCTCCACCTCCTGAGTGATGTGATTACAGGTGTCCTGGGCTTGCAGCAGCACATCTGGCTAATTTGGTGCTGGAGATTAAACCTAGGGAGCCATACACCCTAGGCAAACATTCTACCAACCAAACCACATCCCAGGTCATTGTGCCCTTGAGAAAAAAAAAGATAACCACCTTAGATCTTTCTAAACACTAAAGATTAAGGGGGAAAACTCCATGGATTTATGAAGAAATAGCAACTCATGGAGAGGACAATCAGGGATAAGAATTCTGAGCCAGCATAGGCCCACCATGTTCATACACTGTATAAAATTTTAAGGAAAGAGTGGTAGGATTGTAGGTCAGAGAGAGTGGTGAATTTGATATGTATGGGAAACCTGAAAACAGTTAAGGTAAAAATTTGGGACCAAAGAACAAAAGGGATATTGATTCTTAGGATAACCAAGGATGTGCTAAGAGGCAGAGAGGATGGTCTAAGATTGAGTAAGGGGAAACTGGGGGTGCAAGAAGAGGCACTGAAGTTAAAGGGAAGAACCTGGAAGAAGGTAAAGCATAAATGGGGAATGGGAAATCAGCAGGGAAAAGACTGACTGCGGCAAGGAGGAAGGAAGCACCAGTAGAGAAGGAGATAGAGGGGCAGAGTGAGGGGAGCCAGGGGCAGCCGGTATTGCTGGATCATCCAGAGATGCTGGCGTCTGGTTTTGCTTTAGCAGTTACTACTGACGCTTAACCTGCCAGGAGAGGCGTCCCATGAAACAGGAGCATCTCATGAAAGAGAAAGCCCAGTCCAGGGACATGTTATATAGGTTTTCAGAGATGGAAAAGAGCAGAGTGCCTGGAACCCTTCCTAAGACAGAATAGTGGGAGAATGGCAGTCAAGGCTCCATGGTTGGGCTTCTTGCTTCTGGTTTCCCTCTGGGGACTGTCAGCTCCAGGTAAGATGGGGTTGAGGGTCAAGTAGAGAAACCTACAGACCCCAGCCTAACACCCATGACTTCCTGTTTCACAGCTTTGCTTCTCCGGCGCCTGAGAGAACACATTCAGAACTTTCAGGAGAGCTCTAACACACACCCAGGCTCTGTCCTAGGCCACGGTCCTGGAGCTATCCCCAAACAAGGGTGGTTAGAACAGCCACTGGATCCCTTCAATGCAACTGACAGACGAATCTTCCTACAGGTGAGGCTAGTAGAGGAGGTCAATATCCCCTGTACTCTCTTGTCAGTCAACTTACCCCAGCCCCAAACCCAGTTCCTTGCTTTCTACCTTGCCCTGCACACCTGTAATCCCAGAACCTGAGGAGGGAAGACAGGAGAATTGGGGGCCAAGGTCATCCTGGGCTTCGTAGTGAGTTTGAGGCCAGTGTGGGTGACAAAAAACTGTCTCTGGGGCGGGGGGGAGGGGGAAGTGGTAGGTTTTTAACATGTAGCATGAACTCCAAATCAGCAGTGGCAACAGGTGTTCAAAAATCTCAAGAAGGAATAAACAAATTTACACCTCTTCATTGCCCTCCCAAGGTCACTACACTACTCCTAAATCAAGTCAGTCACTACTCTATAATTACTACTTCACAAAATAGCAGAGGCCTACCATGCACCAGCCAGTTCCCTCTGACCCTGAGGATTTAAGAATAAAAACATAAACAAAAACATGTACCATGTTTTAAGGAAAAATTACTTTATAGATCACATTGCAGAAGCACAGCAAGCTGAGCAGTGCACCCCAGGACCCCAAATATCTACCTTCATAGCCATGTGCTCTAGATAAGTCCAGCGAAGACACCACTGAGTAGATGAGGAAAATCTTGGAGAAAAGGCTGGAGTGAGGGGAAGGGAGTCAGGATGTTCACTGCCATCTCTTTTCCTTCATCTCCACACCTAGCGGTACTGGGTGAATGATCAACACAGAACTGGCCAAGATGCACCAGTATTTCTGCACATAGGAGGTGAGGGCAGCCTTGGACCTGGCTCAGTAATGACAGGTAAGAAGCAAGGTTTGGTGAGCTGGTGTTGACCAGGAAGGGAACAGCAGATAACAATATGTGAGACCTAAGAAGCTCCACAGCTCATACTCAACTCACATCCACCTCTCTACCATGTGCTCTTCACAGGGCATCCTGCTGCACTGGCCCCTGCCTGGGGGGCCCTGGTGATAAGCCTGGAACACAGATTCTATGGTCTGAGTATGCCTGCTGGGGGCCTGGATGTGGCCCTGCTCCACTACTTGTCCAGCCGCCATGCGTGAGTGGGGATATGGAAAGTGTTTGGACAAGAATGCTCTGTTAGTCTCCATAGTCTCTGCTACTGCCCACTATCCTCTGAGCCTCTGGGTTCCCCTTTTCTTCTCTTAATCTTTCTCCTGTCATCTCTAACTCCATTTCTCCCTATCTTTCTCTCCCCCTCCATTCTTGTCTTTCTGTCCAATGAATGCTAAAGCTTTCACCGTGAACTACTGTTCCAAGCCACCAGAATTTCTTAGCAACACTATTGCCACATCTTCTGGGACTGCCCTTGATTTCCATGTAGAAAACAGGAACCCTGTCTCAGCATAAATTGGATCGGGACTCTCCAAGCTCACTCCTTACATCTACCGCTGCTCAGAAGAAAGTCTTTATAGGAGACACAGGGTTCCCAGTTAACTCGCACTTAGTGTGGCTCAGCTACTCCAATTCTTGCTACCTTGACTGATATCTTCTCAAGCTTTGGCATTCTTCCCTCTTCAAGGTGTGGCCTTCTCCCAAGTACTTGAATGCCTCTCTCCTTATGTGCAGCTCACTTATGTTGCTCATCCCCGCCATCTTTCCCCAACTTCTCACATGCTTTAATGTTCTCAAGGAGCCTTATCTCTTCCTTTACACCTAGGCACTTCTCTCCCTCTATTGGTCTCCCTGACTCTTCCTGTTTTGTTTCCATCTCTTTGTGTTTCTCCATCTCAGTTTTCTCAGTAAGCTAAATTGGCTTCGAAAGACAGCTACCTGGCACTGATGGAGAACCACCTCAGAAAAGCTGAGGGAGAGAAAGGATGTTTTATCCCAGTATCTTTCTCCTTTCTCTTCAAGTTTCTCCTAGTCCCCAGTTCCTTAGCCCATCATGCCTAGAACCCTTCTTCTTTTGGGGCGCACTCCTTGACTGCCTCTGGCTTCTCCCAATTTTTTGTCTAAGTTTTTAATCTAACCCGCTAGGAAACTTTTCCATTCTCACCTAAAATGGGTGGGCCTTCTCCCTTGGCCTAGTCAGAGAGAGTTACAGGAAAGAACCTTGGGCCCAGCTTAAGTTTTAGTATTGTCTACACAGTGGCCCCCAGGAGTGCAGGGTTCAACTTTTACTCCTTTGCAGGTTGGCTGACGTGGCCTCTGCTCGTCAGGCGCTCTCCGGCCTCCTCAATGTGTCTTCCTCCAGCCCTTGGATCTGCTTCGGAGGCTCCTATGCTGGCTCGCTGGCGACCTGGACCCGGTTGAAGGTCCTCAGAACTCCTCGAGTGGGCGGGGATGAAGAAGTCGGCCTGCAGGGTCCCTACCAGGCGTAGCCCGAGCGTACTCCCACGCTCCTCCCTGTCCACGCGTGTCACTCAGGCCAGAGAGGGACACCGGGCGTAGGCACCCCTTCTAGTATTTGGCTGACGCCCCTCCTTTCGTAGTTCCCCCACCTAGTCTTTGCCGCCGTCGCCTCCTCCGCACCATTGAACGCAGTAGTGGACTTCTCCGCCTATAACCAGGTAAGAGCTCAGTGGCAGCAGGGGTTGGGGGGGGGGGAGAAGAGGGGAGAGGGGGGTGGTGACGCCCAAACTTGCACTTCCCCGACGTCCTTTCCGCGTGCCGCAGGTGGTGGCCAGAAGCCTGACGCAAGTCACCATAGGCGGATCATTGGAGGTAGGCGGGTTCTATAGTGTGGAGGAAGGCGAGGAAGCTCAAAGAGCCAGGGAAAACCGGGCCAGAATGGGACCAGCCATAGGACAGCCAGGTTGAGGAAGAACTTAACCCAGGGACGCAGGCTGGTTTTGCAAACTGCTGGAACTGAAAACTGGGCGAAGCAACTAGAGGGGAGGCGTCCTGTCTGTAGGGGCTTGGGGGGGGGGGGGCGGCGGTATACAAAACAGAGGTGAGGACTGGGCTAGGGGGAAGCCAGGAGAGGGCCGGGCCTCTAGTGAACTCTAGGAAAGTGCGAGAAAATTTAGAAAGGACGGGGAGCGAGGTTGGGCACCTCCCAAGAGAATGTTCCAAAGAAGGAAAATACGCCCCTTTCCCGCGAACCTTGCTTCTCGGTTTCCGAAGTGCCTGGCGGCGGCCTCCACAGCCTTTGCGGAGGTAGAGCGGCTGCTGCGCGCAGGTCTGGCGTCTCAGGCTGTGCTGAGGGAGGAACTGGGCGCCTGCGGGTCCCTGGACCTTATTGAAGACCAAGCGGAGCTGCTGGGAGCGTTGCAGGCACTGGTGGGAGGCACGGTGCAGTACGACGGGCAGGCGGGATCGCCGCTAAGCGTGCGCCAGCTCTGCGGACTCCTGCTCCGGACCTGGGGAAACCGCAACCACTCCACGCCTTACCTGGGGCTTCGCCGGGCTGTACAGGTAAGCCACCTGGACGCGCGTTTAAGCCAGAGGCTAACGGACCAAGGCTGCGCGTCCACGTTCACTGAACTTAGACAACAGAAATCCTCCTCTTCTCCTTAGATTCCTTATCTGTATGATAAGGCTTGCCTGTCTCACCCGGCTGATAGTAAAATCACCTTCTTTCTTTTTTTTCTTTTTCTTTTTTTCGGAGCTGGGGACCGAACCCAGGGCCTTGCCCTCTACCACTGAGCTAAATCCCCAACCCCCGTAAAATTACCTTCTTAAGTAATCAGGTACTAAACACACAGTATACAAATGTAGAGACCATAACTACTGTATCTTCTATCTTGTTTTGTGGTCTTGTGGTCAGCAGCAATGTCTGGCAACAGCAAGTACCTAACAGTATTTACGACTGAAGGGTGAGGGAGCTCTGAGATCAGAGTTTAAGAAGTACCCCCACGTCCCGTTCTACAGTTACAACTCCACCATCACTTTTCCTGCTCTAATTCTGGACCAGGTTCTTTAAGAATACGTCACAAAATTTATTTCATTAATTTCTCAGGCTAGAGGCACTATTATTATCCCACTTACAAAAGAGTGAACAGGTAGAACAGTTACCTCACAGATGATAAAACCTTGGACATAGGTTACAAGGACCTCCTCTGGTGGATGTCGACACCAAGAAAAACCTTAGGAACTTATCCTTCTCCTCATGCTTGACCTACACTATAGGCGTGTGACCCTAGCTTGCTAGGAGAGGAGGGGCAATGCAACTATATATGGATGCAACTATACATGCATGTGTGTACTCTCCTCTAGAGAGTCTTGCGCAGCATGGGACAGAAGTGTTTAAGCTCTTCCAGAGCAGAGACAGTGGCACAGCTGAGAAACACCGAACCGCAAGTGTCTGGCGTGGGGGACCGGCAGTGGTTGTATCAGACATGCACTGAGTTTGGCTTCTGTAAGTGACCCAAACCAAAGCATCTTACAGATAGTCTGAACTCATGTAACCCCAAAAGTATCTGACCAGAGAGAGTAAACAGCCACTGGTATGCCACGCATACTCAGACCTCAACAGAAAATGGACCCTCCTTTGTGCTTCCTGTATTCTGTACCAGAATGTCTCCAGCCTTTCTCAGTCACTGGGCTAGTAACCTTATCCTGGTACCTCTTTCCCATTGTCTGGATGTCCTGTCAAGTACCAAATCTTACCCACTCTGCACCCTGGACAAGTTTTCAGTCTTCCCGTTCTTTACTTCTTACTCTGTGGTCCTCACAGAGAGGCCACACACTACTGCCAGATTCCAGGTCTGGTCTTAAAGCTTGCACTTTACCTGTGCAGTCTGACTTCTACACCAGAGCCAGAGAAATCTTCCTAAATATGGAATTACATTTCAGTGACCCAGTGTTGAAGTTGCCAGACAAAAAAATATAGGATGACTACTAGTTAAAATCTGAACTACAGAAAAGAAACAAAAATAATGCAGATAAAAACTCATACCTCGGGGTTGGGGATTTAGCTCAGTGGTAGAGCGCTTGCCTAGCAAGCGCAAGGCCCCGGGTTCGGTCCCCAGCTCTGAAAAAAAAAAAAAAGAAAGAAAAAGAAATTGTTAAAACTCATACATCACATGTACAAGAGTAGTGGGGGTTTTGTGTATCTGAATATAGATATCCTGTATCATTTGTCAAATCTGCTCATCCCACCCCAGAGTTAAGCCTCTGTTCTCTTTCTGGGGATTGCTTAAATTCACAGCAATCCTCCTGCTTCAGCCTCCGAGTGCTGACATGACAGGCATGTGCTATCACACCCAGCTCAGAGTTGAAAGCTACATTCTTTCTATACTTTTGACAAGTGAGGGTAGTGGCATGAAGTAAAATGTCCAAATTCCATTTCCTATCTGTGTGCTCTTGGACAAACTTGGGCAAGTGCTTAGCTGTTATTGGACAGTTTCCACATCAATAAACTAAGAACAGTAACAGTACTTTTCTTACTGCTGTTATTACACAGCTTTGCATAGTTTGGGCTGTCCAATACACCAGCCCCCTATGGCTTAGGAATTTGGCACATCCTGTTCAATGTACTAGGATGATCCATTCCCCTATTTTATAAAGTTTGCTCAACTTCCTGTCTCACCTCAAGATACCCTTCCCCAATATCTTCCATCATCTCTGTAGACCGAAAAACCAAACCATGTCCCACTTCTGTTATTCTGTGTTCTTTAGTGCAATCTAATTTGCTAGCATTCCATCTCTCCTTCTAAATGCTGTAACAGCACAACATGGAACTATTTTGGTTGCCTCTTTCTGCCCAGTATTGCCCAATATATGTCTGAGTAGGTGGTCAGCAAATATGAAGAAAGGAATTCATGTGAGGCCAAGGAAGTACAATTTACCCAGAACACTGTGAGATATGGATTTTAAGCAAGACAGACATGATCCAACTTGAGAAGCAGTCATTTCAGATCCTCCCTTCCCTCTAATCCTTTGCACGTTCACTTTTTCTCTTTTCCCTGTGGTTACTTCTTTTTGTTTGGCTCACCCATTCTAACTCAAGTCCTTATTCTTGCAGGATGCCCTCCCTGAGCACATTGTGTTCTCTCTAGGAGCCCCACCTCCTGCCCTTTTCTATCACAGCCCTGTTATTTGGGAATGTAATGATCTGGGATGTGTGGGTCTGTTTGGCAAAACTGTGAACTCACTACTATGAGGTCACTACTGTGGGTGTTCTCTAAATTATTATTGGAGATGAGCAGGAGGCTGACTGTATGTATTCTTCACATTTTAAGGTACTTTCTTTCCACAGATGTCACCTGTGAGGGCCTTCAGTGTCCTTTTTCCCAGCTCCCAGCACTGCCCTTCCAGCTAGATCTGTGTGAACAAGTGTTTGGCCTCTCACCTTCATCTGTTGCCCAGGCTGTGGCCCAGACAAACTCCTATTATGGTGGCCAAAGTCCTGGAGCCACCCAAGTAATGTTTGTTAACGGTGAGTGTGCCACCGGAGCTAACTCCGCAATATTGTAGTCCCAGCCCAATACCATTTTCCCCTTTCTTTCCAGGGGACACAGATCCCTGGCATGTACTGAGTGTAACACAGGACTTAGGACCCTCTGAGCCAGCCCTTCTAATTCCTAGTGCCTCCCACTGCCTTGATATGGCACCTATGAGGCCTTCAGACTCTCCTAGCCTCCGCCTAGGGCGTCAGGTAAGAGAAAAGACTCTGAGTGTGTAATATTCTCATTTACATACTCATTTGTATAACTTGTCTTTTACTGGTGCTGAGTTCTGACCGCCAGAATGCTTCCCATCTCTTCTTCACAGAAAATCTTCCAGCAATTACAGGTCTGGCTCAAAGATATAAGAAGAGCCAGGACTGATGAGATCTGACCCAGCTCTTTGCCAGTGCTGTCACCCGAACTGCATCCTGGCATTTTTCTTCACTGTAGAAGAGAAAGCAGCTGGTTGGAAGGAGGAAGTTCCTAGACTTGGGACTCAGTTCCTGTTCTGCCTGCCTGTTCTCAATTCATCCTCATTGCCAACTAGAAGTTCTCTGTCACAGATCAATATAAATGTAGACAAATGATTACTATCCTTTGTAGGTAGTGATATGTACATATATGAGAAATGTCAGGGAAATGTGGCTCTCCATGCTGGAACCTTCCTCCCCCAGATAAGAATCTAGCTTAAATTCTACCTCTTGATTCTCGACTGGGCACCTACTGCATACAACTCTCCACATCCTGTCTTTGTCTCTCCTGAGTCTTAGTCTGTGGTAGTTCATCTTCATCGTCAGCCTACCTGAATTGAGAATCACATTGGAAGCATAACTCTGAACTGTCTTTGGGCACATTTCTAGTAAAGTTACCTGAAATGGTGTTAACACCTATTCCTCAACTCCCAGTTGACTAACAAGGGAAACTGAGCACCAGCATTCATTTCTCTCTGCTTCATGACCGTGGGCAGGATGTGAGCAGCTGCCTCAGGCCCCTGCAAGCACACCTTTGCTGCTATGATGGATGGACTATATCCCATACCAGGAGCCAAAGCAAGCCCGCCCTTCCTTCCTTCGTTCCTTCCTTCCTTCCTTCCTTCCTCCCTTCCTTCCTTCCTTCCTTCAGTGATTCTTGTCACTTATTTGGTCGCAGTCCTAGGAAAGAGAACCAAGTCTGTCTCTGCTTTCTGTGTGTTTCAGTCTGGAGGAAATGGCTACACAAACCTTCCTTTTCTCTTTTGATCTTCCTTTAGTACTTTCTTTACTTCCTCCCTCCCCATACAAGCAAATGTCACCACTCTCCAGTACTCTAGCTTCTTGCCTGAAAAATCTTGAGTTCCGGCTAGTCACCCTGGTTTTCTAAGTCTCAGTTTGGGGTTTGGTCCCAAAGCTAGCCTCTTAGGCTGTAGCACAGCTCACCTCTATCTTTTAGCTTCTACTTTTAGCTGCTGCTAAAAGGACGGAGTCCAGAAGAGTGGCAGCCTCTAAGGAGCAGGTTGGGAATGAGGGAAGGCTAGACAGAAAAGGTGTAACCTGTTGTGGTAAGTATTTAAAAAAAAAGAATTCACCATCCCACTCTATTGCCGGCTCCGGTTCGCCACATGGCATCTGTGGGGTATTTTCATCTTAATCAACAGTGTCTCAACCAACTCACTAAGTTTCCAATTTCTATCCCAAACTGTAGCCGGCTACTCTCTGGGCCCTGTAGCAATCGCTGCCGTGGCTAGCCCCACCTTGTCGCTGGTTACTCTCTGACCCAGCAGCAGCCACCTTCTTGCAACTCTCTGCTATGAACTCTGTTTACAGTCTCAGTATCCGCCCCCTGTGGTTATAGTCACAACTCCCAGTAACCCAGCAAAATCAAAATTCAATAAGCTTGTAATTTATGAATTAGATTTTTATCAGTAAATCCTCACCCTACAAAGCATCCATACAATAAATGCTAAACCAATTAATATTAATATAAACTGCCCACCTAGATAGACAAATTGCCCTATAAAAATCCATCCCTTATGAAATATTCATAACTACATGTGGCCCTTTAAGGCCACACAGATCTGGGTTGTTGTTCTCCTCCTCCTCCATTGGTTCTTCTTTCTCCTCTCTTCTCTCTCCAAAACTCTTTGCCCACCTTACTTTTTCAAAGCCCAATCACAGGCCTTGCCTTATATTGTGCCTGCCTTCACCTGCATATAGACAACAATTCACAATAACTTCTCTCTGTGAGGAAGCTCAAACCCAGAGAACAAGTTTTACCATTTAAGACTAACCTTAGTTCTGCTTACAGGAACCACTCTGGATTTTTTTATTAGTCTCTAACCACAGTTCCTCACCAGGTCGAACTGTAGACATTTAGTATGGTATGTACTTATCATCTGTTAAGAGAATCAGGATGGGGCTGGAGAGATGACTCAGAGGTTAAGAGCACTGTTTGCTCTTCCAGAGGTCCTGAGTTCAATTCCCAGCAACCACATAGTGGTTCATAACCATATCTGGTGCCCTCTTCTGGCCTGCAGGAATACATGCAGGCAGAAAGCTGTATGATGTATACATAATAAATAAATGTTTGAGAGAGAGAGAGAGAGAGAGAGAGAGAGAGAATGAGAATTAGGCTGTTCCCCCACCCCGCCCCCAAAATCATGCTCTTCCTGCAGAATCTGAATGCTCCTACTGTGCTGCATGTGCCTTCTGCAAAGTTCCTTTCAGTTTGACCCCTGCATGTGTGAGCTTATGCTCCTGACCAGTTCTGCTCCTGCCTTCAGGGTATTCAGGCACTGCTGCATACCTGGGGAGTTGGTGGAGGGTTTTGGGATGAGTGTACATCATTGACTGGGGCTAATGTGGTGCTGGGAATGCTTCATTTACATGAAGAGGAATTCCAGGTGCTTGCTAAACATTTCCTTAAAAGAAGAGGGAAAGTTAAACCTGTACTTTGGCCACCAGACTGGTGACTACCTAAAAAGCAGTGGAGGTAGGAGTTGTAAGGCTACATGCCCCTGGCCAGATCAGGGAGGGAGGAATTCTTACTCCTGCCAGTCTCAAGATGAGTTTGGACATGTCTGGATCTCACTCTTGCAAGTTTTAAAAAAGCTTTAAAAACGAAAAATCTCAGCCATAGCCTCCCTCTTTCCCCAACCTGCTCCTAGAGTCACTCTCCCAGACTTGTAAACCCCAAAATTAAATGAAATCACATCAACTGAACAAAGACTACTGTGGAGAAGAAGGGAGATCAATGAAAGGAGGGGTCAAAGGGCAATGAAGAAGGAGGATGGATAGAGTGTAGAACTAGAGTTTCATAAAGGTTACTCATTGTCAGAGCCCGAATGTGCAGAACTAGAGTTTCATAAAGGTTGCTCATTGTCAGAGTCCGGATGTGCAGGGCCGGACGTGCCTGAGGGAGAGCCAGAGATAGGACTTGCCAAACCAGCTATCAGCCCCAAGGACACTGACCATCCGTAGCCACCCCCTCCCCTTCCTTCACTCCCCTGAGTGAGATGAGCCACCCTACCTGCCTGCCGAGCTGCTAGATAACACATACTCCTTGCTGATGTCATTTCGCGCCGAAAGTAACTGTGCACCTTTTGAATTGACCAATCATGTGTAACCTCGAGAATGCCCCTTACCTCCCCTATATAAACCCCCGAGTTTGGAAGCTCGGGGTCGATTCCTCTGTCTCCTGTGTGAGATACGTGTCGACCCAGGATCCCGCTAAGACCCGGGATCTCGTTAATAAAAGCTACCTCTTGCTGTTACATCAAGAATGGCTACTCGTGATTCCTGGGGGCACCCCACCCCGCGATCGGAGCGAGAGACGCGGCTCCCTGTTTAGGGGTACGCTCTTTCATTTGGGGGCTCGTCCGGGATCGGAGCGTGACCCCCCCGGAACCCCGAATGCCACTTGGAGGTACGTAAGTGTGAGTGCTGGAAAGCGGCCGCTGAATGTGTGTGCGTGTGTGTGTGTGTGTGTGTGTGTGTGTGTGTGAATTAAGTCCTATAGTCTGTGTTTTTCGGTACCTGTTTAGTGTCTTGGTGCACTGTCTGGGCAGAAGAAAGATTCCTGCCCTGTGCGCGAGAGTCTTAGTGCACTGTCTGGGCAGAAGAAGGTTTCCTGCCCTGTGCACGGGTGGAAGAAGGTTCCCCACCCCGTGGAAAGCTAGCTTGAGAGTGCACTGTCTGGGCAGAAGAAGGATTCCTGCCCTGTGCACGGGTGGAAGAAGGTTCCCCACCCCGAAATGGCGCCTGTGAGTAGATGAAGGATTCCTACTCCGAATAGTCTTTTTCTTTCTTTTTTCCTTTTTAGAAAGCGCACCGGGGGACGCCCCAATCGTGCAGGCTCTGGGACGCGTGAGAGACGTTCCGCGAGCCAGCCTTTTTCGGGTCCTGGCTCTGGGACACGTGAGAGACTTTCCACGAGCCGAATTTTGTCGGGAGGACCCGGCAACGGACAGTCAAAAAGATCTGACTGTGACTTGACTTCGGAGGTCGCGTTCGGCTGCCTATTTGAGTATAGGCACGGACAAGTGTGCTTAGATGTGTTAGTGTCTGTTGTCTGTATTCTGTTTCTGTGTTTGGTATCCCAGAAGCAGCTAAGGTTAAGCTGCAGTTTGGGCCAGGTACTGAAGGTACCAGGCATCTGTGGAAATTGGTTATAGGATGCTTTGTCTTGGTCTTGTTTGTCTGGATTGTTTTCTGTGGTATTGTAAAACAGTGTTTTATCTGTGCTTGTGCTTGCAGCCAGCGGTGATGAGTTGGGGAAGATTTAAATTTTGCTTGGGAACAAGGAATCTTAAAGGCGGAGTTTCAGCCGGTATGGCACTTAGTGCGTTGCTGCCTAAAAGATCAGAAATGCTGTCAACAGGCTATAAAAAAAAAAAAAAAGGGGACAGGCTGTGTTAGAAATGCTACAGGAAGAACGCCTGAAGGTAGGGAGTGCCAGGTCTGCCGCCAGGCTCCAAGGGTGGGTCTCTGAGGGGCTGGAAAATGCCCCACCAATCTGACTAAGATAAGGAAAAGATATGAAGAGAAAGTTACAGAAATTTGAAGGGTTAAGCTAAGTCACTGAGAGAGTTATTGTAAGTTGCAGAGAAAATAAGTTGATGCGTGGTTCAGGGTCTGTGCAGAAAAGTGGACAGCACCTAATAGCTGTAGAAGAAGATGCAGAGAGACTGAAAAAAAAGAAAGAAAGAAAGAAAGAAAGAAAGAAAGAAAGAAAGAAAGAAAGAGGTAAAAAGAGCAGGAAGCTAGGGAAGAAAAGAGACAAAAAGAAGAGGAAATTAGAGAGTTAAAGAGAGATAAAAGACGAGAGAGGAACATATACTGGCCACAGTAGTTAGGGAACCTAGGAAGATAGTACCTGGCAACAGAAGAGAATTCCTGGCTAAAGATCAGTGTGCCTAATACGAAGAAAAAGGACACTGGGTCAGGGACTGCCCAAGAAAGAACAAGAGGGGCCACTGGAGAGCTTCTTGGTCCTAGAGTGCTGGCTATGTGCAGAGATAGAAGGGAAGTTGGATACAGGGACCCAATGCTCTGTGCTCCTATGCCCCCCAGTGGGCCAATATCCAAAGACCTTGAGTGCAAGGGGCTACTGGCAACGAACAATACTTATGGACTGCCCAAAGAACAGTGGACCTTGGTGTGGGCCGGGTAACCCACCCACTAGTTCATGGTCATCTCTGACTGCCCCATCCCTTGCTCATGAGAAAATTGCTCTCCAAAATGGCTTGCGTGGGCTAAAATGACTGGGTGAGGCCATGTGTATGTATATCTACAGACTGTGTATGTGGAGCTTAAGACCTGTCTCAGTGCACCAGTACCTGATGCTGGGAGATGTGTGACTTAGTCCTGTTCTGCCTGGAACATATCATTCCTGCCAGCCAGGCACTAACAATTATCACCCAATCCAGGACTTAAACTGTGATAGAGTGGCTGATGTTTTGCCTTTGAATAGAGTGTCCAGCTGCCATGGACTAGATTCTCCACCGGTTGGGGACAATCTGGTCACCTTGCTGCCCAATCCGGACCTGGAGCCACCACAGCACGAGTGTCAAGCACTGGCAGAAGCCCATGGGTAGAGGAAAGACCTCTGCGACTGGTTGATTGACCCCTGCTGAAGGCCGAGGCTACCTTGTCTACAGACGGGAACAGTTCTCTTCATGAAGGTCAGAGATAAGTGGGTGCTGCCATGGTGGACAACACAATGTCATCTGGGATGGCTGAACCTCAACCCCCCAGTACATCAGTGCCGCAGATGCATTTACCATCTCTTGGATGCCCTGGTGAAGCCAACAACTGTGAGTACTATTCATTGCTCAGGATATCAGGAGGGAAGTGATTCAGTGGCATGGGGCAATAACGAAGCAGATCAAATGGCTCGAAAAATGGCTATGCAGGAGCCTATCCTGGTTGCAGGCCTGCAAGAGACAGCCACTGAGAACTAGGATTGGACTAAGGGATGGCCTCACTTAGAAAAGGCCCAAATTGCTTAAAAGATAAAGGACAATGGCACACTTGAGGGGAAAGCTATACTCCCCAGAGAACAAAGAAAAGACTCACTTTGCCAAATACAGAAATGGACTCATTTAGGAGATAAGAAGTTTGTCCAAGTAGTTAAGGTGTATGTAACAGACTTTAAGATTTTAGCCAGAGAGACAGTAGAAAGTATAAGGTATGTCAATAAGTGAATGCTTAGCAAGCAAACAGGGCAAAGAGACCTAGAGAGTTTAGTGAAAAGTCGAAGTGAACTTCACTGAGATAAAACCAGAAAAATATAATCACAAGTATCTCCTAGTGCTTGTAGATACTTTTTCAGGAATAGATAGAAGGTTTTCTCACCAAATGAGAGACGGCCTCTGCAATCATCAAGAAGATACTGGAAGAAATCTTCTCCAGGTCTGGAATGCCCAAGGTAATCTGGTCAGACAAAGGCCCTATTTTCATTGCCAAGGTAAGCCAGGGTGTGGCCAAGTATTTAGAGGTCAATTGGAAATTACATTGTATCTACAGACCTCAAAGTTCAGGACAGGTAGAGTAAATAAATAAAATTTTAAAAGAGACCCTGACCAAATTAAATTAACCATGGAGACTTGCGCAGACTGGGTGACTCTCCTTCCCTCTTGCTCTCTTCAGAGCAAGAAATACCCCTTCCAGATTCAGCCTTACCCGCTTTGAGATCTTATATGGGGCCTCAGCCCCCCATCCCCGAATGTATTAGATGATGTTACTGAACCAACATGTCATAGTGCCATAGTAATAATGATTTGTGTGCCAGGCTAAAAGACCTACAGATGATACAGAAAGAAATCTGCTCACAGCTGACAGCAGCCTATGCTCCGGAGACCCCTGAGACATCTCATCAGTCATGAGTTCCAGGAGACTGCAGCTACACTGAGCCCAGACACTCGAGCCTCACTGGAAAGGACCATACCTGGTGCTGCTGACCACCTGACAGCTGTCAATTCTCAGCCCTCACCAGCCGCGTACTAGCTGTTGGGGCTGAGAGCTGGGACCTAGAGGGAAATTCAGTCATGTTTGTCCTGGGTTCTATCAAGATTGGTGTGGGATAGGCTTGATTTCCATTACAAATGATGTAACATTGCATATGTTAGTACTCTTAACACTTCTTGGGACTGTGCCTCAGGGATCACAGTCTGTATAAGCTTAGAAGTTCTAAAAGCTAGTCATGACCTTGGTGTATAGGCTTAAATAGTGTTCAGATTAGAATCCTCATGTTAAGACAACAATACCAAGCTGTTATGCTAGATGAAGCTGAGTTCTCCATGAAGTTCTAAGATTAGAACTATTAACAAAAAAAAAAGAAGTGGGGAATGTAGAATTAGAGTTTCATAAAGATTACTCATTGTCAGAGCCCGAATGTGCAGAACTAGAGTTTCATAAAGGTTGCTCATTGTCAGAGTCCGGATGTGCAGGGCCGGACGTGCCTGAGGGAGAGCCAGAGATAGGACTTGCCAAACCAGCTATCAGCCCCAAGGACACTGACCATCCGTAGCCACCCCCTCCCCTTCCTTCACCCCCCTGAGTGAGATGAGCCACCCTACCTGCCTGCCGAGCTGCTAGATAACATATACTCCTTGCTGATGTAATTTCGCGACGAAAGTAACTGTGCACCATTTGAATTGACCAATCATGTGTAACCGCGAGAATGCCCCTTACCTCCCCTATAAAAACCCCCGAGTTTGGAAGCTCGGGGTCGATTCCTCTGTCTCCTGTGTGAGATACGTGTCGACCCGGGATCTCGCTAAGACCCGGGATCTCGTTAATAAAAGCTACCTCTTGCTGTTACATCAAGAATGGCTACTCGTAGGGGTTGGGGATTTGGCTCAGTGGTAGAGCGCTTGCCTAGGAAGCGCAAGGCCCTGGGTTCGGTCCCCAGCTCCGAAAAAAAGAAATTAAAAAAAAAAAAAAAAGAATGGCTACTCGTGCTTCCTGGGGGCACCCCACCCCGCGATCGGGGCGAGAGATGCGGCTCCCCATTTTGGGGTTCGCTCTTTCAAGAGCAACATGTATTTCATTTTATCAGAACAGAAACATTTTGGTATTATTTTACTTTTGTCTTTTTGTTTTACTCTCAGATATGCAATTGAAATAAATACATTAAATGCACACTAAAGGGGTTTTTGTTGAAGGCTGGCCTCTGGGTTAGATGAAGGATTGTAAATGCTTTATTTACATTAAATATATAAGACTGGCAGAGATAACAAAAAGGACCAGGAAGAACGCATGGCATTAGTCTTTTCAGTCAGATACAAAAGCACTGAGAATGTCTACTAATCACAAAAATCAAGCTCTGTCTCCTGTCAAGGAAAAAAAAAGTATGTGCTGGAAATCCATAGTGCTAGTTTGTCCACAGTATCTAATCTCAGCCAGCCTTCAGCTCCTCAGGGAAATCCACAGGACAAAGGTGCAAATAGAAATGTCTTTTCTTTACCCTGTAGATCTGCACAACTTGAGAAAGGAAGTTGATTCCAGTACTGACTCGGAAAGAAGATTTAAGATTAGTTAGCTTTTCTAATCTCCTTCTCCCAGTTTTTCATTTAGCAGGAAATGTTCTGCTTCGGGATGCTCTGTCCCACATAGCTGTCTGTTCTCAGCTCTTGTTACTAGAGACATTATAACATTGCCTGGAAGTTAAAAAATGAACTTCAAGGACTCTAAAACACAGTTGGGTTGAGTGGGCCAAGGAAGATATGAACAACAAATCTGGAATAAATGGTACATTGCACAGAACTATTAGCCTGAAGAAAGATCTCACCCTGAACTTGAAATGTTAGCACCAACTAAGCTAGCAGATCAATGGGTGGTCTTCCATTTCTCCATGTGGTGCACAGATACTCATGGAGATAAAACAAATACCCACACATTTTTTTTAAAGTTACATTTAGCAACACAATGACAGAGAAGTTAGAGGCTTATACACCTAAGAAGAACAAGAATGCTCTCAGTATACATTTGGATAGTCTTTTTTTAAAGATTTAAATATCATATATGAGCATGCTGTTGCTGCCTTCAGACTTTCCCAAAGAGGACACCAGATCCCATTGTAGATGGTTGTGAGCTGCCATGTGGTTGCTGGGAACCTCTGGAAGAACAGTCAGTGTTCCTAACCTCTAAGCCATCTCTCCCCAACTGGATAGTTTTACAAAAGCTTAGGATGGTCACATTTTAAGTGTTTTTAGCATGCAGAATTACACAACGTTTTCCAATTTGGCTGCTTGAGTCTTAAGGAGATTTCAACACCCTTTCTTTCTCCTGTTCAGGAATTGGGGCATGAGGCAAAGGTGTGTGATCAAAAGGTTTGTGGTTTTTGAGGGGTAATTGGTTAGCATTCATGCCCTAATTCACAAACTCCAATAAGCTGTACTGGGAGGAAGAACCTGATTGTTAAGTCATTTAACTTTAAGTTTCTCCACACCACCCCTGCTTGATCTTTGCTTAGTCCCGTCCTAAGGATCTGGAAGGTGAATTACAAGGAAAGATTGAGTTTCCTATTTAAAGGGCACAATCTGTGCTCGACTCTTCTCAGTCTTTGACTCACCAGAACAGGAGCCCACAGTTCAGGTTTTCAAAGGTGCCACTGGGAGCTGGGCTGGGGAGTGGAAGTCCAACCTGGTTTGGCCTACAGAGCACAGGCTACCGCACCTTCATCCCCGGACTACCACAATAGGACTACTGAGGCAGTTCTAATCTCCATCTCACTTCTCTAAGTCTTCGCCTAACAGGTCTTTGCCTAATAGGAAAAATGTTGAAGACACTCACAGATCCTCATTGGTTCCTTTTCCCTTTTCATTTTCTTCAAAGTGCTTTTTATTTTAAACTAAAACTATCTACAGGTATAAAAATCTTCTCCCCTACACAGGGATGGACCTATGGCTCCGGCCACATATGTAGCAGAGGATGGCCTTGTTGGGTGGGCGTCAGTGGAAGGAGAGGCCCTTGGTCCTGTCAAGGCTTGATACCCTAGTGTAGGGGAAGGTCAGGGCAGGGAGGTGGGAGGGAGTGGGTGGGTGGGGAGCAGGGGTTTAGAAGCAGGGGAAGGGGACGGGCTAGTGGGTTTCTGGAGGGGAAACCAGGAAAGGGGATAACATTTGAAATGAAAATAAAAACATATCCAATAAAAGAAAAAAATTAAAAATCCTCTCCCCATCAGAGAGAGGCCACCTGAAATTCAAGATGTCTTAAATTGCCTTTGATGCCTCTGAAGTCTCATTCCAATGAAACAAGTACCATATTTGTCACGGGGTTGGGGAGAGGAGTGCTACGTGGAGGATCCGTTTCACAGTAACTGAAAGACCTGGGAATTCTCATCAATATCCATTAAAACAAGAATCGATTTGAATAAAGATGTCCTCATGGCTGGGGCAGTCAGGAACTAACCTAGAACCTTCTGATCCAGTCAGAAATGGTTCCATTGCACCACTGGCCTTCATCTAAGTTCTCTCTATTGTGATATTGTAAGATAGGGCTTCAGAATTATTGCTCCTTTTAAAGCTACCAGGCAACCATTCATTCTGACCTTCCCCTCCCTACTCCCAGACCCTACCCTGCCTGGCAGACTCCCAAAGACTTCCATTTTTTTTTTAGTCCCAAGCACTGCTAGTAATAGAAGGCACCGGTTACTGGAATTCCTAAGGTCAGAGCCTGGGTCCTTGAAGCCCTAACAAGTCAACCTACATCAATTAAACAAAAGTGAAACATTTTTAAAAGGAGACTTATTCACCTTGACCACATTTATAATAGTAACTGAGGCTCAGTGAACTGCCCCTCCTCTCCCAGCCTCACATCCATATTGAAGGTCCTGACATAAGGGGCCACTTGTTTATTTTAATTTCATTATTTATTTACTATTGTTTGAGGATGGGTATTCAAGGACAACTTTCATCAGTCAGTTTCTCTTCTCCCTTATGGGACCCTACAAGCACCTTTTACCCCTGAGCCAGAAACCCATCTTTAAATAAAACAATAAAGTATGCATAATTAAGCAGTCTGCTCCTACCCATCACCAATACTGATAAGGTCTCAGAACTGTGTGAAATCTCAGGAAAGATAAACTCTCTTTCTGGTTGGCACAAAGCCCCCAACATGTTTTTTTTTTTTTTCTTCTCCCAGCTAGAGATTCCAAAGCACTGTCTCAGTGTAGTCTGATAGCCAAGGAGAGAGGTGCCGTGTCTGAGTGTCTCTTTAGTATTGTGTCATTCTGTTGGACATTGCCACTGACAGTTCCTGTTTCCAAAGTCAGCCCACCCCATAATTTTCTGGATCCTACAAGATGGAGTCTCAGAATGTCCCATGGTCAGATAACCCTGAACAGGAAAAGATGGAAGAAATGTTTAACGCCTCCTGGAAAGCAGCCCTAAATTTCTGGACAGCTGTTGGCAAAGAAAGTTTCTCCCAGATGTGTTCTCTAGTGTGACTCACAGACTTCCTGTTGCTGATTTTAGTGCAAACAAACAAACAAAAACAAAAACCCTCTAGTTTTTTTTTTTTTTGAAAAAATACTTACTTACTTACTTATTCCATGTATGTGAGTACACTGTCACTGTCTTTTGACAGACCAGAAGAGGGTATCTGATCCCATTACAGGTGGTTGTGAGTCACCATGTGATTGCTGGGAATTGAACTCAGGTCCATTAGGAAGAGTGGTCAGTGTTCTTAACCACTGAGCCATCTCTCCAGCCCAAAACCCTATAGTTTTAAGAAGGAAAATAGTGCTGGAGAACTCAGGACAGACAGAAAGTTTCTCTTTGTGAACAAAGAAAGAACAAGCTGGATAAATGTCTCTATGGTAAAGCAGATGTCAGATTCCCTTGACTCTCAACATCCCCTCGATTTGAAAGCAGATGGAGACACTGGCATCCTTTTCACAAATGTGTCATTTCTGGAAGTTTTTAATTTTTAATAAGCCTTTGCTTCATTTCAAGGGAGACTTTCCGGGGCAGTGAGAACATGATGAACCTAGACTTTTTAAGCCAACTCTGAAATTTCTCTTTTTGAAACAAGGCGGCCAGGTGCCTAGTACGCAAGAAGTTCTCAGGGACTCTCTAACAGAGGGCAGGGGGTTGCTGAGAGCCACGGTCAGAGGTGAAATGGTTTAAAATTCTCACGGTTTCCCCCTTTGTTAAGATTAGTGTTAATGTCTCCTTTTCGTTTGTTTAGTTTGATACTCGAGGTGTATCCTTAAACTGACCTTGAACTCCAGTTTCACCTCCTCAGTGATGGGATTATATAGATACTTAACTTGCTGAGCCATCGCCCAGCCTCGGTGTTCCTAGTTTCACACAGAACCAGACAGCCCGGTGCCCTCCCTTTGTCAGTTATTGGCACAAGCAAATGGTCCTCCAACTGTAGGATCTGTATGTTACTGAATAGGGTTTAGAATTCACAATATTGCTCTCAGAAAGAAATCTGGAAGTGTTTGCACTTTACCTGAGATACCCAGTGAGGTGCTGTCCTAGAATTTTTTCTTGTGTAGCTCTTAACCTCGGTCTTGGTTCCCAGGCAGATTCTCGCTAAGGAGAACCGAGCCCAAACCATTTGGGGAGCGTCTATGAACTCCGGACGAACAACAACAACAAAAACAAATTGCTCACCACTCTTTATTAAAATCGCGTTTAAATTATTGCGCACAGGCCATTTAATACTGACAGAGCATACAAGCGGAGGCAGGATTTACCCTGCCACACATCTATGTAGCGTGTGGTGGAGTCCTAAGTAAGCTGTGAGAAGGGATTTCTGAGGCAGGAGCTGTCTCTGGCAGGTGGTCGTATGTCATCACCTCAGGTTCCCTTGCGCTGGGCGCCGCTCGGCCGGCTGTTAAGCCTGTCACTTATAGAGCTGCATAGATCCTTCTTAAGTCTGGCAATCTCCGTACGTTTATTTCAGTGTTTGTAAACACCAATGTCTCCTTCCAGCACTGTGAACTTGGCAAAAATATTTTCCCCCATAATGTGTTTTTTAAATCGTCAGATATGTCCACAAAACTGAGCTGGACATTAAGCTTCCTTCTTATGCTCCCCGTCTGTAATAGAGATACTCGTGCCCATTTCACCCGGTGGCTGAGTCTTGGGTGAGGCAACCACGGAGGACATCACAAAACACCGTACACCAGAGGACCTCTGTCTCGTTCAACAACTTCACACCTGTTTTCCCGGCGCTCTGGTTCCTCAACCACTTGGTAGGAAGCCTTGGGTATACGTGGATGTTGGAGAGGGCTCATGGTCCTGGAAGTCAATATTTTCTGTTAAAATAAGGAGATTTTGAATTCAGGAGATGAGAAAGAAGCCCCGTGCAGGCTGAAGTAGGAGGGTTATAGCGAGTTTGAAGCCATAGGCTATAAAGACTAGTCATAAAAAGATGGTGTTGGTGGTGTTGGTAGTGGTGGTGGCAGTGATGATGATCTAAATGAATGCAAATTATCTTTTCTATTCAAATAGAATCTCTGGAGAGACTTGAAAGGCAGGGTACACACTGTGTGGTTCCATGGTGTAATGGTTAGCACTCTGGACTCTGAATCCAGCGATCCGAGTTCAAATCTCGGTGGGACCTGTGGTGTTTTTAATAATTTCAATTAGTTTTCTCCTTTAAATTGATACTCCGAAATTAATTCCTAACGATTTCACCTTAATAGAGTTAAATATCTTCATTCAACAACTAAGTGACTTTATTCTTATTTGTAGTATGTCTCTTAGAGGGAAAAAAGGAAGAAACGTCAAGGAGGAATTGGGGGCGAGATGAGGGAGGAAGAGGAAGCGACTTTTGAAGACCGAGAGAAAACAGTCCCCGGCTGTTGTGGAAACTGGAAATAGATTTTATCTTGTTAGTGAGTCGGGAGAGCAATAACTATTTTGTCGTTCCTATGGGTTTTGTTTTTATTCTTTGATGCAAACTCCCACTCTATCCTCGAATGACCTCAAACTCAAGCAATCCTCCTGCTTCTGTTTACTGAAGACTGGGACTTCAGTTTGCTTGGTTTGGGATTTTTTTGTTTGTGTGTATGTGTATGTGTGTGTGTGTGTGTGTGTGTGTGTGTGTGTGTGTGTGTGTGTGTGTGTGTGTGTGTGTTTGATTTACTTTTTACATTTTTCAATGAGACGGGGTCTCATGTGACCGAAGATGGCCTGAAACTTTTAATCTTCTTGTCTCCACCTCTTAGGTGCAAGGATTACAGATGAAGCAGGAGGACACGGTTGGCCACAGTCGCCAGTGGGTAGAGAAAGATCCAAGCTTGATCAATTTGTATAAGCACATGTCATGTGAACAGAGACAAGAAATGACATCACAAGAAAGACGTCACTATGATGTCATTGAGAGGGCAGCGGGGGGGAGGGGGAAGGGCGGATCGAAGATGAACGCTCAAGAATTTAGCTCGGGCTAGGAAGGTTGGAACTGAGCTCTCGAGCAGTGACTGGGAGACTGCCCTAGAGGTCCCCAAAATCACCCTCGCCTTTCATGCAACATCTTTTTTTAAAGTTCTGGTTTTTGTTTTTTATTTTGTCAGTTTCATTCTTGTATACAGGGTTCCATGGGTGCCCACTACTCTCTTTTGTCTCCTTCTACACCTACTGACCTTTACAGCTAGTACGGTTCGCAGCAGGTCTCATTCTGGGAACCATACACAGATGCTGTGTGTTCGTAATTGCAAGGTCACTTGACATTCAGTCTCACAGCCAGTAAGACCAAAAAAAAAAAAAAAAAAAGCAAACAAAAAACCTTCGGGAAATAGCGTGTGGACAGTCTCCAGCGTCAGAGGCTGTTTTATAAGATTTCACCGAGAAAGAAGGAGGCTGATTTTCTTTTAATAAATAACATTCCGCACCCAACCACAGGGAGCGCACATATATCGCAGCTCTCGATATGAATTTCATATAAAATTCATTGTCTTGACTTCTCGTTTTATTTACCTGTAAGAAGTTTTAATTTTTGTTTAAAATGTTGGTTACTCCTATTTTGTTTTATGTAACCGAAAATCTGCCCGCTGTCACTTACTACATTTAGGGAATCTTAATATATTCACTTCTTGTAAGAGTTGGTTGTACACATTAACCATATATGACCTCTCCGTTTGTTGTTGGTTTCCATTGAGTTATCAATACATTTTCATACATAGACAAGTGAATTGATGAGGAAAAAAATTACCCTCAATCCTTCTAGTAAAGGATGGATTTTTAGTGCAAGTTCTCTTTTCATATAAAATTACTTATCTAAATTTTTAAGTTTCGTCTTTTAGTATCTGCTCTCCTTAAAATACAAAGGCAATTCAAGCTGAAGCAGACCGAAAACATAAGTTTATAATTACTGGAAATATCTTTTGAAAAAATCAGAACAGTTTATAGTAATGTATTCTAATGCAATAGATCATGCCAGTGTCTTTGGGCATAAAAATAAATGAGTTTGGCTTAAAATTCTTAGGCAGATTTAGACTACCTTGTGTAAGAGGAAAAGGGTAAGAGTTCGAGGAAAATAGATATTTATCCTCAGTTTTAAAAAATCTATGAGGCCAAAACAAAACAAAAAGCAAACAAACCTAAGATGCCAGTAGTTAGTGAGTGGAGAACTAAGACAGGGAAGTAGGGCGGTAGGGGAAGGTTAGCACATTTACTGTGAGTCCAGAAAAGAGAACGCGGAGTTCAAGGACAGCAGAGTTTCCTTGTAGAGTGGAAAGCAAGTGTAGTACGGAGAAACGAAGAGAATTGAGGATGGAAAGGAACGGGTACTACGATGGGATCATCCATATGCGCAAGTGTCCTTTTAGAGGAAGAAAATTATTACATATGAGAATTCCTTAAATAGTCTTTTAGGTTGAAAACTGGTAGCGCCATACAGATCACAAATTCAAAGTTTAAGACAGCCATCAAAATAAGACTTAATGATGAAGGAAAAAAAATAATAAGGGCAGGGAGGACGAGGTGGCCGAGTGGTTAAGGCGATGGACTGCTAATCCATTGTGCTCTGCACGCGTGGGTTCGAATCCCACCCTCGTCGTTGGTACCTGTTTCCTGTTTGTGTAAGGGTATGTTTTTCCAAATTTTAAACTAACCAAAGAAGTAACCAGCGATTCCTATGCTCCATGTTTTTCAAATCTTTCTCCTTGTGTACTTGACCCATCACACCTCAAGAATTACCAGCTGTAGGACTTCCCCTCTTTCTGCAGTCACAGCACACCATTTCTCATGTGCTATGAAGACTTTGTTTTGGCCCTCACTACCAGTACCTCTATCTGAACATAGTGAGAGATTGCATTGCGCCTTTCTCTTCTTTCAGCCTCGACGTCACAGGAAAAAGCTCGGGAATTACCTGCCCTTGTTTTGCTTAGCAATACTAGATGGTATTGGATACTACCTGTAAAAACGACACAAGACAGAAAGAACATCACTGCTTCTTTAAGCTACTTAACAGGAACTTCAAGATTTCTTATTTTCAAAGTCCCATTAAAAGTTTCTTTTTAATTGTATGCTTAGAAGAAATTTCAAATTTATGGAAGATGTCCTAAGAGAACCACACGTACTTTTACCAGAATTTACCTATTCGTTCTTTCCCACAGGCTTTCTGGCTTGTTCTCCGTTCCTGTTCTGTCACTTTTTGAAACATCCCTGGTGCCAAAAAACAAACAAACAAACAACAAAATAGTTAAGCGGTAAGTTAATACATCATTGTCCTTGTTCTTACAGATATGTTTTCTAAAAGTAAAGATTTTTCGTTTATAACCACAGTATAATTCTCCATTTAATATACTTTCATATATATGGTGGCACTGTTTGTTTTAATCATTCATTTGCATTCAAGTTTATCAGTTGATGTAGTTGTGGCATTTATAGCATTTCTCTCTTCAGTCCAGGGTGCAGGATGCAGGATGCAGGATGTAGGATGCAGGATGCAGGATGCAGGATGCAGGATGTAGGATGCAGGATGCAGGATGCAGGATGCAGGGTGCAGGGTGCAGGGTGCAGGAGGCAGGAGGCAGGAGGCAGGATGTAGGATGCAGGCTTAAATAGAAGCTGTGTGTAGTGCTTTAGTGTCCTCCACCCTCCAGATGAATATCTCCAGTGCATCCCTTTGTATATCTCACGAAATTCACATTGTTAAGGTCAGAGTCATCCCTCACTTAAGTGGATAGTGGGCTGGGAATTTGGCTCAGCTCTTAAGAGCACTGGCTGCTTTTCCAGAAGCTGGGGTTAACCATCTGTACCTTGAGTTTCAAGGCATCCAATGCCAACCATTTGCTCATAAACACTGTGAACACTGATAGAAAGCAAAATATTCATACATATAAAAACAAAATGAAAAAATAAAAGGTGAGGAAATTAGCCACTAGTAATCTGGGTGTGGTATAATTTTTCCCCTTCAAATCAGGTTCATATTCCACATCCTCTGAAGAACAGCATGTAAAACGTACATATTCTCTTTTAGTACAAACTTCATTTTCACCATATATCAACACACATAGATATGTATCAACATAGATACATCACATCCATGATGGAAACTTAGATTTATGAAGAATAGAAAGGAAGTAATGCTAGAGAGTACTTCCAGCTTTAGGAATACAGAATCTGAAGGTACTCCATATCCCCCTTGTAACCAGGGCTGACTCTAATCACTATAGTCCAATCCGTCAACAAAGGAGCAGAGCTTTTTCCCCTGCAACCGATAAGTAGCCTAAGCTAAGGGACTTTTAATAGATCACTGGAATGTTTTCCATAAAACTTTTCATTCAAATTTGGTATCTATTGATAATTCCCACCTGAACTAAATCTACTGTGGTAGTTCACCAGTGTGCCGTGGCGTCCCATTAGAAGTGAGAGACACCCCTCTTCATTTATGTCACTGTGCATTATCAAAATAAGTTCAGGAAAGCCTTTTTTTTTTCAGTCTTTTACAATTCATTGTTTCCTTTAATGATTCTGGGACTCACATGAACACACATGGGCAGTGAAAGCCCTTTCAGACTAACAAATGCCTTTGTATTCTGCCTTTATATAATTTTAGAATGATATGAATTTCGGGCATAATAAGTTCCTCCAGGCTCAGTTGAATCTACATTGTCCAAGCCCTGAAGTCA
Organism: Rattus norvegicus; assembly: GCF_021556685.1. Lineage (NCBI taxonomy): Eukaryota > Metazoa > Chordata > Mammalia > Rodentia > Muridae > Rattus > Rattus norvegicus. Next base: position 47,727,430 of record NC_141550.1, read on the forward strand.
ACTTATTTTTCAGACAGAAATCTTGAATGACCTGTAATATTGAAAACCAATACCCAACATCCAAGTGTGTTCATTGTTTCTGAGGTATTTTTATTTCTATGACCTTTTAATGAGAAAAATTTTGAACTACGTATTACATACACAATAAATGCACACACACACATGACAGGTGAACATATACACATGTATAGTCATACGTGTACACATTGACATAATCATGAGTTCACAGTACTTTCAATTATTTTTTATTCGTTTACATTTCAAATGGTATCCCTCTTTCCAGTTTCCCTTCCACAACTCCCCCTTCCATCCCATCCTCCCTCGGCCTCCCCTTTGCCTATATGAGGGTGCTCCTCCACTCATTCACCCACTCCTGCCCCACCACTCTAGCTCCCCCTATGCCCATTGATGCCAGATAAGGCCATCCTCTGCTACATATGTATCTGGAGCCTTGGGTCCCTCCATGTGTACTCTTTGGTTGGTGGGTTAGTCCCTGGGAGCTCTGGGTGGTCCAGTTAGTTGATATGATTCTTCCTATCAGGTTGCAACCTCCTTCAGCTCCTTCAGTCCTTCCCCTAGCTCTTCCATTGGAGTTCCCAGGCTCAATCCAATGGTTGGCTGTGAGTATCTGTATCTGTATTAGTCAGGTGCTAGCAGATCCTCTCAGAGAACAGCAATACCAGGCTCCTGTCTGCAAGCACTTCTTGACATCAGCAACAATGCAGGGTTTAGTGTCTGCAGATAGGAATTATCCCTAGGTGGGGTGGTCTCTGGTTGGCCTTCAGTCTCTGTTCCTTTTTTTTTTTTGTGCCAGAACTCCTGGGGGTAAGCTATCTCTGGGTGTGGGCGGGTTGGGGGTGGGTTGGATCACAGTTTCCGCTCCCGGGCATAGGTACAAACCAGAAGGAGGCGTATTTTCAGTTCTAATCTGTACCCACAAGGTTCTTTTGCCATCTCTCATCTTTCATTTTTATTTTAAAAATTTCAGACAATATATGTTGATAGCATTGTTCCCTTTCTTTTAACCCTCATGTTGATCGTGTGTTCCTACTTTCATGCTAAGAATACTGTGTGAAATGATATCTACATTTGTGATCTGTGATATACTATACCTAAAATAGCTCTGAAATGTTCTTTCCCGCATGACAACAGAAAGCAAATCAATTTTGAAAAGAAAAGCAAATTTTTAAAAGGAGGTTTTCTTTATAGTTCTCACCCTCCTCTAGGTACTGTGTTTTAGTGTGTGTGTGTGTGTGTGTGTGTGTGTGTGTGTGTGTGTGTGTGTGAGAGAGAGAGAGAGAGAGAGAGAGAGAGAGAGAGAGAGAGAGAGAGAGAGACTTTGATTCAGCACATTCCTATCCCTCATTGTGGCACAGTGTTCCCCAGAAATAACAACAGCTTTCTTTCTTTCCATTTGGTTTTAGTTCTGCCATTTCTAACCTTCCCACCCCAATCCTGAGAGAAGTTCTGGTCCTCCGTCCTGTTCTCACCCATGCTTTCCTATATAACTGACTTTGTTACTCTTGTTAATTTATATGTATTCTTACCTCCTTCTTTCTTGTATCACAAAGGAATTATACCATGACATGCTGTTTGACACTTTAACTTTCCATCACTTAATAAGTTCACTGAAACTTGTTCTAGACCCAGCTTACAGTTACCCTTTCTTCCCTGTTTTTGTTCTAGTTCATAGTGCTTCACCATGTCTGGAAGATCTACAATCAATTTCCTATGCACAAACATATAAATTTGTCAAAATACTTAAAAATATTGTTACATATTGATAATTTGATACAATGGATTGTGATCATATTTACCCCAATTCTTCCTTGTAAGTTACAACAGATCCCCTTCTCCAGGGCTGAGGGATCATTATAGAAAAGGTATGGAAATGATTGCAAAAATTAGGGGTTGGGGAGGACCAGAGGGAAACAGTGTCCTTTGGACATGATAGGAAGGCTGCACTTGTGATCTCAATGTAGCTGAGGTTACCTTCAGGAGGCATGCATAAAATCAAGCCAGCCAACATTCAAGTAACGAGTAGGAGGAGGTTCATGAGGTTCCATTCTAACTCAGGAGCTATGGGCAGTATCCAAAAATACTTCTAGAACCAGCGAGGAAAAAGTTGAAGACTTACATATGCATTTCTACACTAGTTGTCAGTCATATTTTCTTCTTGAACAGATATAGAATTTATATTATACAACAACAAAACAGTAGATAAACCACAACTACAATGGAAATATATTTTAAAGAATAGAAAGGTGATAAAGATGACATATACATTTCCTGTGATATACGCTAACAGGGTTTTGTTGTTTGTGTTTTCCATTTGCTTGTGGCTTTTTACGTTTCTAAAGCTACATTACCAGAGGCAACAGTAGTTTGTGAGAATCTAGGGATGAAGACATTGACTTTCCAATTCTCACTAGCCCTGTACTAAGAAGTTATTAGTGCAGGTCATGGCAGTGCATGCTTTTAACTCCATTATTCACGAGACAGAAATGGGCAGATAGATCTCTGTGAGTGGAAGCCAGTAAATGCCATTAAGATATCAAATCTATCACTTGCCACCATTATGGATTTGAAAGACGCCTGGGTGGTAGTCACTACCTTATGTCCCTTTAATTCTCCTGTTTGACCTATAAATGAGACAGATGACTCGTGGGGAGGGACAGCTAACTATTGACCATTTGACCTAGTAGTAACTGCAGTTGCAGTAGCTGTGCCAAATAGGGTATGTATGTTCAGTGACTTGAGCAAGTCAGTAAGCAGCACTCCTCTAAGGCGTCAGTCTCTGGTCCCACATTCCTGCCCTTAATTCCCTAGGTGATGACTACAAGCTATGAAATAAAATAAACCCTTTTCTTCCCAACTTACTTTCGGTCATTTTTGTTTGTTTGTTTCGTCACAGCAATGGAAAACCTAACTAAGAGAGAAGCATTGAGGAAAGTTTCTCTCTGTGTTGACACTCCTTCTTGGAGACTGAATATTGGTTAGAGTTCACCAGGTAGAGTCTCCTTGTCCTCCCCGAAGAAGAGAACAGACGAATTTCCACAGTTACAAAATGTTTTAAGAGCTGCTCCGAAGTCACCTCAAACCTTATTGACCTTGGAGGGTGGGAGCTGAGGGGATAGTTTCCATTTCAGTCCCTCTGACCACAATAGTATAACTCCCAAATATGGCTATTGGATGTTGTGTATTTGGTCTAATGCCACTTGTATTATGTTAATCTGGTCCCCAAAATTAACTAAGAATCTACATGTAAGAAACTGAAGGAACCCTGCCCTTACTTGGTTTTGATTGGTAAATAAAGTTGCCTGCAGCTAATGTCTGGGCAAGAAGACGGGGGCCGGGGTGGAGGGGACTTTTAGGATTTCCAGGCAAGGGACAGAGGAAGGAAGGAGAAGGATAGCCACCATGCTGGGGAAGGGAGAGAGATATCAGGTCTGAGAGGTACAGAACACAAAGCAGAATGATTCCTCTTCTCCTCCAGTAAATCTAGCACCTGGCAATCTATCCTTTAAATGAAGTGGAAATTTCTGATTTCTTTGGAGGTTCAGTTGTATCATGTGATGTTTTTCTGGAAGCTGTCTTATGAAAAGATGTTTTGCTGAAGCAGAAACATGACAGTATGTTTTGCTGAAGCAAACATGTGAAAGGGTATTTTATCGAGGCAGACACTTGAGAGGGCAAGTGAGTTTTGAATATACGTAGAATCCAACAGATAGTGAATTTGTATTGGTTCACCTTGTATCTGTTGGTCTTCACTGATGGCCACTCTTGCATTGATTTGTCTTGCAATGCTTCTTCACAGATCCTTGCTTGTCATGATTTCATAGAAAGAAAAGTAGCAAAGAACTTCTCCTGGTATTCTGGTAACTTCTTTCAGCTTCTGTGGATTCATGCCAATTCAGAGGAGCCTTGCAGTTTCTTCTGGATCAAACTGTTGCTACTGATTCATTTGATGTTTGCCAGTTGTATTGGACTAATACTACTGGTTTATGTTTGATGTTTTGGACTGGACTACTGATATCCTGGCAATGAAGATTGGAATCGCTCCAAAGAATTACTTCTATTAATCATCTAGTTCTATTAACCATCTTTCTCCCTACCTTTGGCCAGTAGGCTAGAAGGGAGACTGAAGTGTTTAAGAACCCTTATTACAGTAGGTTTTGAAAAATCTAAATTCTTACACTTTAAGTCTTATTTGGGATGTGTCTTCCCAAGTTTTCCCTGGGCTATTGCAAATTCATAGGAGTTTTTAAAGGAACTAGACATTTCGAAGTCAGCTCCTTTGATACCTGTCTAGTGATGAAGGCATATGACTGGAAAAACTCTTATGTCCGGCCTAGACACCAGTAAATACATCATGAAAAATAATGTGGCAAAATTGAAACAAGACAAAGAAAACCTACCATGGAGGTCTGGTCTCTATGTCTGATATTAAAAGGAGTATGTGGGGTTGGGGATTTGGCTCAGTGGTAGAGCGCTTGCCTAGGAAGCGCAAGGTCCTGGGTTCGATCCCCTGCCCCCCCCCCCTAGAAAAAAAGAGAAAAAAAAAGGAGTGTGGTAATCAGTTGTACTGGAAAGTTTTATGGGTGCTACCATTTTGGTTCATGTCATAGAGTTGCCTTAACAAACATGTCAATGAAGTCTCATGGCCTTCACCATCTTCATAATGTCATTAAACAAGATGACACCATTCATGTGGCTTTCTCAATACTGAGAGGGTGGCCCAACTAAATAGTTCCCTCCATCTTGACAAGGTAGCCAGCTGTCTTAGTTAGGATCTTATTGCTGTGAACAGACACCATGATCAATGTAAGTTTTATAAAGGACGACATTTAATTGAGGCTGGCTTACAAGTTCAGAGGTTCAGTCCATTATCATCAAGGCAGGAGCATGGCAGCACGGCAGCATCCAGGCAGGCATAGTACAGGAGGAGCTGAGTTCTACATCTTCACCCAAAGGAAGCCAGGAACAGACTGAGCATCCCCAAGCAGCTAGAAGGAGGGTCTCCAAGCCCACCCCCGCCACAGTGACACACTTCCTCCAACAAGGTCACACCTTCTAATAGTGCCACTCCCTTGGCCAAGCATATGCAAACCATCACACCAGGCAAGATGTTCATGGTTCCTTTTTGCCTATGGAGCTCAGCTCCATGATAAAATAAGCCCATCTCCTTAAGGTCCCAAGTCCCTGTGGGATTCATGCATCTCACAGATTAAATGTTGACAGTCACCCCCTTTCATTTGAAAAGACAAAAATTAAGTTACCTTGTAGGCCCAAAACATCAAAGACACATGATGAAACTCAATTGTCCCAACATAAGAAGGATAAGTACGCATGTCTTACCACGCATGTTAACTGTGGTCACCAAAAAGATGTCACCTGAAACTTGATAGGACTTCCCCCAGCACAGTTGCTGTTGAGAAAGGCCTCATGTCATTTTGTCCCACTTGAGCATGGCATAGGCTTTGACTTTTTCTTGCTATATATTTAATAAACTCATGCAAAACCCAAAGTGCTGTTATTGTGGGTCATTCTTGGCTCTATACAGAAAGGCAGACCGCTATTTAATGGCTAATTCATACTCCAGGGGTGGAAGGTTACTCCAGCTCTCCTTTCTCATCAGTGATGGGTGCTCAATAAGTGAAATCAAACACCGGAAACAGAGTTTCAAAGGTAAAATTAGTACTATATTACTCAGTGGCATTTGCAATAATCTCCTTGATAAAATGTGTACTAAACAGCAGATGAATGGACACAACCATGCATACTTCAACAAAATATCACATAAGCCCCTAATATGTGCCATGAGCTATACATGTCAAATGGTGTGAAGATACATTAAAGAGGAAAAGCAAGCAAAGAGTGGTTTTTAATATTCATTCTTTAATCCAACATATCCCACAAATAATTTTCAACATTAGTAGTCTTATTTCCTGGGCTCAACAGTCACTACAATTAATGGATACACTGATGGTGTGTGTAGATCTAGAATGTTCTAGAGTTACTTCCTGCTGCTGCATCCACACAGCAATAAGTTTCGTAGTCTGCTCCCTTCATTGTACACCAGGTTCAGTTCCCAAAAAAATCTGTGTAGCAATTGTGTTAGTATTCTCCTGGACTGGATAGATGGCTCAGTGGTTAGGAGCACTTGATTGCTCTTCCAGAGGTCCTCTGTTCAATTCCCAGCAACCACATGATGGCTCACAACCATCTGTGTTGGGATATAATGACATTTTCTGGTGTGTCTGAAGACAATGATAGTATATTCATATACATTAGTAAATCTTTTTTTAAAGTATTCTTCTAATACTCTTTATAAGAAAACAAAATTCCCTTTGAGTGATTCTATATAAAATGAGCCTTTTAACCTGTAGCTAGATTCCTACAAAAGAAAAGAACTAAAATATAGGATTTTTGTCTTTTTGTTTGTTTTTATTTCTGAATTGGGGTTTTTCTATGTAACCTTGGATATCCTGGAACTCTCTATGAAGACCAGGTTGGCCTAAAACTCAGAGACCTACCTTCTCCTGCCTACAGAGTGCGAAGATAAAAGGTGTATATCGCCATGCCCAGCTTTAAAGATATGAAATTTAATGAGCAGTTAAAAAATAAAAAGGCTATAAAGCACTTATCATTCATAAGTTTTTAATTCAATGCTTAGGAACACATACATACACACACTCACAGAAAGAGAATAGTTTGATTCCTGTTTGTTTCTTCATATTTGTGTATTTGTAAATGGATTATCATTCACCCTGAATATGCTGATTTCCCCACTAAAAGTGTTAACTACCTTCCCTTCCCCATTAATGTCCCAGAAATAGCCTGGTCCCTTTTATTTATTTCCAGGGATTCCAGGGAGTAGACTCTGCTCCACTCCTAGATTCAGGTAGTATCAGACTTGTCCACCTACTCAAGATAACACATGAAAGGAAGTTGAATAGATGATAGAAAGTCTTGTATTCTTCTCCGAGTTGCTGCAGAGAGTCACAGAAGAGACTTGTCACCAATCAAGACATCTTTCTTGGCCTCTGAGGTCCAGCTCCCATCTTCCAAACAGATGCTTTTCCCTAAATATAAAATGGATTAAGACCTCAGTTAAACAAGAACATTTCTTAGTGTTCTTAAAATTGACTTCTACTTAGAAATTGGGAAAATCAAACCACATACTCTTCAAGAATGATGTTAGTGATCAAGAAACTGAACTTTACACTTTAGGACTTCAAGTATTGCTTAACACATGTCTTTCTCTGAAGACACTGAACTGACACACTTTCTCATGGCTTGTTCAGGTCCCTCGCAGCCTGATGTCTGTCTTAAGAGACTTGCTAACTCCTCAGGATCCGTATCCTTGTCTTTTTAGATTTTTTTTTTTTATTTAATCATTTTGTATGCACTACTGTACTGGGAATATAGAGGACAATTGCTCCTCTCTCTCTCTCTCTCTCTCTCTCTCTCTCTCTCTCTCTCTCTCTCTCTCCCTCCCTCCCTCCCTCCCTCCCTCCCTCCCTCCCTCCCTCCCTCCCTCCCTCAGTATGTAGCTGTCCTAGAACTCATTATTTAGATCAGCCTACCTCTCTCGGTGCTGGGATTAAAGGCTTCTGACACTATAACTCAATACTTTTCTTTTAACGAGTGGGTCTTTGGGATCGAATTAAAGTTGTCAAACATGCCAGCAAGTGCCTCTACGCACTGCGACATCTTGCCAGCACCTGACCACTTCTAATTGCTCACTCCTCCAGAAGAATTTGTTTTCATTTCCTGGATATCTCACTGTCTCCAAACTCTTGAGGAAACCCAGGACACCCCAGCTGTCTTCTGGCTACAGGCATTGTCATGTAAGAGGGTAGGTTAAACCCTGAGAAGTGAGAGTGAGCTTTGCAATTTCCTGGGGCCATTCAATATACCTAAGTATTAGAGAGGAAACAGTCAATACTCTAAAGGACCAACTGAAGAAATCCCAGTCAGAGCCTTTTCCCAAATTTTGCTCCATTTTGCTCCAGTGGTTATTCCTCACTTTGGATTTTCTCTTTCCTTCCTTTCTTCCTTCCTCCCTTCCTTTTTTCCTTCTTTCCTTTTCTTCCTCCCTTCTTTCCTTCTTTCCTTTTCTTTCTCCTTCCTTCCTTTCTCCCTTGCCCTCTCTTTTCTCTTCCTCTTCCTCTCCCTCCTCCCTCCTGCCTGCCTTCTTTCTTCCTTCCTTTCTCTTTCTTTCTCTCTTTCTCTCTTTCTTTCTTTCTCTCTCTCTTTCTCTTTCTTTCTTTCTTTCTTTCTTTCTTTCTTTCTTTCTTTCTTTCTTTCCTTTTCTTTTAACAAGGTTTCAAATATCCCCAGGAGGATGGCCTTGAACTTCTGATCCCCTCCTGACTCCACCTCTGTAGTGCTGGGATTGTAGATGTATGCTACTGCATGAAGTTTTTCAGTGGGATAAAAGTGGGAAGGGGATAAAATTCATGTCTTCATGCATTCTAAGAAGACATTCTACTATTACTCCCCACCCCTCCCCATCTTACATTTTTAATGTTTGTTACCTAAAAAGTCTCTTACAAACATCCCTAAGTACCCAATCTTTCCTATTTTATTTTCTCCTCACAGAACAGGCAGGGTAATCTAAAACTCAAGTGTAGACATGCTAAAACTCAAGTGTATGCTGCTCAGTCTATCCACAGCTACCTGCTGTATTCAGGATGGTGTCTGCATTATATTGTATGGATTACAGTCATGTCCACCTACTTCTGCTCGCCACGGCTGTTTTGGAAGATATCTCAATACATCATAGTGACCCTTCTTTCCTCTCTGAGCACATGGTTTGTGGTTAGCCTGCAATAAGATTCTCCATCTTGTTATGACAATGCAGGCAGGCAGAATTCAAGTATAGGGTCAGCCATGGTCAAGATAATCCTCTCCCTACTTTCCTTTCTAGGTCCCTTGTGTTAGAATCAGCAACTCTTTAACAATTCTATACTAAATTGTTCTTGTCCTAAATAGGAATTGTTCTTGATCAATGAATGATCAGGACCAAGAACTGTGCAAGTCATATGACTGTCTGTAGACACTGTAAAGAGCAGTGGGTAGTGTCTAAGATTTTCTTTCTGTCCTATTTCAGCAGGGTATCAATCTTGGGAATATCTTTAAGAATTGAACTAGACTCAGTGGGTCAAGGCACTTGCCACACAAGTCTGGTGATAGGAGCTCAGTCCCTAAAACCTGAGACCCACGTGGGTTCCATGTACACATTATGCAGCCATAATATAGACACCTTTTAAAGTTGAAATAGGACTGAGAATGTAACTAAATGGTCAAGAACTTGCATTTGTGGGGTCCTAGATTAATGCTCCAGTAGCTCACATATGCACAAATAAAACAGATGAATGCCAACTATAGATTAGACAGGAAGAAATAGTCACATCTGCAGTCACCAGAGTTTAAATCTAGTCTTTTCTAAGTGGCTTCAGCAAATTCGTTAACATTTTCTTTTCTGCTCTGTTACGTATATGAGCTTGACAGTAATTCCTGTATCATAGACTTTTTTTTTCAACAACATATTTTTATTTTATCATTCAATTTAAGGTCAATTACTTTTTCAATTAGATTTTCTCCAAGGTGTCCATAAAAATAAAAATATTTAATAAATGTGCCCCAAAAAGTATGTATGCCTTAGTGTGTGGGGTGCTAAGAAGAGCTAAGGAAGCTATTCAGCTTATTAATGCACTTCCTACTGGCTTGAGAGTTGGAGTCAGCTTAGATGCCTGTTTTCACCTTTCCATGCTTTGTTGCTTGGTCTAAGGGTTTCGTGCCCTGCTGACCCTCTCAGAGAAAGATGTGACTATAGAAAGTGTTAATTTGATGAAGCACCAATAAAAAGAAAATAAAAATAAAATGTAAGTTTTGGTTTCCCTACTTGGGCATTTGCAGTTCCTAGCATAGTCTATGGTGTAGGACAGGAAAGAAGGCTTCAGCATCCTGGCTGTTTTTCTCCCCTGAGAATCCAACCCTGAGAATCCATCCTTTAAGGTCACACTGCAGCTGTGCACTTAGGATGAGTCAGCCTTGCAGCCTGAAGCAGTGCTATTTGGTTCCATCAGTCAAGTTACAGGTGCAACTGAAATTTGGCTTTGCCAAACGTCATACCACTCCTATAGGTCGTTCTTCCTCCCACCCAACACCACACACACCCGAAACTAACAGAGTGAAGAGTTAAGTCTCCATGAAAGCCAAGTGGAGAAGCTAGTAGATAGAAAAGAGGGATTGGCCTGCTTTGATCCTGAAGGGAAATAGCCAAGAGCCTCCTCTTCCTGTACTGTCAGGTCTGACAGGCTTGATCTTCCTTAGTCGAGCTAAGCCACCAATTCTTTGAGAAAAAAACTGGAGCAACTTTATAGAGAAGGTGGGGCAAAGAACAACACACAAGGAAATCCTCAGAGATAACCAAGAATAGGCTGAACCAGATCAGACCACACCCAAACACTCCCAGGAAACCCTGGAGGAACAAGCATTGAGAACTTGGTGTCTCTGTAGGATTAAAGACAGGCAAGCACTTCTTACAGCCCAAATACAGAGAGGCTAAGATGTAGAATCAACCTATCTCCCCCCAAAGATGCTTGTTTTCTTTCTGCCATGCCCATTCCTCAAATGGGAGGCTATGCCCTTGTGGAGCTCATAGAAAGAAGTGGGAGGCATCAAGTTTCTACTCTGCTCCAGTGGCTTTAGTCTCATGCAGCCCCATTCTCTGCCAATGTGATAACATATTGGTGGTCTACCCTCTTGGAAAACTTATGACACATGGAGGGAACACCTACAGTTTTCACTTTGGGTCTTGGATATGTCTGTTACAGAGAGTTGGAAGAGATCAAGGCTCTTTGCTGCAGTGCGACAGAAAGGATGGACTATTTCTTGTGATGTTTTCAAGAGTGCCCTGGCTCCCAATTCCTTAGGGTTTTTGCTTTTGTACCAATACAGAATGTAGGTTCTAGTGATTTAGAGATCTGAAAGGATCTCTCCCCACAGTACCTTGCACAGTTGGAAGAGGACAACACAAAGCCAAGACTGCTCCCTGCCTTAATTACTCCAGGTACAGGGGTACTCTAAGCAAAGGGAACCAGGGAGGGGGGCCCCAGACATGATCTTTCTTGCAGGAATGCTAGCCAAAGGTGTGATCTGGTTAGGAGGGCCCTGCATGCTCCAGTTCCAGCATTGCACAAAGGGAGCTAGGGTGCTTGGGGTCATACTCTGTCTTGCTCCAGAAGTGCTCCTTGGTGGGGCAGTCACAATGACCTCAGGCTCTCCACAATCCATAGAGGTCACTAATCCTCCAAAAGCAAAAGGTCTTGGGGCTGTGCTACCAAATACTGAACTGTAGGTCCCACTCTGGTGGTTCTGCCTGACAACCCTAAGGGCAATTGAACTAGCTTTGCTGGGTGGGGACCCAGCCGGATTGCCGCCCAAACCTGGTTGGCTGATGGTAGGAGTGCGGATAATGGGAGTTGAAGATGTCAGCCCCCCACAAGCTGGCCAGGTGGTCTTGCTAAGGACCAATTGAGCAGGTGGCAACATCTGGGTTGGGGACACACCTGAGTTCTCTGAAAGGAAAGAGGTACAGAAGCTTTTGGCAGGAGCTAGTTGGAGAGAAGTTTGCTTTAGCCCATCTATGGCCCCAGGTGAAGGTTGACAAGTACTTCTTTGGAATGGTAGAAAAGGTGGCTTCGGGCTTGACCCCAAAGATGCTGTGAGTGCTGAAGTCACATTGGAGATGCTTGAGGTCACTGGAGACTGGTTTGTGGATGTGTCCAAAGTTGCCAGAGGGCTGCTCACCCTCCTCGGTTTATCAGTGCCTCTGAGAGGGGATATCTTGATGGCACTAGTAAGAACCTGGCTAAAGAGAGTGACCGTGTGTACAGTGGGAATCGTGGGGTGTTTGGAAGGGAAAATTAAATCAGTGGCTGAGGGAAAGTCCTGGGAAGCTCCAAGTAGGCAAGTGTCGCAAGAAGGGACAGAGCAAGAGTTGCCCATGGTGCTGGTTACTATGTTCAAATCCACACCAGGATCTTTGGATGTGCTGGCTGGAATGGCAGATGTAACCATACAGGGGACTGTGGTGGCTAGGCTGTGGAAAAGATGGGTAGAACCAGAACTCAGTGAAAGAGAAGGCTGCTGGGTAGACACAGGGGCTGTCTTGGACATAGTTTTAAGCGGTTCTATACTGCCAAAGATAGGCTTGAAGGTGGGCCTTAAGATACCTGGAGTTGTGGAGAAAGAAGAGCTTGAAGATGCCTCAGCCATGACAGAAATTCTGGAGTATGAGGCAGTTCTAACCTTAGTATTGTGCACAGACCCCCATATCGGTCTTAATGCCGAGTGAGCAGAAGTCTCCACAGGAAGTACAGATGCAGGAAGATGGAGAACTGGACTACTCACCACCCCAACCAAAGTGCTTTGTGTGGTGGGTGCTGTGGGGATAATGACAGATGAGTGTGGGGACACAGCAGACCTGTGAGCCTGAGGGACTGAAGAAAGCCAGGTGGAATCAGTGACTGGTGTTGTGGGAGAGCTTGGTAATGCCTGGATGGAAGCAATTGAGGGTTTTGAGTCTGAAGAGATGCTTGGAATGTGCTCTAACAGTGAGCACCCATGTGGGGCAGGCATATTCTTTAAGCTTTCCAGCTGAGGGTTCACGCACGTATTAAGAACTGTCTCAGAAGGCCGATTGAGAGACAAGGGAGGCTGAAAACCAGCCCTGATCTCTGGAATGGAGTCTGTGGCTGTCCCAGTTGTAGCTTCTGTGGTTTGGTTGCTTGGCACAGCTTGCCCCTCTGATGTTGGGTCCTCTTCAGTGACAACAGGACCTTGCTGGCAAGGCATAGTCAAAAGGTGCCTAGGACCAGATTGCAGTAGAGGAATCTTTCCATTTATCTGTCCAGAGCTGCTGGGCGTGACTAAGAGGTGAGAATTAGGACTTTTTCCTGTCTTTTTCAATGGCCATTCTGGAGTCTGGACTGATGACCTGGAAAAATGTCTTTTCCAAGATTCTGAGAGATCTCTAGAAGAACTATAGGAGCTGGTAATAGCATTTCTTTTCGTGCTCAGGGGGCCTCTGGTATGTATGCTGGCCAAGAGGGCCACAGAGGAGTAACTGGACCTCTTACATTTAGGATCTGAGCTCTGGGCATGGAGGCTCCTTTTCAGAGACCCAGGCCTGGCCACAAACGAAACAGTGGCCCCACTTTTCAACAGGGGCTTAAAGGCAGACCATAAGGTGGCTGACTTCCTTTGAGTGTCAGAGCTATCAGGGAACAGAGGCTCTTCCCACCTGGCTCCACCCTTCCTGCACTCGAGGAGGGCCCTCAGCACCTGTTCCTTTCCACAGGGGCCTGGTGGCTCCTCTGAAGGTCCCGCGGAGTTCACCACTCTTGAGGCTGGGAACAAGGGCCGTGGTCTCCGCTCAGGAGGCGAGATCTTGACTGTCACCGGACTCCATGTGGCTCGAGGGTGACGAAGGGACCAAATATTACGCTTCAGGTAACTTTCCCACCAGTCTGAAGGAAGAGAGCCCATAATGGGGTTCTGTGGACTCTTCATGGGAAAGCGCCTCCAGGCCTCACTGACGAAAGCGGCAGGGTTGGCGGGATCCCAGTTTGGTGGCCTCCGGGCCGGCCTGTGTCTCCGGACAGGCTGGGCGCGGTGGACATGCTGCACACGGTGAACCTGGTAGAGGGGCCTAGTGGGTTGGCGGGTCGCAGGCTTCTCCCGTGGGTCTGCGCGCCCCTGTGCTGAGGACCGCGGCGAGGACCCTGCTTTGCCCAGGTAGCTGCCCATGCTGAGGAGCGCGGGCGGGCGGTGACTTCTAACCCCTTTTCAACTTCTGATGTTTCGGACCTCGGCGGAGGTGGCCGAATCCAAGCATCCGCTGCTCGAGCGACGGTTGGGCCACGAGCGCCAGAAAAGCGCGAGGGAACAGGAGAGTTGGTGACACGCGGACCTCAGCAACCACGTTAGCCCGCTCTGGGATATGCGATCTGAGCTCAAGGGGGCTCACTGTCCAGCATCCAGGATGCGTATAGGTGCGCGTCCCAGTTCCTCAAACTCTGAGCTGGGAGCGACTCTGGGCGATTTGAATCCCTACAAACGTACTTGGTGAGGGAATGAGTGGGTGTGCTCGAGAGTGCACAGGACAAGAGATCACGATGGAACTGTTTAGGCAGGATATAGGACATTATACCTGTCAGTGGGAAAGGTAGCAGCCGACTGAGGTAACTTCTGTGGGTTCTATCAGGGAGTCCTCGTGGCCAAAGCCAGGAGATAAAGCCTGGATTTGCAACCTTGTTCGACTTGCACCCTGGCAGGGGGAAAGGTCTATTTAAAAGACACTTAGTGCTCCTCTTCCCTATCAAACCTCTATTCACTTGCAGAATTTAGTATGAATTTAGAAGCTGGTAGAGGTAAAACTGATACAGAAAGTTTCACTCTACACCTCTATACTAGCCAATGGACTTAGTATCAAAGAACTCTGCTCACCATGAGCTAGAATGGTACATGACACCCAAAACGAAACAAATGGTTAACCAAGAACTTTCTCAAAACAATATGACAAGCAAGATGGCCATGTCTGAGCATCTACTTAGTGGAAGGACCGAGCTAATTCCCACAAACTCTGATATCTGAGCTCTAAATACACAATATAGCAATAGCATGCCTCCCCTCCCACACACACACACACAATTACACAAAACGTAATTTTTAAAATTTTAAGTAAAGCGGAGAGCCTCTACATGAACATGGGAATGTACACCACACATACACAAAGCTACTAGAAGATATTCAGAAAATATAGAAATTATGGAACACCAATGTATCAATATGTAACAATAGAACATCTACAAATATTAAACAGTTCTAGAAGATTCCCTTAGCCTGTAAATAGGGTAAGAATAAAGAGGGGTGTATCCAACTCTGAAGCGTCCTCAAGAAGTGGTTGCATAGAGGAACCAGGGAAGGAGGTGAGCTAAAAGTTGAGTGAGGGTGACTGAATGAGACCTACGATATTTTTACAATGGATCCTGACAGCATACAATTGTAAGAGATCACCACACATGTAATGAAACAGAGCATGCAAATCCACAGGAATGATCACAGATTGCTTAAGACTGGGGCAGAAGAAAGAATAAAGGAGGAAACAGAAAGGCAACAGCTAAATGGAGTGTGTGTGTGTGTGTGTGTGTGTGTGTGTGTGTGTGTGTGCGCGCGCGCGCGCGCACGCGCTTGTTGTTATCTTTTGTTTTGCTTTTGGTTTTTTGAGACAGGGTTTCTTTGTGTAGCCCTGGCTGTCCTGGAACTCACTCTGTGTAGACCAGCCTGGCCTTGAACGCACATAGACCCACATACCTCTGCTCCCCTTTCCTTCCCTGTCTCCTGTTAGGGAGTCTTAGAAGCTGGCTGCATGGCGTTAATAACTTTCAAATTTCTTACACCCAATGATCCAGTTCAGTGTCTTTTTGAACCACACATATGAGACCTGTCAAAAGTTTATTGAATGACATTTTTAGCACAGACTTTTTTTTTAAAAAAAAAAACTTTGACGGGTGTTTAATCTTATTGGCTCCAAATGCTGTAAATATGAAACAGTGTTTGAAGGTTCTTAGTGCCTTAATATATATGAACCTCCCTTCCTGGGATCCTGGCTATGGAACAGAAATTTAGCACCTTTGTCTTGGCTATTTGGGAATAGCTACAATATTCCCTCCATAGTGTAAGTACATATGCATTAGGGGTGGTAAGGGCAGCTGCATGTGCATACTTGCATGTAGGTCAAATATAGGAAGATTCATGTATTTGAGGTTCATTACCTACTCTTGTTTTATCTTTTTTCTCCATTCATTCATTCATTCATTCATTCATTCACTTTACACCCCAATTACTCCCAGCCCTTCCCACTTTGTACAGTCCCTTCACATACCCCTTCTTCTCTGAGAAGAGGGAAGTCCCCCTGGGTGCCAACCCATCCTGGCACATCAGGACATTACAGAACTTTAAACAAAGGGATTAAAGTAATGAGAGACACTTTGGGGGTGAGGGGCTAGCAAGGCAGCTTGAGAGCTATGAGCTTCTCTGAATTGCACCTCCTTGTCCTTGTGGGCATTCATAAATATGATTCAGGTGAGTTATGAAGTTATCTTTAAATGGTTGCTAAGGAATTTAAATGAAATTACAAAGTGGTTCCTGGGTGGCAACTATCAGGATTACCATTGATAAGGAACAGCGGACCACAGGAATCCATGACATTAGGTTATTGAGTCTGTGGTTTTATTCGTGAAATTCCTGGAAAGTGTCTGGAGATGGAGGAGCCCCCCCCCCAAGTCATATACATTCAACCTTAAGTCTGGCTTATTCCTATCTAATTTTCTTTTATTTTTGAGACAGTGTCATTATGCAGCCCTAGCTGGCCTCCAGCTTCCTATGGAGACCAGTCTGGCCTCAAGTCAGAGATCCACCTACCTGCCTCTGTCTCTTCATACCTAGAGTTAATGGCATATGCCTGCCACCATGCCTGACTACTTCCACATTTTATTTGAAAATATTTCATATAAAAGTAATTTTGTCTCTGTGTTGGCAACCACAAAGCAAATGTCAGTTGTGCTGGAAAGCATGATTCTATGCTATCAGAGGCTTCAAACGGACTCCAGAATGAGGGTTTCTTTCCACAGCACCCTCACTATTCATTTCCCACATTAAGTAGAAAAGCAAATGGGGCAGGAGCACCAGCAGGTACAGACGGGTCACTCCACATTGTCTTAGAGGCCATCTTCCAGATCTGGCCCCGGGTCACCAGTGTTCTACATCTCTTCCACAAGCAAAACACACGATCTTCCAGGAGGACTATAGGTCTCAGAAACAACCTTTTAAGTCACATTCGAGGGTTTATGGGACCTTTAATGTATAGTTCCTTAAACATTCGTTGTCAAGTACATAAATATGAAAAGTTAACATATAAGGAAGTACATCTGGATGTGAGTTTGAACCTCTGACTTTCAAATTAAGTTTAGAACCCTACCAAGCAGCCCTATAGACCCAGGAATACGTGTATTATGACAAATGCACTGATTTTGGATTCTGGAAAAATAGCTAAAGAGGTGCCTGAAATTCGAAAGGATTTGGTACATTTTGTGTGAAGTTAATTCTGTTTTCAGGAAGTCTGAAAGTCTGTAAGACATTTACAGTAACTGTAAATGTCAACACAAAGTTTGTTATTTTCCTACAGTTTTGTAAATGGTCATGTTTATGAGGAGGAGACAGTGGTTGCCCTCAGTAAACATTTAAAGATCCTCAATATGTGCCTGTCCACTTAGCACCTACAAAGGACGTGTGTGTGTGTGTGTGTGTGTGTGTGTGTGTGTGTGTGTATGTGTGTGTGTGAACAAAAATCAAAGCAACTAGTTGAGAACGATAAAGTTGTTTTGTTTTGTTTTTTTATTTTGAGATACAAATTTAAGAAAAAGCAAGCCATTAATAAGAGGTGTATTAAAAACACACGGAATGTGTTATCTCCTTCTGGGTGAGCTTGGCTGAGTAAATGTTTGGGATCTAGTTTGCTGAACACTAGAAAGGAAAGAAACTACACATACACTGTATGCAAGAGTAATCCAGAAAGCTTCTCAAAGCATCCAACTGTAAAAGAATGTTGCTAAGAGACCAGGAGGAAAAGCCATAAAGTCGGAAGAGTTCAAAGTAGTGATTTTAGTAGAGGTTCCGACTTTCCAATGTCGCCAATTATGGGAACATTGCGCAAAAAGCTTAATAGCAGAGGATGGTTTCGATCCATCGACCTCTGGGTTATGGGCCCAGCACGCTTCCGCTGCGCCACTCTGCTAACATGTTGAAGCTGCTCCTCTTTTATTCTCTAATGGTGCACACTGTTTTTTTTTTTTTTGTTTTTTTTTTTTTTTTGTTTTTGTTTTGTTTTGTTTTTTTCCTTTGTGGTGAGTTTTTTCCGACTCTCTCCACTACACAGATTGGAGTTTCACAACTAACTTGTTCCCAAGTCTCCTCCGGGTCTGCATGCCTATGTACGGAGCCGCATCGGTTCCTCAATAGTTTCTGCGCAAGTCTCTTAGGTGATCTCTGTACTTTAAAAAGTTTTCGTTTGATTTCACCGGCACAGGGTTTACAAACAAACAACCCAAAGAATCAAAATTCGAATTCCCGGTTCAAATGGGTGCATGGCTAGATTTCGATCGGACTGAGTGTGGGATGGTTTCGACAAAGACAAAGAAATAGAAGATAAACTAACAAAGATAGGTCCTTCGTCTTGCTTAGGCTTCTGTGCAGGGCCAGAGCTCTCAGAAAGGCTGTGGATAACAGTCCCTGCGTGCCTGCCACACGCTTCTAGAACCGCGTGAACCTCGGTCTCCAATGGTGGGAGGCAGGCGGTCTCTATTAAGCTATTATTTTCTTATTTCATTTTATTTTTATTTATTATTTTACTCACTGTTGTTTTTCCACGCTCACAATAAAATCGGCTTCTGCTTCCCAAGTAATGGAAAAGAGGAAGAAAGTCTCCGATTCCGCCCGGCGCGGCCTCTCCACTGCGAGGAACGAGCACCCCCTGGCGGAACCAAACACCCTGGTCTTTTTGTAGCCACTTTGAGGTTCCCCTCGGTAGGCAGTTTCTGCTGGAAGCCTCTGGGCCTTCTTGAGGTTAGAATGGCTGATCTTCCTGTCTGGAAAGATTTCCTCAAGCCAACATTAGATAGCATGTGCTTGACTTTTGACATGTCTGTCAAACGTGGGAAGGAGAGGCCAGAGACAGAGAATCAGACAGGCAAACAGGTAGGCAGTCTGTGTTTCTAGAGTTGTTCTGAACCCAAAGATAGCAAGGTTTGGGTCTCTGACATTTCAAGAGAATTCTTCAAATTTAGTTATTCAAGGTAAATCTTGGGACTGGAAAGAAGGCTGAGAGGTTAATAGCACTAGTTGTTCTTAGTTTAATTTCCAGTAACCACATGGTAGCCTACAAACATTTATAATAGATCTGATGCCCTCTTTAGGTGTGCAGGCATACATGCAGGCAAAATACTTATACCTAACCAAATCTATTTTCAAGTTTTTCTGACTGCACAAAGACATTAAATGTCACATTTAATGTCACAAAGACATTAAACCACAAGTATTTTATCTACATGTATATTTATGAGACAGAGATGCCAAAGCCATCAAGTAATGTTTTCTTTTATATGTTTATGACTTAAGTGTATGAGTGTTACCCTGCATGTATGAATGTGAATCACATGTGTGCATTGAAGAAGTGCTGGTGAAGTTCAGAAGAGGGATTTTGACCTCCTGAAACTGGAGTTACAGGAAGTTGTGAGCCACCACGTGGTTGATAGAATCCAAAAGTTGTTGTAGCCAATGAGCCATCTCCCAGTCCCTCCAGCAAGTAATATTTTCTATTTTTGTTTTTGTTTTGTTTGTTGGTTTCTGAGACAGGGTTCCTCTGTGCAGCCCTGGCTGTCCTGGAACTCACTCTGTGTACCAAGCTGGCCTTGAACTCAGAGGTCTACCTGCCTCTGCCCCCTGACAGGCAGTTCTTGCTGGGACTGAAGGGTTGCACCATCACCACCACCACCGGGTATCTTATTATGATTATATTCCATTTCTTTTATTAACATATCAATCATGAAGGCTGGAGAGAAAGCACCACAGTGACGGCCCTTGCAGCCCTGGCAAACGACCCTGATTGAGTTTCCAGCACTTATATTCTCAGGCTCACAACCACCTTGCAACTCCAGCTTCAGGAGATAATACAACATATTTTGAATTTCAAGGACACTGGAACATGAATAGACACAAAGACATAATTTTAAATTATTTTTCAAATAATTTATTTGAAATAGGATCTCACCATGTGATTTCAGATGGTGTAGTACTCACTATGTACATCAAGCTGGTCTCCAATTCCCAGAGATCCACCTGTCTTTGCCTCTGTAGTGCTGGAATTAAAGGCATGCGCCATCACTGCTCTGCAAAAATAAAACAAAAAAAAAGTTTTAACATGCCAGTTCTGACCATTATAATATTGATTTTATGACATTTACTTTGGAGTTACAAGATGGTTTGAAAGATACGGTCACATATAGAATGGTAATTGAAACAGATGTTCCTCCTAAAGTCAGATGATCATGAAACAGGCTGACCTTCCAAAAACAGAGGACCGGTGGTCATTGTGGATGGGCTGTGATAACTAGGCATTGTTCCCTCAGAGACTCCTAAACTATTTTTAAATTTGCTTTGTTTTAAGATATTCTTATTACTATTTTATGTGTGCGTGTATTTTGCCTGCATGTATGTGTGTGATCATGTGCATGCCTGGTGTCCTCTAAGCTCAGAAGAAGGCATCAGATCTGAAACTGGACTTGCCTATGATTATGAGTCATGGTATGGGCAGCTCCTTGGGAATTGATGTCCATTTATGGCCTCTGTGGGATCACACACACACACACACACACACACACACACACACACACACACACACACACAGAGTCTGCATAGCATGAAGGTAAACATTTTTTTAAAAGATGTATTGATTTTATCTGTATGAGTGTTCTATCTGCATGTACACCTACATGCCAGAAGAGGGCCTCAGATTATAGAACTCAGGACTTCTGGCAGAGCAGCCGGTGCTCTTAACCACTGAATTTCTCTGGGAATCCCACCCACACCACCAGGCAAACACTCTTAAATACAAGATTAAAATAAATTTTAAAAAAGACACCATCAGTGTGTTTCAAAAATACCTACACCATTTTACATTTTTAGTGAGTACCATATTGCGTCTCTGTATTTTTGCCAGCCTAGCATTTATTATTGTATTCTTTCTCTGTAAAGACACTTCATGATCCCCAAACTGGAAATGGTGTTGGGCCTCTTCTGACTTCCCCTTGTATTTCCTAGTCAATGGGTCTTTTGCCTATTTTCTAACTGGATTGTTGTTAACAGTGAGAGTTCTTTGTGTATTCTCAGTGTGAATGTGCTGTCATATAAATGGCTTGCCATTCTTTTTCCAACTCCGTATCCTACCTTTTGATGTATCTAACAGACTCTAGAACGTGTCTTTAATTTTGATGAGCTACAGTTAATCATCTTTCACTTATGGTTCTGCTTTTGATGTTGAGCCTGAGAACTCTTCCCTAAAATTTTATTTTTCATTTAAATTATTGTTACCATACAAAGTAATAGTTTTGTTGTGACATTTTATTTTCTCCTGAATCTATTTAATTTCCTATCTCTATGGAGAGACACCATGACCATGGCAACTTATAAAAGAAAGCATTTAAATGGGGTTGCCTACAGGTTCAGGGGAAATCCATAACCATCAGTTGGGAAGCAAGGCAGCAGCAGACAGAAACGACACTGGAACACACCTAACAGCTTACAGATCCTTATCCTCAACTTGACATATCAAGAGAGATCTGGTGTTGGCTTTTTAAAACCTCAAAATCCAGCAGTTAAGAGCTCTTCCAAAGGTCCTGAGTTCAGTTCCCATCTGTAATGGGGTCTGATGCAGGCCCTCTTCTGGTGTGTCTGAAGACAGCACAGTGTACTCATAACATAAAATAATAAATTTAAAAAAACAAAACCACAAAAACCCACCCCTAGTGGCACACCTCATCCAACAAGGACCGCATTTTCTAGTCGTCCTCAAAATAATTCTACCAAGGAATGAAGCACTGCATAGGGGCTACTCTTACTCAAACCACTACAGTGTGTGTCATAGTTTTTTCTAACTGACCCGTCATTCTATCCCCTACATTTTGCCTTTGAATGGTCCATGAACTATTATTTTCCAGCATTATTTAAGACAGACAGACAAACGAATAAACAAGGGGCTGGAGAGATACCTCATTGGTTAAGAGCACTGTTGCTTTTGCAGAGGACCCAAGCATGGTTCCCTGCACCTACATGGTATGGTGACTTATGACCATCTTTAACATCCAGTTCCAGGGTATCCAACATCCCCTTCTGATCTCTGTAGGCACCATGCACACATGTGGTACACACTTACAAAGTCTCATGCACATAAATTTTAGAACAAAGTTTGTCCTTGACCCTTGATTTGGCTGAGCATATTCATTCTAGAGGTTGTTTTTGGGTTTTTATTTGTTTGTTTTAATTTTCTCCTTAAAATTGTTCATAGAAACTTTATTATCTATAATTTACAATATTCTGACAGGTAGGGGAAATAAACATTTTTAAAAAAAACAAACAAACAAACCAACCCCCCACAGTCACATTGTTAATTCCAGTTAGCCTAAACTGGAAAGGTTACCATGCACACGGTTTCTAGTAGGCTGAGTGTTTTGTCACAACACAGTGCTTGCTACATGGCCACAGTTTGGCGGAGAGCTCCCCATCTGCCAAAGAGCTCAGTTGTAAGATGGAAAGACAGAAAATCTAAATCTTTCACTAGAACACAGTGAATATTTCAATATTTTAAAACCAATCTACCCTAGAACTGAAGCTTTTCTGTGACCTATAAGCTTTCATACCTCCAGAAGGGTAATTTTAAAACTTCTGACTGGAGTAGAATAGAAGCTTACTGTGACTTGAACTCTAAACTCTCAGACTAAAAGTCTGATGCTCTACTCACTGAGCTATCCAGGCCCATTTTAGATTATTTTGTTCACACAGAGGAACAGAATTGATAGCTACCATTTTCACTGCTAGCATAGGCTTATTCTTACACTGGAAAGGTGATGAAATTGAACTGTAACTATGAAGTATGGTTCACTCAGCATTTGTTCATGAGTTCCAGAGCAGGAATGTGAGTGACAGGAAAAAACTAACCCTTACTTGTAAACAGTCTGTGGAAGAAGGAAATAAACAGAAGAAAATATGAACTGCTTCTAATAAATATTTGTAGTTAACTTTGCCACCATCAACCTAATGACTGGACACAAAGAAACAGACAAAAGGACACAAAGAGAAGCAAAGAAAAAACTAAGAGGCAAGAAGCCAACTAGTGGAGGACAATAGTTTCTAACAAGCTTGACAAAGGTTCTTTTGGAAAAGAATGTTTAACATAGCCTTTCCAGGCCCTGCCACTGCCCTGGAGTTCTTCTCCTTCTAAATAACTGGGACACATGTGGTGTATTCACTGAGAATCTGTCACCTTTTCTCATAGAGGTGAGTTGTAAAGGAATTTAAAAACCATGGAAGTGCTTGTTAACATCCTTTCGAAAGAGATGAGGGCAACTGTGGCTTTAACAGTGGTAGAATGCTAACCTAGGACTTGAAAAACCCTGTGGTTGATCCTCCAGGGATCACAGAAATAAACACACACACACACACACACACACACACACACACACACACACACACACACTTGCACTCATTTTTTTTAGTTGTGAAAGATTATTAACTGATCATTCAAAGTGCATTCAAGTGCATTCAAAGTGCTGTTCTCTGCTTCCAATAGAATTTTATGGGCTGGAGAGATGGCTCAGCCGTTAAAGGCTAGGCTCACAACCAAAAATATAAGAATTTTATAGAGTACAATGTCACTATTTTTCTTGTTTTTCCTACTATACTCCACTGTATCAAATGTATAATCAGTTCTCGCATCCACAGATATATCCAACAACCAGAGTCAAACAAACATGGATTGATAGGTTTCTGAGATAGGTGCTGAGCATACAAAGTGTTTGTAATTAATTCCTAACAGCACAGTATCCAACTCCCTACAAAGGTTTATATAGGGCAAAATTACAAAATGTATAGGAAACTGCATGAATCCATTCTGGGAGTCATGTAAGCAATGTCTCCTCACTCCTTATGAGGTACTAATGACAAAGCAAAGTCTAATTCTCCTATTTGGGAATCCATGAGTTTACTGGGTTACTTACAGAGTGTGGATGAGGGGCTAGCCACAGAAACATGAGCACCAAAGCATGTGCACTGGAAAGACTTTACCCAGCATGCAGAATGGCTTCCCTACGGCTGCATAGATGGAACCCTTTTCTTACCAGTCCACTTTCCCCAGCCTACGTACTCAAGCCACTTCCCCAAGACCTTGAAAGCAACAGGCAATTTGGGTGGAATTGCATAGAAATGGCTGGAAGGAGGGGCTAGAAACTTAAGAGAGAATGTAGTGAAAATCTTTACCTCCTTTGATGAACTGTTAACAACCTAAAGCCCAATCATGATGGACTCTTGAAAGTACAACTAATGTGATGAAAATGGGGATTGTATTGCATGAATAAATGTGTTCTACAACAGGTTCACATATAAATGCTACAGCATCTTATAAATGAGACTAAATAACCCTAAATATGGTATCTTGCATTTCTATGATATAAAAGTAATTCTTCTAGGGTAGGCAAAATGACTCAGCAGGTAAAGTTTTTGCTGTGTAACCCTGATAATCAGAGCCTGCCTAGGACCAGCATCCGTGGACAGGAGTTCTGAGAGGAGTGTTTGAGAGTGGCCAAAAAGTCAAATCGTGGGTCCAAGATGGAGAGCTAAGTTCTGCTCAAGACAGTTTTCCAAACTGCTTTCTCTCTATTCTGCTTTCTCTGGAGATCTCCAAAAAGTTTGCTTTTATCTATCTATCTATCTATCTATCTATCTATCTATCTATCTATCTATCTATCTATCTACCTACTATCTATCTATCTATCTATCTATCTATCTATCTATCTATCTATCTATCTATATATCTATATATCTATCTATCTATCTTCTGCTCCAGATAGTTCTCCAAGCAGTTTTCTCTGCTATTCTAAAAAACAGTCTTTGAATAGCTCATCTCTTGCAGATCAAAAGCCCAGTCTTTTTTTTAACATATCAATCCAGTCATTTATTTCAGGTTCCCTTTTGTTTATCCTATGAATCAGCATCCTATGACCTAAGCCCCTTGATTCTTAGGACAGTGAAACCACTTTTTTTTTTTAAACATTGCAAAAGAATTCAGAGATCTGTCTGCCTTTGTTAAACACAGACGATAAACTAGCTATGTGGTACCCCACCCTGGAATTATCATTTTTTACTGTGCCTGAGCCTGGATCTAATTTCCCTCGGTCCCAGGTTGACCTTGAACTCAAGAATCTGTCTGCCCTTAGTATCTTTCTGACTAGTTGGATCAGAATGCAGCTGCGTTTGTTCCTTTAGATTTGTGAAGCCCCTTATAGAATTCATATTATCCTTATATTTTGAATAGCTGAGAAATTATATATTTGAACTCATGTTTTCAGAGTTCTTTTCCTTTTTCCTTAAGGGCTATCCAGTGTTTACCATTTGGCTAAGACATTAGCCACCCAGACTCATGGTGTCTCTGATTATCATGGAGTCATTAACAGGGAGGATATTCCTTGAAAGAGGAATGTGAAAATATGTACGTTATTATACAAACAAGCCTTAAGTCATAGCAGCAATTGACACTCATGGAGGCCCACACCTGCTAGCCCTGTCCTAGGGTCAGGAACCAAGTCATTCCACCCTTACCAAGGCCATGTTGGATCCTGCAATTCTTGATGTGTAACCGTAATAGCCAAAGTCTGGTTCCTAGAACTTACATAAAGATTTAAGGAGAGAGGTCAGGTGTAATGGTGCATGCCTTTAATCCCAGCACTCAAGAGGCAGAGACAGGCAGATCTCTCTGACAAAACTGTCTCAAAAATCAAAAGACTGAAGGAGAAGGATAACTAAAGAAACAATGCCACAAAGTTATCTAAGACATGTGCTTCATGTGCACCATGGCACATGTGCCTATACACACATCATGTCTTCACACACTAATAAATATTTTAAAATATGCTAGTGGTATAATGTGAAACATAGTCTAGGTTTTTTTTAACATATTTTTTGTTTGTTTATTTTATGAGTACACTGTCACTGTCTTCAACACACAAGGAGAGGATTCCATTACAGATGGTTGTGAGCCACCATGTGGTTGCTGGGATTTGAACTAAGGATCTCTGGAAGAGCAGTCAGTGCTCTTAACCACTGAGCCATCTCACCAGCCCCATAGTCTAGGTTTTTTGAAGAATGGGTCTCATCCTGAGTGGTGCTTCATTCCCAACCAGCATGGTTGCCTTCGGCTACCCACTGACCACATTAAAACTCTCTGTAGATTCTGTAAAGAATGCGGTTTTTGCCTGTATCCCCTTAGACATTGTTCTGGCTAGACTGAGAGCTGTCATAAAAGAGACCAACAATGTGAAGTATAGTGAAGTATAGGAATCTTTTGTAACATAAGATGGGAGCCTGTTGGGGACCGGGATGGACTAGGCACCCTGCCCTGAGCAGATTCCTGAGAAACGCTTGACCTTTCAAAGAAAGAACATGTCCCCGGAAGACTGTTGCCTCTTTTTCTAAGGAGGATATCTTGCAGTTTAGTGATTCACCTTATGTCCTTGGGCACTTCCCAGTACTCACCCCCCCTCCCCCAAGCTTCAGTTCCTGCTTCAGAGCTTTAAATGCTGTACATTCCTCTCAATAAACAGACCTTGACGAGGACACTGCTTGGTCTCGCTCCTCTTTCTCACCCATTCTCCCACAGGTATGGGTCCCCCTCGACCCCCACGAATAACTGGGTCCCCGCTGGTAGGGGCAAGTGGCGCCCAACGTGTGCCTCGAGGTACGGACCCTCACTGGACAGAAAAAGAAGTTGAGGACCCCGGGTATTTGTCCAGAAACCGACGTAGATAAAGTGAAAGCTGCGCCAATCTGGTGTTCATAGCTGCGTGCTCTCACCGCTCATGAGAGAAAGACGTAGCAGGTAAGAGTTTTCTGTCTAATTGAGAATGGGCAAAAAATGTCTAAGGAAGCGGTCTTTATCAAAGACCTTAAGGCTTCTCTCAGGGAAAGGGGAGTAAGAATTAAGAAAAAGGATCTCGTTAAATTTTTTCGTCTTTTTGTCAGAAACTTGTCCTTGGTTTTATTATTGAAGGACCAGAAATTAGCTCCTATAGTTGGGACAAGGTTGAAAAGTGTTGAAATGACTTATTGTAAGAAAAAGGATCTGAGGCGGTTCCGATTCAGGAGATAGCGTCTGTGCTTTTGTGTCTTTATGTTTTGTGCCGGCTAAACTCTGGGTCTTTATTTACTACTCTGGGTCTGTATTTGCTCGAGAGTTCTGGAGTTCTGGTTTTGCAGTTGCTCCCATCTCAGGCTGAGAGGGAGGCTCATGTCTCAGGAGAGACGTGAATGTGAGCGGTGTCAGTGCCTGCACCGACACGGTACCAAGAATCAGGCGAAAGCCTGTGGGATTAAGGAAACACACACACACACACACACACACACACACACACACACACACACACACACACACACAGGTTATTCGTGTCAAGCCAGAAGAGGAAGGGCCTCCTGTAACTTTATTTACCAAAATATATACCCCAAGTACACCAGGTAGAAAATATCTGGAAAGCACAGTGGGAAACAAAAGACCGACTACGCGACCTGAATAAACTAGGGAAATATCCAGGAAGGCCAGCCTAAATCTTAAAGACAAAGACCGAGAAGACAAAAGGCAGGAACAAATTGACCATCACCCAGGTGTGTGTACCAGGCCAGACTGCTCCTTTGTTAGGAACAAAAGGCTTCCACATGCATCAGCAGGGCTTAGCGGGGGTCAAACCCTGCAAGAGACCCAGAAGGGTCTGACAAGTGGGGTGAAACATTGCAGGGGACCCAGGAGGCTCTGACAAGTCCCCCTATTGTATTTTTTTTATTAAGCAAGTCCCCCTATATTAATATCAAGCAGTAGCCTGTCTTAGGTCGCTTTGAGATAACAAGCTTCTTTCCCGTCATTGGAATATATTCTGCCAGCCTCAGAATGTCCTGCCTTAGGCAAAGCCTGGTCCCAAAGAATTGTCCGTTGTCAGCTATCGTTGTCAGCTATCATAAAGGCTGAACCCAATTTGGGCAGAAGGTTCGTCTCCTATCAAGGAGAACAACACCTGCTTAGTTGTTGCCCAGGACTGGAAGTGTTGTTTGTGCATGTGATAAGAAGCACAAGGGCCCTAGGGCCAAACTCGGAGGGCCATAACACCTAGGGCCTTCAAGCGGCTCCTGTAATAAAATTTAGCAACTACTCCAGAAAGTTCACCCACTGTGCTTGCCAAACAATAGATTGGGGGAGGGTAACTCCAGACACTGCAGACACAATGGCTGCAGCAGTAATGGCTGCTACAATAGCAGCGAAAATGCCAAAGTCTTTCTCAGGACAGTTCAGGAGCGGCCATTCTTCTCTGGAACAACTGGCAGGCAATGGAACCTTGTCTGAGATCCGCACAACCAGGGCAGAGTTCCCCAGTCCACAGCAGCTTCACACAGATGGCATTCCTGTGAAGCTACAGACTAAAATGACAACACCAGTTAAGGCAGCAAGAGTCGCCAGGGGAATAAGGGGGTCAAGGGTAACGGCTGGAGTCCAGTCTTCGACAGCAAGCAGCAGTGCACAGAAGGTCTGAGTCTAGGCCACAGTGGGATGGGACACACGCAGTGGTAACACTGACTGCAGCAACGCCAAAATCTCTGTGATGACAAAAGATGAGGGGGAATCCTCCATCTTCCTCTAAGGGCAGAGGAATGACTCCAGGGACCCGAACCAGGAGAGCTGAATCTTCATGTAATCAGGATCAGCAAGTCTCACCAACCACCTCTGGCAGCTGGCATACTCCTGTAGCATCCTGTAGGAAAAACACAAACATTCTCTCTTCCCCATATAAAATATCTGAACAGGATCATGCCAATACGTGAATCTTTCTATTTCACCTAGGCAGAAGTATGCCTAGTTGTAGGGTGCCATAAACACTCAGAGTGTTCCTTGGCATGCAAATTTTAAAATTGGAAATAAAAGGAGTATTATTAAATAATTGTATAGCATACAGGGATATAACTCCCCCTTTTTATTTATTAAGATATTGTTAAGATATTATTTATTAAGATAAGTCCTCAAGGATTAAATTGAGGACAC
Organism: Rattus norvegicus; assembly: GCF_021556685.1. Taxonomy (NCBI): domain Eukaryota; kingdom Metazoa; phylum Chordata; class Mammalia; order Rodentia; family Muridae; genus Rattus; species Rattus norvegicus. Next base: position 47,756,408 of record NC_141550.1, read on the forward strand.
TGAGCACTTGTATTTATAAATTGACTTGTATACCAAATTATTGTCTCCAGCATTATTGTTTTGGTGATATAAAGAATGAGATTTTTTGACTAATTGTTCCTATGTAAGGCCTATAATCTGCCTGGTATCATTGTCCTCTCTTGCTAAGGGATCCAGGCAATCCAGTTTGAGTTCTTAAATGGCCTATAAAAGAACAGTACTTAGTGCTCTTAACCACTAAGCCATCTCTCCAGCACCTCACAAACTTTATTTATCTAAACAGAAGCATTAATTAGAAATGCCAAATCTTGTAAATATTGTCCAGATTCAGCCTTACTAGAAATCCCTGAGCTGGCAGGGCAAGGCTGGGAGTTGAGAGTAAGCAAATGGAGTCTTCCTCTTTTCATGAGGGTGTGCTATCAACTCCATTACCATTTTCAAGATTTATTTATTTTTTATATATGTCACTGTTACTGTCTTCAGACACCCCAGAAGAGGGCATCGGATCCCATACAGATGGTTGTGAGCCACCATGTGGTTGCTGGGAATTGAACTCAGGACCTCTGGAAGAGCAGTCAGTGCTCTTAACCACTGAGCCATCTCTCCAGCCCCATCAAAGAGCTGGGTCTATGGTTTTGTTTAGTTGTCTGAGCCAGAGCACTGAAAGGACAGTGAGTTGTCAGACAATTCACACTGAAATCATGACTCACTGATTTCATGTAGAAAACTTGCCTCCGATAAAGCATTAAGTAATTGTAAAATTTGAGGGTTAGTGAAAGATCCCACGCAGAGAGACCCTTACTCAAGTCTTGGGAAATCGCGGAACCCAGACACAGAGAGACCATTTTGGATGTAATAAGCAAAGGCGAGGTTTATTACGGAGACCTATTACAGAGATCTCCGGGCCGACACGTATCCCGCGCAGGAGACAGAGGTGTCGGCCCCGAGAGGCTGGGAAAAAGAGTATTTAAAGGCAGAGGCTGTGAGCACCAGGGGATGGGGGATGTCAAAGGGGAATGTACCACAAGTTACAAGATTGTTTTATGGCTCCAGGAGATAAGGGGACGCCAGAAGGTTTTATGGCCCCCTGGTTCCTGGAACAGAGCTACTAAATCAGGAGAAGGGTAGGGTCTTCAGGTCCTCATTATTTTTAAAAGTTTGTCAAAATTGATGAAGCATCTGTATTTGAAACACCTCTGGTTAGGCTTGGGCTGCCCGGTTTCCTGGAGTGCTCTCTGCAGGACACAATGGCTGAAAAGCACAAGTAGGGGCTTATCAGGGTCTGGAGGACATCTGGTTAAAGTATGACTCTGAGTAAGCCGGGGGGATGTCTTTGGATGGTTTATGGGTCAGTCCTCGATAGCCTGAGCTGGTTTTTGCATTCCTTTTCTTTATCTTTATGGCCTCAGCAGGGCTTAGCCCTGAGTTTGTGGCTTTTGGGGCTTACTCTTTTAATTTTATATTTCTAAACCTAGAATTTGTATAATTCTCCTTTCATTAGTAGTATCAAAAAAAAAAAAAAAAAGACCGGAAGTCCCACACCCTCGGATCCCGGCCCGCAGCAGCTCTCTGCTCCCAGACCCGGTGAGAGAGAGACCTAACCGCCTGGTCAGGTGGGCACTCCTGAGGCTGCAGAGCGGAAGAGACCACCAACACTGCTCACCCCTGCCCACATCCCTGGCCCAAGAGGAAACTGTATAAGGCCTCTGGGCTCCCGTGGGGGAGGGCCCAGGAGCGGCAGGACACCTGCCTCAGACACCCCCGGAACCTGAAAGAAACAGACTGGATAAACAGTTCTCTGCACCCAAATCCCGTGGGAGGGAGAGCTAAACCTTCAGAGAGGCAGACAAGCCTGGGAAACCAGAAGAGACTGCTTCCTGCACACACATCTTGGACGCCAGAGGAAAAAGCCAAAGACCATCTGGAACCCTGGTGCACTGAAGCTCCCGGAAGGGGCGGCACAGGTCTTCCTGGTTGCTGCCGCTGCAGAGAGCCCCTGGGCAGCACCCCACGAGCGAACCTGAGCCTCGGGACCACAGGTAAGACCAAATTTTCTGCTGCAAGAAAGCTGCCTGGTGAACTCAAGACACAGGCCCACAGGAACAGCTGAAGACCTGTAGAGAGGAAAAACTACACGCCCGAAAGCAGAACACACTGTCCCCATAACTGACTGAAAGAGAGGAAAACAGGTCTACAGCACTCCTGACACACAGGCTTATAGGACAGTCTAGCCACTGTCAGAAATAGCAGAACAAAGTAACACTAGAGATAATCTGATGGCGAGAGGCAAGCGCAGGAACCCAAGCAACAGAAACCAAGACTACATGCCATCATCGGAGCCCAATTCTCCCACCAAAACAAACATGGAATATCCAAACACACCAGAAAAGCAAGATCTAGTTTCAAAATCATATTTGATCATGATGCTGGAGGACTTCAAGAAAGACATGAACACACTTAGGGAAACACAAAAAAACATTAATAAACAAGTAGAAGCCTACAGAGAGGAATCGCAAAAATCCCTGAAAGAATTCCAGGAAAACACAATCAAACAGTTGAAGGAATTAAAAAAGAAATAGAAGCAATCAAGAAAGAACACATGGAAACAACCCTAGATATAGAAAACCAAAAGAAGAGACAAGGAGCTGTAGATACAAGCTTCACCAACAGAATACAAGAGATGGAAGAGAGAATCTCAGGAGCAGAAGATTCCATAGAAATCATTGACTCAACTGTCAAAGATAATGTAAAGCGGAAAAAGCTACTGGTCCAAAACATACAGGAAATCCAGGACTCAATGAGAAGATCAAACCTAAGGATAATAGGTATAGAAGAGAGTGAAGACTCCCAGCTCAAAGGACCAGTAAATATCTTCAACAAAATCATTGAAGAAAACTTCCCTAACCTAAAAAAAGAGATACCCATAGACATACAAGAAGCCTACAGAACTCCAAATAGATTGGACCAGAAAAGAAACACCTCCCGTCACATAATTGTCAAAACACCAAACGCACAAAATAAAGAAAGAATATTAAAAGCAGTAAGGGAAAAAGGTCAAGTAACATATAAAGGGAGACCTATCAGAATCACACCAGACTTCTCGCCAGAAACTATGAAGGCCAGCAGATCCTGGACTGATGTCATACAGACCCTAAGAGAACACAAATGCCAGCCCAGGTTACTGTATCCAGCAAAACTCTCAATTAACATTGATGGAGAAACCAAGATATTCCATGACAAAACCAAATTTACACAATATCTTTCTACAAATCCAGCACTACAAAGGATAATAAATGGTAAAGCCCAACATAAGGAGGCAAGCTATACCCTAGAAGAAGCAAGAAACTAATCGTCTTGGCAACAAAACAAAGAGAATGAAAGCACACAAACATAACCTCACATCCAAATATGAATATAAAGGGAAACAATAATCACTATTCCTTAATATCTCTCAATATCAATGGCCTCAACTCCCCAATAAAAAGACATAGATTAACAAACTGGATAGGCAACGAGGACCCTGCATTCTGCTGCCTACAGGAAACACACCTCAGAGACAAAGACAGACACTACCTCAGAGTGAAAGGCTGGAAAACAACTTTCCAAGCAAATGGTCAGAAGAAGCAAGCTGGAGTAGCCATTCTAATATCAAATAAAATCAATTTCCAACTAAAAGTCATCAAAAAAGATAAGGAAGGACACTTCATATTCATCAAAGGAAAAATCCACCAGGATGAACTCTCAATCCTAAATATCTATGCCCCAAATACAAGGGCACCTACATACGTAAAAGAAACCTTACTAAAGCTCAAAACACACATTGCACCTCACACAATAATAGTGGAAGATTTCAACACCCCACTCTCATCAATGGACAGATCATGGAAACAGAAATTAAACAGTGCTGTCGACAGACTAAGAGAAGTCATGAGCCAAATGGACTTAACGGATATTTATAGAACATTCTATCCTAAAGCAAAAGGATATACCTTCTTCTCAGCTCCTCATGGTACTTTCTCCAAAATTGACCATATAATTGGTCAAAAAACGGGCCTCAACAGGTACAGAAAGATAGAAATAATCCCATGCGTGCTATCGGACCACGACAGCCTAAAACTGGTCTTCAATAACAATCAAGGAAGAATGCCCACATATACTTGGAAATTGAACAATGCTCTACTCAATGATAACCTGGTCAAGGAAGAAATAAAGAAAGAAATTAAAAACTTTTTAGAATTTAATGAAAATGAAGATACAACATACCCAAACTTATGGGGCACAATGAAAGCTGGGCTAAGAGGAAAAGTCATAGCTCTGAGTGCCTGCAGAAAGAAACAGGAGAGATATATGTCAGCAGCTTGACAGCACACCTAAAAGCTCTAGAACAAAAAGAAGCAAATACACCCAGGAGGAGTAGAAGGCAGGAAATAATCAAACTCAGAGCTGAAATCAACCAAGTAGAAACAAAAAGGACCATAGAAAGAATCAACAGAACCAAAAGTTGGTTCTTTGAGAAAATCAACAAGATAGATAAACCCTTAGCCAGACTAACAAGAGGACACAGAGAGTGCATCCAAATTAACAAAATCAGAAATGAAAAGGGAGACATAACAACAGATTCAGAGGAAATTCAAAAAATCATCAGATCTTACTATAAAAACCTATATTCAACAAAACTTGAAAATCTTCAGGAAATGGACAATTTCCTAGACAGATACCAGGTACCGAAGTTAAATCAGGAACAGATAAATCAGTTAAACAACCCCATAACTCCTAAGGAAATAGAAGCAGTCATTAAAGGTCTCCCAACCAAAAAGAGCCCAGGTCCAGACAGGTTTAGTGCAGAATTCTATCAGCCCTTCATAGAAGACCTCATACCAATATTATCCAAACTATTCCACAAAATTGAAACAGATGGATCACTACCGAATACCTTCTACGAAGCCACAATTACTCTTATACCTAAACCAAACAAAGACACAACAAAGAAAGAGAACTTCAGACCAATTTCCCTTATGAATATCGACGCAAAAATACTCAATAAAATTCTGGCAAACCGAATTCAAGAGCACATCAAAACAATCATCCACCATGATCAAGTAGGCTTCATCCCAGGCATGCAGGGATGGTTTAATATACGGAAAACCATCAACGTGATCCATTATATAAACAAACTGAAAGAACAGAACCACATGATCATTTCATTAGATGCTGAGAAAGCATTTGACAAAATTCAACACCCCTTCATGATAAAAGTCCTGGAAAGAATAGGAATTCAAGGCCCATACCTGAACATAGTAAAAGCCATATACAGCAAACCAGTTGCTAACATTAAACTAAATGGAGAGAAACTTGAAGCAATCCCACTAAAATCAGGGACTAGACAAGGCTGCCCACTCTCTCCCTACTTATTCAATATAGTTCTTGAAGTTCTAGCCAGAGCAATCAGACAACAAAAGGAGATCAAAGGGATACAGATCGGAAAAGAAGAGGTCAAAATATCACTATTTGCAGATGACATGATAGTATATTTAAGTGATCCCAAAAGTTCCACCAGAGAACTACTAAAGCTGATAAACAACTTCAGCAAAGTGGCTGGGTATAAAATTAACTCAAATAAATCAGTTGCCTTCCTCTATACAAAAGAGAAACAAGCCGAGAAAGAAATTAGGGAAACGACACCCTTCATAATAGACCCAAATAATATAAAGTACCTCGGGGTGACTTTAACCAAGCAAGTAAAAGATCTGTACAATAAGAACTTCAAGACACTGAGGAAAGAAATTGAAGAAGACCTCAGAAGATGGAAAGATCTCCCATGCTCATGGATTGGCAGGATTAATATAGTAAAAATGGCCATTTTACCAAAAGCAATCTACAGATTCAATGCAATCCCCATCAAAATACCAATCCAATTCTTCAAAGAGTTAGACAGAACAATTTGCAAATTCATCTGGAATAACAAAAAACCCAGGATAGCTAAAGCTATCCTCAACAATAAAAGGACTTCAGGGGGAATCACTATCCCTGAACTCAAGCAGTATTACAGAGCAATAGTGATAAAAACTGCATGGTATTGGTACAGAGACAGACAGATAGACCAATGGAATAGAATTGAAGACCCAGAAATGAACCCACACACCTATGGTCACTTGATTTTTGACAAAGGAGCCAAAACCATCCAATGGAAAAAAGATAGCATTTTCAGCAAATGGCGCTGGTTCAACTGGAGGGCAACATGTAGAAGAATGCAGATCGATCCATGCTTATCACCCTGTACAAAGCTTAAGTCCAAGTGGATCAAGGACCTCCACATCAAACCAGACACACTCAAACTAATAGAAGAAAAACTAGGGAAGCATCTGGAACACATGGACACTGGAAAAAATTTCCTGAACAAAACACCAATGGCTTATGCTCTAAGATCAAGAATCGACAAATGGGATCTCATAAAACTGCAAAGCTTCTGTAAGGCAAAGGACACTGTGGTTAGGACAAAACGGCAACCAACAGATTGGGAAAAGATCTTTACCAATCCTACAACAGATAGAGGCCTTATATCCAAAATATACAAAGAACTCAAGAAGTTAGACCGCAGGGAAACAAATAACCCTATTAAAAAATGGGGTTCAGAGCTAAACAAAGAATTCACAGCTGAGGAATGCCGAATGGCTGAGAAACACCTAAAGAAATGTTCAACATCTTTAGTCATAAGGGAAATGCAAATCAAAACAACCCTGAGATTTCACCTCACACCAGTCAGAATGGCTAAGATCAAAAACTCAGGTGACAGCAGATGCTGGCGAGGATGCGGAGAAAGAGGAACACTCCTCCATTGTTGGTGGGATTGCAGACTGGTACAACCATTCTGGAAATCAGTCTGGAGGTTCCTCAGAAAATTGGACATTGAACTGCCTGAGGATCCAGCTATACCTCTCTTGGGCATATACCCAAAAGATGCCTCAACATATAAAAGAGACACGTGCTCCACTATGTTCATCGCAGCCTTATTTATAATAGCCAGAAAATGGAAAGAACCCAGATGCCCTTCAACAGAGGAATGGACAGAAAATGTGGTACATCTACACAATGGAATATTACTCAGCTATCAAAAACAACGAGTTTATGAAATTCGTAGGCAAATGGTTGGAACTGGAAAATATCATCCTGAGTGAGCTAACCCAATCACAGAAAGACATACACGGTATGCACTCATTGATAAGTGGCTATTAGCCCAAATGCTTGAATTACCCTAGATCCCTAGAACAAACGAAACTCAAGACAGATGATCAAAATGTGAATGCTTCACTCCTTCTTTAAATGAGGAAAAAGAATACCCTTGGCAGGGAAGGGAGAGGCAAAGATTAAAACAGAGACTGAAGGAACACCCATTCAGAGCCTGCCCCACATTTGGCCCATACATATACAGCCACCCAATTAGACAAGATGGATGAAGCAAAGAAGTGCAGACCGACAGGAGCCGGATGTAGATCGCTCCTGAGAGACACAGCCAGAATACAGCAAATACAGAGGCGAATGCCAGCAGCAAACCACTGAACTGAGAATAGGTCCCCTATTGAAGGAATCAGAGAAAGAACTGGAAGAGCTTGAAGGGGCTCGAGACCCCAAAAGTACAACAATGCCAATCAACCAGAGCTTCCAGGGACTAAGCCACTACCTAAAGATTATACATGGACTGACCCTGGACTCTGACCCCATAGGTAGCAATGAATATCCTAGTAAGAGCACCAGTGGAAGGGGAAGCCCTGGGTCCTGCTAAGACTGAACCCCCAGTGAACTAGTCTATGGGGGGAGGGCGGCAATGGGGGGAGGGTTGGGAGGGGAACACCCATAAGGAAGGGGAGGGGGGAGGGGGATGTTTGCCCGGAAACCGGGAAAGGGAATAACACTCGAAATGTATATAAGAAATACTCAAGTTAATAAAAAAAAAAAAAAAAAAAAAAAAAAAAGGAAAACTTTTTAATCAATTGTAAACCATAAGCCACACATTGGCTATCAGTATATGAATTGAAAGCTTGATTTTTTAACATTTAGAAAACAGCATCTACAGCACATAATTCAATAATCTGTGCTGAACAAGGGGAAACTCTAGAGAATAAACTAGTGGTCCAATCATATGTAGCATTTTCATTAGATGAACCACCTATAAATACAGTAAGCACATTTTCTATGGGTTGCATGCACAAATTTGCAGGAAATACAAAAGCATGCAAAGAGTAAAATTATCAATTTTGCCTGAAAAATTTGTATATGTGATAGGCCAAATATCAGTATTTTATAATAACCAATTTAATTGCTGTTTGGAATAAGGTATGTTTCACCAGGTTTCTTTTTAAAATACTTCCATGACTCTAGCCTACAATTCTATACTAATAGACAAAAGCTTTATCTCCAATGAGGATAACAAAGGCTTAAGTCCTCTGGTAAGGTGAGGTATTTAGGCAATTAACATATCCTTAGAAGCTTAAAATTAGTTTCAAATATTAAAAAGGAATATTGAATCTTTTCTGGAGCAACAGTTACTCCCCAAATATTAAAGCTCATTGTGAGAGTAAAGGTTTGTAGTAAAAATTTCCATATACACTGGAAGATTCAAAGTTCTAACTTCTTACATTGAAGAAGTGACAAAGTTACATAATATAAGGCTATTAGCCATTCTTTTGTAAAATTTTTTAATGATATCACTTCATGGGCTCTCTAAAATTATAAGCAAACTCACGAAATGAAAACTCCTCACAATCGCCGGGACGTAAACAAATTGTATAAAATCAATCCTCTAAATCTATCTTGAAATGGCAGTTGGAGTAAACAAACAGGCTGTAATGCTCTCATAAGTTCTAAAAACCTCATCAATCCTTTGTAAATCCTGTAACAATCTCTACCTGTTTGATTTTTTCTCAATTACAAATAAGTTTGAGTTAGTCAATGTAACACTGGCAATCCTTAATCACAATCCTTAAGTTCTCTTTGTAACACCAGAGCACAACCACAACTTTGGGAAGTCACCTGAGTTCTGAGTACGTGACTAGGCAGCTGTCCTTGGGGCAGTAGAATTTAGCATCAAAATACAGTAACTTCAGGGCAAACCACAACTTTGGAAAGCAAAACTCAACCTCCAACAACCTAGTCTCCAAAATCCAGTCTCCAAAACACCGAGTCTGTCCTTCATGCTACAAAGTTTGACTGCCAATTCCTACATATGAACGCACGATGGTGCGGTCTCCAATACCTCAACAAAGAGACATTGCCCTAAAGTCTTTTAGAAGCCTGGTTTCTAGAATAAGAATTCCAAGGGTTGGGGATTTAGCTCAGTGGTAGAGCGCTTGCCTAGCAAGCAGAAGGCCCTGGGTTCGGTCCCCAGCTCCGAAAAAAAAAAAAAAAAGAATTCCATAAAAATATTATCTCAATTTACATCTGTTTCCCTAGGTTGGCTCATGCCACATGTTGTCTAGAATGACTTCATCCAAATTACAGTTTTAAGCCAACTTTCTGTTACCAATGTTACACCCCCCTCTTTTTTTAACCATATCCAATAACTTAAAAGCCAATAGTCCATAACCAAGGCATGTAGAGCATATTTATACATTTAAAACCAATCAGAAACAAAATTGAAGTGGCTACACATATATTTAATATTTAGACCAAACACCATTTTTACTTTTCTAGCTGTGATTTTAAGAGAAGCACCTTGTCACCTGCTAAGTCTAGTAATAAGTCAGGGATTTTTCTAAGAGAAACAGCCATCAGATCCCTTACCATAGAAGCTGAGGAGCTACTGGTGCCTTTAAGATCAACTCATGCAGACGCTCACCCCCGGGCAGCTTCTCCAGCTGACCTAGGCTCCTAGCTACAGGTGCAGGGCTCCAAAGGCCGATTGAAACTGCTTTTTATTCATTGTTCCCTTCTTGAAACAAGTTAAAACCAAGTCAAGGTGTAAACGACTGGCAGATAAAATTTTTACCATTTTTTCTTTTGAACATGAAACATAAAACATTTAAGCAACGAGAAACAAAAACCACAGACATAAACTGACAGACATGGACAGCTTGGTGCACCAAGGACAGACAATAGACATAGAAAGAAAAAACTAGATGGTGTCCCACCGAAGGGACCCAGATATCCTACCTATGGAACCCAGAACCAGAAATAAGCATTTCTCCAATAGGAGCCAGCAGAGAGGCAGGACGTCTCCTGCCTTCCATCTGTTCCTAGGAGAGCTCTACAAAGTTTTTCTCTTTCTCCAAAGCATCTGCGGAGAGTCCGGGAGGACTGTTTTTTCCCAAGCCCATTCATTCTCTCTCATGTCTAGGGTGCAAACTATCTCTAGTCGGGGTCCAAAGACTAAAACATAACTCTAAAAGAACGCATACACAAAAACACTTTACCATTACCTTGTCCCTTTCTTATTACAAGTTTTACTCACACTAGCCCAAATCATCGAGGCCTTTTCTAGCCCATCTTACCCCAATACATCCCTGCTTCTGCGCCAGCTTCCCGGGACGTCCCATCAGGAGACCTTGTCTTCCCGATCTTGGATCGCTGGATTCAAAGTTCAAATCTCGGTGGAACCTCCAGTTGTCGGCGCCTGCACCGACACGGTACCGAGAATCAGGCGAAAGCCTGTGGGATTAAAGAAACACACACACACACACACACACACACACACACACACACACAGGTTATTTGTGTCAAGCCAGAAGAGGAAGGGCCTCCTGTAACTTTATTTACCAAAATATATACCCCAAGTACACCAGGTAGAAAATATCTGGGAAGCACAGTGGGAAACCCTGGCTCGAGACTTCGGTAACAAAAGACCGACTACGTGACCTGAATAAACTAGGGAAATATCCAGGAAGGAAATATCCAGGAAGGCCAGCCTAAATCTTAAAGACAAAGACCGAGAAGACAAAAGGCAGGAACAAACAGGTACCAGGCCAGACTGCTCCTTTGTTAGGAACAAAAGGCTTCCACATGCATCAGCAGGGCTTAGCGGGGGTCAAACCCTGCAAGAGACTCAGAAGGGTCTGACAAGTGGGGTGAAACATTGCAGGGGACCCAGGAGGCTCTGACAGAGCGGTAGATGTGCCAGGGGCTCACTGACTGCGCTGCCCTGGGAGACATCCCAGGAGGTGAGAAGGGACCCCAGGGACGCCTAGGATATTCTGGTCTGGGTGCTGGTGAGGATTCGGTGATTCTCCTGTATTGGTGAAAAGACCTGCCTTCCTGGCCGTCTGTATTTCCAGAGTGGTCTTTGTGTGTCTTAGGTCTTTGTTTTGTGTTACTTGTGACTTTGACAATGGGAAGATTCTGGTTGGGAAGGAGGAGTGATGTGGAATCCATTCCCCTTCATCTGTCTTTGGTGAGCTCATGGAAGCTCCCATCTGAATCAGTTCGGTTTTGTGGCAACCTTGCAGAGGCCACTTGTTTTTTGTTTTTGTGCTCACTTTTGTTTAGTTTGTTTTTTTTTTTTTTCCTCTGTTAATCTTTGGATTGTCTTTCTGTGTGACTGAATGCTTTTGTCCTTTTCAGCGGACCTCTATCTTATGGGCTCTCTTATTGTTTTCTCACCATCCCACTTGAGATGCTTGTTAATAGCTGTTAGAGGAAATCTATATGCTCACTTGAGGAGTGTGCTTTAAAAACAAGAATTTCAGGTTTGCCCTGGGTTCCACCGGGATAGGTGTGGGGATAGGCTTCATTTCTATTGCAAAATGATGTAACATTGCATATGTTAGTACTCCTAACACTTTTTGGGACTGTGCCTCAGGGATCACAACCTGTATAAGTTTAGAAGTTCTAAAAGGCAGTCATGACCTTTGTGTGTAGGTTCAGATAGTGTCCAGATTGGAATCCTGATGCTAAAGACTTAGTAAGACACAAAAGAGAGTTGAGAATTACTTAGGGCTATCTTAAGACTGAGTCTAGGTGCTGCAAGGGCAGCTACAAGGACATCTGCTGTTGCCCTGCAACACAAGGCTTATGGAGAATTCAGAACTGCCATTGACTTAGATATAGAAAGAGTAAAAAAGGCTTTTTAGCTGACCTCCAAAAATCCCTAACCTCCCTCTCAGAGGTAGTCCTTCAGAATAAGAGAAGATTAGACCTGATATTCCTTAAAGAAGGAGGTCTGCGTGCTACACTAAAAGAAGAATGTTGCTTTTATGTAGACTATTCAGGAGTAATTAAAGACTCCATGAGTAAACTTAAAAAAAAGGTTAGACAAAAGACAGAGAGACAGAGACCATCAGGGATGATTCGAGAGCTGGTTTAGTAGATCTCCTTGGATGACTATTCTGATATCTTCCCTTATGGGACCCTTCTTAATTTTGCTTCTGTTTCTGATTATAAGTCCATGTGTGTTAAATAAGCTAGTTACCTTCATTAGAGAAAGAGTAAGTGCTATTCAGGTTTTGATATTATGTCAGCAATATCATGTTTTAATTTAGTTCTATGATTAGAACTAGCCACTAGAAGATGTGGGGGATGAAAGGTAAAAGTTTTAAAGTTGCCCCCCTAGACACAAAGTTTAGAGCAGAAGAAACAGGTTAGGCCCCAGAATTGTATGTTCCAGGAAGCTTCTCCTAGGACAATAGAATGGGTAATTTACATCAGCCGGTTCGACAACTCTCTCCCAGGAACTAGCTGACCATAAAGTTAGATTAAAATCTTAGAGAACAATCTTGAGAAGCAGGAAGCTTCTCCCAGGAACTAGCAGACCATAAAGTTAAATAATCTTGAGAAACAGGAAGCTCCTCCTTGTGATTTTTCACTGGTATTCTCGACATTTTCCAATGATGTCCTTCCTACCCCCTTTTCCCCAACAGCAGTTTTTTGGCAGCAATATCCTCTTTACTGGATACATTCATCTGCCTCCTCAACTAGGGTCCTTCGCACCTATCCCTTGCTGGTGGCACAAATCATACGTCTTGGAAGAGAACAGTCCCATAAGCTCTTTGGAAGGGATCCGATGCTTTAATATTACCCTATAGCCCCTCCCAGGTCTCTTGGCTCAGTCAACAGGTAGACAACAGGTAGACGAATGGACAATTAGCTGCATTGCCTTTCAGGGTAAGATAGATAATCATTACCCCTCAGGTAAGTTGATACAGTTTTTTCACAAAATTACAGTCCCAGTAGTCTTTCCAAAGGTAATACGTGATTGCCCTATGTTGGGAGTTCACCTTGTCTCTACAGACGGCTCCTCTAATGGACAAGCCGCATTTTCCATTGATGGTCAAATACAACAGTTCTCTACTCCTTTAGATTCCGCTCAGCTGGTAGAGCTTCAAGCTATTCTCGCAGTATTTCGTGTGCTGACTGATGAACCCTTTAACCTATATACAGATAGCTGATATCTTGCCTTTTCTATCCCACTGTTAGAAACAGTGCCCTATATTCAGCCGAACACCAATGCTGCCCCCCTGTTTGCCACCTTACAAAAGTATATTCAGAGGCATTCTTGCCCCTTCTTTGTGGGACACATCTGAGTATGTACCAGATTGCCTGGCCCTTGGCTGATAATAATGATGCCATTGATCACCTTACCCGCTCATGGCCTTGGCCCAGGGGGCCTTCTCTACACCCCTTACACTTGCCCAAAAAGCACATGACTTATATCACCTTAATGCACAAATCCTTAGGATTAAATATAAGATCACCCATGAACAGGCTCGCCAAATAGTACGTAATTGCAAAGGCTGCGTGACCCTACTGCCTGACCCCCACTTAGGGGTCAACTCCCATGGGCTGGTTCCTGGAGAGCTCTGGCAAATGGATGTCACCCATCTTCCCTCCTTTGGTAAATTAAAATATATTCATGTCACCATTGATACCCTTAGCAGCTTTATCTATACATCCCTGCAGACAGGGGACCCACCAAACATGTTATAAGTCATGTTCTGGCTTGCCTCACAGTTTTACCTCAACCTAAGATTGTTAAAACAGATAATGGACCTGGATATACTAGTTCTAATTTTAAAGACTTTTGTTTCCAACTCGGAATTAAACATGTCACAGGCATTCCTTATAATCCTCAGGGACAGGGTATAGTTGAAAGAGCTCACCAAACCCTTAAAAATATGATCCATAAACTACAGTCAAATGGGGGAATATTATTCCCCCTCCTCGGTAATCACAAAAATTTAATAAATCATGCACTCTTTGTCCTTAACTACCTTGTCATGGACAAGGATTGAAAAACTGCAGCAGACTGCCTGTGGCACCCCCATAATCCTTATGACTATGCACCAGTCCTATGGAAGGACCCATTAACATCCCAATGGTATGGCCCTGATCCAGTCCTCATTTAGGGACGTGGATCAGCCTGCATTTATGATTCAAAGACTAGGGGTGCCTGTTGGCTACCCGAGCGCCTTGTTAAGGCCTTTAACCTACCCAGGGGACAACCCTGAGGAAAAGTCTAACTATGCTTAATTACAGATCATGCTGACCATGTTCCCCTTCATCTGGATCCCTGGAAGCATCATCACGTCTGCCCTTGCTACATCTCCTCACCAGATCTTCAACTATACCTGGGTGATTCTTAATGGCACCAGAGATGTGGTGTCTGCCAACTCCACCACCGCTGCACGAGTTCCCTGGCCCAATCTTGAGTTCCTGCAGTTCTGGGAAAGAGGCACCTCCACACGTACAGAGAACCCATCACTGCCGTGACTCCTGCAGTACTCCTAGGCCTGTCAGCTGTGGGGACAGGAACTGGGGTTGTCTCCCTGATTACCTCCCAACAGAGTTATCATCAGCTCAGTGCCACCATAGACAGGGACATCAGTGAGCTTCAACAAGGAATAACCTATCTTAAAGATTCAGTCACTTCCTTGGCTGAGGTTGTTCTACAAAATAGAAGGGGATTAGATCTTCTCTTTTTCCAACAGGGAGGGCTCTGTGAGGCCCTCAAGGAGGAGTGTTGCTTTTATGCTGATAAGACAGGATTAGTAGAAAACAGACTACAAAAAGCTAGAGAAAGTCTACAAAAGAGACAAAGAGAAAGGGAAAAGAGTGAAGCCTGGTATAAAAACTGGTTTTCTACCTCTCCCCTGCTCACCTCTTCTACCCATTATCTTATGCTAACGGTGTGTTAGCATAAGATTGTTCCTAGCCGGGGGCTGGGGATTTAGCTCAGTGGTAGAGCGCTTACCTAGGAAGCACAAGGCCCTGGGTTCGGTCCCCAGCTCCGAAAAAAAGAACAAAAAAAAAAAAAAAAAAAGATTGTTCCTAGCCATTGGGGTGCAGTCCTAACTGCAAGAGTGGCTCGCCATGGCCAAGCTGGGCACTCTGTGAGGCATGTCTGATCTATCTTAGACCACTACTTCCACCCTGGCGGAAATAATGAAACCTAAGTGAGAGTGCCAGACGTGGGGGCAACCGGTGTAGACTAAGACATGGGACTTCACCGACCAGGTGCTGGTTGTGGATGCACACCATATAGATAGACCTTCCTCCCACTGATAGTTAAGGAAAGGTGGAGATGTTGGGGACCAGGACCGGACTGCCGGACTAGGCACCCTGCCCTGAGCAGATTCCTGAGAAGGACTTAACCTTTTCAAAAAAGGAACATGTCCCTGGAAGACTGTTGCCTCTTTGTCTAAGGAGTATATCTTGCAGTTTAGTGATTCACCTTATGTCCTTGGGCACTTCCCAGTACCCCCCCCCCCCCCCCCGCCGCCCTAAGCTTCAGTTCCTGCTTCAATTCCTGCTTCAGAGCTTTAAATGCTGTACATTCCTCTCAATAAACAGACCTTGACAAGGACACCGCTTGGTCTTGCTCCTCTTTCTCGCCCATTCTCCCGCAGGTATGGGTCCCCCTCGACCCCCACAAATAACTGGGTCCCCACTGGCGGGCGCAGGAGTCTACACGAGAAAATAAAGATTTGTAGAAATGAGAAAATGAAGATTTGTAGAAACCTCACTGAACACATACGTATTGTGTTGAAAAGTGCCATGGTTTGAATAAAAATGGCCCCAATAGATCCATAGCGAGTGTGGACATATGGCCTTGCTGGAGGAATGGTGTCTCAGTTCACTTCCTGCTGCCTGGCAATGCAAAGATAAACTCTCAGCTTTTTCTAGCACCCTCTCTGCCTGTGTGCTGCCATGCTTCCCATGATAATGTACCAAACCTCTAAACTGTAAATAAGCTCCAATGTTGTCCTTTTTAAGAGCTGTCATGGTATCTCTTCACAGCCATAAAAGCCTAAAACAGAGTGTTAAACAGTGAGAATGTGCTCAAGCAAAAGTGCTTCCTGAAAAAAATGATTTCAAAGAAGGTGACCTTTAATGAGGGAATTTCTTCTGCTTTTAAGTTATGTTGGCATGACCTCTAACTCAAAATCGTCAACCCACTAGAGTAGCTTGCTTGAGAGACATGTTCTGAACTACTTTAACAAGGGCACAGAGACAAGGGATGACAATTTTATCCCTAAGAGGTTTGGTTACACTATTCCTATAACTGAATAATTAGCTTCTGTACACCAAGTATTTTGTAGATGTGACCAAAGATCTTGCAATGAAAATATGAAACAAATACTCCCGGTGGGCCTTCTATGAAATCTGATGTCACTATTAGAGTGAGACAGAAGGAAAGGTGACAATGCTCAGAAGAGGAGTCAGTGGCTGCTGAATTGAAGGATACAGCCTCAAACCAAGGAATGCAACCAGTACAGGGACAGGAAAGGAATATTGTCTTTCAGAGTTTGCCAGCACTTGGACTTTGGCCCAGAGAAATAAGATTTCAGACCCAAACTCCAGAACTACAAGGATAAATCTACGAATAAGTCACGAATGTGGACTAAACTTGTTTTTTCAGGCTAAGGTGTGGTAAGTTTTCTAAAACTGCTAGGTGTTCATGCTTCACATCCATTAGGTTGTGTTTTCTTCAATTAAACTGCTTGGGTTTGCTATCAGTTCCTTGCTGAGCTCTGCCTAGATAAAAATGAGACACCAAACACACCTTCCTTCACCAACAGCAACTGATTTCTTGGCCAACACTAGGGCTGTCAAATCCTCAGGAGTAGAGAGTTCTAGAATCCCTTCACCATGGACTTGTTTTCAGAGCTATGTTTCTTAGAGGCTGGGGTAAGGATGAATCCTGTTTTGGAAATTCCATGGCCTCTGGAAGCCTATCTGAGAAAGAGGATGTGTCCAAGAGAGGATCCAGAGACTGTGAGATAGCCCGTGTTCCCCTGCGCCTTCTGTCCTCCTTCCACATCAGATTCCTATAGAAGATAAACTTCTTTAGCCACATTCAGCTTGATTATTTTATGTGTTCTCCTGCACTAGAACCCCTGGAACTGATGTTACACATAGATGTGAGCCTTGTAGATACTGAGAACCAAACTAGGACCCTCTGGAAGAGCAACACATATTCTTAACCACTGAGCCATCTCTCCAGCCCCATAATAGCAGTCTAAAAGAGGGAAAATTCCACTAATTTTCCCTCAACATTAACTTGTTCTGCCAGATTTCTTAAACATCTTCTAGCACTAATAGACTAGAGGATGGAAGGTCAATAATTTTGTGGTGTTTAATAGCATTTCTTCATTTGCTCCAGGAGGCATCCATGTCATTTATAGCAAAGCCAGAAATCCTAAAGAAAAACAATCTGTAGACCAGCCTGGCCTCAAGCTCAGTCATCTACCGGCCTCTACCTCCCAAGGGCTAGGATTAAAGATGTGTAACAGCCACTGCCCAGCTAACAGTTGTGATTTCTAATGCCTAAAGCATGATGGTTTCCAGTTGAAAACCTGAGCTGGGCTCTTAAGGAACTCAAAGACTGGTTGGTGAATGGTCATAGCAGAGGATGTCCTCACCTAATCATCTAAAGTATGGTCCAGGGAAGGGGTTCAGCACCCACTGTGGGCAGTGCATAGCTGCCTGTTCCAGACCCTTTTCTGGCCTTCTAGGGCACCTACACACATATGCCATTCACTAACACAGATACACAAACATAAAAGTAAATTTTAAAAAACTTTTCACTTTGGCAACAAATAGACTAAAATTGGAACAGTACAGAGGAAATAGTCCTGGTCCCTTATACATCCTTTTGCTTGCTTACTTAGTGAATTCACTCACTGAAAACAAGCACGGCTAATGTAGATCATTCCATAAAATGTATAAAACACTGTCATCTGATTCTGATACAAGGAAAGCAAGAATAAGTGAAAGAAGCTGTGGCTTGGTTTTTCCCTTTGGTGAAAAAACAAATCGACCTCCCTCTCAGAGCTCAAGAGAATCTATATCAACAGGATGACCCTCAGAAGCTCCATCATGTGGACTGAACAATCTGTGAACAGCCAAAGGGAGAAACAACTAACTAAAGGAGTGGGTACTGACGTCTAGGTCAATTGTTCTTTCTAAGGTACAAATTAGAAATTGAACAGCTAAGTGTAGTGGCACATGCTTTTAATCCCAGCACTTAAGGGAGGCAAATAATCTGAGTTCAAGACTAGCCTGGTCTAGAAAATGAGTTCTAGGACAGCCAGGGCGACATAACAGATCATGAAAAGGTGAAGACAGATGTTGGTTAAAAAAAAATTTTTTTTTTGAAGAAAAACAATCGGACGTCTGGGCCAATGCCTGGGCAACTAAATGAGTCTTTTTTTTTTTAAATATATATTTATTTTATTTATATGAGTACACTGTTGCCTGCTCTCTTCAGATATACCAGAAGAGGGAATTGGGTCCCATTACAGATGGTGGTGAGCCACCATGTGGTTGCTAGGAACTGAACTCAGGAAGAGCAGTCAGTGCTCTTAACCACTGAGCCATCCCTTCAGCCCCAGGAATGAGTCTTAAGCAGAGCCTTGGCAAGAGAATTTTGTTGTTCAGTTGTTAGGACTGAAAAGATTTTCAAATTCATAAACTGAAAACTTACTCCCTAATATGGTGCTATTAGGAATGAGGGTCTGAAAGATTCAAGCACAGAACACTCAAGAACAGGACTTTATAAAAAACCTTTTTCTTTCTGTTTTCTGCCATGTAAGGCCATAACACAACTGACTCAGCCAGAAAACGGGCCCTTTCCAGACTGTGACCTCCGGAACGGTGAGAATTACAGATCTGCTATTTAAACCATAGTATATTTGTTACTGCAGCCCCAAGCACGACACTATGTATAGCTTGGGTTAAATAGCAGTTCACTCTGTAAAAGCAGAGTCTCTAGTTGTAACTCTCAGAAAAATTAATTTAAAGTTAGAAGAGGAGATGCTGATTTTTGAGATAAGGATGCATTGTGCTGTCCAATCTACTTCAGAGTCCCTCCTACTCAGCCTAAAGGCTAGAAACACAGGTGCAGAGCAATGAGCCTGCTACCCAATTTTAATAGTCAGCAGCAAGTGAATTTGATTGTATTTTAAATTAGTTTTAATTAAGGACCAATTACCTGAATAATGTAAGTGCATTAGAACAGGAGCAAAACAAATTCCTAGTTACTGAAGTAAATTTCTTCTACTAGCAAAACATGCAAAAAAAAAAAATAAAACAAAAAAAAAAACCCACACACATTGTAGATCTAAGACAAAAATGTGGCTGTATAGTGTAACTATTTATGAATATATTATAAATATACAAAATGGCATAAAACTCCAAGCTACTGTTCAAGTCATCTCTGAATCGTTTGTTTCACCTCATTCACAAAAGAAACTTAAAGCAGCTGGTCACAATGCTGTTTTAATAACATACTTGGATTAGCTCAGCCCAATGGGCTCTCTGTCCCATCATATGATAAAGTTTTAGATATTTTAAGGGGTTCCTCATCCCACTCTTATTCATTACTGCACAACCAAAGTGAACAGGGCAACTATGTTAATGATGTTCCTATAGCAGCCATGGCAGGGTGCAATCTCTGGTGTTTGGTGAGAGCAGAGCGATACTGGAAGGCTTTTCCGCAGTCCTCACACACAAAACTCTTCTCTCCTGAATGAATCTTCTGATGCTGAGTGAGATATGTGTTCTGGTTGAAAGTCTGTGGGCACACATTAGAGCTGTAAGGTTTCTCTCCAGTGTGAGTACTCTGATGTTCAGTCAGGTGCGTGCTCTGGGTAAAGCATCTGTCACAGTCATTGCACTTATAGGGCTTCTCTCCCATATGAACTTGTTGATGCTGAGTCAGATGGGACTTCTGGCTAAAGGTTTTTTCACATTTGTTACACTGGTAGTGTTTTCCTTCTGTGTGAGTTTTTTGATGTTGAGCAAGAGATGAACAGTGTCGAAAGGTCTTGCCACACTTGGGACAGGCATACGGCTTTACTCCTGTATGAATTCTCTTGTGTTGTGTAAGGTGTATTTTCTGGTTGAAGGCTCTCTCACATTCATTACACTTGTAAGGTCTTTCACCAGTGTGGATTTTCTTATGCTGAATAAGGGAAGAGCCATAGCTGAAGGTTTTCCCACATTCAAGACACTGATAAGGCTTCTCTCCAGTATGAATTCTTTCATGCTTAGCAAGAGAGGAACTCCGAATAAAGGCTTTCCCACATTCCTTACATTCATAGGCTTTCTCCTGGGTGTGAGTTTTCTGATGCTGATTAAGGTTTGACAGATAACTGAAAGCCTTTCCACACTCACTGCACTCAAAGGGCTTCTCTCGGGTGTGAATTCTCCGATGCTGAGTAAGGGATGAGCAGTAACTGAAGGCCTTTCCGCAATCGCTGCACTTGTAGGGCTTCTCTCCTGTATGAATTTTCAGATGCTGAGCAAGGGATGACCAGTAACTAAAGGCTTTCCCACATTCTGCACAGTCATAGGGTTTTTCCCCAGTGTGTGTTTTTTGATGCTGAGTCAGGTTGGAGTGCTGGCTGAAGGCTTTGCCACATTCATTGCACTCATAAGGCTTTTCTCCAGTATGAATCATATGGTGACGGATAAACGTTGATGGGCCGTTGAAGGCCTTCCCACATTCATTACACTTGTAGGTTTTCTCTCCAGTGTGAATTTTTTGATGCTGAGTGAGGTGTGTACTCCTGGTGAAGGTTTTTTCACATTCCTCACATTTGAAAGGTTTCTCTCCTGTATGAATCTTCTGGTGCTCCATAAAGTGACCTCTCTGGCTGAAGGATTTCCCACACTCATTGCAAGTATATGGTTTTTCACCAGTGTGAATTCTCTGATGCTGAACAAGATGGGTCCTCTGACTAAAGGCTTTTCCACATTCATCACATTTATAGGGCTTTTCTCCAGTGTGAATTCTTTGATGCTGAGTGAGAGATGGACCCTCAATGAAACCCTTTCCACACTGGTCACATTTGTATGGTTTGTCTCCCGTATGGATTCTCTGATGGTTTATAAGGTTTTCATTTCTGCTGAAAGCTTTGTTGCAATCATTACATTTATAGGGTTTCTCCCCAGTGTGCGTTCTCCGATGTCGAATGAGAGCAGAGCAGTAAGTGAAAGCTTTCCCACATTCATTGCACTTACACAGCTTCTCTTTCTGACCTGGGCGTGAACTCTGCTTGGCTCTTGTGTTAGTGGAAGTCTGATCTACAGCTATATCTGTTTGTGTTAGGAGGCCTGCGCTCACACCAAGATCTTTTTCATAAGAGGGTCTCATTGTTTTCTCAGTTATTTTGACTTCCCTTGGCAGCGTCTGTTGGTTTGCTTGAAGCTTCTCTAAACTCCCATCATCCCTTTTGCTGTTGGTTACTACTGTCTCTGAGGACAGATGTTCTTCAGAAATGTCAAGTTCTAGGGGTGACACACTATTTTCAGGTCTTATCTTCCAGTCTGAAAGAAAATAAAATGCCAGTATTTTCTGGACAGAGAAAAAGAAAACTGCCCTTGTTGGAGATTATCTAATTCTTTGAAGATTCTCAAATATATATTCTCAAATATATAACAAATGTTAAACATTTGTGGAGAAAGAGGAAGAAGCTAAGGAGAATAAACTGAACTAGGAAGAGAATGCTTATTTCAGTTTCATAGATGATCTCTAAGGACAAATAAGAATGATATTTAAAGTGATAGTTAAATTTAAGAGGTAAGCTGGATGCGTTATTATACATCCTTATTCTCAGCACCTGAAGGCTGATGTAGTACTACGGCAATGGCAGCCCCAACCCTATTACAAGTGACACCCTTCTTCAGAGGTCTCTGTACCAGCTTGACTCCACTGCTATAAGGTTGGCTGTAGCCATTGAAGGCCTGAAGATCTTTGTGTATGACAAACCCCATGTGAATTTGAGTAGTATTGACAACATGAAATCAGAGGAAAGACTACCCTTATCACTGTCCACAAAAATTCTAGACAAGGGAGGTGGGGCTAAGTTCAAGAAGTACGAGGTCATAAACAAACAGTGTCCCAGAGGAGAGAGTTTAAGGCATCACCATCCATGCAGCCCATGTGGAGAACAGCACTGCTGCTTGCCACTGTGCCCGTGGACTGCCCCAGTCATGCAAATTACTTTAAAAGCATTATCATAGCACTGCCCTTCTGGGTGGCTGTTTTCAGGTGGTAGCAGCTGATGCTGGCTCCATGCTCCAGATACTAGAGCAGAGTGGCTAAACAGCCTGGAGCAGATACTATCCCGGACTCAGATATGGTGGGAACTAGCAGAACTGGAGATCCAGGAACTGCTCAATTAGTTTGGCTATGAAGGAGAGGAGACTGCTGCCATTATAGGCTCTTCTCTCTGTGCCCTTGAGCAGTGGCATCCTGATCTAGGTCAGTACAGAAGCTGCTGGATGCTGTGGACACTTACTTACATCCCAGTGCTCAGCAGGGCTTGAAGAAGCCCTTTGTGCTACCTGTAGTCCATTTACTCTGTTCCTGGCTGGAACATAGTGGTGACAGGTACACTAGAGCATGGCATTTTGAAGTGTGAGCTGCTGGGAGATAGCAAGAACATTAGCACTGTGCTGAGAGGGACAGAGACCTTCCACATATATGCCTGAGTTCCTGGAGAGGACTTAGGCAGGGGATAACCTGGGTGCTCTGGTATAAGGTTAAAAATGGAAAGCTTCAAGGCATGGTTTGCTCATGGTTAAGCCAGAGTCTATCCAACCACACCAAAGGGTGGATGTCCAGCTTTACATCCTAGGCAAGGAGGAGGGTGTCTTATTTTGTGCCTACCATGTTCTCCCTGACGTGGCACATGGCCTATCATGTTATCCAGGTAAAGAACTTGCCATGCCTGGAGAGGACCTGAACCTTAGCCTAAGCTTGTGGCAGCCCATGTTCTTAGAGAAAGGCCGGTGCTTCACCTTGCAGGATGGCTACATGGTCACTGGCACTGTTCACTATTGAAACACCTGCCATGACAAAGGAGAAAAGAACCTCAAATGGAGAGGGACTGAACTTCTGCTCACGTTTTTGATCTTATGGCTCCCCAAGTCATAATTTCCTCCTGTGGACTCAGCTGCAGCAAAGCAGTATACAACAATGGACACTTCTTCTCACAAGAAGTGGCCTGCAAGGTGAGGCAGGCAAATAAACCATGGGTTAAACAAAAACCCTGAGACTACTAAGGGTACAAAGAAAAGGACTGACTGAAGGATGAAGTCTGAATTGAGATTCCTTGTTAGTAAACAGCACAGAAAAAAATTAAGAATGGTGATTTAAATTCAGGACAAATAGGAGAGGTTTAGCCTAGAACTCTGAAGTAAAAATTCCATCTTTGCTAAAAATTAGGAGGAGAAATGATAGCAAATTCAAGTCTATCATTTCAGAATTTGGAAAAGAAACAAAGGGCTAAACTATAGGTGTGTAGGAGTGGAAGATGCCAAAAGCAGCATAACGGAATGTTTATGTCTAAAATATGAAATTCCAGCTTACAAGGAAAGACAATAGTTGAAGCCATAGGAATGTACATATGAAAAGGGCAGTGGTGAAGACAACCTCAAGGGTGATAGAATAGAAGACAACACTTTCCTACTGGAACAGGAAGGTAAGAAAAGACCTCACATTATGAGTCTAGACATAATCACTGTAATCATGAACAGAATGGCAAACCCCAAGCTGCCCATCATCTCCTGCCCATGTCTCCACAGATTATGGAATAGCATGTGCCAGTGTAGGCAGCCTCATAAATAGCAGAAATTCTCCAGGGAGAAGAAGGTCATGTGTTTCTGAGGTATGTTTACACCAATGGGAGTAATACCCAGAGAAATAGGTTTATACAGCAAATAATCATAAAAAAATATCCTCTGAGGCTGGTGAAATGGCTTAGGTGGCAAAGGTGTTTGCTACTGCTGGGCCTGAGTTCAATCCTTATGGCCCACATGCAATGAGGGAATTGACTATTGAGTCGTCCTCTGACTTCATATAAATGCATGCACCCAGCCAATACACAAGTAAAATTAAGGCAATAATGAATATCTCCTGAGTGTACTGTAGGGGTAAGGGCATGAGGGCTATAAAGACGTGCGCTGTTAAAAAAAAAAAAAAGAGAGAAAAGATGTTTGGAAGTGACTAGCCACAAATATGAATCATATGAAGGCAAAGTGATATTAACCATAACCAATGTCCACACAATGTCATATTCTCTGTTCAATGACTAAGAGAATTACCTGGCAAAGAATGAAGGACGTGAAGGATTAGAGAAAGTTCGAGAATATGTTGACTACTATCACCTCTCTCCCAAAAGCAATCTCTACTTTCCTACATACAAAAAAATCTATGGATAACATATTCCTATACCCAATATGTAGAGAAATAATTGAGGGTATTCAAAACCAAGCTGCACAAAAAGCAGGCAGACCAGTGACACACCAAACACTCATCAGGATTACAGATCACTTCTCTGAAAGGACGGCTCTCTAAAAAAGAGGCAACTGGGGGCTGGAAAGGTGGCTTGGTTAAGAACACTTACTGCTCTTGCAAAGGACCTGGCTTTGGTTCCAGCATCCACATAGTGGCTGAAAATCACCTGAAACTCTAGTTCAAGGGGATGTGATACCCTCTTCTGACCTGTGTCAGTACCTATGTATGGTAAGAAACACACATGTAGACAAAACTCTCTGTCTCTCTGTTTCTCTCTCTCTCTCTCTCTCTCTCTCTCTCTCTCTCTCTCTCTCTCTCTCTCACACACACACACACACACACACACAAACACACACACAAATAAATAATAAATGTTTTTTTAAAAGTACAGTGGGAAGTATTATTTCTAGATAAGACCAAGAAAAGTAATATATTTCAGAGAAAGGCCAAGGTTGAGTCAATAATACATTCAGACATAGATCAAGAGAAAGAAAATGAATGAGAATAATCAAATCATCCATGAACTTTGAACTCTAGAATAAGTTCAAGACACAAAAAAATCTAAGAATTTGAAGAAGAAAGTGCGATAAAGTCTAAAGGCACCATTTAATGAAATTATAGTTGAAAATATTCCAAGGGGAGAAGGACTTCCATCCACATAGGACAAGTATATAGTGCTGCAAATAAAAATGAGTAACATGAGACAGTCATGATGTCAAAATTACAAAAAAGCAGTATTAAAAACTGCATTCATGTGGGAAAAATACCAACCACATACATCAGAGAATAACTGCTCTCTCATCGACTCCAAAATCCAGAAAAGCAAGACTTATATTTCAAACCCTGGAAATAAATTAATCACGTGGGGTTGTTAGGTAGGTTAGTTGTTTAAAGCACTTTCTCTTACAGAGGATCTAGGTTCAATTCCTAACACACATGAGGTAGTTAACCATCTGTAGCTCCAGCTGAGGTTAGAGATAGCCCAGTGGTTATAAGCACTGGCTGCTCTTCCACAGTGCTGGGTTAGCTCTTTAGAACCTACATGGAAGCTCACAGCTATCTTCAAGTCCAGTCGCAGAAGATCAAACACTTTGTCTGGACTCCAGGGTCAGTACATAAATGTAGAACACAGATATACATATAGGCAAAACACTCATACACACACAGAATAATAAAATTAAAAATTTAAGAACTAGCTGGGCAGTGGTAGCACACGCCTTTAGTCCCAGCACTTGGGAGGCAGAGGCAGATGGATCCAAGTTTTAAGCCAGTCTTGTCTACAAGAGAGAGTTCCAGGACAACCAGGATTACATACATACATACATAAACCCTGCCTCAAAATGCACCGCCCCCCAAAGATTGTTATTCTCAGCAAAGTCATCTTTTCAAACATTTCAAGACAAGCATAACCTAAGGCAACTTTGATACTGCAGAACACACTTAAAGGGATATTATACCCAAGAAAAGGGAAAGCTGCACAAGAACATATGAGAGAGTACATTTATTTCATAAGAGGAATAGATGTGCGAATGGGAGCTAGGAACAAATTCACTGTGTCTAGCACAGTAAACCAAAAACTCCTCATACTAGTAGGAAGCAAAAAGTAAAAAAAAGAACTACAGCAAATCCACTCAGCCAGAACAACCAATGAAAACATAAGACACGACAAACTCTTCAATAATAACCCCAAATGCAAATGGCCTCAACTCAGCAATATAAAAACACAAACTGACTGAATTAAGAAACAAGATCCAACTATTTGTTGTGTATTACAAACACAGTTTCCTTTCAAAGGCTCTCATAAACTGAGGTTCCAAAAGATGGAAATTAACCTATCAAACAAATGCAAACTTTTAACTTGATGTGTAGACCACATCCAAGTGCCTCTGCCACCCAGTGCTGGGATTGAAGGTGTGAGCAGCCACTGCCAGCTAAGCAAATACAAACTAACATTAAGCTAACATTATTCTGCTGTTGGATAAAGTAGGCCCCAAACTGAAACTTGTCAGACTCGATAAAGAAGGCCACTGCATTTAGCAAAGGGGACAATTTTTAAGAAGATATAACCAATGCTTGGGTTCCCAATTTCATGTAACAAACACTGAAAGGCATGAAAGGTCAGATAGGTCTTTATATTAGTAATAGTGAAATACTTCAATAACCCACACACCTTCAGATATGTCTTCTAAATTACAAATCACCAAAGAAATTTCAGAGCTAAATTATACCATTTATCTGTTGGACTTAAATATTTGCACAACATTCTACCCATCAGATACAGAACATACACTCTTCTCAGTGGCCCTTGAAATTATCTTAGAGGCCACAAGCAGACCTTAATAAATACAAAAGGATTAAAATTAATTCATCAGGTCATAATGGAATAAAACTAGAAACTACCAAGCAAGAGAAGCTATAAAATCAACATAAATTCTTGGAAACTGAATGATATACTTCTGAATGAACAATGGAGTCATTGAAGAAATCAAGGAAAAAATAAAGAACTTCATAGAATCAAAAGAAAATGATAGCACAATTTACTAAAACCTATTGGCTAGAGCTAATGCAATTCTACATTTATGGCTGTAAGTGCATACATTAACCACTGTCCCCCCAAAAGAACCAGAGGGGTGGGTGTACACACAGATACACAGATACTCATACCTACCTAAAATTAATATATATATATATATATATATATATATAAATTTTAAAATTATGTATGTGGCCATATGCACATGGGTGCCTGTGAAAGAAGAGCCCAGAGGTATTAGATTCCCTAGATCTGGATGGTTGTGAACCCCCTATGCAGCTATTAGTAGCTGAGCTTGGGTACTCTGGAAGAGCATCAAGTTCTCTTAACTCCTAAGCCATTTCTCCTGCCCATATCGTCAAGGTTCTAGAACAAAATGAAAAAGAAAGAAAGAAAGAAAGAAAGAAAGAAAGAAAGAAAGAAAGAAAGAAAGAAAGAAAGAAAGAAAGAAAGAGAGAGAGAAAGAAAGAAAAAGAAAGAGAGAGAGAGAGAGAGGGAGGGAGGGAAGGAGGGAGGGAGGGAGGGAGGGAGGAAGGAAGGAAGGAAGGAAGGAAGGAAGGAGGCCAGATGGTGTTGGTACATGCTTTAATGCCAACACTTAGGAAGCAGAGGCAGGCAGTGATTTTGAGGCAAGTCTGGTCTACAGATAGAGTTCAAGGACAACCAGGGACACACAGAAATCAAGGACACATGGAGAAACCTTGTCTCAAAAAACCATAAAAACAAAAGCAAGCTGTGGTCAATCAAGCCCACTGTGGGTGGTACAACCTCTGGGCAGGTAGGCCTGAGTTGTAGTAAGAACTGAGTGAGCTACAGAGAGCAAGTCAGTAGGCAGAATTCATCCATGGCCTCTGCTTCAGCTCCTGCCTCCAGGTTCCTGCACTGTTTGATTTTCTGCCTTGGCTTCTCAATGATGGACTGTGACCAGGAAATGTAAGCCAAAAAAACCCTTTCCTTCCCAACTTGCTTAGGTCATTATGTTTATCACACAAGATGCCCAGGACTGTCTTAGTCATGGCTTCTTCCTGCACAAACATTATGACTAAGAAGCAAGTTGGGGAGGAAAGGGTTTATTCAGTTTACAAATTCACATTGCTGTTCATTACCAAAGGAAGTCAGGACTGGAACTCAAGGAGGTCAGGAAGCAGGAGCTGATGCAGAGGCCACGGAGGGATGTTACTTACTGGCTTACTTCCCCTAGCTTGCTCAAGCAGCTTACTTTCTTATAAAACCCAAGACTTCCAGCCCAGGGACAGCACCACCCACAATGGGCTGGGTCCTCCTCCCTTGATTTCTAGTTAAGAAAATGCCTTACAGTTGGGTCTCATGGAGGCATTTCCTCCACTAAGGCTCCTTTCTCTGTGATAACTTCAGCTTGTGTCAAGTTGACACATAAAATCAGCCAGTACAAGGACCAAATATATTTATTACTGAATTCTATCAAATGTCTAAGGAAGAGCTAACACCTTCACTTCTCAAACTATTCTAAAAGCAGAAAAGGAGGGAAATACCACCAAGCTCATTTTACAAAGCCAGTATTACTCTCATATCAAAACCAGGTAAGGACAACAACAAAAAGTATAGACTAATTTCCCTGATGTAGGTATAAAGCTTACAACAAAATATCTGCAGGCCAAATTCAAGAACATATTAAGATCATACAGAACCATCAAAATGGTTTTTTGTTTTTTGTTTTTTTGGTTTTTTTTTTTTTTTGACCACAGGGATGCAAGGCTGATTTAAGATATACAATGAATGAAAAAGACATATAGAGGGTTGGGGATTTAGCTCAGTGGTAGAGCGCTTGCCTAGGAAGCGCAAGGCCCTGGGTTCGGTCCCCAGCTCCGAAAAAAAAGAAAAAAGAAAAAGACATATAGATAGACTAAGAACAAAATCACATGGTCATCTCAATAAAAGCAGAAAAGGCGTTTGACAAAGTTCAATACCCCTTTTCTATGACAAAAAAATGAAGAAACTAGGATTAGAGGGAATATAATGGCCCTGAAAAGGTCATGATTTAATTTTCTTTATGGCTGGATAAAATTTGATTGTGTGGATGTAACACATTTTCTTCATCTATTCTTTTGTTCATGGGCACCTAGGCTATTGTGACTAGCACAGCAACAGAGTGACTAGATTATACCAGAGTCAGGTCCTTGAAGAAATTTCTTGTGCAGTTGGAAATTGATGATTTAAAAAAAAAAATTATCCGAAACCTCAATGACAGAATGGTAAACTTACAGAAGATGAAACTACAAATGAAAGTAAGAAGGGGATGAGTGCTTCAAAACAAACAACAAAACAAAAACAAACAGAAAAACAAAACCAGGGCTGCAGGAGTGGAACTCACTTTTTACTTTAGTCGGGAACAAAGAGAGTGAAAGCACCTTGAACTAGCATGTGTTTCTGTTTGATGCTAACAGACTAACGGAAATGGCACCCCAAACAGAAAATAATGGGACAATCCTGGATCAAAAAAAAAGTGGGAAGAGAGAGAATGCAGAATGTAGGTATAGACATCTGCTTTTAAAAGAACCAGGAAGGCTGCAGGCTCTAAAGGGAATGTAAACTAGACTCTATGTGGAGCTAGTGCTCCTCTCCCCACAGGTCATGCTCTGAAGAGCAGAGTGCACACTTATACAGTCACTTCTCACAGGCTGGCAGCTGAGGAAAGCAGTCCTCTGTGGCCACACACTACATACCTTCCAAGGAACCAACAGGAATGCACGACTCCTCAATCCATGGCTCTGTCCCTTGCTCTAGATGGGAGATCATATCAGGTTTGGAAACCTGGAGCCCTGCTCAGAGGGAGGGGGGGAAGGAATCTGTCTGCATTAAGGAAGAAGTACCATATCAGAACGCAATCTCACCGTGATTCTGTCTCTAAGATGTTCTACATGGGTAAAAATCTGGTGTGATGAACAGCATGTCAAAAGTCGTAACAATGGGGCAACTGAGAAGCTCATCTGAGGAGAGGATACTCCATTTAATAATGAGGTGAAACTTCTAAAATTTAAAATTGCTGGTTCCTAAATTAAGATGCCAATCACATCTAAGCACAATAATGTGCCTCCCATATCCCATCTAAACTTGGGACTACCCTCACCTAAAGTGACAAGGTGTGTGTTTGCCTCCCCAAACCATATAAAATTAAGGTCACCCTAAACTACAGAGATCAGGTGTGTACCCTCTCTCCACATCCTGATCTTTAACTTGGGGGGCATCACACTTACCTATAGAGACCAGATGTGTATAATTTTCCAATGTCACATCTCTGAACAAATCTCTCTGTGTAGGATCCAAGTGTTTCCATTCTTCCTGAGTGAAGTTCACGACCACATCCTTGAAGGTCACTGATTCCTAAAATACCAAGTATTCTACAGCTTAGCCTGAGAAAATAGGTAAAATTAATAACAAAAGCAAGGCAGGTGATAAACTAAAAGCAGTACTAGTATGTCCACCTTTTGGAAAAATTTCAAATAGACCTTACCCATAGGATTGGTATTAAGAATAAAATAAATGTTCCTTGTGGTGAGGGGTAATATAGCTCATTGGCAGAGCATGAGAAAGGCCCTAGGTTCAATCATCAGCACCAAAAAGAAAAGTCAAAAAGCAAAATAAAAACAAACAAACAAACGTCTTCCCTGTAAAGTGTTTAATTCAGGCATCTAAGTAAGTGCTCAGTCTATTATCCAATGCTGTCCATGTTCTTCCTCCTTACCTCTGAGTTCTAAGATATAGCAAGTACTACATTATAACTGACATAATCAATAACATAATAATATCTATAATGTGCAAGACTATCCAATACTTTATGACAGACTTGCTCTATTTATATTTATTTCCAAGAGGGGGGGAAGGGAGGAGAGAGGGTTTCTCCGAGTAGCACTGGTTATCCTGGACCTCACTTTGTAGATAGACCATGCTAGCATTGAACTTAATGATCCACCTGCCCCTCTCCCTCTCCCTCTCCCTTCCCCCCTCTTTCTCCCTCTCCCTCTCCCTCTCTCTCTACCTTTCTGGCTCCCTGTGCCTCTGAGCCTATGGGCCTCTGCACCTCTACCTCTTCTGAGATTAAACCCATGTGCCAACACCACCCAACTGCCCTATTACATTTCAAAGGACACCAAAGTATAAGGAACTGAAACAGCACCATGACCATGTTGTGGAATAAAACTCAGTAAGAAGAAAAGAACTCAAAATAGGCCCATGCATTTAAGAGCTGGATAGGATTAAGCAGTTTTCAAATTAATTAAGATCCAATGATCAGTAAATCATATCATGTTTAACTACTAGTTAATACATACATACATACATACATGAATACAGAAATAGAAATCATTATACCTTTACAACATTAACAAATATTCCTGTTTGCTTAAAGATTACACTGTAGTGTTGTTTGTTTGTGACAGTCTTGCTATACAATCCTGGCTGGCCTCTGCCTCCTAAGTGTTAGGTTAAAGGCCTATGCTTTTCCCAGCTTCATTTTGAATTTCTGGCTTCTATGTTTTTGAGCAAACTAAGCTTAAAATAATTACCATAACAATAGGAAACTAATATATATATATATAGAGAGAGAGAGAGAGCAACTTCACCCAATGTAAGCTAATTTACATTCCTTTACAGTACATTCTGATCATTAATAAGATGGATCATATTCTGAACAGAAGAAAAGTCAAAATGAATTTTAATAAATTTAAAAAGATTCAAGTCAGGAGAAGTATGATCTCTGACTATATATTCACTCACTACCTGGAGCACGACAATTGTTTTATGAACCTTCATGTATGTTGAAACTTATCCAATTAAGAGTTGGCTCTCTCCAACTGTGGATTCAATCAACTGTAGATAAAGTATTCAAAAAACATGCACAGATATTGTTCTTGTCACTACTCCCTAAGTGATACAGAACAACTGTATAGAACTTACAATGTATTTGCACAGTATTTCCAATGTATCAGACATGTAAGCATCTAGAGATGATTAAACTACACAGGAGACTGTGGAGAGGTTATATGCAGACACTGTGCCATCTTGTGGAAGGGGGTTGAGGATCTACATGTTTTGGTGTCTGTTAGGGGTCCTAAAACCAATTCCCTTAGCACACAGAGGAATGACAATATAGTTTAAATGCATGCAGTTTTTTATCACAATATTCCTCGATAAAAAAACAAAGTGATGCTAAAAGCACTTAAGCTGGGGTTGGGGATTTAGCTCAGTGGTAGAGCACTTGCCTAGCAAGCGCAAGGCCCTGAGTTCGGTCCTCAGCTCCGAAAAAAAGAAAAAAAGAAGAAAAAAAAAAAGCACTTAAGCTGAAATTGGGAAGAACTGTTAAAGGGATGTCTTGAGGCTCATGGAAAAATGGAAAATTTTTCCTACATTAAAATCTATTATGGTTTACAGATGACCTTCAGAATAAAGTCTTCACACTTCTTATTAGATATTCAAGCTCTTTCATATTCTGACCTCATTCAATTTTATTTTTTTAAAGATTTATTTTTATTTATGAGTACACTGCAGCTCTCTTCAGACACACCAGAAGAGGGCATCAGATTCTATTTCAGATGACTGTGAGTCACCATGTGGTTGCTGGAAATTGAACTCAGGACCTCTGCAAGAGCAGTCAGTCCTCTTAAATGCTAAGCCATCTTTCCAGCCCTCAATTTTATTGTTTTAATTTTCTAAAATAAGTCATCTCCAAATCTTTCTGAATCTATTACCGGTGCTCCTCACCCCTCTCTTACTCTAATATTCAAATGTCGCTTGTCCTTGAGAAAATACAATTCCACATCGTCCATGCAACTCTCTGTCCCCTGCAAACCACACATCTCTCTCCACTCCCTAGGATCTGTAGCACTCATTTCACCTTTTGTACACCTACTTTGACTTTTATTGACCATTTTACTCTGTCAAGTAAAGACTTATGTTGTGTTTCTTCTTCCCCAACCCCAGCAGTGTTAGAAGATACTGGGTAAGAGGTAAATGGTGAATGCTTGCTGAAGCTGCAGAAGCAGAGCAGGGTCCAGGTGAGATCACAGGACAGATGAGAGTCCAGAGAAGGCTCGCCAACAATGATTTGTGAGTCAACATATTTGACAATAAACATACATTACTCTGAGAAGGGACATGGCACTTGGGAAAATCTCAACTTACCAGAAAACTAGATGGTGGGAGTAGAAGATGTCCCTCATGGAGACTGGCAGAGTCTGCAAAGGACAGACCTGAGGAAAAAGAGGCCACGCTGAATAGAACCAGATCTGCTGCTGCCAGCAATCCAGAAAAAGGTTTTACTTTTTTCCCTGGAAATAACAACTATGTCTCTCCCCTTCCTTTATATGTCAGAATCCCCGACTCACCCCCACCCCCAAAAGTTTCAACTGAGGCCTCTACCATCCTGAGCCTTCTCAGGAGAAAAGAAAAAACAAACAAGCAAGCAAACAACAAAACTAAAACACTGCCTTAATATTCAGCTTTTCTCTTGACACCTAACTATTCATATGGCTCATAAAGAGAAATGTGAGGTCCTCATTAATGAAGCAAGACATTCCTGCTGACTCTTCTCTGCTGCACATAAAACATGAGTAAACATATTGCATGCCTTTAATCCCAGCACTAAGGAAGAAAAAACTTGTGGGTCTCTGAGTTTATTTAGTGACACACTCACATACCTAATGAGAGTAAAGACATGCAAGCAAACACTGATACACATAAAATCTAAAAAAAAAAAAAAAAATTTGATGAGGGGAAAAATAGTAATAGATCATACTGTTAGGAATTTTTAAAAGGACATTTAAAGAACTATGCTTAGTTTTAGGCACTGCAATGTAAGAAATATGCTAACTAGGAAAAGACTGCTCAAAGAAATCCAGCGATCTTATATGGACCTATCATACATAGGCTACTTGACAGGGAACAGGCACTTTTAGTAAAAGGAACTAAAAAACAAGGAAACATTTGCACCCAAAATGGTGAGTTTAAGGCCACACACACTTGCACTGGCACAAGCTTGAAAATTGCTATCTGCAAAATATTTCGAAACTAATCTTTGCATTAAAAAATTAGAACACTTTTTTTACTATAGTTTTTTATTCGAAAATGTAATAAAAGAGAAATGTCAAGAGGATCAGATATTCTGAACTGTTTTTCCTTTTCAAATTCTCACGTCCAGAACTCAGAATTAATTCTTCCAAGTCTCTTTCGATGGTGTAATTAGGTTTCTTTACTTTACCCCTAGCCACATTACTTCCTCTTCCCACCTTTCAGTTCGCCCTACACCAGTCCTCTCTGCCCTGGTAATTCCCATTACCTGCCATCCCAGGAGCGCTATGTTTTCCGCTAGAACTTGGGACACGTGGATACCTAGGCAGCTTCAGTTTGGGGCTCGGATGTCCAGCTCTCCTTCCAGAGTGGTATCTTAATCTCTCCGAGATTGGCCTACCAGATACAGGATGCACTCACTTTACAGCACACGTCTTACAGTCGCACCTCAGACTCCTACAGAGTAGTCAGGAGGTCCTGTCCAAGAACGGAAAGTACAGGATTGGGAGGGTTACTACAAGAAACAAAAAGTGTGTAGGAAGCGAGCAGCTCTACCTTGCTGCAGCTGAAACTGGGCGCCTACCTAGAGTCTGGCCACCCGCCCTCCACAGGGTCTGCGATCTCCTACTTCCCCTGGCGACCAGACGCACCAGTTGCGGGGCACACCAGAAAGGCGGGCTACCCCGCATTCAGCTAGCCCGGCCCAGAACAAAGGAACAAAGCCTTGGGGAACCCGCGGCAACGCCGACGGGAGGCGCGCCCCCTTCTCCGACTCCCTGGCTTCCTCCCGCGCAGGCCGCATTACGAGATCCCGCAAGGTGACGTCACACTCCCAAGGCGCTGGCGGTTGCCATGGTGATACCTGGACTCCAGTCTAATGACGCACTCCCAAGGATCCTGGTTCCCCAAAACTCTCGTAATGGGTTTACACGGTGGATCTAGCCAAACACCCACCCCTTTCCACGCCCACAATCGACTTAGCGGTCACTTCCGGTCGGGTAGACCCTTTCCCTTCTTTTCCCTCCTTCTCCTCAATACACACGCACGCCTCACCGGGGAGCACAAAGGACCACAATTCCCAGAATGCAGCGCGCAGTGCTTCTGAATTACTTTCCCCAAGTTTCTACTAATGCTATAGTTCCTCCTGGTGGCTCGGGAGTTTGCACCTGCCTACCGTTTGTGTCTGGTAGTTTGGATTGTGAGCAGAGGGAGTCATATACAGCGTTTGTGACCTATATTCACACACCCGCAGGATTTTGCGCGGAGCTCTTGGGGCAGAGTCTCATCTCCTCAGGCTGATCTTGAACTTGCTATGTACATGTTCCTGATCCACCTTCACCTCCGAAGGATCTGGCCTCCCACACTGAGGATTTCAAAACGCAAGCATACATTTCACCGTTCAACCTTACTTTTTATTACCTGATCTGCATTCTCTTTTATATGTTATTTGTCGTTTTGAAAATATTTGTCGTTTTCATGTCTTCGAAAAACGACTCAACATTTTTTTAATGCTAAAGAAACTGGGAGGAGGTGGTGGTACAGTATTTTACGTTTTAGCAGTGCTCTCTGCAGTTTTCTTTGCGTAGCGCTTAAAGCAAATCCATCGGTGCCCTTGACGTACACAAAAGACTACAACAAATAGGCTTTTTGCTTCAAAGGTGGGGCTCACTCAACTAAGGGCTTCTGTTCCTCCCCGGTTATTTACAGACGTGCTAAAGTGGCTCCCCTCCTTAACTGAAAGCATCAGACCTAGAAATGATAATGCTATACATGAAAAAGTCAAGGAAAGGGAATTATACTTAGAGAAATGCTTGCAATAAGACATTAGATAAAAAGAGAATGCAAACAGCAGTCATGTGTTTTAGTTTTTAAAAAAGACTTGTTTTATGTGTCTGTGTTTGGGCACATATGTGAAAGGGCATGTTTCCGTGTCCAGAAAAGGATGCGGGAACCCTTGGATCTAGAGTCATAGATGCAATATGTATATTACTGAGTGAAATGAGTCAATCTGAAAAAGGCTGCATACTGTACAATTTCATCTATATAGCACTGGGAGGGAGTAGTAAAGAACAAGTAAAAACCACCTACTGCTAGGGATTTGGAGGGTACTTTGAACAAAGGGGACTTTGGGGACAGTGAAATATATAAATATGTCAGATCCCGAAGAATGTACAGCACTGAGCAAGCCCTAGTGTGAACTATATGGTATTAATAATAACTTACCATTTCTGGCTTATCGTGATAACAAGTTGCCGTGGGAATACGAGAAGTTAACAATAGCGGAATTGGAAAAAGAGGAGAGATGGAGTATACTGAAACTATTTTTCACTGATTTTTTCCCCGATAAATCTAAACTTGTCCTCCTCTCCCCAAGTCTTTTAATTTAGAAATATGTGAGTGTATTTCTAAATAGGTAGTTTATTACGGTCAGAAATGAATAACAGATAAGTAGAAGCTAAGGGAATGACGATCCTTTTGATAAGGTAGCAGGCATTTGGTTAACTGCGGTATACTGTTGGGTGGGAAATAGAATTTGTTATGCAATGAGCTTAAATATTTACCTAAGAATACCAAGTGAGACAGTTAAGAGACCCAATTCTGCCTCAGATCACTGTTTATCATTCTTTAATGCAATTAATATTATTTGTTTTGTGCTAGGCTTGTCTTTACTGAAAACATACTTTTAATGTTTTCTGTAAATCTGTAAATGTTTCCTTACAAATCTGGCAACCCATTACTTTTTCTTTGACTCTTTCAGCTACTGGAATTTCAAGAGAAGAAACCTAGTTGTGTAGTCGTGGCCGAGTGGTTAAGGCGATGGACTAGAAATCCATTGGGGTTCCCCCGCGCAGGTTCGAATCCTGCCGACTACGGGCTATTTTAAATTTGGGTTTAAACTTGATGTTTCTATACTGATCTTTACCCAGAAGATTTTCATGTCTA
Source organism: Rattus norvegicus (assembly GCF_021556685.1). NCBI lineage: Eukaryota > Metazoa > Chordata > Mammalia > Rodentia > Muridae > Rattus > Rattus norvegicus. Next base: position 47,793,634 of record NC_141550.1, read on the forward strand.
TCCTTTCCATGACAACAAGGCTATTTAGCGACAACGAGATTCACTTTATTTCCAGAAGCTCTCGGGTTGGTTTGTTTGTTTGTTTGTTTATTTTTAATGTAGCACCTTCGCCGCAGTCTCTCTTCCGGGAAGCGCAAATTCGAGTCCAGCCTTTATTTCCTGTCTTACAACCTGCTTGGTTAGAAGCCTCAGGAACTGCACAGTTTATAATTTCATTTTAGGACAGGAACTAGTGAACAACAAAGGCTACGAGACAAGGACTTTCTTTTTCTTTTCCTTTTCTATTTCTTTCCTATTGAATGCGCTAAGCCAGCCGTCCCATCACGCAGGCGCAGCTCTCGTTGCCAGAGCAGCGAACGAAGCCTTATTAGGCTTGAGTATCGGTGGTGTATAGTAAATACCGGAAACTACTGTACAGAAGCTAAAGGAACTTGAGAGACTTCCTGTACTGTCTCTGAACCGCTACTCCTATCTCGTTCTCGTTAGTATCGTGGTGAGTATCCCTACCTGTCACGCCGGAGACGAGGGTTCGATTTCCCCGACGGAGAAAGGAACACTATTTTAAATCCCTTCCCAAAAATGTAACACCGTAACTCCAGTTCTTCTTTCTTTAATACATTCATTCAAAACTTAAGAAATACAACAAAAACAGTAAGCTATACAAATCAAAAGGATTAGTCACACACAAATACCAATTTTACCAAGATGGGTGTACATTGGGCAGGTAAATACAGTAACCAAGAGATCAGTATCGCACCAGTAAATTTCATGTGCCTTGTGAGCTTTTGTATTAACAGAGCCCAATGCCAATATTCCTGGCAAAATGTGTAGGCTAATTAGAGGAAACATCAAATAAACCAAGACTCTTTCAGCTGACAGTATTTTAACAATAACAGTATTACAAAGCACAAAGAAAGACTGAATGTTTCACAGCTGACAGTGGAACATGATCTATACCTCTTTCTCTTGCTATACAGGTCATTTTTGCAGTAAGTGGTGAAGTTTGAATAAAGTGTATTGGTTAAATGCATCATTGTTAATTCCACCTTCCGTTAATTGTTCAATGGCTATATAACAATGTTTTAAGGCAATACATTCCTATAAAATACATATGTACTAAGGACTATCTTCAATATACCTTAAATAATTCAGAAAAATATATACATGTCTATTAAAACATGAGAGAGAAAAGAAACTACAGTAATAAGCTAAGTTTTGTTAACAGAAGGAATATTGTGAATAGTACTCAGGAGTTCTACATTAAAACAATTCTGGGGTTGGGGATTTAGTTCAGAGGTAGAGAGCACTTGCCTACTAAGCGCAAGGCCCTGGGTTCAGTTCTCAGCTCTAAAGAAAAAGAAAATAGTTCTGTCAGAATCGTTATAACTAATTTGTTACAACAAACTTTATTTATTTTTAAAATTCACTCCATGTTACAGTATGCATGAGGAGGCCAGAAGACAACTCGCAAGGGTGTGTTGTCTTCTGGGGCTCAAACTCAGATCATTAGATTTGCTGGCAGGTGCCTTTTATCCTCTGAGTTATCTTGCCAGCCTTTAAGAACTTTATACTGGGGGTGGGGGCTGGGGTGGGAAGTATGTGTTGGTGAAGGAGGTGTTGTGCACCCTCAATGCCTTCAATCCCAGGCAGAGACAGCAGTATATGTGTGAGTTCCAGATCAGCCTGGTCTACACTGCACAAACTGCAAGCCAGCCAAGACTATTGTGAAAAAGAAACCAAGTGTTATGACTAGGTAGAGAGGCTTTTCTGGGGGGAAATCGTTGATAAACTAGTGTCATAGGAGGGTCTTGTCTTTTTTTTTTTTTTTTTTTTTTTTTTTTTGGAGCTGGGGACTGAACCCAGGGCCTTGCGCTTGCTAGGCAAACGCTCTACCGCTGAGCTAAATCCCCAACCCCGAGGGTCTTCTTTCAATGCTGGTGCTGGTCAGCCCACACTCAGGGCAATACTGACATTTGTGAAGACCCCTTTGGAAGAACATTTCAGCTTCAGTATGTACACAGCACAGTAGATTACCATGACCCATCCATGTCTACCTTCAACTGAGTCTTCTTGGATCTCGGAGGCTAGAAATTTGAAACATTTTCCTAACACTTGCTGTTAGGGTCCTGGGCAAGACATTCCTAGAGTTCTGGTGTATTTCTGTTTGTTTTGTGTCCACAAGTATTGTCATGGATATATTTGGGGTTTTCCAAGAATGCAAGAGGACAAGGATTGTTCAGCTAATTTAACATCTGGAAGTTGTGGTGTTATAGAGCGCTGGTTCTCAGTGTGTGCTAGCCCAAAATCAGGAGCATTCTGCTTACTGTATTGTGAAAAGCTTACTAAGAAATGTAAACTACTGTTGGAGCACACTATGTTTTCTTAGGCTTGGCATCCATTAGTCACAGCATCAAACTCCGTCCAAAGTTGCTCACACTCTTGCTATTCATAATCTGCACTCTGAATCATCTTTTTCAACATACACCAAAATGGCATTTCTCTGCATCAACCTCGGGCCAGACCCTGAAGAGCAAGGGATGATCCTTGTGTCCCAAATTGGTCAGTTGGACTTATTCAAACTACTCAGTCCCAAGATGCTTATTTAATGTGACTGGTAATGATTGAGGAAGTTTACCACAATGTCATATGCCTGTCATCGCTGTATGTCACTCGACTAAGGACTACAGGCCCCATGCCTAGTTTGCCTTAACTATCAAAATCAAACGGAGAAGAAAATATGGTCCTTGAGAGCAAAGGTTCTCATTCCAAGTGGGCATAACTCAGGAGTTAGAGGGCTGGAGGCTTACGGTCACACAAAACTTTGACTGAGCCACTGGCTGCAGTCTGGATTCTTCTGTCTCATAGGAAAATAGTAAAACTCATGGACCACAGAAGGGTGAGCAGAAAAAGCAGTGTTTATTAGAAAGAAAAATAAAATGACAAAGACGAAAGACCTACTGCAGGGATAGGCATGGTAGCACATGCCTTTAATGGTAGCACTTGGGAGGCAGTGCTACATCATAAGTCTGAGGTAGCACATGCCTTTAATGCTAGCACTTGGGAGGCAGTGCTACATCATAAGTCTGAGGTAGCACATGCCTTTAATGCTAGCACTTGGGAGGCAGTGCTACATCATAAGTCTGAGGCCAGTCAGTGCTGTGTCATGACCATCTCAAAAACAAATACAAGCAAGAAAATAAAAGACCTCATAGAAAAAGAGGAATAAAGTCCCCTTCTTTTTCTTTCTTTCTCTCTCTTCCTTTCTTCCTTTCTTTTTCCCTTTCATTTTTTCTCACTTTTTTTCTCTTTTTCTTTCCCTCCCTTTCTTTTTCCCTTTCTTTCTCTTGTTCTTTCTGTCTTTATCTTTCTCTCTTTCTCTTTCTCTCTCTCTTTCTCTCTTTCTCTCTTTCGTTCTTTCTGGAAAGAAAGCAAAGCCCCTAAGAAAGCAGGAGGGGGAAAAAAAAGGTTGAGCTAATTAACAAGGAATTTGTATGGAACTATGGCAGAATCTGGACAAAGACTGAGGTCATTTCTTTTAAAGTTGGTTGATTTTCTGAGCTTATCACAGGTTGAGCCAGAGCAGGTCCCACATGTTCTGTGCATATCTTCCAAGACTGAAACAGGGAGACAATGACTTATGCACCTGCTGTCATTTAGAAAGTAGTCAGTAGTCGTGCTTATCTTTCACTTGCTTTGTCAGCTGTTAACCTTGACTGACTATCAGCTATGAGCCCAAGCCAGAGCTGCTCACCCTACTGGTCCTGCAGGTGTTTCTGGTCTTCCTTCCTAACACTTCAACTCTTTAATACAGTTCCTCATGTTGTGGTGGCCCACAACCATAAAATTATTTTTTTTGCAAATCCATAACTGTAATTTTGCTACTGTTAAGAATTCTTTTTTTTTTTTTTTTTTTGGTCTTTTTTTCGGAGCTGGGGACCGAACCCAGGGCCTTGTGCTTCCTAGGCAAGCGCTCTACCACTGAGCTAAATCCCCAGCCCCAAGAATTCTTATGTAGAGCCAGGAGGTGGTGGCACATGCCTTTAATCACACTTTAATCCTAGCAGGCAGGCAAACCTGAGTTTGAGGCCAGCCTATCTATGGTGTGAGTTCTGGGACAGCCAGGAATGCAGAAATAAACCATGCCTGAAAAACTTTTGAGAGAGAGAGACAGAGAGGGAGAGAGGAGAGGGGGAGGGAGAGGGGGGTGAGGGGGAGGGGAGAAGGGAGAGGGGGAGAGGGACAGAATGTAAATATCTATGTTTTCTGATGGTCTTAAGTGCAGTCCCCCAAAGAGCAGGGTCTACAGGCAGGTAAACTATGCTTTTTTTTTTTCAGACTGTGCTTTTTTTGTGTTTATGTTTACAAGTCATGTAAACTTGCAGTTCTGCATGGCACTAACTCCTATTACAGCTTTCTGAGACACAGCTGCAATCTTTCTTGGTTATCATATTTAGCTCTCTGTCTACCTGATGGTCTGGGGTAATTCCTTTCTGGAATAGGTCCATGCAATTTAGAAGCCATTCTTAACTTATTCTGTTACAATTAACTGCATTGAAGCAAGAATACATGAATTAAAGGGCAATGGTAGTATACTTCAAGGAAATGGGGCTTCTGGTAAGCCAGCAATTCCAACACAGCTCAGACCCTGTTCTTTCTTCTAGCAGGTCTCATTGTCAGTGGCAAGCACTTTGTTTCTCATCCCTTATGCTCCTAACTTCATGGTTTTAACCCTAACAGGACTTTTCTTTGTGTTGTTTGTAACAGGGTCTCACTATGTAGCCCTGCCTGGCCTGGAACTTGCTATGTTGGCCAGTCTGTCCCTCTGCTTCCAATCAGCATTCCTTTTAACCCTAACTTCTGTTCTGCCTGCGTCAACAATTTAACATGGGTTTCTTTGGGTGTTGAGGACTCAACCTGGTGCAGTGTCCCAGGCAAGTGTTCTATTTTTAAAAGATGTTTATCTTATTGATAGTTAACTTTGATTGTCAAACAGACTGCTCTCCAAATTCTAATACTCCCTCACTCCTTCAGAGTGCACTTCCTTAATTAACTCACTGGGGTTTGTCAGACTTGTTTTGTCTCCAGAGAAAAATAATATCTTTAATCAGTTTATCACCATACTACTTTTCATCCCTCTTCTGCTTCCCTCTTCTCCTCTATTAGTCCCATGTTTTTCGTCCTGGGTCTCCTTGTCTCCTCTCCTCCCTCCTCCCTTCCCTTTTGCCAGCAAACCTTCTTTAAAAACTTAAAGTAGGACTCAAGTGGAGTAGACAAACAAAACAAAACAAAACAAAACACAGTTTCAAGCTTTGGGAAGACAACTGTGCCTGAGATTAACATGGAAAATGGAGAAGGGATTTATGCTAGTAATCACAGTACTCCAGAAGCAAAGTGGGGAGGGCCACTCTGGGTTACAGAGTAAGATTCTATCTTTAAAAAAAAAGAAAAAAGAAAAGAAAGAAAAAAACCTTTGGCGACGTTGGTTAATGTAGGCTCAGATTTTTCAAAACCTACTTTAATAAGGGTTCTTAAACACTTTAACCTCCCTTGTAGACCACCACCCCCCAGAGGTAATAGAAAGAAAAGGATAGTAAAGCAAAGGGGGATGTGGGCCTGTTCAGAAATAGTTCTGTAGGGCAATTCCAGTCTTCCTTGTCAGGATATCAGCGGTTCAGTTCACACAAATCAGCAGCAGTAGCTCCATCTACACATAGACACCATTCTTGAGTCAGGAATGGTAATTCCATCCAGAAGAAACCACAGGGCTCTGCCAATCATCCCGAGTCTGCAGAACTGGCAAGAAGCCACCAGAATATCATGAGAAATTCTTTGGTGCATTTCTCTCTTTGAAGTCACAACAAATAATGATCAGCAAAGAAGGCAAGAAAAACCAGTGCCACAGCATTGTCAATGAAGACCAGCATCAGCAAACCCTCATGAAGACTAGTCAAGCAGGAAGGCAATGCCAGAGCATCATCCACTGTCTGTTGGGTTATACTTATACCCTTTCCAAACATTGCATGTCTTCTCAAGCATCTGCTCCAGCAAAACCTTACATGCCCCTCTTCCAGGCTGCTTCCAGAAAAATACCACTCAGCAAAACAGCCTCTAATAAGACGGTCCAGAAAATCATCACATGACACAACTGAATCTCCAAGGAAACCAGAAATTCCCACTTCATATCCCTTTTTCTGTTTAAAAAAAAAAAAGTCCTTTTCCCCTAACATTAACAATCTACACACAATAGAAACAATTATAAGAACCATAAAACTAGAACTTTACCTCATACTTTAAACAAATAGCTTATGTACAAGACAGTCTGACAATAGTCTAACAAAACAACCTTAAATTGCTATCAATATACAATAATAAACCAAACAGCATGAAATTTCTATCAATTAAACAAAACAACCTATTACCCTATAGGTAATAACCATATGATAACCATAACTAGCGTCAAAGGACCAAAACCATTCATTCCAATTTAAGGAATCTGGATGATGGTTCTTATAATTTCTTCCTGCTAAATTGGGGCAAAGAATTCCTGTTTGGGCTGAAGTGGGGAAAATAGTTAATTTGAAAGAAGCTACAGCTAGCTGTAGCATTTGTTGACCAGTCTCTGAGTTTATCCAGTCTCCTTGTTGTCTCTCCAGTCTGTGCATCCTCTAGTTCTTGTGTGACAGTCAAGTGGAATAACCCTTTTGAAGTTTGTTTTTTTGAGAAATAGTAACTGAGACAGTCTGTGAGAGTGAATCACCTAGGCAATTTACTTTGTGAAGACATTCCTGTCTCAGATGACAAGAGGTTTCCTCTGCTCAAATTTAATTTTTGTAAGTTTCATTGGTAAACACACTTTTTCATTCCCCATAGATACATAAGCATAACTACGTCCCTATCTTAAAACTATTGTAGGTTTCCATTCTAACATCAACATGCCCTTAGAGTATATTGGTTGGCCTCGTTCCTCAGTTTTTTTGATAACCCAGCTGCTGTTCCTTTTCCACATACATTAAGAAAATTTAGAGTTAACACAGCATTATTTAGTCTGTCCCTGGGGGATTTTTATTTTCCCTTTTTGTTTAATAAGCATCTCTTTTGAGGTAGGATTGGTTCTTTCTATAATTTCTTGTCCTGTGGGATTGCATGGTATGCCAGTAGCATGCTTTATATTGTAATATGCAAAGAATTGCTTCAACTTATTGGATACATATGTGAGAGCATGGCTGGTTTTAACTTGTCTAAGTATTTCCATAATTGCCTTTATTTCTAATAAGTGTGTAATTATACAATCAGCTTTTTTAGAACTTAAAACAGTTCCCCACTGAAACTCTGAGTTCATGCCAGTGGTATGGTGTTGAAAGAATAAAGATCTTAAACTAGCCCCCACTGACCCTGCTGTGAGGACAAGTGCACCTCACAGCAAAGAATAACATAACATGTTTTGGGGATGTAGCCTGACTATAGCTACCACAAATCATCTGGCCTCGATAAGGCCTGACTCAACAGTCCTGAGAAAAACGAGAATTAGGGTCAACTTGCCCCAGAAGCAGGGTGGCCTAGAGTTGAACTGAGCCCAAGTTACAAACCAATGAAATTGCTTTGTGTGACTGTTGCCAACTGCCTATGTAATTTTCCCTATAAATACCTTCCCCTAATTGGGCTCGGGGTCGACTCCTCTGTCTCCTGTGTGAGATACGTGTCATCCCCAGAGCTCTGGTTCCTCAAATACACCTCCTGTTTATTACATCAAGATCGGTTTCTCATGAGTTCTTGGGGGTTGCGTCGTCTCTAGATTTGAGTGGGGGTCTTCCCCACCCCGGTGGTCTTTCAGTGTATACACAAATCCTGAGAATGGAAAACATCCCTCTGCCAGATGTCATTTCTTTTTGAACCCCTAGGGTTTCTACCAGCAGAGAAGGGAGTTTGTTTGGAGAACATGTAGGACATGTTTTCATTATTTCTTTGGCTTGTTGGCAAGGGATGGAAAATTTTTGCTTTAAACCTTTCCCATTAACATAATGGTTTTCATAAGAATTTGAGAGTTCTAACACATTTCCTATTAGTAACTGGTCGATTTTCTCATTTCCTTGAGCTAATGGACAAGGCAAACCTGTATGAGACAGAATATGAGTAATATATAATAGATAATTTCTACGTCTGACAACCTGTTGCAATTGTATAAATACCAAAGTTAACTGAGTCATCAGGTACAAATTCAGCAGTCTCTATATGCAAAATAACTTTCTGCATATAAAGAATCTGTAATTACGTTAAGAGGTTCAGAATACCTAATACTACTATACTGATAGCATACAATTCTGATTTTTGAATCGATGGATATGGACTTTTGACCACCGTGCTTATTTTATCTGACTTATGACCTGCCATTCCCATCTTGTTTGCATCAGTATAATAAGTTATGCCTCTGGGAATTGGGGTTCTCTTTAGAATAAGTGGAAGAATCCAGTTAGATCTTTTTATAAACTGTTTGTTTGTCTTTCAGTTATTTATTATTATTTTCACTCACATAGTTGCTATAATCTCTTTGCCAATCTTCATTGATCACCAATAATGACATAATCTCAGCATCTATAAGAGGTACTACAATTTTGGCTGGAGGTGTTCCTGACAACTGACATAATCTTATTCAACCTTTTATAATCAATCCAGAAATCTTTTCTGGATATGTCTTCAATTTGTACTTTGTTTATGAGCTAAGAAAATACATTCCATAATATTTTCTTCCCTTTGCATGATGAGCCCAGTAGGTGAATGACCAGAATTCAATAAAGTTTAGGATCAAGTCGATCTACATATGCCTCTTGCAATCTTTGTTCTACAAGAGTTAATTCTTTTTCTGCTTCATCTGTTAGACATCTTGGAGTGTTTAAAGTAGAATCTCCTTGTATTGTTTGAAACAAATTACTTAACTCATATATACTTAATCCAATTGTAGGCCTCAGCCTGTTAATATCTTCCATTAATTTTTGAAAATCATTGTGTTCGAAATTGGTCTCTATGGATCTGTATCTTTTGTTATCAAATTTTTGTTGACTGATTTTATTTAACCCAAGTAACTAAGTGAATCTCCTCTTTGTATTTTTCCATTATCATCCTCAATTTCTTGATTTCTTTTTCTTTTTCTTTTTTTTTTTTACAATAAACGCAGAAATTCCAGCTACTCTTGTATCAGTTGTTGAAGGGCCTGCCATTTTTCTTTTGTTATGGACCCCTGCTCTTGCTATTCAGGTCAGTTTGATAACCATTTTAAGGGCAAGGCTGTGGGTATGTCAGCAGTCGCCCCTTTTATAAATGTGGAAATTCAATCCTTGTATTATCCTGGGTTTGGGTTACGAGAACAGCTTGTGGTTGTTCTTCATCACCAGTATCAATATCTTCCCCAGGATCTACCATATTGCCCCTAATTTCTTCACTTAATATCCCTGGAATTGCAGGGATATTAACTTGAGTATCCCATTATTGTAAAAGATCTCTTCCCCATAAGTTCATGGGTATTGCAGCCGCATAAGATCTCAACTTCCCTGTTTGCCCTTCTGGTCCCACACAGGTATTCCATTGGACACTTTGTCTTATTCATGATAATTTACCAAATCCTCTAAATGTGTTTAAACCTTCTGAAGTGGCCAATCTGGATTCCACGACTTTTGGGAAAGTGTACTAACATCAGCTCCTGTATCCACAAATCCACGGAAGAAGTTCCTCTCATGGTCAGGATGCGTGTGACTGGTGGCAGAACACCTGGCGACACCCTCTGGGTGTCTGCGGGTGAGGCAGAGGTTCTTGCTTCTGTGTTCTGCTGCTAGGAACTTGCGAGACTCCTCCCCTCAACTCCGTAACCTGCAGTCTACCTCTCTTGACAAAGCGACACCGGAGTTTGCACAAATCATCTGCCTCGAAACTCCGTCAAGTGAGTGCTTATTATGTTTTGTAGTCGTGGCCAAGTGGTTAAGGCGATGGGCTAGAAATCCATTGGGATTTCCCCGCGCAGGTTCGAATCCTGCTGACTACGGGTGTTTTCTTTGGCACCTACGTTATATAGGAGTTGAAGCTATATTCCAAACCATGGAAGGGTTTCCTTACGCGTTTGAGAGATTGCATTGCATTACCAAAGTGGCGATATTTTGTCCAGTTAGTTCTTGATGTTCGATTTTGCTTTATTTTGCCCCCCTCCCCCAAAACCCAACAACAACAACAAAACTTTACTCTGAGGGAAACGTCTCTGTCTACCTCTAAGTTTCTATTCTAAGAGGACATAAAGATAACTCAACAAAACTAAAGTCCTTGCGATTTCTTTCTCAAGGCTATGCTTGCAATGACTCCACCCTAAGACGCCCTATTTAAAAGTCTGATCTAAGCACCACGGCGTTAACCGAAAGCTATCTAACCAAGTCAGTCAGCCAATACTCAGGCAGATCTGAGAGAGAATGTACAGTGAAGGAATGTATCCAACACCTTACCTGGGACCCTTCCTTCCTTCCAAAGAACAGGGAAGATAAAATAATATATTAAAACCAAAGTGCCTGTTGAGGGAAAAATTAGATGGTAAAAATACTATGTAGACCAGGCTGGTCTCGTGGTCACAGAAATAAGCCCCCATCTCCATTTGTCTCCCAAGTGCTGGGATTAAAGGTGTGTGCCACCTTGTTTGTGTTTTGTTTTTAAAGAAGATATTCAGGGCTGGAGCGACAACCTGACTTAAGTTTCCAGAACCTTCATTGGAGGGCTTGCAAAAGCCTCTAACTCCAATTCCAGGGGAATCCAATGTTGTGTTCCGAACATCGTGGGCAACTGCACTGATGTCACAACTCCTCCGTGGTACATACATGCGTACGAATAATTAAAAATAAAAAGGAAAATCTTTAAAAGCAGATATTTAAGTGTAACTCTAGCAAGCTTGTTTTGCAGCCCAAGCTAGTCTTGAACTCCAGATACTATTCTGAGTTTAGCCTCAGGAATTCAAAACCGTACCAGGCTTTGATTTCACTGCTTTATGCTGTTCCGTTGGCGTGGAGGTCTTAAATCTTGAGTGTGTGTGTGTGTGTGTGAGTGTGTGTGTGTGTGTGTGTGTGTGTGTGTTGGAGTGAAGGAGGGGTGTGTTTTTATAATCAAATCATCTTTTACCCTAAAATAATTGTATGACTCTGACCTTGTAGTTTAGACAACAGTTGAAAATGATTTGTGCTCCTTCATCTCTATCATGTAACAATAAAAGTGTCTGAAGTTTTGTGTTTGTGGCCAGGTAACTAAAGTGATGGACTCTGGGTTATTGGGCTTTTTCAGCAGCAGATTCGATTCCTACACATTGAAGTTACATTTTTACTGATTCAGGCTGGTTATGATATCTGAATTACAGTAGGACAAAAAACAAGTAAATAATTCGTGTGGAATTCTTGACTAAACCTAGCCTTTTGCCCAGGCTAGAATTTTACATCATAGGGATATTTAGAAATATATTTTCAACTTTGATTTATTCTTTCCAATAACATAGAATACTGGTAGAATAGCCATATTTAACTTCATTAGGCATAAACAAGTAGCAATATCTGTTGCTCTCCTCGTTAGTATAGTGATGAGTATTCCCCGCCTGCCACGCGGGAGGCTGGGGCTCGATTCCCCTATGGGGAGTATTTGGCCAAACTTTTAACCGTGAATCTTTGTACAACTACAGCTTTCCTGAGCACAAGAGGAATCTAGGTTCAAATGGAAAACACCTTGGAAGTTAAGAACCAGGTGTCTGATACTTGCCTCGTGTTTACAGTGAGAACCGACAATGTAAAGCTGTGCGTTTTAGGCCCCAAACCTGAAGTTAAGACAACCGTGTGACCCAAGTGTGATTTATGCAGCGGCCTTGGTGACCTGATCAAGTTCTCTAATACCCGAAGTCTCCAGCAAAGCACTTGTAAATGTACATTTAAAAAAAATGAAAAAAAGCTTTCGGAATGGAAAACAACTACCATAAAGCCGTAGGGATCAATACTGTGTGGTTTCTACTCAGGAAAATCCACAGGTAAGGGGAAAATAAATGCATTCTATAGTGGAACTACTCATACAGTCCCTTGATTTAAAACACATGGTCTGCCTTGCACTAAGAAGCTGAAATTCATGTATTTCATGAGTGTTTCAACTGACTGTCAGCATAGAAATATATTAATCACAGCAAAGTCAAACTGAGGTGGGATGAACTTGGAATGATGACAAGTAACACAGTGATGCCTCTTAAAGGCAACCTGGATACAATTCTACCGCGACTTTATCTATACAACATTTCCAAAGCACAGGAATTGTGAATTACTATTTCCATGCAAAGATGTCAATGTTTCACTGGCATCAGTAGATTTTCTCACTGTTAAAGACCATTAAGAGATTGCAGATGTGCTGGAGAATTGATTGCACTACGTATGCTAAACAAAATTTGTGCCAAGAGATACACATGCAGGCACAGAAATATATTTTTTAAAAAAGTAAATGAATAAAAAATATAATTAGGGCTAGAGAGATTAATTAATAAGAAAATATAATTAGGGCTCATCGGTTAAGAGCACTGACTGCACTTCAGAGGTCCTGAGTCCAATTCCCAGCAACCACATGGTGGCTCACAACCATCTGAGATCCGATGTCCTCTTCTGATGTGTCTGACAGCTACAGTGTATTCACATAAAATAAATAATTTTTTTTAAAAAAAGACATAATTACCATGAAAGACAAACTTTTTCAGTGGATTTTCCAAAAGAGAATGTCAAAGCATGATAGGGTGCTCCCTTGATCCTTGTAGAAAGTGAAAATTAAAACATAGTTAAATGTCAGAAAAGTAAGTCCAAGCTTTATCAGAGAGAACTAGATATACACACTTAGTCAAACTTTCTTTAGGCCTCGCTGATCTTGAACTACCCTCCTGCATGCAGACGTGTGCCACCTAACTTGTATATCGGAGCTTTCTATTGTGTTTACTCTTAGCTTGCCAAGAGGTGGAACCTTCCAAGGACATCTCCGTACCCTAAGAAGTCGTGCACAGATCGTACTTAATGAAAGTACACTCCCACAACTGTCCCTTCAATTGGGGACTAGACAAAGATTCCGGAACCCTCAAAGACCACCACGCAGTCTCAGACATTGAGATGAAGCCGTCTATGTCCTGCTGGGTCCGCAGAGCAGTGGAGGAAGACCGGAGGCGGTGGAGACTAGGGACGCAGGTCGGTCTTTCCTGTCTAGAGCGATTCACAATTCCACTTTGCAGGAAAAGCCCAGTGCACAACTGGAAAGGAAGGTGTGCCACAGCAACACAAAATCTAAAATGGAAGTTTAAGAATCTTAAGAAGCTGAATTCTGCAATGCAAATATATATACCTCATCAGTTAGCAGCTCAGGCCATAAAGTCGTGGGGTTCCATGGTGTAATGGTTAGCACTCTGGACTCTGAATCCAGTGATCCGTTCAAATCCAGTTCAAATCTCGGTGGAACCTAGTTTGTTTTTCCCTTTATGTAATATATTTAAAAATTACAAAATATTCCGGGTTATAAACTCTAACCCTATAAATTCTAACAGAATTGTTTCTTCTACATGCTGGTTCCCACTGCTTCCACTGCTTACCCCACACACACATATGCAATTTGGGGGCCTTGAGTTAATGTTCAAAGTTAGTATATGAAATAATCAATTTCATTAAGTAATGTTCATAAATTATACTACCATTCATTATACTTTGTTCTTATTTATCCCTCTTCCTCATCCCTCCTTTCCTTCACATACCCACCTGCTTCTTTCCTGCTTCTTTCATGTCATGTATTCTATTACCTACCCTCTAAGATCTCTACTTTCTCCCATGGTCCCCTCTCTACTTTGATATCATGACATAAACACACACACACACACACACACACACACACACACACTCATAAACCTGGACACATTTAAAACTAGATTGTGTTTTATTTCTGTTTTGTCATTCTGAGTATGGGTTATTTCTCTTAAAACTTCTACAGTTTTGTTTTCTGCAATAGTCAAGATTCCCTGTTTATTTATTGTATAAATTAAACTTCACTGTGTTTCTGCACCATATTTCCTTTATTCATCCATCTAGTAATGAACACATTGACTGATTTCATCCTAAGAGACAGTCTGAGACTTGTAGTAATTCTGGACTGAGTTGAGCGTTTCCCTTGATTTGTTGAATGGTGGAATTAAGTGGATTCACCTCAGGACCCAAAATGCTGAGCCTAACATCCATATATTAACTTGTCAACGGTGATGGGACTTGTTTACCATTCAAGTCTGAACTTGCCAACCAGGATGGTTGCTCACATGTTTCCTTCTGCTCAGTTCTCAGGGAGGTCTTAGGAAATTAAACTTTACTCAACCCCTAATCAACAGAGAAATCTTATTTTAAATAGTTTCTTATATTGGTACAGGTGTCTTGCTTATGTTGGGCTCCATCCCAGGGGCAGCTTATAAAAGTAATTACCATCAAAGCTTATACACAGGTTTAGGAGGTGCCAACCTTTTTGTGGGTAACTATACAAAGCAGTTCTACTAACTTCTCTCATGACTGGTTTCCAAGGCACAGAGCACAACAGAATGTGTAATCAACTTGGAATGAGAAAGTTTCCTAGTAAAAGCAGAAGCATCATATGAGACAGTTTTCTTATACTATTAGTAACAGAACAAAATGGCAGGCTAGCCAGGTAACAGTTATCTAGGCCCTAATATTTTACCTAGGCCTTAACAGGTAGGATGAAGAGATCCTAGCCAGCAAAGTCAAAATAGAAAGCCCCTCACTCATGGGTCTCACCTTCAACAGAGTCGGGTTTAACAGTAACTGAAATAGCAACAATTTTTAAAATCTGAAAAAATGTATTCTAAAAATAGTATTTATTATTGTTATTAATCTATTGGTAAGGGCTGGAGAGATGGCTCAGCGGTTAAGAGCACTGACTTCTCTTCCATAGGTCCTGAGTTCAACTCCCAGCAACCACATGGTGGCTCATGACCATCTGTAATGGAATCCGATTCCCTCTTCTCGTGTATGTGAAGACAGCTACAGTGTAACTCATACATAGAATAAAATAAATTAAAAAAATCTATTGGTAAAGGGATTTTTCTTTTTGTTTCACTTGTTGGTTGGTTTCATTTAGGAACTCCTACTTTCCTTTCTCTTGCCAATATACCTGCTTCCATCTCTCAAGAACTGGGATGGCCAGCTTGGGCTACCACACTTGTCTAGCTGGCTTCATTTTAGTAGCTCCACAAGGTAAAGAGTGTGGTCCTGAGCATACAATGTGGCTGCTGGAGTCTGGTCCTGAGGATACAATGTAGCTGCTGGTTTAGAGCATCTTAAGAACAAGAAGTAGAGAATGCTGTCTGTAAACATTCTAGTTCTTGATTAAACCTTGAAAGGGAATCTACATTTAACGACAGCTACTTTATTTAATTTGTGTAGTTGTGATTGAGCAGTTAAGGTGATAGACTAGTAATCCATTTAGGATTCAGAATTTACAAAATCTTAACTAGATTCAAAATGTTCTGAAGTTTGGAAAACTTCTGGGATGGGGGGGGGGAGGAGAAACGAAAGGAAGAAAAAAAAAGAAAGGTGACCAATTATAAACAAAAACCTCATGCTAAGGTCCACCCTTCTTTACCCAGTGTGGTGCTGGGATTGTGTCTCTCCCAGGAAGAAGCTCAGGGAATCACCCTCTTACAGAGGAGATCTAGAATCTTACTTAACCTGTTTGTAATACAAGTAAGGAGTGTCAGATGTAAATTCTACAAGGTAAATACTTTTTGCTACCAGGTGACTGAAAAACTAAAAGATCCAAATCCCCAGAATGGTAATAAATAATTAAATCATTAGTGTAGAGTTTATTTTCTCTTGCATATTAGGGATTCTTTAAATGGTGACATGGATCCCATTTGTTGGTTACGTATTTATTTAAACATTTGTTTCTCTCTTGCATAAGGGTCTTACTCTGTACACTACCCTGGCTTGAGACTCAAGGCAATCCTACCTCAGCCTCTGAGTACATAGATTACTTGCCGGAACCAACCGACTCAGCTGAAGCGCTTGTATGTACATGTAGTAAATGTGTCCAATTGATGGGAATAGGCCACCGGAGGACAGAGGGGAATGGTGTCTGCAGAAGGAGGAGGCGGCAGTCCAGAGGAGGTGGCTTTGGTGGAAAGGACGCGACTGTTTAAAATTTGAAAGACTTTGCAGGACTCTTTCCCTGGAGAGCCAACATTCCTGAGCAAAAAGAGGAGTGCTGATAACCACTTTAGAAAACCTAAATCCAAAATCCAGGGAAGTAATTCTTGATCTAGCCTTCGCGCTCTTGATTTCCAACCAGGAAGAGCCCATTGGCAATCTCGGGCAGGCGTGAATCACAAAACCTAAATTTAAAAAGTATGAAGACGGTGAAAAAATGATTTACTAAAGACAAACTAAATTACTGAATTAAAGCAAAACAGAATCGACTGTTGAAGAAACTATACATAAACTTCAGAAAACCCTTGCACAATAGCAGAGTGGCGCAGCGGAAGCGTGCTGGGCCCATAACCCAGAGGTCGATGGATCGAAACCATCCTCTGCTATGAAATTATTTCTCTTTTCTTACAACAGTGTTCGCTCTCAGAGTTTCCATGACTTTATCGCAGTAAAAATTCTGAGATCACAGTATAAGTTCCGAGGTCTTTGCTCCATAGAAATGCTGATGTTTGTTACATCTTTTTTAAGATTCTTTTTTTTTTTCTTCTTCTTTTTTCTTTTTTTCGGAGCTGGGGACCGAACCCAGGGCCTTGCGCTTGCTAGGCAAGCACTCTACCACTGAGCTAAATCCCCAACCCCTTGTTACATCTTTGATTGATGGAACCCCTTATTACATCAACCACCAAGTTGTGTTTGCCTTTCAGTGGTGATGTTTGTTATCAAGCATTTCAGTCCAGGATAGCCTTGAACTCAAGACAATCCTGCGTCAGTGTCCTAGTTTTAGTGTTTTTATGGAATGAGTTCAAGACAACAAGGAGGGAAAGCACTTCTATCTAGATAGGTGCTCCGTGTCTCTAGGTGTGGACTGGGCAGAGATCTGGTAGTGAGAGTCTGCTTGGCCTTAGAGGAAAGAAAGATGAGGAGAAGGGGGCTTGAATGAGAGATTATAAGGGGAGAAAAGGACAAGACAAAAATCAAAGAAGGGGAAAGAATGCAAAGCCCTGTGAGCAGGTGCACAGAAGGGAGAAAATGAAGGGAATGTGCAGAAGAAAGAAGTGAGATTCGGGAGCAACTGAATGCAGAAGAGAGGTGGAGGGGATTTCATGGCCCTTGTGCAGCTGAAGAAGACGATAGTGCAGTTCATTGTATCTCAGATATACATTAGAATGAAATAGTTGCTTTTCACTGTATCTGAGGTAAACATCCAAATGAATAGCTGTTTTCTTTAAGTACCTTGTAGAAATCATTGTAGAAAACAGTGATTGTAATCTGTTCTCTATACAGTTGTTTTTCTGAAGGAGCTTCACAGCCTTGGCATGACTGTGGCCACAAGATGGTCGTGGAACACTTAGAATCTCCTGCATTATTGAGTACTGGGAACAGTGTACATTAAGGACTAAAGTTGCAGAGGTGTGACAGTTTCCTTCATGAAACATATAGATTAGATTGGGAGCTTTGGTATGAGGAACTTGTACCTAAAAAACAACTTTTGTGTAATAATCAATAAATATACTGTTGAGTGGCAGCCGAAGTTCAGTTCAGATTAAGGCTGGATCTCTCTGCTGCCCCAGAACCTGATTACATTCTAGAGCGATCGACCTGCACAACTCAGAACACAACAGAAGACTGATTTTCCTGCACAGAAACAGTCTGTGAAATTAACTTTATCCAGTTCAGAGGAAACTCAGGACTAAAGGAAGACTTCCCCATTTGAAACCGCACCATGAAAAGGTCCTCTAACAACTTTCAGTCTTTATTAACAGCTCTTCTTATACAAGTGACCATTATATTTTGTGGTCTTGGAGATGGAGCCTCAAACCTGGTGCTTGCTGAGTGAATGCTCTGCCCACTGAACTATTTTCCAGCCCAGGTTTTACTTTTATCTTGAGCAAAAGTTTTACAAAGTTGCCTATGGTGTACTCTGGAGTTCAGACAGCCTTAAATTTGAAACCTTCTCAGTCAGGCTCCCAAGTAGAATAATAAGCCTGTAGCACCAGGCCTGACTCCATTATAGTAGCCCAGGCTAGCCTTCAGCTAATTCTGTAATGGGGTATGATGATCTTGAACCTCTGGACCCTTTTCCTGCTACTCAGCAATACTCCTCCCACTCCCAGGTCATTAATTTTGGAAACTCTGGTGTGACTATCACTTTATGACTCCCTGAACTACTGGCACCCTGTCTGGCTGTTTCTAGCCAGACAGAAAGAAAACAAATACTCAACATGTTTTTCCAACAAAGAGCTCTACAGTATACCACCGAGATATGAAATTTTGCATGTACTGCATGTCTGTAATCCCAGAACTTGGGAGGCAGAGGCAGGAGGACTACAGAAATTCAGTGCAGGGCAACCAGGAGTTCAAGGTCATCATCAGCTAATTATCGAGTTTGAAGGCTACAAAAGATCCTATCTCACAAAACAAATAAACAAACAAAAAAGTTGAGAAAAAAAAACAAATACCAAGACATGGAAGATAATGGATGAACACGTTTCAATTTTCCTTTCATATCGTACACCATCACCATTTTTCTGGAAATTCAAATTTTACTGTAAACGAATGGTATTGGGACTGGAAAGATTACATTTGACTGTAAGTCCTGACCCAGGGGATCAGTTGCCATCTTGTAGCCTCTGTGGGGACTAAAAGCAGGTGGTGCATATACATACATGTAGCAAAACACCCATATACCCGAAGAATAACAATAAGTCTTTTAAAAAATGACATTGCGGCTAATGCTTCCGGAACTTTTTGTTCAACTTTGCTCAGCTGTATTGAAATGGATGTGTTAATTTAAATATATAAATAAGAGGAAAAGCTAAGCACAGATGACCTATGATCCCAATAGAAGAAATTAGAAAACAAATAGCCAAAGATAAAACAGTAAACAAAGCAAAACAAAAAATACCACCAGTAGTTAAGGCTGATAATTAAGGCAGCATTAGGGAAACAGAGGTGGGAGGATCAGACATCCAAGGCCACAGAGTGAATTGAAGTCAGTCTAAGAGTGTGAGAACCTGTCTCGAACCAAAATAATAAAACCTTTAGACATTACTATCATCATCGACAGGAAAATGAAACCTCCCAGCCTATGAACTATTGTTTTTAACAGTCTTATATTTCTTTCAGGTAGTAATGAGTTGTTTGGTGTTGTGAAAGCAAGCCCCATAAAGAATATGTTAATCATGGTTATTACAGTCCTTTAATAAGATTGTCGTAGTCAGCAGGATTCGAACCTGCGCGGGAGACCCCAATGGATTTCTAATCCATCGCCTTAACCACTCGGCCATGACTACATGGAAGTAACCTATGTATTTAGGATAAGTAACCTGGCTTAGATTTGGTTTTTCTAAAGGTGAACTTTTCTACTAGAGATGCATTTGTTATCTCCCACACCACTCCTTCAACTACTTGAGATCTCCTAAATAGAAATAATTATTTAGTGGCAGACTGATATGCAGCAGCCCTTCATCCTCAAAGCAGGGAAGACCCTTGGTGTTCTGGTAAAAAGAGATATTTTCAGAGACTAGCTTTTCTATTTTGTCAGATTCTATACTGGGAATCCTTGTGGTACATCCAACCACTGGGGTATAATCTAAAGAATTGTGAATTATGGAAACAATTCAGAAAACCTGAATGGCTATCCTTTGGGAGTGCGGAACATTATATCTAAGTTTTGGAAACCCAACTTACAAAAGTTCTGAAACTAAATACATACATACATACATACATACATACATACATACATACATAAATACATAAATAAATAAATGAAATATAAGTCTACATTGCTGAGATGAGGTGAACAGCTGGATGCAGTTTAACCAAATAATTCTGGCTACTAAAATGTACTTTGAATTTTGCAAAATAACTCCTTTTAAATCTTTGACGTCACTTAATCTTATGTCTTAATCAAGGGGGCAGGGGCAGGGAGAAGAGCCCATGTTCACATGGCACTGGGGAATTAGCTTTCTGCAGTATTTACTGCTTATGCTCCTGGATACTGTCTGTGCCTTCAGCAACATTTCTGGTTGGTTAAACACGGAGAGTTACACATTTTCCTCAGATACTTACGGAACTAAACTGGTAATCAAATCTTTAAAGGGGACACCTGTGTCATATGTTGTGCATCACAAGCTGGACCTCCATTCCCCTCTGTTGCTTTTTATAATTTGAGTAATTGCAAATATGGAATATGCTTCAGGGAAATATCAAATAACAGGCCAAGACTATTAACTGTTTATGTCCCCTACCCACTTGCAAAAGATACAGTTTGCAGTCTATGGGCAACAAATGCTTGTTAAGTTACAGACAGTTGAGAAAACAGAAAGAGTTAACCAGAGTTTGTTCTGTAAATTTTAATTGAAACTACTAAAAGTGCTTTTAAAAATAATGTTCGTTTTTGATTGGATTTCTGTAAAAAGATTCCTATATTTATTCTGGAAATTGGGTGTGATTCAAGGTAAAATAATTTTCGTTTCTATATGCATAGCTAATTCAACTGTGCAACACACTATTGGCTGGGAATATCACACCATGAATAGAAATAATGTATCATTTGATGTCTGAATGAATACATGCAAAATATGCCAGTGTCATACATACATGGATCTCACTCAGGGCTTCACATATGTTAGGTGTGCTCTGCCAACGAACTACACTCCCAGCACATAGAATCATAACATTTCCTGGGCATGTTTTATTATTGTATAATTAAAGGGCTGACAACAATTTGATTTAAGGATACCCCATATATTTTTGAACTTTCTTTTTCTGCATATATATGCAAGACTAATTATCAAGTAGAATTCAAATAATGTAACTCTCCAAAACTTAACTAGTGACCAATTCGCCTCCTTTGGCTCTAGGTTCAACGCCTACAAACACACACACACACACACACACACACACACACACACACACACACACACAGAGAGAGAGAGAGAGAGAGAGAGAGAGAGAGAGAGAGAGAGAGAGAATTCATAGAACTGTCTTCTATCTCCATCCTCCTAACCCCCGTCTCCCCATAAAAGTCCAACAATCCGGAGTCTTCAAAAATAAGCCAGATTAAGGAGGTTGGAGAGATAGATGGTTTAGCTCTTCCAGAGGATCTGAGATTGGTTTCCAGCATCCAAGCCAGTGGCTCTTACCGACCTATAACCTCAGCCGCAGCAACGAAATCCAACAACCTTTTCTGGCTTCTGAAGACCCTGACATACAGTTGAAGAACAGACGAACTCATAACAAAGTCAAGGCCAGACTGCTATAGTCAAACCTATCCTGAAACCTGAACAATAAAGGAACAAAAACAAAAACAAAAACAAAAAAAGTGGGGGGCCGTCACGGGGTGGGGAGCAAGAGGTGAGGAAAGCTTCCCTGTGCTGTGTGTCACGGAGGTTACTTCTCTTAGTTTACTGTTTAAACATATATTCTAGAGAACCACCTTCATTTCGCGAAATTACGAGATGAAGCACAGGATACAAATTTCTAACTTGTCGGTGAAGAGAGGTAAAATAAATTATACCAGTTTTTCATATGATCATTCTAACCACCGCCCAAGTCTCCGACATATAAGAAGTCAGCCCTATTCATTTCACTTGACTTGTTGAAGTTTTCATGTCTTTCTTTAATCATTTGTCCTTAGGTAAGACAGAGAAGTGAGCTCACAGTCAAAATCCTCGGAAATTCTACACGAAGTTCCTTCCTCCATCGGAATCCAGGCTCTGAGGACGTAGTCTTAGCTACAGTGAGTAAATACTTCAGGAGATCTGAGAACACAAGTCGCCCCTTCTTCCTAGCACCGCATTCCCTCTGCAGACTAAAGGCAGGGGGGATTGTAGGTTTAGAGCTCAACTTTAAAAATGATTCTGTCCGTCTCTCCCTCATCCTTCTTAGTTCCCCTAGTTCCTTGCGTTTGGCAGATCTAACCTAAAGCTACTTTGAGTGGACTTGGAACTGTAGACCCTCTCTGCGGATTCCAGAGAATGTGTCAGTAGCGAGGGGTTCAGCTTTCGGGGGACCTTCATTCTCTTGCAATGGAATCTGCGGGGTCTTTTGTTGTTTTTCTAAGTATACTAAGAAATTCTTTACTACTAGAGCGCTTTGGAAGCTTTCTCTATTACTTAACACTTCAGAAACTTAAAAGAAGGAGGTAGTCGTGGCCGAGTGGTTAAGGCGATGGACTTGAAATCCATTGGGGTTTCCCCGCGCAGGTTCGAGTCCTGCCGACTACGGTTTTATCAAGCACCAAATGAATAAAACTACACTCTTCATCATTCTACGCGGACTTGGAAGTTGTGCTTACTTCGTTAATTCTTTGTCTTTGGCTTAGAACAGCTATGAAACTTCTCACTCATGTTCCATTAATGTTAACAGTAATGTTCATTTAACATTACTAATAGCAACATTTGGCAGACCAAAGCAGTATAATTCCTTTAAGGTGACCTTAACTTTAAAGACCTGAATTTCATATTATCTCCTTCTGCTACCGATGTGGTTAAAAACAGAGAACATTGATGTTATAAAGTAGAATCTATTGAATATGATTAAGAATATTAAATTACACAAAGTAGAGTTTAAAAGTGAAGTCCTAGTTTTCTTATCAGTGTAATTCCACCAGGCAGACAGAATGACCCTGGTAAACAGCTGCCTGGCAAAAAACTGTCCTGGTCTGTCTCTAGATAACAGTGAACAACCAAACCTTGTTTTCTGTCTTTGTGTAAGATCCTTAATTGCTCAAAGTGGAACGTGGGGTTGTAAAACCATATAAGAGGACAGAGCTTTCTGTATGAGACTTGCTCTGTTTCTGGAGCCACAACCACTTGTGCACTGTTAAGAGTTTGCTTTATTAATATCTAAGCACTGGCATGATTTCTCACTGAGAAGGCATATAAACTCTACAATAGCACTGATGGTTTAGCCTAGAGTCTTAAGCATGCTAGGCAAGTACTCTACTACTGAGCTGAATTGCTACACTGACCTTGAAGCCTTCTGCCCCTGCCTCAGAGGAGTTAGGGTTACAGGTCTGCACCACATGCCTAGATTTCTCCATTCTAAATAAACTGGTCAATGACACACAGTGGCGGTAAACTAAGGTTTTCTAGATAGAATTAGAAGACTCTAAGTTAGCTTTATTGGGTACCTCAAATGCTGAATTTCAAATCTCAGTTTTCAGCCGGGAAGGTCATTGGCTCAGAAAGTAAACCTCTCGAAGACCTTAGGAAGTCCCTGGATCTGACCAGATATGATAGGTCCTTCTCAAGCATAGTTATAAATTTAAGTAAGACTTACTGAAAGAGGGGTTGGGGATTTAGCTCAGTGGTAGAGCGCTTGCCTAGGAAGCGCAAGGCCCTGGGGTTCGGTCCCCAGCTCCGAAAAAAAGAAAAAAAGAAAAGAAAAAAAAAGACTTACTGAAAGAAATTCTCAGGTAAGCTGAGTTGCCTAGAAGAGTCTCAGACAGGCCTGGGAGAAAGCAGACCCGCCAAGCTGTCTGAAAGGAGCAGAGATGGCAGAGCTGTTTAACAGAGGCTCTTGTAGAGCCTGATAGCTACTTCCAAATCATACAACCAGTCCCAGGTTCCCAGGTTTCCAGAGCTGTCCCCCCGTGCTGTGGTAAGTAGACCTTTGTCCATGTCTCCCCAGGGACAGTATAGCACAGCAGCCACAAACTACAATTCCAAAGGCTCCCTGTGCTTTCTGGTTTGTATATCTATACACTATAACTCATTTCACAGGTCAGGAGGGCTGTAGAGGTGAACATAACAAGAAAAAAAGATACGTCTGAGGACGTTCAGAAGTTGAATGCCCTTTAAGTGGGCTCTAAGTTTCAATGTTAGGAAGCCGTCTGGGTCTTTTCTGCTCAGGCTATCGACCAGCAGCCCTCACTCAGTCCCATTCAGATCTGCAGCTAGAGGTTTGGGGTGGGGCTCATAGTACTGCCCATAGGATCTTTGGAGGTGACAGTGCTTTATTTAGAAAATATCAATTATTAGTCCAGGGTGTCAATCATCTGCTTCCTGTCAAGCTTTGTGATCCACAAAGAGTCCCCTGACATTGGACTTTCTCAGCCCCCTCGAATCTGTCACTGAAAACAATCTACTCTTTCCACAACTTAAGGGGAAGTAAGTAAAGAGTATCTTTGCCAGGCAGATGGAGAAGTTGTAGTTTCTCCATTCACATGATAAAAAGGAGAAAAAAGTGAAAGGAAAGAAGCTGTAGTGGTCTGTGCCTGCAATTATAGCACTTGGGTGTGAGGTGGAGTTGAGGCAGAAGGATTACGTGAATTCAAGTCCATCCTGGGCTATACTGTGAGTTCTAGACTGGCAGTGAGACCTTATAGGGAAAAAAGGAAAAGGAAGAATTATTAGTTCATTCTAATTTTACATTAGGAGAAAATACCTCAGTTCTCTTCCTGGAGATTGAGAGATGATTCAGCCCTTTCTACTTGGTCTAGCTATCACCTTGAGTTGAGCTCCGTGTCCTGAGAACAAAGAACTTCTGATGCTTATGAGTTTAGTTCTTGTCCAGAGGAAATAAAGATGGTTCCAAATTTCTGGTAAGAGAGAGTGAGAGCAATCATTGAGTGAGAAGCCGTCAGTCACACTGCCATGGCAGAGCTGAGACTGCAGCTCTCAATATTAGAAGATTGTTGGTTTGCTTTTTTTTTTTTTCTTTTGAAAGGTGATCTTACTGTGTAGCCTTGCCTCTCCCCTTTGAGTGCTGGAATTAAAGTTGTGTGATCTCCAGAAAATGTGTTTTGTAAAATTATTTGGCTCTGAAGATGAAAGAACTAGGTGGGGAGCAAGTTATAACACATGATCACTCTGGTTCAATCAAGTTATAACACATGACCACTCTGGTTCAATCAAATTATAACACATGATCACTCTGGTTCTGGGGAGGTCATTCAGCTCTGAGAGAGAGGAGACCGTCCTATAAGACACTCAAGGAAACTTGGAGACTCAAGGATTTTGTATGCAGTCAGGATGTATTTTGTGCCAAAGTATTATGCAGTATTTAAAAGGATTGTATCTAAATTTAACCCTATGGATAAATATTAAAAAAGAGAAAGTAAATGCAGGAGCAGAATGAAGCATATAACAAATTATCATCACAGAAAAGTCACATTAATATGTGCTTTGTAAGAAGTAGTACATTCTGTTACAAATGGAAACGTCAAATATATTTCATACAGACTTTGAAACAGATTAGAGATAGTCCATTGTGAGAATAAAGAGGAACCAGTTAAGAGCAAGTAGTGATGGTGTGCACATCTATGATTCAGTACTTGGAAGTTAGAGCAGGATGATCCCTTCAATCGCAAGGTCTGCCTAGGTTGCATGCTGAATGAGGCTAGTCAGGGATTTTTTTACATGGACTGAAAATGGTCCCATGAACTGTGGAACATAGCAAACCCAACACCTGCATCTGAACTCCAGAACAGAAAGTAACTGTGTAGAGAGCGTTGATGCTTTCATGCCAACAATGATTTATTCATAACAAGAGTGCACACCGGATAATGGAATAAAAACTTGTGTCTTGTGGGGCTAGACGGTGAGTGTACTTTAATTAAATGACTTGGAGAGGCTGAAGGGAAGGAGACTCTGCTCCAAATTGGAAGACATCTGAAATTGGGTTTATCATTTAATCTCATCTATGGAGAGGCAGTCTAGAGTGAGGACAAGCTAAAGTTAATGGAGACATGCTCATCAAATGTCCCCATTTCCACAGGTAAAAAGGAATGGTTAGTGTGTTTTGAGGAATAATAGTCATCAAATAAACACTGAAAAAAAAATGCCATTTTGGAGTTCCCAAAACATTCCTATCCCTTCTGCCTCCGTAGATAATCCCAAATCATTAAGAAGACCTCTATGTTTTCTTACTTACAGTCAGTTAATTTAAAATTTTCAATGTTTCATTTTCCGCACCTGTTTATTCATCTTGCTGTCCTTTATACACACAGATAAGCCAGTTTCTGTGGTCATTGCAGGGAGAGGGAGAAACCATTAGACTGCAGGTCATTTGTAGAGGAGAAACTTGCTATGAACAGTATTTTCTTAGTCTATTTAATGTGCACAGAAAATAAGACCTTTTTACAAGTGCATGGCATCATTTTACTGGTGGTTTTATTTATTATTTATTTATAGCGCTGCAT